>NC_092794.1:28001419-28669020 GCF_918797505.1 Bemisia tabaci
CGTCACGTGCCGTGGTCGGCCCGCTTCGCGGAGATTTTAGGAGTTCAGAGAGCCTATTGTATGAATGATGAAGTAATTAAATATGTAAATATATTTTGGAAATGAAAAATAATTAGATTTAATGGAAGTCACACCTACTCGGACATGACCACGACAAAAAAGGTGAAAAGGTATTTTTTCCTCTTCTTTGAGCAGAGTCGCTGTCGGTCCTAATCTAGCGCCCAAATATCGACAGTGTGAGTCAGCAACGTATCTCGGATTAGACGTCGCAGACTTCCTGTCATACTTTATTTTTTGAACGGAAAAGCACTCAACTGCAATTCTTTAAAACTGCCGTGATTTCTCTTCTCTGTTCGAGGAAAATTCTGTAAAAACTTCAAGGAATGCTGTCGCTTTGTTCTCCTTTAAAAATATAATATTGAGACGGAGATTTTCAAACACCGCAAACGAGATACGCGGTTTCGGACATGCGTCGTCGATACATCTAATAAATGTTATATCATAAAAACGGACTTGATTTTTCCTTAAAAACCCCAGGAATTTTGTTGTTTATCTTGCCTTGGCATTGCTTACCAGTATTTGTGAGTGAGCGTGTGGGTGTGAGTGTGTGTTCCGTCGAGAATTCGTGCCATTTTGTGTGTTTTTATGGATAGTTTTGTGTATTTTTCTGTATAGTTTTGTGTATTTGTGTATATTCTTATCGGCAACCGTGGGAAAAGTCATATCCACACGAGGAGGAGTAGGAGGCGGAGGAGACAGGGGAACACCTCTCAGGAGGTAGGAGGAGGTGGGCTGACGGACGGGTGTATAACGCAAAGCTGTCTGTTTGTAGGTCAATGTGGGTGGTTGTGGGCGGGAAGGGGGCGAAGGGGGTGTAGGGGCGAGGATTAGCCGTGGTGTCGGTCGGGGAGAGGGTGCCGAAGACAAGCTTTATTTTCTGCACCTGTTGATATAGCAGCGTCTCTCTTCAACGCACCCGCGCCGCACCGCGTCGCGACAGGTCAGCATCGCACCAGCCAATGCCAGATTGCCCCTCTCGAGCAGCGATCACAGATGCAAAACTTCGTCAAAATTATATCAAATTAGATTTCATTGGATTTTTTTTTTTTTTTTTTGTTTTATTCATTTTCTGAAAGTCCTAAAGAAAGAAATAAAGGATGTAAGAAGACACGCAAATCACCGTTTCTTATTTAATCAAATTTTAGCCGAGGGAATGAATTTTCACGTCGCTGAAAGTCCAACCTCATTTCAGACGGAAAAATATCGCGCCAACACTTTTTGTGAGAGTTGGCTTGCTCGGCTGTTTCCATCCAGCAATCTACGATTTAGAATCCTCCTTTATTTCGAGTACCAATATGTTGTCCTCTTAAAATTCAATATTAACGATTTTCGGTTTGTTTTTCTCATTTTCCCGTTTTCTTGGAAAGTGCGAATACGATTTACGCAACATTTTGATAAACACGTAAGTATGGTGGTCTGTGGTCAGAGCCGTTTGGTTGTGTTGTTTACATTTGGACTGCATTTTGCAATTTGGAACTATAAATTCTGGCCCGGTTAAAAAAACAACGTATGTGCCATTAGTTTTCCTATGCACATAAGTGTTTTTACAGATGAGCCAGAATTTATAGTTCCAAATTGCAAAATGCAGTCCATTTGATCTGGGTCCGCGCTTCCTGCGACATCACAAGGGGCGATCCGATGAGAAATATACCTATTCCCTTTATTATCCGCAACTTTAGCTTTCATTTCGTCGCTTTCAGAGCTTTTCTGCGCCCGGTAATGTGCTCCTCCAACTTCACGTGTGAAATATCTTTTATTCATGCCAATTTCAGCATCACGCAATTGCCTCATTTCTCACGCAATAATACGACTAGGTACGCAATTGGATGCGGTTAGGGGTTAATGTCAGAGTTTTTGACATACTGAAGGTTATTTCAGAGCGATGTTACCAAAAAAATCTACTTGGTTCGTTAGATCTTTTGTGTGCAACAAATTCATTGCTCGCTTTTTCAGTGACGCGGTGCGGTGGCAAGCAGAGCCCTTTTGTTGCAAAGATTGCATAGTTTTAGGGAGTTTCAGTACCCAATCTTTGATAATTAATCTCCTGCCGTTCTAGCATATTCCTTCCTCATTTTTGAAATTGAGTGAAGCTAGTCTTAGAAAAATGTTTAATTTATTATAAAAGAGTATAAAAAGAGCAGAAATATATAAAAAAACTTAAAGTGAGGAACATATGAGCGTAACTGGAATAAGTAAGAAGGCAATCGAAGACCAGTTGCAATGAAATAAATTCATTTTTTCGAAATGTAACGATAATGGTCCTTTCCCACATGAGACTAGCAATTTTAAAATAATAATTTTGGTCAATAATTAAAAGTAATATGAACATAATCATAAAAATTACCGATGAAAAAAATAATAAAAAAATAATAATAATAATAATAAAAAATGAAATTATCAAACTGAAAGTTTGATTACCTCGAGGTCATGTAATTATTTGTGTAATAAGTTTGAAACAAGTAAGTGAAATAAATCGTCAAAATGAGGAGAGGATGAATCCACTCAGCAACAAGTATCCAGTTCCAGCTCCTAGCCGCCTGCTCGGTGGTCAGTTATACTAACCACCATGTTCCAGCATGAATTAAATAATCAAAACTTTTGAATTTTTCACTTGCCAAATGACATTCTCACAGCATTACAGTCTGACTTAATATTTTACTACTAAATCAGAACCATTTGCGTCGCACAAGCAACTGACAACTGCAAAACTGGAGATAACACCGGCAGCACCAAACCTCCAACGAATCGGAGGTAAGCAATAGATGATAAAACAATATTGCCAACATAACATCGCCCGGAAATATTTTTTTTCATATTCTGGACCATATCCCAAGTACAACTACATGGTTGGTAAGGGTATGTCGCGCCAAAACGGCCATGAATAATAATTTAAAAAGGTGGTCAGTATAACTGACCACTGAGCAGGTAAGGGTTAACTCATTTTGAGGGGGGAGGGGGTTTAGGGGGCATTGAATCTAAAAGTGGCCAAAACTAATGTTTCCAGTGACAAGAATTGATTTTTGACGGCACCGCTAGATTCAGCGTTGAAAATTATTGAAAATTTCGTTCGCTATGACTCATCGTTTTCAAGATAATTAAAGGGACTGAATGGAGCGGGGGTGGGCGCGAATGGGGGCGGCCTCCAGGGAAAGCGTTGTTGGAAAAAAAAAAGTTGAACCACAAAAACGCCTTTTTTCGACCCAAAGAATCGACTCCTTCAATATTCTTTACTTAACCCTAGGATATCCTGTGTACGCGCGAGGTTCTAGTAACAAGCTGCGCGGGCAGTTGAGGACTTGGGGCCGTGTTTGCGATTTGAGATAGATTTTTCCATTTCCCCCCTGAAAAGTCTTGTAAACATTCGTTTTTCTTCTTGGCTCGGCAGCGAGGCTCGAAGCTACCGGCTGCTTATCGACTGCGTTGTAAAAGGCGCAATAAACCACAGACGCTCGGGCAACCGACGCGACGGATGCGGACGGCCCCTGCTGACCATTAATCATGCAAACAACGGACGACACGGTATTTTAATCGCTTAACTCCATGCCGCACGCTGCGCTGGACGGACTGCTTCCAGCCTCCGCTATCAGTGCTCTCGAACGCTTGACAAGGGACTCAATTTCGTTAATCCGTTCGCGTGAGGTCTCCGCGTATTAATAGTATAGCAGTATATCTGTATGGCGGGGAATCGAGTTGTTGCATGCACGGATTTTCTACTTCTCCATTCAAATATTTGTATTTTAAAGAGCCACTCGAGAAGTTATTTCTTTTCTCGGGATTCTGCGCTCTCTTTAAAAAAATAATATTAATGATACTCCGAACCTGAAGTAAGTTTATACAGGACAGGAACTGGGTCAAATATTTTCTAAACCTCGGCTCGGAGTATGTGTAAATCCGTAGTTGGATGATCGCGCACATTGACGCGCGTTAAAGAAAAGTCACGCAAATATGATAAAACAAAAGACAAAAACATGGGTGATCAAAGACACGAATCTGCGTTCTCGGTTCACAAAATAAGAGATTAAGATATTTTCAAAATTTTTACGGAAAAACAATTTTGAAATAGGTACTTTTTAAAAAATTCAGGAAAAAAAAAGTGTTAGGGGTTATCCCTTAAAATTGTGGTACCACCTTTTGTTGGATGCTATAGACAATAGACTTATCCAATTAAATTTGGTAAAAAAAAACTCAAGTTGGAGTACTACCGCAACATTCGGGTTACTAACCTAATTTATTGGGGTACTACCATAATTAATTAGAAATGCCCAAGTTGAGACTTGACCCTACCTCTTTTTTCCCGGGGTGAAAAGTATTTTTTTAATAATTACTATTGTATGCATTTCAAAAATATTTGTTCGAAACATTTCAGGAAAGTAGAAGCGTTCAGAAAACCTGTTTAAAATACTTTTAAACTTAAAATATATATTTCGATGACTTTTAGCCATTTCAATTTTATTAATTAATTGAAAATGAATTTTAGAATAAACAGAAAACGCATGAGTAAAACGCATAATTACTTATTTTTTTAAACGTTTCAAAGACGTCTTTAAAATATTTTAGTTTCTCCCCGGTTTAAAAAAAAAAAAAAAAAAAAAAAAAAAAAAAAAAAAAAACCCTGTGAATCATTTGATTGTTTTGAGAGATATTTAGAAACATCTTTCAAGCGTCATTACGGGTGTGTTTACAGAGGAATTTTTCATGCGGATCTTTCTACAATTGGGAAATAAGCCAGTCTTCGATGTGGGATTTTTTTCAAGACGCCACGGCCACCTGTAGGAGCGCAAGGCTGTGATCAATAAGTTCATTTCCGGGCGTGCGGCAGCAACGACGCGGCGCGCAGTGGAACAAGTCAATCGGAGAGGTCGGACATGAAATTTTTAACTAAAACTGCAAATTTTCATGATCGTTTCGTCAAATTTTAAGTTTTGAGGGGTGCTACTAGCAGAACATTTTACGAGGAAACCAATAAAACCACTTTTAAAAGCTCATAGTTTTGTATGAACGGAGTTATGAGCTTTTAAAGCTTCCAAATTTTGTCCGACCTCCCCCATCGACTCGGTCCATTGTGCGGCGCGGCGGTGGCACTGTCTTTCTCGGTCGTGCGAACGGCGAAAACCCCGGCGATAATTATTGTCGTTGCTCGTTGCGAGATGGATCAGAGCCGGGCTCACCGATTGCGAAGCCGTAGAGTGGCAGGGGAGTTGGGGAGTGGGCTGGAAAAACAGAGCTCCCTCGGGACTGTTAAACACTCCGCCGGAGATGATCAATTGGTACTAGAGTAATTACTGGCTCTGTAAAACTGCCGACAGGTAATCAATAACTGGGGAGTGGCGTGTAATTCGAGTCCGGTCTCCGATTTTTACGGCCGCTAACAGTGTTACGTCGCACAGCAGCGATATCTATCGATTCATCCTCATTTGTGGAATAGCCTGATTTAGTGACTACGCCATTCGATATAATACCGAACTCTCGGTTCGAACCAAAACAAACTAACATAACCTCAAGTACGAATTTTTCATGAGTTAATTGTGTTGATTTATTAAAAAGTCATTGGCCGGTCATAAATCAATGGAAGACTACTTAAACACGATACATTCCGACTGTAAGAAACACTTGGGCGCAATTTACGAACATAGCGCTTAGGGCGCGAATCAGAAATATGGCTGTGTTTACATTTGAACCAAGGATTCGATATTATATCGAATGACATAGCCATCAAATTTGGTTATTCAAAGAGGTTGGATCAGTGGCGGATCCAGAATGAGTTAAAGGGGAGCAGGGGGGCGGATTCCGTTTACATCGAGTGAGGGATCTGAGGGGCCTCCCCCTGAGAGATGTGTATAAATAGCTCCTCTCAGTGTGAATTTTAAGTGGTTGGTTTCAGCATAAAATTTGTGCATTGATTGAGAGTCGAAAATTGACGAATAATATCTCTTTTGGCGTAATTTTATTTTCGTATTGACAATTTCTGCAGTGTTGCGTATTTGTAAAAAATGCTACTTAGGTAGGTGCGTAGCCAAAGTGCTAATAATGTGCATGTTCACTTACATAAAATGGTTCATTGATATAAATTTTGGTCAAAGCTTTTCAGCACAATTGCCATCGTTAGGACCTTTGTATTGAGAAAACAAAATTTAAATACATTTTTTTCAATTAACAATCAATCACTTCGGTAGGCACTTGTTGACTAGGTAAGAATATAAACATATTTACATTATATTATATTATATCATATTATAATATAATACATTATATTATATTGTATTATATTATATTATATTATATCATATCATATCATATCATATCATATTATATTATAATATATTATACAGATATTTACATTCTTGCCTAGTCAACTAATACCTACCGAAGTTATTGCTTGTGAATTGAAAAAAATATGTTTAAATTTTGTTTTCTCAATACAAAGCTCCTGACGATGGCAATTGTGCCGAAAAGCTTTGACCGAAAATTATATCAATAAACAGTATTATGTAAGTAAATACTTGCACATATTTTAGCACTTTGGCCACACACAGGGCCGGATTTAGGGGGTGGCCACATAGGCCGCGGCCCACGGCGGCAAATTTAGGGGGCGGCAAATTTTACAATTTTTTTAACATGTAGGTAAAAAAAAAATCTGGATTCAGAAAAAAAATTACAAACGAAAAAAGGCGACAACATCTCTCATTTCCTGAGAGTACAGTCATTTCTAATTTTGTCGTTTTTCGGTGATACATGGAACAGCACGTTTAATTAGTCGAGTAAAAATCAAACACGCAATTTGGCCTGGAACGACGCGGCACGGCGCGGAGAGCAATGATGACGAGGACTTGAGATGAAAAGGGAAGCTCTCGGCACGGTGGTCGGCATGTAACACATATAAGCGCCTACATAACTGCATGAACACTTCACGCAATGCGTCAAATACAGTGCGGCCAGCAGCGGTCGGCGTGAAACGCATAGCGCCTACGAGACTGCATGAATACTTCACGCATTGCGCCAAACACGGTGCGGTCAGCGCGGCACGGCGACGGCGGAAGTTAAGATTATTGAACCACATTTATGTTTGTTCTTTCATAATTTTTTCGTTTATTTCTTATAAATGAAAGGCCTTGTTTACACAGAGATAGGTGTACGAAACTTAACTTTTGCGCAAAGTTCCGTGAACTTTTGCTAGTTGTGTTGACAAGGCTTTCGCCCGTGAATGTCCATAGCTACTTGCTGATAATAGCTCCTATACCGATGAGAGTTTTCGCTGGGATAATTAATTGGTATGAGGTTTACCGGGGCTCGTTTAAAGTTCTTTCTATCTTAATTTGGGAACTGAATGACTTCTTGGCATTACGCACTTTTTACTTTGGTTGGCTGTGAAGCTTTCTCTTCATTCAATACCAACGAAGGCTTCAAGAATGTATTTCCTAAGTATTGAAAAAAAAAAAAAAAAAAAAAAAAAAAAAAAAAAAAGAAATCCTCATTTGCGTGATTGCTCTTTGCCACGCAGACAAATTTCGTGGGTGTAGCAATTTTTGTTGAGTTGAATCTAAAAATGAATTTAACGGAAGACGCTCTGTATTGTAATTCTGCCATGTACACCCTGAACATAAAACATTAGAAATTTACAGAGCTTCTTTCTTAGATTCTTTCCGTGACCAAGAAAAAATTATTGTCAATTCAAGGAGGTCGTGCTGAGGTGGCTACGGTAGAGAACGGTGGAACTTGAAGTACCTTGTACACTGTGAGACGTAACTTCGTGACGTGAAATTCATCGACAGATCAAGAGAAAGGAAAAAAAATAAGAATGACAGAAGACAGACTAACGAATGATTGAATAGAGTTGAATTTCCATTACCTGATCAGAATCCACTGAGTGTTTGACGAGCGAGGATGGATGCAGACTCAGACGTGATAGTGGTAATGCAGTACGGTCATATTATAAGAATTACTTTGTATTGAATTAATAACCTTGCTAGAATAGTAAGGGTGGGGTTTTATGTTCGTTGAAAACTATTTGTTGACTTTTAACAGGGTATGCGAGCATACTTTTTGCAATTGTGATAGTTTCACCATAGTACAATTTTGAACTGGCTACTATTTTGTGATCATCATTACCACGAATAACTTTGGTAACGTCCAAAAAACCACAACGGTAACAATTTTTAAACTTTTAAAAGATGGACCATATTGGTAGAAATGAGGGCATCGAATGAGAGACATAATCACGAACGCGTCCGCACTGGCATTTTGACAGTCATTAGTTTTTACGAAATTTCGTCGCGGTTGAAGTGAGGAGCACCTTTTTTTTAAACTTGAATGATACAAATATAAAAATAACTTCGCAACTGCGAGTTTGCCTTTCCATGAAAAACTCAAAAGTTTTACGTTCTGTTTTGATTGGACCACTAGCTGAGTGCGACTTCGAGCAACGCATGCATGATGTTAAGGATATCTGGAATCAACTAGTGGAATGAAAGAAGACGGGTATTTTAAACTCGGTTGCATACATTATAGGGACCCCCCGAGCCCCGTGATTTCAGACTCGTAAGACATCATTTTTAAAGCACTTCTAACTGATGAGATCTTACAGGTATCCCAGTATCCCACCCGTCGGAAAAATTCTGACGTAAAGAACCTGGACAGCTTCGGGACGCATTTAAAATGTAACTTTGCATTATTTATTAGAGAACGACCTTTTCTCAAACTTGAAATATTGGGTAAAACATGAGAGGAAGCTACAGGTGATAAGATGATAAAGCTGTTCGCATTATACCTAATGTATTTCATCTAATGTTCGATAAGGAATATCAAAAGGTTTTGTTGGCTTTCCAAGTAGATATGATAAACTACAATTATTATTAAATCCATGATAATTTGTATGACTTAGAAATACTTCGAATTCAAATATTTAGTAGATACGCTGAGTTAGCTCCGTGAATTAACCACTAGACAAGCTGAGAATTTGAGCATTTTGGAAAGTGTTCCTGCTCCAAAATGTCACGTGGAATACGATTTTTGCAATGATAATTACTTAGATCAACTCTCGAACGAAATAAGTACTAACGTTTCTTTCATCATTGGTTACGAAAAATTTGAATTTCCCACTCATATGAAAGACCAGAATTTGGATCAAACTGCGCCTGGGAGGTTCCTCAATAAACAGAATTCCTTCCCCACCCAGTGTTGTCAATGCGTAAACAATGTGCAATTGCTGATGGTTTAGTGTGTGATTTGACTCAAGTAAACTAAAGGTTTTTTCACGGGTGGAAAGTTTGAATTGATGCATCAAAATCGTGAATCTCTATGTTTGGAGTTACTGTTAGTAATATTCGTTGTAGAGAACAGGTACTATGTGAAATTGCGATGAGAAAAAATAAATTGAATAAGTGCTTAAATTTGCACTTTGTCTAGCGGTCCATTGATGTCTATATAGTTTATGATATCTAAAAATCTGCTAAAAAAAGGAAGAAAGCGAATCCTTTACTAAAATTACTTTAGTCCGATTAAATACGCACGTGATCTAGAGAAATAAAAAAATAAATCGATGATGTGAATGATCCACAAAATTTGTCTTGACTCTCACCAGGATCGCTAAAGACTTGACAATATATTTGGGTAGCGGTCTCGCTGTAGTTGTTATTCTTTATTTTTTTTTAAAAATTGATTAATCGAAATTCATTGCAAAAATTGCCAGTTACTTAAAAGCACCTTGCAAGAGATGAGGTGTCCTCCGTTTTATTTGCTGCTGAGAAACAACTCCAATGACAAACATATCTGAGAAGAGCCCATTCGTAGAGAATATGAATGGCTTTCAAGGGATGTCGAGGATAAAAAATACTGTTATAGCAATAGGTACTCTAAAATTCAATATGAGATCAAAATTTACAACAGGAAATCTATCTAAGAAATCAACTTTAATCTTTCTTATTTTGTTATCTGATTACATAAAAATGCAAAAAGAAAAGTTAAAACATCAGGGGGAAATTCCAAGAAAATTCGTTTTATTAGTGTCATATAATCCTTCGTCTCAAAATCAAGTATTGACGAAAGCGCAGCGAAGGGAGCCACCGTTTAAAATCACTCACAAGCACTTTTTGGGAGAGGTGGTTACGAGGACGGTGAAGAGAATGGAAAACTTTGCCTCCACACTGGAGAAGCAAGTAAGCTCGTATAGAAATTAACACGAAAAGAAGGCGCCGATTTTGGAGGAACGTAGCACCATGTATCGCGAAAGCACGTAAAAACACTGCCCGTGGCAAAAACAAGTAAAAAACGAGGACGGCGCGACGTATAAAACGGGAATAACGCTGAATGGAAAAGGGGGAATTATACAAGAGGGTCTAGTTAAAAAAAAGGCGCGGCCCTAGGATCGGTCGGAACGCAGAGGCGGGACGTTCTTAAGAGGAATAAATGCAACTAGAACTAAAAGCTGAAACTACGGACTCGACTAAATGAAAATCTACGGTTAACTGAACGTTCAACACGTAGCCGTCTCGCGGCGCGGGAAAACTCCCTCCGCCGAAGCGCGCCCCTCACGGCAACCCCCTTCCCGTGACCGCCCACGCCCTCGCACCCCAACTACGCGAAATCCCTTCCCCGGAGGCGGCGGAGGCGGGGGATATTTCCAATCCGCACAGACGCGTCGAGACGAGATGCCGAATCAAACACTCATTAAGTTCCACCTGCCTCTCGCTAGGTCAGCCTCAACCCGAGGTCAATCGTCTCAAGATTAAGAGTGCGGAGGAAATGCGATAAAGTTAGACCGTATTACTTGGAGAAAAGTTCGGCACAGCTTAAGAAACTCCGGGAATCTGATTTTGCGTGGAAAGCTCGCGACCCAAAATGGTGTGCGTTCGTAACACAAGGGATAGAACTTTGTTTCTTACGCCGCATGCAAGTATTCGGTGCAGGTAGCAGAAGTTCTCGGTCGTAGAAACCAAACTTCCGTTCATTCAAGCATTTATAACCATAGTTACAAGGAAAAAAGAGCCAGGGGTTCACCCTAAAATCGGAGCACTACCCCCTTTCTTGGATGATATGGACATTTCCAATTAATTGTGATAGTAACGCAACTCAAGTTGGGGTAGTGCCGCAACATTTGGGTTAGTGGTTACTACCAATTTATTGAGGTACTACCACAATGGGTCAGTTGCTCTGGTCACAGAATCGTGTTTTGATGTTTTATTCTTGCAGATCAACTAAAAATAATAAGATCTGCCCAAACAGCAACTTTCTGCGTGGAATATCAACCGAGATATCGTCCTTTGAGAAGTGGGGTTTTTGACGTCATCCGCCGCGGTAGCACATGCACTACCGCGATGCATGACGTCAAAACCCCGAATTTTCAAAGGACGATACCTTGGTTCATATTCAACGCAGAAAGTTGCTGTTTGGGCAGATCTTCTTACTTTTAGCTATAGTCTACAAGAATCAATAATCAAAACACGTTTCTCGTACCAGCGCAACTGGCCCATTAATTAGGATACTACCATAACTATTCGGGGTGTACCACGCTTAATTGGAAAGGTCCAAATCATCCAACAACCTCGTGCTCATTTTTTCTATGTCTTGTTAGCCACGCTGAAACTAGTTTCCTTTATTGAAGAATTCCGTCATCTGAACCAAAAGTTCAGTCCTGACGACCGGAATCATCAAACCGAAAATTTTGTTGGGGTATTGAGGTTCGGTCCATGAAAAGAGTGGTTCGGAATAGCGTTTCTTGATCGGTTGGTTAATGGATTAACCTATTTATTTATTGGACAATCGAATATTCAGTGATCGATTAACAATCGGATTAAAATTAATCGATTAATGTGAGAATTTTGAAACGATAACTTTTCAAATCAACAACCTGTATGATGAAGTGCTCGCCAGGGTTCCAACAGGTGTGAATCAGGATTTGTGTTGAATTTGAGAATCAAAACTCGAAGTGCTGAACATTTTTGATGATAATTTGGCAAATGTTGGCAAAATTTTATTTTGTATTTTCTGTTTTCCCTGTTTATAATCCTGTTTTTTCAATAAACATCAGCACCTTTGGGCTTAAGGCTGAAATTTTTAGAGTGTTTTGCTGAATTTTTCGACCCAAATACTTGTAAATTTTCGATTAATCGGTAGTAAATAATCGAGCAAGAACTGAAATTTAGAAGAGCGAATCGACTTATTCGGCCTAAAAAATGGGCTCATTTGGTACTTCTTTCTCTTTTTACTGCCACCAGCCACCATATTTTTGGTGTTTTACGAAGGAGACAGATACTGACTCTTCCTGTCCCACTGTCCCATGTTTTGTCTGTTGCCAGTGTTAAGTGAAAAAAATCCTACCTAAATTCAAAATTTTGTAAATGTTGAAGGAATAATATAACAAATATTACATCAGTGGGTAAGACTGTTTTCAATGTGATTGGTAAGGACGTTCAAAGTGAGGCTGATTCAAGGGAATTGAAGAATTTTGTCAGAGGTCAATAAGGATCGAAAAGAGTAATTTTTAATGAAAAACTTGCGGAAATAAAACCTCAGTAAGTTTTAAGATGTAACGTCGAATGACTCAATCAGTGATGAATGAAGGATGAAGAGGAACATCTCAAACTCACCCGATGTTTGCAAAGGAAAATAAATTGAGTTGGAACTAAAGAGAAAGCTGAAGAGAAAATCATTAAGTATTTTCAAGAAGAGCCAAAGTGCGTATTTCCAATTGAAAGACGATCCATTACCCTCTTAAAAATGAGTTTTCATACGATACAACGAAATAACAGGGTTACCGAGAATCCCTCTTTCCAGATAACTTGAAATGAGGGTGGAATAAAAAGAAAAACAAAAATAATTCGTGGAAAATGTTTCTTCTCCTTCAATTCGTCTTTGCCTCACCCCAGATCGCTCCTCCGTATATTTTATACTTCTTTACTTCAGCCTGATATGAATCACAATTTGATGCGTAGATTTTATTGATTAGAGAGAAAAGTTTAAGAGCTATGAACACAGCGTGAAAAAGGTATCTATCTCTATTGTCCCCTAATTCTGTCATGTGGAACCACTGCCGGCAATTGGCTATACCAGAATACAGAGTGCCTCAGACTACCCTTGCTATGCTTTTTTCTCGGTTGATTTAGGTTGCACGAAGTAAGGACCGCGGGACCCCAAGGAATCCGAATTTCATGGTCCCGAAACCGAAAAGTCGGTGGTCCCGACCGAATTGCGATTCAATCAGAATTGAAAGGTACGGAAAAATTTCCTTTAGATTGCCCCTAGAAAATCCAAAATCGGTGCACCTTAGGCCCAAAAAGGACCCCCCGAAGAGGGGCATAGTATTCTCCTTCATAGTTTCTCTTTGGTTGCAAAAATGACGTAGATTCTCTGCATAAATATGGTATAACCTACACTGGAGAAAAAAGTCTCTTGGATCAAAAACATTTAACAAGGCAAAATATTCTCAATTCAATTGGATTTTTGCAGGAATCGAAGGAAAATCCGCTTACATTAAGAGGCTTGGATCTCAATTCGAACGAACATCCGATTGAGTCACGAGTATTTTGTCTTGTTAAATTTTTAAGCGTCTGGACTATGGGTTCAAGAAACTTGTTTTCCCAGAATAGGTAATCGACCTCTGGGAATCCGAATTTCATGGCCCCGAAGCCCCCCTAGTTTCCTTTCGGGATAAACAGGGGGGTTCAATTTTACAAGTCCGGATTCCTCTTCGAATCGAATCTTTCAATTGAAGAGTGCAACAAATTTAAACCTTAATTGACCCCCGAGAGTTTAAGTTGACCCACGTAGCGCCGAAAAGTAGCTCCCTATGGAGGGCAGTGGCGCCTCCTCGAAAAAATTGGTTTCTGGTCGCAAAATTGTCGTAGATTCTCCGAAAAAACGTGGTCCTACGTAACTAGCGCGAAGGGAAGCTGAGGTTAAAAACACTAATACGAGGAAACTGTTTTAACGCGCAACGTTTGATGGAAAACAGGTAAAGTTTTTCTAGGTCGGACCTACTTTCGTGGCCACTCTCATCAGGCTCTGAATAAGAATCCGAGAGGAAAAATATAACAGTGTGTGCATCTATAGTGAGAGCAAGCTAAAATTTTTATTGCAACCTTATCCGCATAAACCGTGTTGATATTTAATATCACGTAGTGATATCTGCATACGCTGCTTTCTCCCGTAACTGAAAATCCTTCATCGATTGCTGATTGAGAACCTAATGATAGCCTCGTTAATCCGGCGGAGGCCGGAGGTCTATGCAATATGCAGAGCAATAGCATCTCTCTAAGTACTTCCGGTTTGAGCTGTTGTCAGAGACGCAAAGCAGTTGAGCGCATGGCATATCGATGGTATGAAACGAATAACTCAATGCCGCGATTGCTGCGTTTCAACATTTTGCCACTAATAAATGCTGTCTAAAAGAAATCAACAAATATTCTTAATAAGTAAGATTGATGGTTTTTCACAGTCGGACGTAAGTTTGAAGAAGAGTATTCCCTTAAAGTGTCACAGTGTTTGCCTTATGGTTAACTTGGCGTTCGATAAGTACCTATAAGTACCTATCCCACAAAAAGTAAATACGGAATCAGGGCGAAAGTTGTTTTTGGATGTGAAAAAAGACAAACTGAGTTAATCGATTCATTTGCGACGCAAAATAGGAAAACTCGAAGAGATAAAAACATGAATGTTCTAAAGAAAAAGTAAGCTATTCCACGCGAATCAGATTGTATTTGTAAAGCGTTACGTTTATCTCTTTAATCAGCGAATTTTGGCTGTTTTTTATTTCTTCGAATTTTGTAAAAAAAAAAGAAAAAAAAAAAGAATTGGATTCATCGATGAGCCTCATGAATCTTTTAGAGAGTCCATAACTTTCATATTGGTATTAATGTGAGTAAAAAGCACAACTATTGCGAGTGATGCTTCGAAATTTTCTTATAGGTAAATTGTACGCCTTAATTTTTGCGTTCATAATAATTATTATTGAACCAAAACGGACGCAGCCTCTAATATCGACGTTTTTATCAGAGACTATGGAGATGGATTTTATAAAGTTTCGGACATATGGAAATTACCGAGACATTCTTTACAAGAAATAAGAGCTTCAGCTGTTATAGGTAAATTAACATCTTCCGGACTCCGTCGTTATTTCTAGAAAGACTGGCTACTTCCTGCAAGATTGATGGACCATCGACTGTGTGGTTTGTGTTTAGACTGGTACTCAAACTGAAAGTGCGCGAGCTATATGCCTAGTATTTCAATGTTCAATGTACACGTTGTCCATATTTAAATTTCCTCAGTGCATGAGAGAGGAGACTTGAAATGTCCCCTGGGTGTCATGCGCGTAGCATTCAGTTTGCAGTTCTCATATATTATTTTCCCGAGTCCATATGTTCACGGGTGTTTTCGATGCATACGAACACTCAATTTACTTTTGGTGAAGTCGTGCGATAGTTCGATTCGATTTTAATTAATATGGGATACATCGCAAAATTTTGCGTGCGCCTTTGATCGACCCCTACGCTCATTCTCGATAGCTCGATGCCTCGAAATAAAGCGCGGGAACAAAAGGCACTCTGAGGAGAGAGGTGGAAAATATCCCCCTCGTCTGACTCTTATCCAAACAAACGTTGTGAGTTTAGCAAGTTAGACTAAGTTGGCCGAGATGGATATTCAAATGGAGGGCTCGAATACCGCAGGATTTAATTTTTACCTCTGTTTTTCTCAGCCAGTCAGCATGCATCGTATCAAATCTTCATTAAGCAGCCACAATACCTATCTCAGAACAAACATCACCATCCAACATAGCTCGCGTGAAAGTGGACCTAACTAGGCGAATTTTCGCGAGCGGATTCGGCCGACTTTTTTAACCAGATCAGCAGGGTTGCACACCAAATAGGAAAGCGCTCTGCTGAAGTCAAGAAGTAAACAGGTGCTTGATGAATTTTGGACAACGTTTGCAACCATCCACTTTTCAACCCACCCCTGGAGGTGAGTCGACCTCCTTGGATGTGTTCATTGTTGCCAGTATGAAAACCAAATACTGTAGACGCAACATCACTCATCAGGAGGAATTTTGTTTTGTTGTAACGAAGGTAGGCAGCGAGTCAAAAACTGCAACCGAGTCCACCCGCGAAAATTTGCCCTAAGACTTCGCACAATAACCACCGCCAGACACCTACCGGAAGCATTCAAAGTCCAATGCGAGGACAAACAATTTTCCAAAAGAACGTTCAAAACTCCACGATCCTTTCCTTACGGTTCTTTCTTCAAAACCCCACCTCATGAACCCACTCTTGGAAGTGAGATCTTCAGCTCAAGATAAATTATTTTTAAAAACTTTTCATAACTAGAAAACAACATTGCTAGAGCAGGGTCAGTGCTGTAATTCTTTGAGTTGCAGGTCAATTTACCTGAGGGCGGCAAATGTTGTAATTTTTTCAAATGTAGGTATCAAGAAAAAAATCTGATTCAGAAAAAAATTACAACCGAGAAAAAGCGAAAAAATCTCTCAGCTCCTGAGCGTTAAAGTATGGTATTTTCTAATTTGTTCGTCTTCCGGTGATAAAAAACAGCGGCTTTCATTAGTCTAGTTGAGAGAGAGACCAAACACGCAATTTGGCCTGGAGCGGGGCGGCGGTGAGAGCAATGATGACGCGGACTTGAGATGGAAAGGAGATGCCCTCGGCGCGCCGCCGGTCAGCATGAAACACATATTAGCGCCTACAAGACTCCATGAATACTTCACGCATTGCGTCAAACGCAGTGCGATTAGCAGCGGTTGGCGTGAAACTCATAGTTCCCACAAGACTGCATTTAATACTTCACGCATTGCGTCAAACGTGGTGCGATCAGCAATGGTCGGCGTGAAACGCATAGCGCCTACAAGACTGTAGAGATACTTCACGTATTGCGCCAAACACAGTGCGGTTGGCGAGGTGGCGAAAACCACATTCATGTTTATTCTTTGCATAAATTTACTCACTTTTGCGAAAGAACGCTCATCTCTGTACATTCCTTGGCCATCTTGGTTAGAATTGGAATCTGCAGATTGGCAGTGAAATTTTGGGCGTTAGAAGTTGGTTAGGTGGGTGGCTGCACTTTTGGGCCCTAAGCCCTCCATGAAGCGATCTGTCCATACTCTCGCCTAATAGGTACTCTAGTAGGCACGGGATGACTGTCGCCTGATAGTAGGTAGTATCATAAACGGATGTTCCCTTTGACGGTATCATCACAAAATGTGCTGCCGCGTCGGTCCAGAGCGAGAGCGAGTTGGGAACCGCTCGAGAGATACTTGGCTCCGGCAGTGAACGCCCGACAGTCGCTAGCGCTGCTGCAAAATGTCAAAGTTCATCGGAGAAAAGGCGGCAATTCAAAATCCTCGTGCGGAACGGAACGGATCGCTCGACTCGAGCTCGGCTGATTATCAAGCTTCAAAGTTCCTCGGCCTCTCAACGAATACTCATCTTTGTGCTATGCACCTGACATTCCCGTCTTCCTTGCCCCTCCTCCTTCTTCATCCTTCACCTCCACCGCTCAACAGTCAACAGGCCTCTTCTCCTCATACCCGTGAGTGTGAGCCATGAACTTGATCATCGCAGCACGAAAGGAAGCGCCGAAAAAAAAAAGTTTGGTCACACGTTTTAAAGTTGAATCAGTGAGAACGAAAACACACCAACTCGAAAAGATTAAAATAATCAAGACCGGCACAAAACTGTCCAGAAGGCGAAGATGTTAGTCGAAGAAAAATATTTTCAGTGCCGAAAGACAAGTACCTGGATACTTTACAGATGCATTTTGGAACAAATGCGCTAACTTCAATGATCTTCATAAAAATTGACTGTCTTTAATGAAAATTGAGCATTTTCAGGTTACCGAGTTGGTGTGTTTTCGTTCTCATTGATTTAGTTCAGTTCATATGGAAGACGGGATATAGTTCACCTTGCATGACCGGAAATCGGTCTGCCTAATTACTCGATTGACTTTTAATATGTTTAAATGTTGAACCAAGAGGTATCGATCAGTGGCATGGTGTGCTTTGCGATATATCGATTGATTTGCCATTTAAACCTATGGTAAAGAATCGATTATGAAGAAGTTTGCTACGAACACCCTGTTTATCGATCCTTTTCCATAGGTTTAAATGGCATAACAATCGGTATATCGCAATTCACGCCACGCCACTGGTATCGATACTATCTCAGGGAAAAGCCGCCTGTTCGATGTATCGAATACAATCCCCCGCCAACTCTCGAGATGGTCGTGGCGATCTGGTGCAACCCTTAACTGCACTGAAGATAAATCACGCGTGGTATGAAAGGTTTTCTATTTTTCACGAGCAACGGTAAAAAGTTCTCTATCAAGCAAGTGCTTTTCTCGATGCGGAAAGAGCTGATACGGTTTTAAAAGAGCGACAAAAATAAAAGGATATCCGTGCTGGCGCTCGTGAGAACTTCCAAGAGCCGTATTCACGCGCGCTCTGTGGTCCGAACGGCGAGTATGGAAAATGAAAATGCCGCGCGTAGGGTGAGGCGCTTTCCCGGTAGAGCGCAGCACGAAATGCGCGTGACGCAACCCACGGATTTTCCCTTGCAAATCGAGGAGTTTCGTTTCCTCGCGCTCAACGAACAGGGTGAATATACGCTGTTCGTGGCGAAACATCTGGGAGTTCCGTTTCCTCCCGCTCAACAAACAGGGTGAATATACGCTGTTTGTGACGACACCACCACAGAGATTCTCTATCATATCGAATTCGATCCAAACCATAAAAATGTCATAACCTCTTTCAATTCGATTTTCTCATTGTTAACAATGAGAATGAATCGATACATACATAGGGGCCGTCCATAAATTACGTAAGGCTTTCAGTGGGGAGGGAAGATCTCTAACAGCCTTGCGGTGCTTTCAGCGGGGGAGGGGTAGGGCTGAGCCTTACGTAAGCTTTCCAGTCTATAGTTAAAAAAACAATGCAAAAATCCATTTTCCGTCAGGTCGATAGCAAAATTCAAGATGAAATAGAAAAAAACCAGCAAATCATCGATTTATCAAATGAAATGTGGCAACGCTTGAAGGCTCATACGGCGTTTTTCCTTAGCACGGCAGTATTGTAGTCAGAGGGACTCTGTCGGCGAATTCGTCGTAGAGGCGATAACTTCGGTTAGAAACCAGTGCCGGATTTACGCACTTGCCCCTTCTCATTTGTTAAAAAATATAATAAAAACCATCAAGTGAACCCGGTGGGGGAGGGCTGCATGAGACGTGTTTACCGTGTTGGACTTATTTTTAGCAAAAGCCTTGTCAACGCTACTAGCAAAAGTTCACGGAACTTTGCGCGAAAGTTAAGTTCCGTAAACCTATCTCTGTGTGAACAAGGCCTCCCATTTATAGGAAATGAACGAAAATTTTATGAAAGAACAAACATAAAGGTTTACTAATTTTAACTTCCGCCGCCGCGCCGCGCCGGGCCGCGCTGCCGCACTGTGTTTGACGCAATGCGTGCAGTATTCATGGAGTCTTGTAGGCGCTAATATGTGTAAGATGCCGACCGCCGCGCCGAGGGCTTCTCCTTTTCATCTCAAGTCCTCGTCATCATTGCTCTCTGCGCCGCGCCGCTCCAGGCCCAATTGTGTGTTTCGTTTCTCTCTTAACTCGACTAATTAAAGGTGCTGTCTCTTGTATCACCAATAGACGAAAAAATTAGAAATTACTATACTCTCAAGAAGTGAGAGATTTTGTCGCCTTTTCTCGTTTCTAACTTTTTTTCTGAATCAGATTTGTTATACCTACATTTAAAAAAATTGCAAAATTTGGCCCATGTGGCCACTCCCTAAATACGACCGTGTTAGAAACACGTCAACTTATTTAAATATTTTAATGGTAGGTATGCTTGAATGTTGAATGAAAGTTCAGTTTGAATTAGGGCTCAAGTTCATTTGTCGTTGACCAATAAATAAACGGCCAGTAACGTAAGTGCTCCCTTTACGCTGTTTTCTAACGAATCTGTTTTTTAAAATTCAACTTAGGAAATTCAAATACCGTTTTATGAATTGACTCACCGTAACATCATTGTAATATGAACTGTATATTGTGTATTGTAACATTGTGATAATAGCTGAAAAGTGTATTGCTCGTTTACCTGAAACAGAGAGAAAGACAGTGAACAGTTAGTGAACTCGGAAGGTATCGAACAAATGAAGTTCGTTCCGGAAAAATAATTAAAACAACTATTTCTAAAAAGAGGAGACATCAATAATTTCAAGATTCTAAACGTGTGTGAACATTTGAATGAAAAAATAAGCGTTCCATCATTCTTTAGCGTCATATGCAATTTAAATATTTATTGACGCTTCGTTACTGAGCGGCAGAAGTTGGTCCGTCAGGAGTATGATCTTTTGGTTGGACATTTTAATGATTGATGTCAAAATATTCGAATATTATATTCCGTCGTTGCAATTTTTTTTTTTTTTTTTTTTTTTTTTTTAAATCCTGGAGTGGCGAAAACTTTCTTCATACGTACAGCCCCAAGTCAAGTTAAATTGACCCCGTGACCCGTATTAGATAATATGCATTGATTTCGATAGTTTATGGAGTATTACCTATGTTCTTCCTATGTTTTTGAGGGTGAGAAATATATATATATATATACTAGCCGTTCTGGGCGCGCTTCGCGCACCCGGCACGTCTGGCCGGGGGGCTGCGCCCCCTGGACCCCCGGTCACTCGCTACGCGAGTGACATTCGGCTCGCTTCGCGAGCCGATTTTGTGGTGGTTGCGAATTTTTTAACACTTTACAATGAAGATTTCATAGAAAACATTATTAAATTTTCACTTCACAATTAACTTGTAGAATAGTAATGACGGGGCAAGAGATAGACTGTATCTTGAAATGGACGGATCCCACTTAGCAGAAACAGCCATCACCACAAGAAAGTGAGGAACCATCTTTAGCCGCTTTTTTTTTTTTTTTTTTTACTTTTCGGAAAAAAATTACTGAAATTTTAGTTGCGCTTCCTTAAATGATAAGTATTAATGTAAATTTCCCCTTTCTACAGTGTTGTTATGGTAATAAAAAGTTACGCAGTGGGAAATTTCATTTGTATTCCCGGTGGGCCTGCTACTCAAAATTTGAATAAATTTGCCGTTATTCAATTGAGCTGGGCCTATGAAATCCCACAAACCCATTACTTAAATTTACATTGACAGGCCGGGAGTTCGTCTTATGACGCACAATGTCAAAAAACAAATTAATTGTGTCGCCAGACAACACGTCCTGCAATACGTCATCAATTGTAGCTGGATTCATGCTTATTTTATCAAAAATATCCTCAGAGAACAAAGGATAGGAAAAGAAATATTAGAACAGAAAGGTAAAGAAAAGACAGAGCAACGCAGAAGAGATTCAAGAAAAGCACAGTATAACAGAGAAAAAAATAAAGAAAAATAACAAAGAAAACGACTCCACTAGGGTAATCTGAGCTCAGCTGCGTGTGAGCATTAGCAAGATAAAATAAAAACACCGAAGAGATTTAAGAAAAACACAGCAGAGAACCAAGGAAAACACCGTAAATCAGAGAAAAAGTATAGTCAAATAAATAAAGTAAATTACTATTGAAGAAATTCTAATTATTCGGAAAATAATTCGCTGGCGTAATCAATGCTTAGCTGCGTGGGAGCATGAGCGAGATTGATAAATCATCAACTTATCGCTGGCCGCTTATAGGTACCCTGGTACCTATGCTGGTACCTGGGTGGGCGAGCGACAATGCTTAAGCGGTGGCATGGTTCGATTGACAGAGGAGTGGGGAACTGTCAAACGTAGGGGAAAGGTTCAGGCTGAACCGTTCAGCACAGCGCAGCGTCAGTCACCGGGTGGGGAAGAGAGGCGGGGAGGGGACACTTCCCCTCGAGTGAAATAGAAAAAGTTGGAATCGCTGAAAGGCTGAATCCTTCGAAGTTTATATTAATGATTTTTTTATTATTACTAGAAATTTTCACCTTCTTGATAACTTACTGGCGCATTTCCAGCCCCCTCTCCTCATTGGCGATACGTAACTCCGCCAGAAGAGATAAACGGGCCACTTTGACCAGACATGAGATTTCTGGGGGAGATCGTCAAAAAACAATTCCCCGACACGACATATCTCTCACCAAAATAATCATTTTTAGTCGTGCGCCCTCCAGTGTGCCGTCATGTGCAGATCGACCCACAAACATTTTTCAACTTTTTTTCAAAAGGATAATCGTTTTGAACACAGCATAGTGTATTTTGAGCAAACTTAACCTCAGCTCTTCTCAAATTGCAAAAATACGTAAGAGACACCTCAACCTTATCACACAAAATTATCGGAGTGAAGCGAGGAAAAGGACGTGCGTTGATGACGGCGCAGAGATACAACTATTCGTGCTTGATGGATGTCCATGTTGCGTCAGCTAAATTGAAGGCGCGACGGCGTGAGGCGTGAACTCACAATGTACCGCCCAACGCTGCCAATGAGGTGACAGCCAGATTCGGGAGAAAAGTTAAAGAGTAAGGCCCGAATGCGTTTCCCCTATTTTCAGCTATGTTGATGCTCACTTTTTCTCTTCTTTTTTCAATTTGATGTCTGAGTCTTTTCTTCAGGGTGTATTCGCAGACCTATACGAGTATATGGACTGCGTTTAACAGAAAGGAACCAAGCCACATCAGCTATTGCAAAATTTAACCGGGCATTTTAATTTTTTAAGAGAGAAAGTCCGTGTGGATTCCTTTGAAAATTTTAAGGAATTAGCTTCGTACTATGGAGAAAATTCACTGAAATTTGCACGAAAATCTGCACAACCGTTTTCATGCTGAAAATCAAATTGCCTAATTAAAGTTGACAACAGCTGATGTGGCTTGGTTCCTTTCTGTTAATCGCGGTTCATATGAGGTGCGTACGTATCCGGCCCATAGCTCCCCCATGGAAGGCATATTCGGGTCAGTTTGACCCGGATATGAATTTCTAGGGGTGGTTGCAAAAAAAATTCCAGAGATTCGATTTTTTTCTTTTCTCTTTAGTTTGATGTGTGAGGGTGGGCTTTGGCAAATGATTTATCTAGCCAAAAAAGCACCTCCACAAGTTGTGGAGGTGCTTTTTTGGCTGGAGCACTGTTGTGGACCACAACAGTGCTATGTGGCTAAACTTTAGCTTCACATAAAACCTGAGGGACATGTGTTTTTAACAGGTTTTTAACACAATTTGACCCAAAACCTAATGGAAATCTAAAGGTAAACAAAAAATAAAAATTAAAAAAATAGAAACAGCGATGTTTTTTAATACCTAGTATTTTCTTCACCTATTTATACATACTCCCAGAGAAGTTTTGAGGAAATATTTTGGTCGGTTTTTTTTTTTTGGAATACCACCATAAAGAGTGTGAAGTAAGCAACGCACGAAGCATCGCGTAGCAATTTCACGTAGAATACAATACACGCATTTAAAATTTCCAAATTGAACTTATGATTTAGATAAAAATTCTTCAAGTGTAGGTTCTTTCCGTTCCAAAGTTTTATTTTAAAAAACCACCTTTTTTAAATTTTTTTGACAAATTTTTGAACAAGTGAAGAATATTTACAGGGGATCCGGTTTTTTTTTCATTTGGGAAATCCTGATTTTGACTGCTAAATCCTGATTCCATAATTTTTCCAAATCCTGATCAAATCCTGACCTCACGCAAGGCGAATGTAACTTCACAAAAATCTCTTATATAAAGTTATACGATTTACCCCGCGACCCTCTGAACATCGGTCCCCGCCACGCCGTCCCAGCGCGTCCCGCGCCCTTGATGTTCGTTCGGCGGACCCCCCGCGGCCGGGTCTCCGTTCCCCCCGCGGGTTTTCCCGTTCCCACCCCCAGGGGGGTTGCTACGGGCCCCGGGGGTGGTTCCGTTTTTCGCCCGTCCCTCGGCCTGGCGCGCGTCTTTCCGGTCGCGCTTCCACGTGCGGTCGCGTCCCGGCTATCGGCTCCTTGTCCCTCCGGCCGTTTCGTTTTTTTGCGCTTCCGGGGGGCGCGGTGCCCCTCGGACCGTTCCGTCGGCCGATTCCTTGTAACGGTCACTTCGTACCTCCCCGTTCGTCCCCCGGGCTCGGGGTTCCGGCTGCGGACGGGTCCTACTGTGCCGACGTCCGATAAGGTCGGATTTCGGATCCGGCGACCCGGGAGGGGCGCTGGGGCCCCGCGACCGTTTTCGGAAAAACCGCCACCGCTCCCGTCACGTTCGGCCCGCGGCCTGGAGTTTCGGTCAGCGGGGGCCCCCGGCCGGGCGGCGTCCCGTCCCCGCTGAATTTTCGACCCCGAACTCCCGGGGTGGGCGCGGTGCCCCTCGGACCGTTTCGTCGGTCGATTCCTTGTAACGGTCACTTCGTACCTCCCCGTTCGTCCCGCGGGCTCGCGGTTCCGTCGGCGGACGGGTCCTACGGTGCCGACGTCCGATAAGGGCGGGTATCGTGATCCGGCCATCCGGGGAGGCGCTGGTGCCCTTCGAACGTTTCTGGGAAATCCGTTTCTGCGCCCTCCTCGTCGGTCGATCGGGCCGCGTTTTTGCCGTGCGGTCCCTTCATTCGTTGCGCGTTCGGCGGAGCTGGCCTTCGGCCGGCTTTGGCGGGGGGGGGGGGGGGGGGGGGCGCCGCGAGTCCCTCCGCGTAGGCGTCGCGGCTACTCTGATGGTCTACTCTGAAACGACGACCGGAGCTCGGTCGCCCTTTTGTTGTATACGGAACGAGCGTTTCTACGGCTACCGTCCCGATTGTTCGAGTGTTGCGGTGTTGCCGGATCTTTCTCAGCGGTCGGAGAGTTCTGTTCGTGTACATCGTGTGGAAACGGGAAATTCCGCAACTGCTCACATATGTTTTTTTTGTCATTTTATTTTTACGTTATTCATATGAAATTTCCATCCTGCGAATTTCCATCGCCAACTGTTTGGTGCTCAGTCGGGAACATCGAGGTTTCCTTTCTGCAGACTCGCCGCACTCCCCACGCGCCGAAGGATTTTCTGTCAACCCTAGCCTTTCGTGCCAAGCAGGAATCTTTTTAACTCAAACCAACTTCAACGCCCTTATTTTAAAAAAGAAAATCAATAATATTGTCACACCCCGCCAAGAAAATCATTGTTGAACAATTTCTGGCAAATTCTCATGGAATATTCACGTTAATGTTTAGGGCCAATGCGGGCGGGACCCCTAAAAATTCGATTTTAAAGTTGACATTTTGCATAGGGCTTTTCAATGGTCTATAAAGTGATTTCAGACCGGAGGGCACCAATTTTCTAAATTCGTTTTTTGATATTTGTTTTGTATGAAGCTGATTCGTCTAAATTTGAAGATTTCGAATAGTATCTCAAGATGATGTCGAAGCCATTCACATATTCGGTAGGGATGGATTTGTATGTGAATGTTTCTATGTGATCATTCTTTTTTTATATATATGTTTTTTTCCTTTTGGAATTGCTCGGATTGCGGACGGAAATTTTTCCTTGCAGTATGGCAATGAAAACGTCCTTACGTCATTGCCGTACTTCTCTGCTTTAACATGATTTTTTGGAGTAACTATTTCTACGAATCACCTTAACTAAATAAAGTGCCAACATTTTCAACTATCAAATTTCAAACTATCAAATTTCAAATTATCAAAATTTCCAACAATGACAAAAATGATTAAAATATACCTATAATGTAATAAAATATACACGCTCTAATCATTTAATTTGTATTACCTGTTATACGATTTACCCCGCGACCCTCTGAACATCGGTCCCCGCCACGCCGTCCCAGCGCGTCCCGCGCCCTTGATGTTCGTTCGGCGGACCCCCCGCGGCCGGGTCTCCGTTCCCCCCGCGGGTTTTCCCGTTCCCACCCCCAGGGGGGTTGCTACGGGCCCCGGGGGTGGTTCCGTTTTTCGCCCGTCCCTCGGCCTGGCGCGCGTCTTTCCGGTCGCGCTTCCACGTGCGGTCGCGTCCCGGCTATCGGCTCCTTGTCCCTCCGGCCGTTTCGTTTTTTTGCGCTTCCGGGGGGCGCGGTGCCCCTCGGACCGTTCCGTCGGCCGATTCCTTGTAACGGTCACTTCGTACCTCCCCGTTCGTCCCCCGGGCTCGGGGTTCCGGCTGCGGACGGGTCCTACTGTGCCGACGTCCGATAAGGTCGGATTTCGGATCCGGCGACCCGGGAGGGGCGCTGGGGCCCCGCGACCGTTTTCGGAAAAACCGCCACCGCTCCCGTCACGTTCGGCCCGCGGCCTGGAGTTTCGGTCAGCGGGGGCCCCCGGCCGGGCGGCGTCCCGTCCCCGCTGAATTTTCGACCCCGAACTCCCGGGGTGGGCGCGGTGCCCCTCGGACCGTTTCGTCGGTCGATTCCTTGTAACGGTCACTTCGTACCTCCCCGTTCGTCCCGCGGGCTCGCGGTTCCGTCGGCGGACGGGTCCTACGGTGCCGACGTCCGATAAGGGCGGGTATCGTGATCCGGCCATCCGGGGAGGCGCTGGTGCCCTTCGAACGTTTCTGGGAAATCCGTTTCTGCGCCCTCCTCGTCGGTCGATCGGAGCCGCGTTTTTGCCGTGCGGTCCCTTCATTCGTTGCGCGTTCGGCGGAGCTGGCCTTCGGCCGGCTTTGGCGGGGGGGGGGGGGGGGGGGGGGCGCCGCGAGTCCCTCCACGTAGGCGTCGCGGCTACTCTGATGGTCTACTCTGAAACGACGACCGGAGCTCGGTCGCCCTTTTGTTGTATACGGAACGAGCGTTTCTACGGCTACCGTCCCGATTGTTCGAGTGTTGCGGTGTTGCCGGATCTTTCTCAGCGGTCGGAGAGTTCTGTTCGGGTACATCGTGTGGAAACGGGAAATTCCGCAACTGCTCACATATGTTTTTTTTGTCATTTTATTTTTACGTTATTCATATGAAATTTCCATCCTGCGAATTTCCATCGCCAACTGTTTGGTGCTCAGTCGGGAACATCGAGGTTTCCTTTCTGCAGACTCGCCGCACTCCCCACGCGCCGAAGGATTTTCTGTCAACCCTAGCCTTTCGTGCCAAGCAGGAATCTTTTTAACTCAAACCAACTTCAACGCCCTTATTTTAAAAAAGAAAATCAATAATATTGTCACACCCCGCCAAGAAAATCATTGTTGAACAATTTCTGGCAAATTCTCATGGAATATTCACGTTAATGTTTAGGGCCAATGCGGGCGGGACCCCTAAAAATTCGATTTTAAAGTTGAAACTTTGCATGGGGCTTTTCAATGGTCTATAAAGTGATTTCAGACCGGAGGGCACCAATTTTCTAAATTCGTTTTTTGATATTTGTTTTGTATGAAGCTGATTCGTCTAAATTTGACTAATAGTATCTCAAGATGATGTCGAAGCCATTCACATATTCGGTAGGGATGGATTTGTATTGTGATCATTCTTTTTTTATATATATGTTTTTTTCCTTTTGGAATTGCTCGGATTGCGGACGGAAATTTTTCCTTGCAGTATGGCAATGAAAACGTCCTTACGTCATTGCCGTACTTCTCTGCTCTAACATGATTTTTTGGAGTAACTATTTCTACGAATCACCTTAACTAAATAAAGTGCCAACATTTTCAACTATCAAATTTCAAACTATCAAATTTCAAATTATCAAAATTTCCAACAATGACAAAAATGATTAAAATATACCTATAATGTAATAAAATATACACGCTCTAATCATTTAATTTGTATTACCTTTATGTTATGTACGTCTACATGTTATACTATTTTTGTAATAAATTTTGCCAACATGCTTTTCAATTCATTCTGCAACATTTCATTCCCACGTGGTAATAATGATTTATAATGCCTATAATCCATTATAATGCATTATAATAGTAATGCCGCATTATAATGTCGTATAATACATCGCAACGATTCATGTCCTACTGATTATTGATTATTGTGAGATGAATTCCGTTTTCTCTGATTGTATGTTTCATATGTGCGAAGCACGTACGGGTCGCTATAACTCTATAAAAAAATCCAATCAGGCTTTATGTACATCGAACCTTTTTCAGCCACGGGCAACTTCATGTTGCATTATCAAGATGTAAATCATAACACAGTATGGAAATTCAAAAGGTGGGAGAAATGATTCGAATGATGTGACTCATAATAGAGTTTGGCCAGAAATTTGCCATCAATAAATTCATTTTTCTACCGCATTAGAGGGGTGAAACGTCTGATTGGGTTGGGCTGCCCAGCGCCCACCCCCTATTATTTTATAAAAACTGATGGTTCGTTTATTTTTTTAAAAAGAGGAAAATGAATAAGTTGAGTTATCGACGGCACAATCGGATACGCATTTTTCTGCCGTAGCCATCCTCATATTATACTGCTTATTTCCTTCGAAGCGGCATTGTCAGGGTCTGCCGGTAGAGGGTGGCAACATTGCACACACTCCTTACTCTGCGCGCCGGTCTCGGCGCACGGAAACTCCCGCCAAAACAGAAATACACGAGGACGAGGGCGTAACTTCAAAGTTCCGATACCAGAGGGCACCACCCCCCGGCGCGGTGCGAAGCCCCGACAAATCGATATAACTTAAGACCCGCTCTTTTTAACGTAGCCTCCACCTATATTGCTTTTCTAACAACCACCGTCGGAGGCTGCGGGGGTGGGGCCGTATTGCCGAATGATCTCACCTTGGAAAAGGGATGGAAATCCACCAAAGTCCTTCGTTCCTCTGAGTAAACTACGTTCGATTAGCGCGTGGCGGGAGGGAGTCCAAATTTGTTTTGAAGCCGATTGCGAAGGGAGCAAGGCCATACGAAAATTTTTGAGTCGTCAATTGTGACTGTTCCCGGAAAAAAGATCTTGGTCCACGGAGACAGATTTTCAGTGAAGCGATTGAATCAATTTTTTTCTTGCGTGGCGTAAGTCCATTGCAACATTTCAAAATTGCCGAGGACAATTCATTATTGCATGGATCATTAACTGAGATAATTCCCTGGGGTGGGGGTGAAAAGTTTCCTCTTACGGCCAACTAAATGTATTATTTTCAAGGAGTCTGTCTCAGTTGTTTATCCGTAAAAAGTGAATAGCCCAAGTCAATTTTAAAATTTTTCAATGAGCTTCCCTCGTAGCATACTTTGTAAAATATCTCGGGTAAAATGTGAAACTAGTATTTTTTATTAGTTTGAATGTTGAGCGTGAAAAAACCTTTTGAGAAGTCGTAAGTAAGAATTCAAGAATTTACCGTATGGAAAAATGTATGATCCAAGAAGTAAAGGGAGGTAATTTCTACTTTGTACGTGTTTTTCGTATAAAAAATGCGGCACGTGCATTTATTTTTTTATTTATTTTACTTCTATTGCATGAGGTTTTTTTTCCGATGTTTTTTTTTGTAAATTTTACACGTTATGTGCTAGGGTTATGCCTATTTGCAAGAAATCGATTCAGTATGCTTTTCACGAAAGATGGAAAAATTGGCTTTTGAGCTTTCGACGCAATATTTCTCAGTTTGCCACAAAGAATATAAGAGCGTGCTGTTTCGTTACTATCTTTTGTCAACAGTAGGTGCCTTCGTGTTGCAAAATATATTCCAATCACGACCCTGATTTTACACTGCCGCAAGGCAACTCCCCTGATCAAGAGGAACGAACATCCGGTAGAGCTGCGTGGCTGCCAAAAGCCTTCCAAGAGCAAATAAATTGAGGAAAGGGTGGAGTAGGAGTACACAATCTAAGACTATCTTAAGGAATTATTAAAAATGTAAATGGTCTCTCTGGTAAATTATTCTACTTGATGAATGCTCTAGGTTCCATTACAGGTAAATTTCCGAACAGGAAGGACGGTCTTAAGGCGAATAACAGTGCTTCTAGTAATACCCGATTGACCTTGACTCCGCCAAAAATAAAAACTTCTGATCGTACCTAGAATGCTTGTTTTAAATCTCATACGCTCGATGATTAATGAAATTAACCGTAAGCGTATTGCAGCTCGGATAATCAACGATGTGTGATAAAACTTCTCCGGTATACGACTCGCGAAAATTATACAATCACCGTATGGCAAAGCCCCCCCCCCCCCCCCTCCTCCCACATCCGACAACAACTATGGACAACTTTCTATAGTTTTAGGAGTCCCGAGAAACTAAATAGTAGGACACAACTGTTTTAACTCCTGGGTAGCTCAAATTGCATATCACCCGATATGAGGGGAGTTTTTCACTCGTTTTTTCTCTAAACTTGAGCGTGTTTTGCAATGGGTGCATTCACTGCTGACCGATGATCGAATCAGGTATTCTATCAAATGTCAACGCCACTGGTTACATTTTAGGGGTTCACAAAATGTTTCAATTTTTTTCGACACGGAGTCTCCACTAATTTTCTAAGTTTGATGAGAGAACATCAACATCGCACAAGCTGAGAATTTCTTTTTTAAATTATACTATTTAATGGTTTAAACATCAATTCACCTCCTGTCTAGATTTTGAATATAATATTTCATGAAACTTCAAAGGGAAAGTTCTGTTCAATTTCTAAAAATCGCCTGAAAGTGAGATAATTTTTACACAGAAGAGCTCTAACATACGTATTGACGGTGCAAGTCGGTAATCACACAACTCTGTTTGCGACGCCGCAGACTTCCGGTCATACTTTATTTTTTTAACGGAAAACTACCTAACGGCAATTTTTTAAAACTGCCGTGATTTTTCTCCTCTGTGCGAAGAAAATTCTGTGTAAACTTCAAGGAACGATGGCAATGGGCCTGTTGCACCAATTTTTTTTATTGCTTTAATCGAAAGACCTAAGGCTCCTGATGTCACAGGAATTTTCCCGGAGTTTTTTGATCACCGGAAACCCCCAAAAAATCAACTTAAAAACGCCTCAGAATTTGGATTTTCAAAACGGTCGTTTCGGGTCCGCCATACTTGTGACGTGAAATGATATGACAGACCTGGTTTCTTCATCACTTACAATGTATTTTCCCGTAAGGAAATGGCAGCCGCTTTTCAAATGCAAATATCGAGTCAATCGCTAATTTTTTGATCAAAATTGAAAGCAGAAATGGATTCCTCGTACGTTTAAATGGTTAAAACCTTCATTTGATAAATAAGAACCGACGGGATAAACCCTATTTTTAAGGAAGACTGTAGTCAATGGGCGATTGTTTACATCTGCTTAGTGATAACAGACATGGACATTAGCTCAATATTTGGCCATTTTCATGAGTTTTTACTTGTTTGTCACTATTTGAAGGTAAGTTTATTTTGTAAATCAATTGTCTAGTGTCTTAGGATCATGTTAAAAGCTGTAAAGGTATACTTTGTTACTTATTAATTCAGAACACACTCCGGCAGTCCAACGCTCAAACCTGGATGTAGCGAGTCAGTTGTTATATCTTACTATTTCACCCTTTAATGCTTCACTGAAGACACCAAAATGATAGTATCAATCATTGATGATAAAAAAAACTTACCTTTGACAATACTGATGAGATGAGGAGACCGGTATGTTTTAGCTGGAGGCAAGGAAAGTAGACGTAGGATCCTTCTTCGATTACCAGACTTTATCGATAAATTTTTCTGTATAGTGTTACATTTAAAACACACAGGATTTTAAAATAACATAAGTTTATAAAACGTGGGAACGTTCTGAATGATATTGAGATGTTTGTTGAAGAGTTAAGAATGATTTACACGCATTGAGAGAACATCCAGGGTTTGAGCGTTGGACTGCCGGAGTGTGTTCTGAATAAATAAGTAACAAAGTATACCTTTACAGCTTTTAACATGATCCTAAGACACTAGACAATTGATTTACAAAATAAACTTACCTTCAAATAGTGACAAACAAGTAAAAACTCATGAAAATGACCAAATATTGAGCTAATGTCCATGTCTGTTATCACTAAGCAGATGTAAACAATCGCCCATTGACTACAGTCTTCCTTAAAAATAGGGTTTATCCCGTCGGTTCTTATTTATCAAATGAAGGTTTTAACCATTTAAACGTACGAGGAATCCATTTCTGCTTTCAATTTTGATCAAAAAATTAGCGATTGACTCGATATTTGCATTTGAAAAGCGGCTGCCATTTCCTTACGGGAAAATACATTGTAAGTGATGAAGAAACCAGGTCTGTCATATCATTTCACGTCACAAGTAGTCACAAGCATAGAATCCACCAATCACAAGTATGGCGGTTGAAAAGCGACCGTTTTGAATGGGTCGGTTCCAAAAACAGCTTTTTTTTGAGTTTGAGAGGTCATTTCAAGGTTTTTTAGTAGCGCCATCGTTCTTTTCGTGAAATTTGCCATAAGAATCAGGCATCAATTTGCAAATCCCCGCACCTTGCAACAGGCCCATTCGTTCTCCTTCATTAAAATAACACAGAGGCGGAGATTTTCAGACACCGCAATCGAGATATGTGATTGCGGTCTTACGCTGTCGATATCTCTCTACTACTTTAAAAAAAATTGCCAATGACTCAAAACTTTATTAAATAGAAAATAATGAAAGTTTTGCCTACAGCCGTTTTACAGAAATTCTGAATTAACGTAAGGACGTATCAACTTTAAGTAACGGCGAAATCTCCTATGTATTGCGGTGATTAAACAATTCTGCTCCTCTTTTTTCTAACTTTTAAGAGACTGTCTCTGAACATTTCAGTGCAGAATTTTCGAAGAATATTAATCAAAGAACACAAAAATACCACGCAAAATACTGCGCAATAACAAAGAGTATTCGACATATAGAGAAATTGAGCGTGTCAAGAAATCTGAACTGTTCCAAGAGGTTTTGCAGTTTCACCATCGCCAAGAGTCCACTGCAAATCCCAGGAACCCCTTAATTTCGACGGTTATGCAATTGAGGCTACTAAGAGGTTGAAATAGTTGTGTCTAGCATTTTCAATTCTTAAGGCATATGAAACTGGTGCAAACCGTCCATGTTCACATACAGTTCTTGAGACAAAAAACTAAGTTAAAAACTCTGTTACATTCAATTGGTGATTAAAGAAGAGATCTTGGTTGAAAAGATTTTTTCAAATTGAATGCACAAACTTGGTTTTAAACTGAGCAAATGCCGTTAACAATGGGATTGAACGGGATTGAGTAAATTCCCATTACTTCTCATTTTGCACCGTCTCCATGCAACGTCCGCCATTTTTTTGAATCCTAAGAGCTCCACAATGATAATATAGAGGCGGGAAATGTAGCCTTCAGTGTCCGTTCTTTTACTAGAGAAATAATATACAGGGTGTCTCAAAAGTCCGGACCACTCCCTCTAAAGTTTTACCTAATTCACATTTTGAAACGAAACTTTTGAGATGCTCATGAATGGACGTGAGCCACTTTTAAGGCCCCCATAAAAGAGGAGGGTTATACGGATCCCGACTTTTAACGCGTATACACAGTATACCGCCTTGGTTTTCCTTGCTTTTTCTTTACCTTTTCCTTCCTCTTTCTTTACCTTCCACGCTTTTTTAACTGTGTTCGGATTGGAAAAGGGGAATGAAGAAATAAGGAGGGAGTGAACCGAAAAACCCGAAGAATCGAACCGGGAACCCGATAAATGGACTATGTTATACAAAATCGCATACCTCCAAGGCTACTTTGTGGAGTCTATCACGAAAAAATCGAATTTCGTACCTTTTCACGGAAAATCCGTACCTTTTCGTACGTCCGTACCAACCTTCCGAAAGCCGTGCTTTTTCCGTACAGTAGACATCCTGCAAAATTTTTGTTTCAAACGTTGAATTAGGTAAAAATTTAGAGGAGGCAGACTGGACTAAGGGAATATCCCGTGGGAAACGAAAAGATACTTGAGGAGTTGCGGTCTACACGGATTTTCCAGCCGTAAATTGGGCAACAGAGGCAAAGAGGAGACGGGCGAAGTGCGGAGGAGAAGAAGGTCCTGCTCTCCTGACCTCCATTTGATATCAGTCCCTTCACTGGTGTCGTAGCCCGCAGATTTAGTCACCTGCACCCCCTCTCGTCGCCCCGCGCCACCCCTTGGCCGCGCCGCCCCTCCCGTCGTAGTCAATGAATAAGTGTGTTTTCGTTTCCTATCAGATTACCTTCACCAAGTCCGATGCAGTTGTTGGCACCGATTCCCAACTATACTTTCGTCAAATCCCCGTCTCCCTGGAGTTGAACTCATCAAAATCGGACGCACAGACTATTTAGGCGGTGAAATATTAAAACATCGGCATAGTCTAATCAAAGCCATTCCATAAATATAATCAGATGGACATTTTTTTTCGTCAAACAGTCAGCGAGGACATGAGTGGACCCCTTCAGAAATCTGTGTCTGCAACAAAGCAATGCGAGCTTCCTCTCAGCACGTCTAGAAACAAGAAGTTCTGATATACTGATGGGTGTACTAGTGTGTACTCCCCTTCAATTTTTGAAAGGCCTTAAACATAACTTTAGTGGCAGAAAGGGGTACTTACGAAATTTTTTCATGCAATCTGACATCACACGCGCTGCCGAATCAGTATATTGCTGTCGATAACTTAATTTTCTCGCTGACTGGTTGGTCGAACATGTCGAAGACACAAGGTGGTCTAAGCGATTTCCACCGGATTTCAAGCGGATCAGCCAGTCTTCATGTAAAAGTTTTTTACTTCAAACCAAGGTTCATTTAGCCTTTATTTTAAAGTCATATGCTTCATTCACCCTTTGGATAAAAAATGTTTCGGATTTTTCGGATTTTTTTTTTATTTTTTTTATTTTTTTTTTTTAACAAAACTACAAGGATGAGTTGCTCCATAAGTAAACCTCCGTGAATGTTATTAAATCCCTCCCCCCCCCCCCCTCCGCGAAATTTTGTAAGCACACTTATATGAACATAGTTAAATGATAACTAATAGTATGAATATATCGTTAAAGCACGAACGACGCAGAGACGCAGGGAACAATGCGTTAGGGCATGGGAAGCAAAATACGCTTCATGTGCGTCGCGGAAAATGTTAACATGTAGTTAAATCGATTGATTTTATTGGTGGCACTGAAAGGATATTACTGCATTGTTGTTGTTTGTACCCAATTCGCGATATAACGGAGAATCCCCGTGGTGACATTACGATTAGTTGCATCTGTAACAGCGGTCCCTCCTCCCGAAGTATCGAGGTCGCAATGCAGCACGTATTTATTCACTAGAATTTTGTTGTATGAAATATTGAGAGGGATTCCTTCGATTTGACCGCAAAAACAGTCACGCGAGAGGTAGCTCGCGAATTAGGTGCAGTTTATCGCCGCTGCTCTTCTCAGCTCCCCCTCTTTTTCCGCGCCGCGCCGCACAGTGGATCGAGTCAATAGGAGAGATCGGACAAAATTTTGAAACTTTAAAAGCTTACAACTCCGTTTATACAAAATTTTGAGGTTCTAAAAGTGGCTTCGTTGGATTCCTCATGGAATTTTCTACTGGGAGCACTCCGATTTTAAGGTAAGACGAAATAAACATCAAAATGTGCAGTTACACTCAAAACTTTTATGTTCGACCTCTCTGATTGACTCGATCCACTGTGCGCCGCGCCGTCAACGCTTTTTTGGCTCCATCAAGCGAATATCATTTTCAGCTTTGCGACTAGCTTTTACATCCGAATCGCATTTTCTTTAAAGATGAATCCAAAGTGATAGTGAGCAAACATCGAGAAACTGAACAAAAGAGGCGTATCGATGAGGGCCGTTTTTGAGACCACCCTGATTGAATTTCCTCGACTGTACGATTTTTGACTGATTTCTGACTCATCGAAGACCTGTATAATACGGAATGCATCATAATTTGGTCGGTATTGGTCACTTTTAGATCTAATACTGGCCTGAACATCGGCCTGAAGGCCAATTTTGGCGGAAAATGCGGATTTTTCGGCATTCAACAGCACAACCCCAATAGGTACATGAAACTTGTTATTTTCTTAAAATTTTCAATGAATACAGCACTGCAACAGCCGCACATGATAGAAGTGGTAGGTGTTTTTGAATAGAAAGATTACACGAATAAAGATTCCCCATTAGGTACTCCCACCTGGCCGCCTGAGCGCCAAAACCTACTGAAAATCATGTCGGTGACTAATAATGGGAGCCACATTGCTCAAAAAAACTTCACTTTTATTTTACGCCTTATTCGAGGGGACTTTATTGCTTGAATTTCTTGCAGAGTAGTCTTCGGACAGAAAACAAAAATCACGGAATTTTTCAATCAGTTACGCGCTAACTAGTTTCCCAATAAAAAGCTTAAATTTGACAAATTTGAGCAAAGTTTGACGTGGTTTCGTAGCTCAGCCGTCGGTGGCTGTCAAATTCAAGAAAATTTGACGAAACTTAGGAAGATCTCCCATAGGTTGAAAATCTAAAGTCGTAAATAACTCGAAAGTCTCACGTCACTCTGGCAAGGCTAGTTACCTTCAGACACGAACCGTGAACTTTATTTGGCCCAGACTGCCGCAACTTGCATTTTACGGTCGACATCCGAACACAAACACAAAGTTGCACGGAATGCACTTATGGCAGTGACATACTTTGTCCTCCGATTGCGTCTAACTTGGCAGGGCGATCCTTTCGCCGAAAATTTCCTAATTTTTCATCACTTTTTAGGGACAATTGAGAGCACTCTCTCAAATCGACAACCGATAGCTCAGCACACTTGTAACCTTGCTATTGCGTTGCGCAATTGAGAAGGATATCGATTCACTTTCTCCGAGCAGCTATGAGTAAATGTATGAAGACAGGTCTGCTATTACACTACGTCCGGCAACAATGGTTTCTTTCGTGGTTAAAATCTTCCCACTCACCCCGTGAGGCCTTGAAATTCCTAAGCGCAAAGAAGTCGTATTGAGGGAGGTTCGTGCTGTGTTACTTTCCCGAATACAACAGTATTCACTTGTCCAACATGGTAATAAATTTCTCTTTTTAGAGGCATTTACATTGCCGAGGTCATGGTCAAGGTTTTCTAGTTTGGGTGTTCAATATTCTGAATGTTAATTTTCGGCAGTGTGCAATACCTGTGGTCATGTGGGAACAGCTAGGAGGGTCGAACCACACTGAGAAAAAACTATGGTTTATAAACCTATTAGTGGTAAATATGGAACACCACTAATAGTAGTACCTCTACATATAATAATAGCACATATACCTTAGTTATGGTCTCTGTACCTTAATTAGGTACAGAGACCTTAGTATGGTTCACAGACCGAGAATCAGTAGTTTATTTACGACTATTATAGGTGTTCCATATTTACCTCTAATAGGTTTATAAACCATAGTTTTTTCTCAGTGCAGGACTCCCCTCCACCCCATTAACGAAGCGTCGGGGAGTATCGGGACCGCAAACTTCGTATTCCTTGGGGTCAATTGCGATTCTCTTTATTCTGAGAGTAAAGACAATACGAATCCATCTCTGATTGGTTCCCGTATTTTAGGCCTTCCCAGTGCCACAAACGGGAGTAAAAATTACATTTCTACCAATTTCAAAGATTATAGACTGAAATGGACTGGGGGATGGGGGGTACGGCAAGGAACACATAGAATAAGAGAGGGAACGGAGACAGGAATTCGGGAATGGGATGATCACAGATAGCAAAAAACGTCCGATTTGCGTAATATTTATTCCCGTTTGTGACATCCGTAAGCCGCGTTGTCTCAACTCTCTTCATAAGAGAGACTACCACACTGAGAAAAAACTATGGCTTATAAACCTATTAGTGGTAAATATGGAACACCACTAATAGTAGTACCTCTACATATAATAATAGCACATATACCTTAGTTATGGTCTCTGTACCTTAATTAGGTACAGAGACCTTAGTATGGTTCACAGACCGAGAATCATTAGTTTATTTACGACTATTATAGGTGTTCCATATTTACCTCTAATAGGTTTATAAACCATAGTTTTTTTCTCAGTGCAGGGTCATTTACCCGTGACGACACCTTTTCCCCGAGCCTCTACGTCGATTTAGCGACTAAACTTTTTTCGGGAGGGGGGGGGGGGGGGGGGGGGCGTTGTTTAATGTTAGGGGTCAGCATTTTGGCCAGGGAAGGACTGGTTTTGCCATGGCGGTTAAAATGTCCGTGCTTTCGGACTTTGATAATTTCAAAATTCTGACGGGAACTCCGTTTTTCAAAGTCAGATCTCTCTTTTTAATTACTCGGAGGGGGGGGGGGGGGCGGGCTTCGAGATGATTGGATTCGGATTTCCAGGTTCGACTCCCTACTTCCTCCATCCCCACGGTTCTGAACTTCTCGGATAGGGATGGTCGAATATTTGGATATTCGAATATTCGATATTCGAATCATCGGCACCGAGATAATCGCATCACATTCGAATATTCGCTTCCGAAGTATTCGAAATCGCAAATTCGAATAATTCGAATTATCGAATGATCGCATTCGAATATTCGATTAATCGCATTCAAAAGTGTCATTTTATCTCTCACGGTTCATAAAAAATCAAAAATCGAAGCAATAATCGAAAATATTCGAATATTCGCATCCGAATTATTCGCAATCGCAAGATTCGAATTCAAATATTCGCAATAATCGCATTCGAAAAGTTTCGAATATTCGAATATTCGAATATTCGCATTCGAATTCAATATTCGTCCATCCCTATTCTCGGACTCCCTTTATCCCCGCGGTTCAGAACATAACAGAGTAAAAAGCCTGGTAAGGTTAGGTCTGAGCTACCCTGTTAATTTCTCTCTCGCAAATTCATAAAAAAATGTTATTAGTATATTCAGGTTCTATTCTCTGCTATCGGTACGTGGACATTTTTGACACGTTTTAGATCAACGGTTTCCAAAAATTTGATGCGCGCACTATCACGGAGACTCGCAGATGATTCAGGTGATGGAAGTTGAAAACAGTTCTGGAATCATGACGAATTCATATCCGTGGATACTGCAGGGTATTTAAATAAGTGTGGCGACAATGTCAGCTTTTGTCCCGCATAAATAAACGTGCTGATCATCCACTGATTGTGAGATAATTATCATAAATCCACAATTGCAAGAGAGAATTGGCCCAATAGTTACATGCTTAACTTTTTTACCCTTTCTTATCTGCACTGGAGCGTTTCCAGCTACCTACACGAAGTTCTCTGCCGGTTGGACCTAATCAGAAACGTCGATGCGAAAATGGTCCGTCTATAAGGAGATTTTATGATAAATATACTTGAAATTTATTCATCTGACCTGCCCCGATTTTATTTTTATTTCTCACTTTCCTGGTTGATTCTCTGCAGTTAGCCATAAGATTCTGAGAGAACATGTGTATGACAGCATCTTAATGTAATTTTGGGACATTTTTTGATGCGCTATGAATTCCCTTTTTGAAATCGATGCAGTTGATAAGAGATTATAAAATGATTCAATTCTCTGCGCATATTCTCTCAAGTTCGTCAAACAGATGAAATACAAATCGATTCTAACAATGCTAGACGAAAACACATCCACCATTTTTGATGCCGCGTATGACACATAACTGATGGAGCACGAGCAAGAAAAAACACATCGACCACCAACCTTGCTTATCCAATTCGTCTTTTACACCGTAAAACCTCATACGTTACACCTCATATCGGCAACAGTGCCAATCATCCCAGTTGAAATTGTATGCTAACCAAGTACGTTTTATCCTTTCGCATTTAAAATATCGCGAGACATCAAACTTCATAAAAATCTGTTGCTAAATAGTCATTTACAGATTACAGTAACCATGGGTGTAGCTAGGGGGGGGGGGGGGGGCTGTCCCCCTAGCTAGAGTTTTAAATGAAAACACTATGCTCATTAAATCAGTATTTATTAAACTTTGCGTCAAGGAAACCTTAAAATCACGACAAAAAAGTGTTAGGGGGTAGGGTATCCCCTATAATTTTGGCACCACCCTAATCTGTCAGATTATGAAATGGAAATCAATTAATGGGCCTGTTGCAAACTTTTGCTAGAGCAGTATGAAGAGTTGTTTCCTATAGATAATGCCTCAAAAATCACGATGAGCGCATCGGCAAAGTCTGAAATGCACTCATAACTTCACAATCTGCGTAAGAAATTTGCGTTATTTTGAGCTTCCCGCTTCAAAAACGATACTACTGCACAGGCGAACATTTTGTTAGAGGAGTCGCTCCATCGTCGGCAATATTCATCATGGCCGACGCTTCCGCAGTTCCTCGCGTAATTCGAGGAGAGTTCAAGGTCAATTAAGGCGGGCGAGGAAAATATGAACGTAAACACGCCGATTGTTATATGGTTTAATCCTGTTCAAGTGTTATCTCGTCCCATCACACGTGTTTTGGCGGACTGGCGTCGGCCATGATGAGTATTGTCGCCAATGGAACGACTCCTCTAACAAAATGTTCACCTGTACCGTAGTATCGTTTTCGAAGCGGGAAGCTCAAAAAACCGCAAATTTCTTACGCAGATTGTGAAGTTATGAGTGCATTTCAGACTTTGCCGATGCGCTCATCGTGATTTTTGAGGCATTATCTGTAGGAAACAACTCTTAGTTTTGCTCTAGCAAAAGTTTGCAACAGGCCCATTGTGGTAGCATCGCAACTCAAGTTGGGTTATTGATCCAACTTATTGGGGTGCGACCACAATTAATTGCATCCAACAGCCCCGTGTTGATTCTTCCACTAACAATGAGTTGAGGAGAAAATGAAATGATCATCTCAGAATATGCTTGAAACTAATTGAACTCTGTAATAAATCAATAGGAAAGCAGGTTAAATAAGTACGTATGCCGCATGATGTTGCCACGAGTTTGATACACATTTTCCAAGTATGATAGCAAATCTGAAATAATTTCGGTTCAAGAAAAATACAATTTTGTCTTTCCAAGATAAATGATCTCACTTATGTTAAGGCTTCCACCTTTTTACTTGAGCTGATTAGTACTGAGCAAAAAGGAAAGAGGGGAATAGGTCAATGATGTATCCTCTTGCGTCAAAGCCCTTGCTGATTTACATACACAACTGCGCCCATAAAACAGTAATTCACACATTTACATTTGTAGGTATTATCTGATTGCTTCTCGTTCATTACTGACGGGTGATATTAAAACAGGGAAGAAAATAATAATATATTGATCTCTCAGTATAACAAGGACTCGAGGGACCGGCTGATTTCCTCCCTAGAGAGGTTTTCGTTTTAACGATAGTCGATCAGAAAAAGACGGACGAGCTTCGGCATCAATGACTCAATAGACTAAGATACATTCAGGGGTGCAACATCTCTGAAATCCCCCGATCCTAGGATTACAGGTTTGGGGTGGACACTGCACTGGTCGGAAATGGTGCAGACGGCGTTAGGTCCGGCACCGAAATATTACGAATTTTCAACGATTAAAGCGCTCACGTACTATAATAAACGCGCAATGCGTGAAGTATTTCTACAGTCTTGTAGGCGCTAATAAGGACAATGGAGATGTTGCATGTGTGAGGAATTTGTGATTTGACTGTTGATTCTGATGTAAAAGTTCGCGAGAAACACGATGTGGCCACTGGTTTTCTCTGAAATTAAGCCCAAGCTCAAAAAAAGCTCTCAAGTTGAGGCTAAAATGTAGGGGATATCCCACGCTATTCTGAGAGTCCACCTCTACATCAAAACAATCCCTCCATGCAAAGATAGGGAGCAAATACATATATACTTTGTACTATACCGACACTATACTTTGACTCGGAAAACAAACCCTCGATCCAAAAAACAAGTTGAATTTTTAGTTTTTTGGAGGCCAAATCGGACAGTTTTTGTACAATATCCCACATCGATAGTGTAAGTCCACAATCACGTATCTCGTCTGCGGTGTCTGAAAATCTCCGCCTCTATGTTATTTTTTTAAAGGAGAACAAAGTGGCATTATTCCTTGAAGCTTATGCAGAATTGTCTTTGCACAGAGAAAAAAAAAACACGGCAGTTTTAAAGAATTGCCGTTGAGTAGTTCTCCGATTCAAAAATAAAGTATGACAGGAAGTCTGCGACGCGACGTTGCAAACCGAGTTATGTGATTGCCGACTAACACTGTCGATATGCGCTCTACACCGACCGGCGCGCGTGGCGCGCGGCGGCGGCCGCACTGTATTTAGCGCAATGCGTGAAGTATTCCTGCAGTCTTGTAGGCGCTAATATGTGTTCCGTGACAACCGGCGCGGCGGCGCGCGGCGCGGCAGCCGTACTATCTTTGGCGGAATAAGAAACGATGATACAGCATTAGATATAGAGAAAACTACAGAACCGAGGAGAGGTAATAAGTTTGACAAATGGCTGGGTAAAATTGCTGAAACGGTTCATGCAGAGCGCAGACAAATATATTCAAATAAAGAGCCAATGGAAAATTAAATGAAAACAAGACGCAGAGGCTAATGTGAGTAAATTTTTACCCGTGAAATAGAGACTTACATCGAGAAAAATTTTGAAAGAAAGGGACAGCGTTTATTTTGCCGGTAGAGAATTGCGCTGAAGAGTTTGAAAAGGTAAATAAGTTCTCACCTAAGAATGTAAAACTACACGTCTTAAAACAAAATTGAAAATCTTGAGGAGGAAAAGGCTAAAAACAGGTACAAACAGAGTTGTAAATAGCCTCAGATCTTGTTTCTGACGCAGCAACGCACCATTCAGAATCCATTGATAAGTTGTATCAAATGTATCATGGTTTTTATTATGATTTGCCGCATGCCACATACTGAAACGGATAATGGAACTTTGAATGAAGAATGTTTTTCTTTTTTTTCTGTTATTTAATGGCTTTGTGTCATGCACCTTGCAGCCAACTTTAGACTAGGAATGAAGAATTAGATGGTTTTAACGTACCTACATTTAAAAAAAAAAATTTGATTGCATACCGATGGCTAAAGTCGAAAACCACGTACCTTGCTCGCGGTGTTTCAAGATTTCCGCATCTAATTTAAGATTTCGAAGGGAAATGAGCCAATTTTATCGCTTTAAATTTTCACAGAATATTCTTCGAGCAGAGGTGAAATCACAGTCGTTTTCAAAAAATTTAGTACGTTGATTAGTTTTGCAATAAAAAAAAAAAATTTTTTTGATGAGAAGTATACGACGTCGCAAATTAAGATACATGTTTCCCGAGTTTAGCCGTCAATATACTGCCTCCATTAATACCAAATTATGTACATACAGCTATTCCTCATAATTTAAAAATCTGAGAGTTATGTTAAAAATTTTGAAATCGATGCAGCTCAAACACAAAATGGTGTATTAAAATGGGAGAACATTTTTGCCTATACATATGCGTACAGGGCCCGCGGAGCGTCCTCCAGGGGGTTGGGCCGCGTACCGGTCAGAGGGCAGGGCCCCCTAGTATTTTTAAATTATGTAATCACAAACAAAGAAACGGTGATGAAAGCTAACCCCGACTTTTAGGATCGTGACCCCCCTTTTACCTCCCAAGGGGTGCGGGGGGGGGGGGGGAGGTTCGAGACCATGAAATTCGGATTCCTTGGGGTCAATTCCCTGCCCAACCCCGCAGGCTCCGACTTCGTCCGACCTAAATCAACCGAGAAAAGGGCCTGGCACGTGTCCTCTGGAACACCCTGTGTACTAAAATTTCAGATCGAGTGTAAGAATCCTTTTCGAGGTGGGGGGAGAGGGGACTAAGTCCCCAATTTGCACTCATTTGTGCAGGTAGGTATTTTGATGTAGAATTCCGACTATAACGTGTTGTCTGATTAAGATATCGAAGCGCAGATTGCGGTGATTATATCAGCCATTTCTTGTGTACTTTTTTGCATCTTTTAGAAACCATAACCTGGTTTCTCCTGGGGGGGGGGGGGAGGGGGGGCTTCATCGAAACAGGGTGTGCACGAAGTATCGATACTCCTTAATTCGAGAACGGGTGGATATATTGACTTGCAGAAAAAGTGGTAATCCGCCCAAAAACGGGCGGATTCGTGCATGGCTCTTCCTCCGAGGGATAGCCATTGACCACTCAGGATAAGACTATAATTAAAATCAACACATGTACAACATGTACACACATACACAATCAGTCTTATTAAAAGATTTCATTATTTCCAGAGTTTAGTCGAAGGATATCGCATCAGAGATAACTCGTGTGCTTTATGGGTGTGCATGGCACGTCACGCGTGAGTGGAGTATAGGTTAGAGTGCTGCGTCACACCATTCAAGTTCCAGGGGTTGCTAATAAAAATATTGTATCACCTCTATAACCTATAAATAGAAGTATTGAATTTATTGACCAACCTGCAAGTACTAAGGAAAACTCCTGAGTGTAGGAGTCCATGGCTCGATTCACCTCACGGCACAATGTTTCCGGCGTTTATCCGTAGAAATTTAAAAAAAAAACCCAAAAAAAAAACTTATTTTTCAATGCATTTTGAAATCACCTCCGAACAAACAGATCTATGGTTCTTTGGGGCACGAATACTTAAATTTGATGAGGTCTGAACGCTCCTCTTTTTTTTTGATGGATAAATGACGAAGAAGATTCACACGTACTCTATGCAATGCAGAAATGTGATGGATTGCGAAACAAATGATTATTTGTTTTCAGCAGTGATGCGTGTTCACGATTCTCATCATTTGATTTGAAAAAAAAGAACCGATCCGAAAGTTTGCAATTTTGTAATGGACGATTGGTTCAAAATTAGGGACAGAGTGAAAAAAGATAATATTGAGTCAGGAAGACTAGGATAAGAGAGAGTATAGGAAGAGACAGCGAAAAGAGCGAAAACGGGAGGCACTTCTTCCTGCAGAAGCAAGCGAGAGAGCACTGCCGGAGTTGGGTCGAAGCATGGCTCGGTCTCAAACTATACGTTTTGCCCCCACCCCCTTCCACTGTCGTTTCACCCCCAGCAGCCCTTTCATCGCAGCCACCCCCAAACTCCCGCGCGCACCCTACTTTCCAGGCTAGCTTTTCAGACTCAATGTCTTTCAGCCCCCCCCCCCCCCCAAACTTTGGAAAATCTCATCCTCTTGCAAAAATTAAAATGTAGTTCAAGGTGTACACACAGCCTCTTGTCGTGGGTTAAACTGGCTGTTCGATCTGAAACTTTGTTTAAAAATCAACTGTGTGAGCAAAACATTTTTCGGAAATCTTCCTTGTTACGTTGACTGCTAATAAAAGTCTCATCCACCAGAATAAAAACTGCTTTGAAAAACGTTTGAAGTATACGAGTCATAGAGACATTTTTTTCAAATGTCAATTTGCACCTACATGAGTTTTTTATCACTTTATTTTAGAAAATTATGACAAAATATGGCAATTATGAAACATTTTTTACGAACTTTCAAGTTCTACGTGTTATACATCTGAGGTGGAACTTGTCGAGACCGTATCTCAATTTGCGGCGAAGCAGACTTCCTGTCACACTTTATGATGGGTATCGGTGAAAAACTGTTCACCATCGTCTCTCGAAAACTTCCTTGTTTCCTCTCTGATTGTGGGTGAGTAGGTAATATATTCTTTGAAAATACATAGGGATAATGTCGATTCGTTGTTCATGATAAAATTAAATAGGAGAGGCAATTAATATTCTCAAATACCGTAATCGTAATTCACGGTTTGGAAATTCACCGTTGATATCTGTACTATTACACTATATGTATGTATACTTTTGCATTCCGCGTCAAATTAAAGAGTTACCTTAAACTAAACAAACTCACTGGTAGATCCAGCAAATTGGCAACGTTGTTATTCCCCTTTAAGCCTATGGAGATGTATCGATTCTTAGAAGGGCCGGATGCTCTGAGAAGAATCGATTATTTAACATAGGTTTAAATGGATGAAATCCGGTGCTGCCAAATTGCTGGATCCACCTCTGAAAAAACTTCTTATGCTAATTTATGTTTCCATAATATTTTTGAATGAAAATATCATCGATTTTAATTGAGAAATCTCCGGGACAGTTCCACAAGTCATACCTATACACATTTTTTTCCCTTCTTTTTCAAACTTTCTTGAACATCCCATCCCACCTATAATAGTTACCGGATCTATGTCAGCAATTCTTTCGTTCACGATAACTACCGTTAGATTTACGTTAGCTTCTTCAAATTTTGCAATTTTGTCCATTTTGGTCTTATGAAGAACTGTATAGTTTTTCGGTTAAATCGCATTTACCGTTTACTTATAAACGGTAACTAACGTAAGTGCCCTACTTACGCTGTTTTCCACTAAACTGTTTTTATGAAAGTTCCATTCCTTGGTTTCCTTGGTAACCTTTGTTTGCTATCAGCTGATGTTGGATTTCAATTTCTTTTTTTCATTTTTTTTTTGTTAATAAATCATTGCTAGATTAGTTTTAATTTTTTGCCAGCATTTATTCTACACCCACCCCCCCCCCCCCCACACAGCTTATTTTTCTAGCTCCATCACCCTCTCCCCTCAACTCATTTTTCTATCGATTTTATCATTTTTTTATGGCATGTTTTGCTCCCATACCACCATTTTAGCGGCCTCCAGTCACGGGCATTTCGCTAGTTCAAAAGGGTTAGCTATTAGCACTCTTGTGGCGCCTCCTTTAACCACCCTCGAGCATAGATCATTGGAATTTTCTTTTATATTTTACGATGAGATCAGGCATCTACACCGACAGCGAATAATTACCTGCATTCCGCGGTGTTTATTAGCAAACTTTTCGGCACATGCAAGGCGGATCCAGGAAACCAAGCAAGGAAACGGCTCAACTTCAAGGCAAATGTAGCAACACAAAAACTTTTACTTCCACCATGCAACGCCGTCAAATGTTACGAGAAACCCATAGAATAATCTCCGAGATTCATTCATCACTCCCTTTAACGGTGACCTCTTGCGGAGATTCGCGAGTAATTTCTGATTATTTTTTTTTTTTTTTTTTAAAAATCCTTGGAAAAATCGCGCACTCTCCGCGATACAGAGATGAACAGCCCGTAATTGTGAAGGGTTCGACGAAACCGCTGGTTAAATCCTGTACTTTCCGCGAAGTTAAGATGAAACTCGCCCAATTTCCCTCTCTTTATCAGGCAGAAATGAAGCGAGCGACTATTCGAACTATATCGGAGTTGGTATGTGGTATCACGCGAAATTGAAGGAAAATCATGAGTTTTCGCCAGTGTTTGCATCCCACAGGCGCCATGCGCTGTATGCACCTACATATTCGGCTTTGCGCCTAAGTGATTCGATGGACGCTATGTTTTGTGTCGGGACGACATGCGATAAATCGCATCGATTGGTTCCATTTTTTCAGCTATATACCTATTCATCATTTTTCTCGAATTTTCAGATCGCAATTCTGTTGTCAGGAGACAAAAGAAATCACCCATCAATTTTTACAAACGAATTAAACTTAATAAAGGCGCGGTTTTTTAGAGGAAAAATATCGCATTCGATACTGATATCGAAACTGCACTCGAATGCGATATTTTTTCTCTGAAAAAATCACGCCTTCATGACGTTGAATTTGTTTGTCAAAATTGGTAAGTGAATTCTTTAGTCTCCTGACAACAGAACTGCGATCTCGAAATTCGAGAAAAATGAAAAGTAGCTGAAGAAATAGAACTAATCGATCCGATACATCGCATACCGTTCTGACACAAAAAGTGGCGTCCATCGAATCACCTAAAGCCGCGGCCAAATTTGGCGCGTGAATGCATTCAATGAATTATTACCGTCAAATCATCCCTCAATTACTTAGCTTAAAAAAATGATAAAAATAAGGGCTGGTAGAGGTAGAAATACCTACTTCCTGAATTTTTTATTAATAGTTAAAAATTTGAACATGTGAAAACATGTGAAGTTAGTAAAATATATGAAAAGTTGTAGGATAAAAGAAAAAAAAACAAAGAAAGAAAAATTAAACCACCTCTAACATTGCGAGCGATACCGTAACGATAATCTTAATTTGTCGGAAAAAAGGAAAAACCATTTTGGCTCCTAAATAATCCCCTATCACCCTTAAATTTTCATCATGCTGGCCACAATGGATCCTAAAGATCTTGACGAAATTCCAACACTGGCAGAGAGTCAAGAATTATGACGCGTAGTCATAAAATCCCAATCAAGATCAAGATCTTGATTCCTAAAATTAAGATCTTCCGTGCTTCGGTAGTTTCACCATCATCACATAGGTAGGTGCAGCTTGCTGAGCCCTCTTATTCGTGCAATGTGTACTTATGCGTGTGCCAATCAAAAGCGGCACAATTTCTCTATACTAAGAAGATACGAATGGCTGTCTTATATACAGGGTGTCCCAGACCATTCCGACTTTTTCTCTCAGTTGTTTTAGGTCGTAAGAGATCAGGGACCGCAGGGTTGAGTAGGCAGAAGGGAATTGACCCCAAGGCATCCGAAGTTTGCAGTCCCGAAACTCCCCGCCCCCAGGCCCTCTTGGAGGTGGAAAACTGGAATGAATTTAGCTACAACGGCCGTCAACTACAATGGCCGCGACGCGACACCCGGATACGGCGCTCCGCCGCACACTGGGCCCGGGTGCCGCAGACCATACGACTTCACCATCCAACTCCTTTCCTACTATCCACATCCTTTCTACAATAGACACTAACGCCTTCCATCGCCAAAAACAATCCCCCCCCCCCCAAAAAAAAAAAAGAAAACCTCAACTAACAAACCTCATCCCTAACACAATACGTTCCACAGAAGGGACCAGGTACCCGATAATATTCATATTGCAATCAACTACAAATGAAATAAAAAAGGGTTGTAATCAAACATTTGCCGTGGTAATTAAATTGAATTTAACTTTCTCATTTACGAATCTCTCCTTTAAAAATGATTACCGCCAGATAACACGGAAAATCAACTCGTCTTTACCCGGCCGGGAAATGACTAACAACAAGCAGAGTAAACTTTCCCTGAGAGAAAACTGTTGCATGTCCATTCGGTTTAGGGGCTGAAACCTACTCGGGAGCATCCTAGGAGTCCGAGTGAACAAAAAAAACATCATGTCACTGCGGAAAATCTCGGAAAATTCTTCATTTTTTAGGATGCCGGGAAATCCTTACCTATAATGATGAAACGATATTTCCATGGGAAAACTGTTGCATGTCCATTCGGTTTCGGGGCTGAAACCTACTCGGGAGCATCCTAGGAGTCCAACTGAGCAAAAAAAAAAATAATGTCACCGCGGAAAATCTAGGAAAATTCTTCATTTTTTAGGACGCCGGGAAATCCTTACCTACAATGATGAAATTATTTTTTCAAGGGAAAACTGTTGCTTGTCCATTCGGTTTGTGGGCTGAAATATACTTGGGAGCATCCTAGGAGTCCGACTCCGCAAAAAAAAAACATCATGTCACCGCGGAAAATCTCGGAAAATTCTTCATTTTCCGTGACGCCGGGAAATCCTTACCTACAACGAGGAAATTATTTTTCCAAGGGAAAACTATTGCACGTCCATTCGGTTTGGGGCTTGAAATCTACTCAAGAGCAAGCTAGGAGTCCGGTGACGCAAAAAAAAAAAACATCAAGTCACTGTAGAAAAGACCGTCGCGACAGGAAGTCTGCGACGTTATTACGCGCATACTTTATTTTTTAAAAGAAAAACTAATCAACACAATTCTTGAAAACTACCGTGTTTTTTCGCTCAGTGCTACGAAAATTCGGCAAAAACTTCAAGGAATGATATCGATTTTTTTTTTTTTTTTTTTTTTTGAAAAAATAAAATAGGAGTGGGGATTTTCAAAGACCGCAAACGAGATCCATGGCTGCGGACTTAAGCCGTTGATATAGTAATTTCACAGAAAATCGGAGGGAGATTATATTTTCTCTATAGCTCCCTAAAAATGTAAATCAGGAGGATTGTGCACCTCTTTCTTATAAGATGACATCATTCATTAATTGTTTCATAGAACATATGAAGGACTTTAAAAGAAGCCAAAGTCCGTTTTGATTAAGTTCCCTCTGAAAAATCCCTACTCAGCCAGCAAATAATTTATTCCGTTTTCTAAGTGGGAATTTTTTGCTTCACTGGGCACCAGAAGGATTCGGTCCAGCTTTTAGTTAAACCTCACGATTCAACAACATTCTAGGCCACTAAATAACTGAAATATTAAAAGGGAGTTTCTTCCGCATAAAGAATGTACCTTATTAAAATATCGATAAACTGCCAAATGAAGGAGCGGAGAATCGAGAATTTCTTCTCTTTTCTTTAATCATTAGATAATTCCTGTCTCAATGATGATTAAACTTCAGCAAAACATTTGCAAAGGACTTGTAGGGAGTCAAAAGCAAATAAAAGAAAAAATGTCTTGTACCTGCACCTATTTCGATCTTGCTTCTAAACCTGACGTTGGATTGGGAAGATATGGAGGAATGCAAGAACTATTGAAACAGAGTTTATATTGAAAATCAAAGACTGAGAGTGCTGAGATGTTCTTTGTTGGAATGTACCGATTTGACTCAATGGGGGCACTGGATGCGAAAAGGGTACTTCTCGATTGCAGTGTTTCAGAATCTCTGTTGCTAGTTAATCCCTTGGAAAAGAATTGAATGGGTGATTTTGCCAGAATTCTTTCCATAGAAAATTGTAGAATCATAGGGAATATTCAGTGAAATTTTTAGGGAAATGGATGCATTAACTTTCCTTACAATGAGTGAAATATTAGAGGAGATTCTGAAACATGAAAACCGAGAAGTACCCTTTTAACATCTAGAGCCTCAATTTCATAATGAGAATTTCTGTGTCGACAGTAGCAAAGCTTCGGTCAAATTTGCGTTTTCCCTTTCGCATCAAGTAAAATTTAACAATAAATAAGTCACAATCAATAACGTTCAATTGAAGTACAATCATAACATGAGTACTAAATCAATTTATTAGACTCGGAAAAATACAAACTTAGAGAATGAGCAGTGAGCTCTCACTGCGATAGAAATTAATGCAGACCCTAGGGAGTTGAAAATTAAAAGATGACAAAATATTTTGAGTTTGATGGGTCAGGATACCAACATTTTGCTCTAATCTCAACTTAAGATGACTTCCTCTCTTTGAGCCAAACTCTATACTGAACTGAGAGTTTGTATACAATTTACACTCAAAATTGAGCCATGACTTGATTTGACAACTTACTGGCAGCATCCAGGAGGTAAAATTAGTGAGAAAGAGACATCTTACCATTGGAAAATTATGAACGATGTGATGTCCCCGATGTCCGTGACTCAGAAAAAACAATTCAAGCAGCTTCAGGTACATCAGGTGGCTTCTTAAAAAATTGTTGGAGAAAGGACCTCTGTTTTGGAGGGACGAAAACTGATCTCATGAAGCGTATTAATAGCACTCTGAGAGTAAGAACACGGTACGAAATAGACATTTTTTGAACTATTATTTATGCAGGTCTCCATGAGAAAGAACGAAAGAACACATGTTTACTCAATTGGTTTACTCCTCGATATTTACCGGGCACTCGTGAATCTTGGAGGTTATGTTGTTGAGATCCAGTAGAGTGCGCAGTAAACGAACCGTTGAGGCGGGATGTTTGAAATTGCGCACTGTTTTTCTGTGCCCGTTAGCTTTGAAATAAGCTGCCCAAAAAAATAAAAAAATGACAAAATATTATAGAATAAAAAAATATCTGACGCCTATGACGATTGTCGCCTATTGTCGCTTCGATGTTTATTCTCGTTTTATTGCTCGGTAATATAGAGATTTTTCTTTCAGTGATAACCTTGTGAATTCCCTGCCCCCTTGACTACCTCTTTAGTTCAGGGGGTATCAAATAAAAAGATGAAGCCTCATAATAAGCTATAAATTCTTTAAGAAAAAGTACCTTGGTAGGAAATCTTTCTGCTTTAGGTACTAACTAGTTCATACCGATTGACTCAAACTTACAGAAGTCCGATTGAAGGGATACGTTCTGGGGCCGATAAGTGTGCCCCCCCCCCCCCCCCCCCCCAATATAAAAAAGTAAATATATCACATATAAACCGAAAAACTAGACAGAACAGCGAAAAATTCCTAATCAACCAGTCAAATTGTTACTCTCCTATTGTATCAACAATTTTTCCTCAGGCGGAGAAACAAGAAGTTGATCCAAGTAATTTCATTCTCTAACTAGTTTTTGTTATTGGAAGTTTCTAATTGATTTCTGATTAATAAAATGTCGCCGTCGGGTTGAATTAAGTTTTTCCAATTTTGCCACGATGTGCGTCCTTGAAAAGAACAGACAAACCGAATACATAAGGCCTTGTCTCCACGAGCCGTTTCACGAGATTTGTCCCAGGGAAAAATCCCACTTACGAAGTTGGGAAAAATATTGATTAACTCAATATTTTTCCCAGTACCAAGTATGGTACTTGTACCTACCCCTAGGATCCACTGAGAGAAGGAGAAGAAGTGAAACCGAATCGTGCGATATTTTATTCATTACTACATTGTTAATGTTTGTTTAGTTAAAAAATGTGTCTAATTGTCATTTGAGTGCAATTATTATTTTAATCCCGGTTAAATACTCGACTTTAACTAATTTATCTTCCCGCGCAAACTAGTCGCAGGACTGTATGAGCCCCGTCCCGTGGAGACGGTACCTAACTGGGAAAAATCCCAGAAGTTTCATTCCTGCGATTTGAACGTGGGACAAATCCCATGAAAACGTCCCGTGGAGACAATAAGGCCTAAGCGGTGGATTTCTTGTGGAAAATTCATACCGGCATTGTAATGATGAATATTGAATATCGACGGTGAAACTACCAGACCACGTATTATCTCAGTTTGCGACGTCGCAGACTTCCTGTCACGCTTTATCTATACCTAAATGAAAACTTCTTAATGTCAATTTTTGAAAACCTCCGTGGTTTTTCTTCTCTTTGCAAAGAAAACTCCGTAAAAACATCAAGGAATGATGTTGATTTGTACTTTTTCAACAAAATGAAAGGTTCCGACATTTTAATAAGTAGTTTATGAATTGAGTGAGGTTTCATAAGTAGAGAATTTTCCGGTGTTTTCCGAGATAAAATGTAATTACTTCAGTTTTTTTATGTTCCATAAATGGATTGCATTGTAGGTAAGGAATATAGGTAGGAGTAAGGAATAGAGAATTTTCCGAGATTTTCCGCGGTGATATGATGTTTTTTTTAAGTAATCGGACTCCGAGGATATTCGTGAGTAGATTTCAGCCCCAAAATTGAATGGACGCATGCAACAGTTTTCCCTTGGAAAAATCATTTCATTATTGTAGGTAACGAATATACGTAGGCGTACGGAATCGAGAATTTTCCGAGATTTTCCGCGGTGACATGATGTTTTATTTTGCTCAGTCGGACTCCTAGGATGCTCCCGAGTAGGTTTCAGCCCCTAAACCGAATGGACATGCAACAATTTTCCCTTGGGAAAATCATTTCATCATTAGGTAAGGATTTCCCGGCGTCCTAAAAATGAGGAATTTTCCGAGATTTTCCGCGGTGAACCTGATGTTTTTTTTGCCTAGTTGGACTCCTTGGATGCTCGTGAGTCGATACTAGGCCCCGAAACCGAATGGACATGAAAAAGTTTTCCCTTGGAAAAATTATTTCATCATTGTAGGTAAAGAATATAGGTAGGCGTAAGGAATAGAGAATTTTCCGAGATTTTCCGCGGTGACCTGATGTTTTTTTTTGGGTATTCGAACTCCGAGGATGCTCCTGAATAGATTTCAGGCCCCAAACCGAGGGGACATGCAACAGTTTTCCCTTGGAAAAATAATTTCATCATTGTAGATAACGAATATAGGTAGGCGTACGGAATAGAGATTTTTCCGGGATTTTCCGCGGTGACATGATGTTTTTTTTTGCTTGTTCGGAGGATGCTCCCGAGTGGATTTCCGCCCCTTCAAAATTTCCTCCCGTTTGGTGGTGGTGGTGGGGGGGGGGGGGGGGGGGGTAGCGGGCTACTCGTTCCAGGCGTTTCATTTTATCGAAGAGATTCGTAAGAATTCCTCATGTCATGATTGAAATCATAATTTCAAGGCCATTAAGGTATCCGGAGAAGCTCTTCAATAAATTAACTATCCTTTGCTGGTAATTTTTCTTTGCGTGCGGGGGGGGGGGGGGGGGAGGGCGTCCAATTGTTCTTTTATTATGTCGAATGATGATGGGGTCGCCTGCATGGAATAGCATTTGGCGGCACTCGAGTCCAGTGTGGGGCGGAGCGCCGTACCCGGATATGGCGCTCATTGTAGTTGACGGCCGTTGTAGCTAAATTCCAGAGACAAAATTCATTCCAGTAGGAGGAAAAGGGGGGTCAGGGTTACGATCCCAAAAGTCAGGGTTCCCAACCGAATTGCGATTCAATAATTGCATTCGAATTGAAAAGTACGGAAAATTCCACTTTGAATTGACCCCCAAACATAAGGCCCACCCTAGGCCCAACAAAGGCCCTTTAAAGAGGAGAGCTGTGCCCCCTTCATATCTTCTCTTTCGTTGCAGATTCTAGGAAAAAGATTGAGACCTAAGTAATCGACTCCCAAGAAATTCGAATTTCATGGTTCCGAATCCTTCCCAGTGCACTCCTGGGACTCAATAGGAGGGCTCAGTTTTAAAAGTCGGAGTTCCTTTCCGAATCGCAAATTGATCGCATCATAGGAAATTTAGATCTTAATTGACTTCCAAGAGTCCAAGTTGACCCATCCAACGCCAAAAAGTATAACTCCTGAAGAGATGGGCAATGCTCCCTCAAAAGATTCTTCTTTGGTCGCAATATTGACGTGATCCTGCGGAAGAGGATGGGTATCCCAGGCAATCAACGCCAAGGAATCCGAATTTCAGAGGAGCTCCGAGCGAGCGAGAACCAATCAGAATTAGATTTTTTTAGGCCACTTTCAGCCCTCAGCCCAACCAAGCCCGACCAGCAGTGAGATGTCGTAACTCAGGGTGTAAATAAGGGATTCTAGTTGTTTAGTTGTTCCGTTGAATCTGCGATTTTTTTCCGTGGAAGGTAATGAGAATACATCCACATACATGGGCCGAAAGAATAAATATGTATTCATATTTTCATTGTAGAGCACGTTTGACCATGGACCAAAATTGAATATTTTCACTCTCTCAAAAATTAAAAAAAAAATGCCTCTCTAAAAAAGAGTCTCTGGTCCATGGCACTAGGGTACTCATACACATACAGGGTATTAGAAAAGTCTCCCTCCCCCCCCCCCCCCATCTAACTTTTTACCTAATTGAGGTACAGATTTGAAACTTGCAGGACGTTCCAAGGTCAAAGGGAGCTACGTTTTGACCCCCCAAAATTTTCAGATGGCTTCCCCCCCCCCGGGGGGGGGGGGATGGACCCTACTTTTTTATTTTCAAATGAGGAGATCCCTCTTGTGATACCTCCTTCGAAAGAGCATAAAAAAAGAAAACCTCTCGCGCAAACCCGAAGTCAATATCTCCAACCGTTTCAAAATGGCGGCCGGTTAAATGTAAAGATGGCCGAAAATTAAAACCTAGGTTTTTTGACGATGGATTTACCTGAAACTCGGTTGTGGGAAGTATTTTAACACGAGAGAAGCGAATTTGACGTTAGATTTTCATAAATACCGAAATTGTCAAAATGACGGCTGGTTAAAGTTCAAAATGGACGAAATTTTTTTTTTTTTTAGAAATCTAATTTCAAATTTATTAATCTCATGCCAAAATATCCCTACGTTCCAAGTTTCAGGCCGGTACATAGGCAAATAACCGAGATGCCAATTTTCGGCCATTTTTAACTTCAACCAGCCGTCATTTTGACAGTTTTGGTATTTTTGAAAATCTAACGTCAAATTTGTTTTTCTCGTGTTAAAATACTTCTCACAACCGAGTTTCAGATAAATCCATCGACAAAAAATATGGGTTTCAATTTTCGGCCATCTTTACCTTTAACCGGCCGCCATTTTGAAACGGTTGGAGGTATTGACTTCGAGTTTGCGCGAAAAGTTTTCTTTTTTTATGCTCTTTCGAACGAGGTATCACAAGAGGGATCCCCCCGTTTGAAAGTAAAAAGTTGGGGTCCGTCCCCCCTCCCCCCATGGGCGCCCCCTGAAAATTTTAGGGGGGTCAAAACGTAGCTCCCTTTGGCCTACTAGGAACGTCCTCCAAGTTTCAAAACTCTACCTCAATTAGGTAAAAAGTTAGATGAGGGGGGGGGGGGGGGTTCGAGGGGATTTTTCTAACACTCTGTAAATGGTACTCCACGACTCCACGGTGGCGGAGGGCGGAGGGGTCAGGCGAACTGGAGGCTGGAGGCGACCTGTGACAACCGGCATAAAGTGGTGGTCGCATTTCGTACCCTCTTGACGTCACACGGTATGTTGGTGGCAAAGCATGTACCCTCTGTGCGTCACAGTCTTTAAAATGGCGGCTCAACTCGAAAACCGCCTTGCGGTTCGCATTATATTGTTCGTTGTCGTTGCCTTGCGGCAGCTCGACAAGCCCAACAAGCCGTGTGGCTGGCATCTGGACGCACCTTCATCTAGCCAAGCTGAGATCACAGACACACTACTGCCCATTTGAATGACGTCATTCCAAAAAACCAAAAGTAAACAGCAGCAGCCAGTCCGATCCGAGTCATCATCGGCCATCATCAATTGTCAATTTCCTGACGACGAAGTTATTCTGTAACCCTGCCGCTCGTTATTTTCCAATTTTGCTTTTCATTTTCGTAATTCCGGATACAATTTGAGTGAGTTATTGTTTCAATGGCTTCATTACGTAAAAAATTGGTCATCGTGGGTGACGGTGCTTGTGGTAAAACGTGTCTTCTCATTGTGTTCAGCAAAGATCAATTTCCCGAAGTTTATGTACCCACTGTGTTTGAGAATTATGTAGCCGATATAGAAGTCGACGGAAAACAAGTGGAACTGGCGTTATGGGATACCGCTGGGCAAGAAGATTACGATCGTTTGCGGCCCTTATCTTATCCCGATACCGATGTTATATTGATGTGCTTCTCCATTGACTCGCCCGACTCATTGGAGAACATTCCTGAGAAGTGGACTCCTGAAGTCAAACACTTCTGTCCGAATGTTCCAATCATCCTTGTGGGTAACAAGAAAGATCTTAGAAACGACCCTGTCACCATTAAAGAATTGGGGAAAATGAAGCAAGAGCCGGTGCGGCCAGAAGAAGGTAGAGGCATGGCAGAAAAAATCAACGCGTTCGCCTATTTGGAATGTTCAGCCAAAAGCAAAGAAGGCGTTCGAGAAGTATTTGAAACTGCAACCCGAGCAGCGCTCCAGGTCAAAAAGAAGAAGAAAGGCAAGTGCAGGATTCTATAATTTTGTTTTTACACTTAAGGGTCAATATAGTCACCTTCGACAGAGTTGTATCTATGTCTTCAGTCTACAGCACGATAGTCTTTTTCAAGGAACTGTACCCACAACACTCGTGTCTAAACTGTTTGCTAAGTGTATTTTATAGTAATTTTTGCATTTTATGCCGTTTAATTCTTCAGAACCTTAGTTTTGTACTAAATTCTGTAATTATATAAAGCCTACCTTCTCCGTTGTTGAGAATCGTTTGTAGCTACTGTTATAAATTTCTTAGTGGATTTCAAAAGTCAGATTGTTGTATCCTTTGATCCAAAGAATGTCCCTCTGAGCCATTTTTTCATCTCAATAAACACCTGTAGGGTTCGAAGGGTTTTGGATTTGAAAGTGAAGTTTTGACGAACTACGTTCAACACTAATAAAATTTCCACCTGTTTATCAAAAAGGAGGAAACTTTGCACAGGTTATTGTTGCCATAAAGTTGATAAAATGAGAATTTTGACTTAATACATTCACTTGATGCACAACAGGTATGCAAGTCGACGGTGTAAGTTGGCAATCACATAACTCGGTTTACGACGTCGCAGACTTCTTGTCATACTTTATTTTTTAAAGGAAAACTACTCAACAGCAATTCTTTTAAACCGCCGCAATCTTTTCTTCTCTGTGCAAAGAAAATTCTGCATATTCTTCAAGGAATGATGTCCATTTGTTCACCTTTAAAAAAATAACATATAGGCGGAGATTTTCAGACACCGCAAACGAGATATGTGATTGCGGACTTACGCCGTCGAAGTGCATTTTCGCTTTTAATCCAAGGAAAGAACTCAATGTATTTTAAATTCATGCCAGATACCTAAATCCCATGTTTTCCATAATCTTCTTGTGCTAGGAGATAAAATTAGATTACTCACTCGGAGTGAGGATTACCTAAAACACAATGTTGAATTGGGATGCTTGTCAGCGAAGACAAGCTAAGATATATTTAAGGGTGAAAAAAAATACATTTATAACAACTATCAACATTCTACTGGCAATTAATGCTGTTTATAGAGGCATTATCGATGGCGTGACCAAGAAGTAATGCATTTTGTATCATGCGCATCTCACAATGATTGCACTTGCTTTACTTACCCATCCAATCTGTGAAAATTTATCACATGTTTCGCTACCTCATCTGAAAGGAATTCCTAGTAGGTCGATGATATTCCCTAAAAACTTCTGTCTAAAAGAAACACTTTATTTTTTGGTGAAGAAAACTTCTTTGTCCTCAAATTTGTGTTTTTCCAACTTCCTCACTATTATGGTAAATTTTAAACTACATTGTCAGTGATCCCTCCAAGTGAACAACGATTAACTGCACTAAACAGGTATCTTAACCTTTCCAAACTGACAATGACATCAAGAAGAGTCAAAACCAAAATCCCATGTGACCACTTGGGTGTTGCTCTATCGATGATGATCTATGTAATTTAATTAGATGAAAGTTTTTCTCACTGTCACAGCGTAATTTGTATTAGATCCCGATGATTTTATAAAAAATCTAATCTTCACTGGATAATTGATATGCAATGGGACATGAATAAATGGCTCTGGAGGTTCTCATGCTTATTAGGTTTTACACCTCAATCTTTAACTCCTAGTTTGTTCATATTTTTTGTGATGAATTTTGGATTTGAAACTGTCAAGGGTCCAATTTTTTGAACTGATCGAACTGGTCCAATTTACTTTGAATTGATTAAGGTCTCATAGACATGGCTTGGAATAAACTTTTACAAATCGGAGAAATTCAAAATGCCTTTTTAAATTTTTGTTAATTGCTATATATTTTATTCTTATGCCTTATCTTTTAATTGTGGACTTTTTTACTCATTAGCCTGTTACTGTAGGAATGTAATGATGATCACATGCTGTATCCTAATTTTAGCAGTTTTTATCTTCTTTATTTTTGGTTTGTTTTTTGTTTCTAAAGAGATTTATCCTTTATTTTACTTAATTTACTATAAGTTTTTTCCCTCTTCAATCAACAAACTAAAAATCAGCTTAGCATTGTTGGAACCTTTTTCAAGACGTATCAATGCTATTTCGTCCTCATCTCCCATTACTTAATACTTTTTACTCTCAATATATTCTAATACCTAACTCCTTAATGCATTGACTTTGAGCTCATTGTAGCCTAACTGATGGAAGGACCAAAGCATGTACATTTTGATGGCATAAAATTCTTTTTCAGTCACTATTCCATGAAATTCTGTGTTTTAGCTCTTTCATAACTTGATATTTCCTCACCAATCTATCTGTAAAAAAGGTACGCTTTAACCCCAATAGCCTGCATAGGTATTTCCTCCATTTCCAGTTTCTTAAGCCAATGCCAATATCCAGTTAACTAATAAATTTTTATTTAAATATAGCATCTGAGACTCAGGTGGGCTGTTTTCCATCATCTATTTTTCTACTTTGCTTTGACTGCCAATTACCTACTGAATCAATAATTCTGACTGATACTGCATGGTTAAATTGTACTTTCTTTTATCTATCAGCTTAGTCAATTTCAAATAAAAAAAAAAAAAAATTGTATCGTTACTGAACTCCCCTCTAAGTAGGTCTGTTCTTAGTAAAACTCCCAAATGGCGTATCTCGTTTGCAATGTTTTATCTGCTCCCATTGTATTCTTTTGAAAGAGAGCAAATCAACATCATTCCTTAAAATTTTCAAAAAAATTTCTCGGCACAGAAAAGATAAAGCAAGAAGGTTTCAGTGAATTGACATTGAGTAGTTTTCCCTAAAAGTAAATTATCATAGGAAGTTTGCAAATTTGCAAACCATGATACGTGTTTTGGGAGTCTCATTGACTAAGTGCCTCCACCCTAAAAATCACCAATAGAAGTGAAACTTCATTCATAAATATTGCCGCGTCAATATCTGGAATTTTTGACCTTGATCCTACTGGGCATGTTGGACCAGACTAACTTCCTTCCCCCTTGTGTTTGATGTAAATGATGAACAGCCTCCAAGTCATACTCAAAAGTTAAATAACCACTCATCAAACGCTGCTTGTGTTGTGAAAAAGATCTTATTTCTTGTTTTCATTTTATTACTGAACTGAGAGCGATTCATCTCATTACCTACTAGAACTACCTCATGTATGATTGCTTGAGCTCTAAGAAGCAACTTAATAATAACCTATTTATTTTTATATGAGTGCTCCACAGGAATTTACCTACAGGTCCAGTTTTTCAATTACTCACACCACATCAGCTCAAAGTAGTCTAATTCCAATGTCTCTATTTCCCTAGCTTGTAACAGATCTTTGTATCAATTTTTTAACTGCAACGCCTTTTTTTAAATATCTTTACAACTTTAGCTACGTTCTGCATTCGCAAATACAGTAATCTATGCAAGATCTTAAATTAAAGGAAACGTTAGTACATAATAGGTACCCTTGCAAAACCTCCACCAAAAATTCTGTAGGTATTCGTTTTGTCTAATTTATTTGTCAAAGCTCTCGTATTTTGGTAAATATTTTCCCCTTGAACTTGATTTGTTTGTCTGCATCTTAATTTTAAAGATTAGGCATATGTAAGACATTGCGGCTCAAATAATTGGCAACTTCTTCTGAAAACAATTTCCCAAGTAATATCGGAAATATGCCAGCAAGAGCAGAGTGTCACGCATCAGTGCAAGTTCTCAGTTCCCTTTGCCCAATCAGTCATATTCAATTTCATCTATTTAATCAATGATTCGCTGCACTATTAGTGTGATAGGTGTTTTTGTATTCTTTTATGAAGTATCAAGCAAGTTTAAGTTTTAAGACTGAATCTTTATAACTTCTTCAAGTAACTTTTTCAGAGATTTTTATTCCTATAAATATTCGGTGTAAAATTATTAGGTATTGTAAGGAGGTATTAAAGTCAATTTTTTTTTGTTGCACAATTGATATCGATCACCTATGTAGGTAGACAAATTTTTTATCTCAATTCTTTTTCTGCAGGAGCAACAAGATCCGAGCAGTATTTTATTGCCTAATACTTGGAGTCTTTTTCATTCAATTATTAGACTTTCATTCTCTTCGTATTTGTATTTTTTAAGTAGGTATATTGAAGTCAATTATACTTGTGTACCAATTCTGAACTTAAAACTAAAATTTAAATGGCAAATACCTTTACTTTTAAATTTAGTACTATTATTTCAAGGGAAAGTACCTCCATGTTTGAACTCAACTCTATGTAAAGGGAAAGTACCTCATACCTCTGCCTGTCTGAAATGCATCTCCAAAAGGTCACACAAGTCCTCTTCAGAAGAGATGGATCTTCCTTCATTAAATATTACCTATCTTCTATAGTTAATTCCCAATGACTTTTTTTTAGAGACTCTAATTGAGCTTCTTTAATAACTTTTAATGCTTGTATTTTTGAAAACCTAATATATAAGGTACACATGGTTAACAATAATTTCCCCTGACTTTTTTTAACAATATCAACCCACAAAAAACGATTCCGAACTTGGATATTTTGAGCTCTCATTCAAATGCGAGATGCCGGGTCATCAAATATGGCGGCTGCACAGGTAGGTTGGCTTGACAGTCAGACCGATCTGCGATACCACCATCTTAGATGACTTGGCGTCACGCATTAAATGGGAGCTCAAAATATGCAAATTCGAACTCGTTTTTTTGGGGGGGTTAATATTGTTCAAAAAAATCGATGAAAATTCCTGTAAACTTTGTGCACTCTGTAGTTTTCAAAAATCTAAGAATTAAAAATGAATGAACAAGCCCATCATCATTACAGCTTCTTGCGCTTTATTCCCGAAGCACAATCAATGCTGCTAAGAGCACTGAAAGACTTAGCTCTGATTCATTGTTCTTTACCTTCAGTCTCCTTTCCTTTTTCTGGAAAAATAAATGCAGCTTAGTTGTAGACTTCTTCTAGGGTGTACTACAAGCTACCAAGCTGCCTTGTATTTTTTAAAACCTAGTATCATTTGTATAAGAAACTTAATGAATTAGAATTTTTAAGGAAAAAAACCACATGAGTATTTTTATAATAGGTACTTATCCCTCATTGAGTTTGAGTTATGTCTGCAACTCCTTGTTACTTACTTAATACTTTTCATTGCTCTGCATGTATCAATGGAAGGGACTATATTGTACAATGGATCAACCGGTTCTCAATATAGCTGATCCCTTCGAATTTTTTTTTTACAAGCACTCTCTTTTACTCAACCATAGGAAATTAATTCAAAGTGGAAAGCAAAACTGCAGCAGGTAACTGTCCTTTCAGCTCTAAGACTGAAAAGAATATCCATTCATTTTTCATTATTTAGAAAATACAATCCCACATTAATTTTTATAAGTATTTAGTTATCCCTCTGTATTAAGAAACCAAAAACGTTTTAGTAAAAACAAGAAAAGAAAAAATATGAAGAAAATATTTTATGGAAGAATGTATTCATCCTCAATTTATATGATGCTTTGTCTTCCTGAACCCAATTTTATTTTTCTGCTTTTATTCATTTTTTCTTTCTTTTTCAATTATTATCTTTTTGACAACTGTAATTATATTTTTTACTGCTATGCTAATTGTAAATTAAAAGTCAAGTATGATCATTATTTTGAGAAAGTCTTATTTGTTTTCTCCTTAAAACTGAGTACCTACATTGGAATAATAATATGTAATCATCAAATGAACAAAACGAGACCCTTTGGCCATGAAATATTTTTAATACTACTTTATTTGGTTTTTTCTCTGTGCAAAAATTTTATCAGCCTCATTCAACGCTTGCACTAATATTGGAAGCCAATCATAGTCATGGTATCTAGGACTTGGAAAAACCAGGATTCATCAGGCATGTGCAGTTTTCTCAAAGTTAGAGAAATTGGACGTTCATGGTTTGCCTATGACATGATTCGATCAGAACATAAAAGTTCTTGAATGTGTGAAAAAATTGGCAACAATGGGCTTTTAGGCTTCAATCAATTCGTGAAGAGAAATTTTGTAGCTGAGTAATAAGAGAATTGTAAAGAATCATTCTACAAAAGGAGGGTGCTTTTCTCCAGAGGTTTTTTTTGGCTGCCTGAATCAATCAAAATTCCATTGATGCACATGAATAATGAACCTCAAGTTTCATTAAGAAAAGGGGAAAAAGCTACACGTTCAAATCAGTACTTGTTAGTTTATAGAAAAAGTAAACTAAATTTTCAAATGATTTGATAATGGGAAAAAGGATTCCTTTGAAAACAAGGAATATGATTGTGATTGAATACCAAGTCCCGAAATTTTAAAGCTCATTAATTCCTTTACCTTATTCTTGAGAACAGACATGTTTTGATAAGACCTGACCTGACCTGTCCTGTCTATCTTCTAAAGCGAGATGCAAGTTGCAGCTTGCTGACAGGAGTCTATTGAAACATTTATGTGTGTTCACATAACTAGGGTGAAGGAATAAAAGAGTTTTAAAATTTTGCCACCTTATTCTTGATTTGCTTTTTGCTTGTATACCAAAACATTGTTTACCGAAAAGTGTCATTCTATGCAGGACCTCACTTGTAGTTTATGTCACTAAAACTTAGCAGTCAATGAAATTAGAACACTCACTCATCAATTTATATAACATGTTATATATTTTAACAAAATGTGTAAAGGGAAGTACAAATAAAGATACATAAATTTAGCAATAGTTAACATGAGATACAAAATGCGAATCACTGATTTGATTACTCTGACATAGAAGTGAAAACAGATGAAAATTGGGAATAACTGAGGCAATAATTACTTATCCCTTTTCACATATAATTTCGAGAATACCATGCTCCATTAACTGCTTGTCTCCATCTATACATCGGTTAGTTACACTTCTCACCACTTCGTCGAGCAAATTCCGAATGACCCTGGAAAAATTTGATAAGAATAGATGAGTATTACTTGAGCTCTTCCTTTCCTTGGAACGTAAGAGAACCTTCATAAAAATCTAGCCTGAATTTGGGTAGCCCAAATTTAGCAGTGCCGACATTTTTCTGGTCTTATCCTCTGAAATTGATCAATTTGATCGAAAAAGACCCTCTGCTAGGTGTCAGCCATGATATTTACCCATATGTGTTAGATAGGGACTTTTTGGGCCAAGCTCGAAAATGATAATCATTTACTTCTTTTACTTTAGGATAATTTCCCTGCAAATTGAATTTTCCCATACCTATAATGAAAGTTATCCAGAGAAAATAATTTTTCCAGGAAAAAGGCTCAATTGATGACTGATGCTTCATACGTATTTTGTTGCGTTCAGAACAAAATTAATGACCAATTTTCTCCAGGGAGAAATCTCAATTTTCTGCTCAATTTTTGGAAAGAAACGCTCAACATGTGACAGGTTTGTTTCTAATTTGCTTCTTAGAGCTTAGCCCAACAATAATAATGTTTTTCGACATATCTCAACTCCATCAGAACTTACAGGAAAATTCAGTTTACCAGAAAACTTACTTGCTCATCATGAACATCTCGTCCCAATGGTTTACCGTTGAAAGGAGGGGTAGAAAAAAAGAAAAAAAAAAAAAAAAAATTGAGGTGCCTGATAGAACTCATGGCAAGTGTTTTTGGCTGTTGAAGCCGAATATGACCTCAGTTTATTTCCTGACTTATACTAATTTTCCTGAAAAAAAGAAGAAAAAAGGCATATAGGAAGCCGATCTAACGGCACTGGTTAGTGTCATCTGATTAGGCTGAGACTTCGAGTTGGGTCTTTTTTGATAAAATAGATCAATTTCACCAAACCATGAAACCATTGAAACCATGGAAACTCCCAAAAATTTTTTCCACGTATATTTTGGCCACCCTAAGCTAGAATATGACAGTTGATTTTCTTACATTTTCCGGATTAGATCCATGACTCAGATACTCAAAATACATTTAAGTCCCCCACTTCTTGTTAAAAGAGTGCTGATCATAATAAATAATAATTACAATACAGATGGGTCGCTTTTGTCACCCAGTAACATTCAATTTCATGAGGTAGGAGATTTTTTCATACGATCAATGCCAGTAAATTTTTAAAAATTCCTACCCACTATGTGAGAGAAGTTTTCTTTTTTCTCTCTCTTTTTTTTCAAAGAATTGATTTATTGTTAGCTTCCGATACAGAAATATAAACAATTAACTTATATTATGAATAAGGTATAGTGTAAGTAACGACATGATAGTTGCTTATTATTATAAAAATTAAAAGTAGAGGAAAAGTACATCCATTGTTAAAAAAGACACTAAGATTAATGGATGATTAATTTAAGGTGATAATATGCCAACTTTTGCTGCACTAATGTGCTTAAAGTGGATAAAAGGTTCGAAATTTGTTCGGCTTGGACCGTGACGAGTCGCTCTGGGGTGCTTAGACGCTTATCAAGTTCATGATAAGTCTTATTAGCGTCATTACTTGTCTTTTGATTAGTTTGAAGATGAGAGTTACCTCTAGCTACATTTGCATAACTGCCTGCATTTTTAGGGCTATTTACTACGTTTGTAACTGTAAGATTAGTGGGGGGGGGGACCACTTTATGGTTAACGAACTTGCGGAGTTTTTTTTCTTAATGTCTTTATACACCTTGCGAGAAGTATCTGAAAAACAAGATGAACTTAGGAAAACAATTGAGAAGAACTCAAACCAGGGTCAAAAGAGTTAGTAAAACTTGCATGCAGTCTTCATCAGTTTGCTACAGTTAGCCCTACAAGCTTTTTGAAGGTTCGCACATCGTTATTAATACCTGATACGCAACGGAAAGATAGAACCACTAAAATTTTATAAATAACGTTTTAAACTTCAGAAATTTTACAGTTTTTAGTTGGTTTAGACTTGTTTTTGTCTAAGTTGTGCCTTAAGAGTCACAATGTCGTTAGCAAAGTGGAAAACATTTATCAAAATACTCACGTTTCATCAGCAACAAACCGCCAGAGATAGATTTTCAAGTAGTGAGTATCTACCTGAACTTGTTGGAGGCCATACTTGTTGAAAGTCTTCAGACGAACACATTCTAATAAAGCCTGAAAAAAATTATGCACTATTGAAGGAAGTAGAAGTATTTGATTAAAAAAAAAAGAACAATAATGCTCTATCATTCGAAATTAAAATTTTTTGGCAGATTAATTCGGAGAAAACCACTGATCTGTTGTTCAGTTCATCTACCACTAGTTCATACTTTCCTGGTTGCTGGGAATACATTTTAAACTCGGTCTCCTGTTTGAAGACGAGAAAATCTATTTGTGATGTACCAATGTCTAGAAGCGAAAATTTTGAAATTGACCATCTAGAATTTGAAAACTACCAATGTTACTGGATTAGTTCCTACTTTAATACACTAATATTTTATTTACGGAGTATTGAAGACTCTTTAACAAATTGGTACTACTTACATCATAATCTCACTGATTCACTCTCATTTAGGTACTAACTTACTTCACTTTTTTCATATTTTCTCAGACTCAGATTTGGCAATTTTTTGGCAAAATTTGGCAATGTCGGAATTTTTTTGGTCTTACCCCCTGAAACTGATCTATATGATAAAAAGAAACTTCAATAGCTTTCTGACACTGCAAATTTTCTTATTTTGTCATAATTGCACCTTGTTTCCCTTTTGGCAAACCCCTCAAAACCTGGCTGATTTTTTTTTTTGGGGGGGGGGGGGGGGTGTTAAACGACTCAAGAGACAATGTAATTAAAAAAATTAAAAAATAAAGAATTTTCGATTTGGACTTATAAAAAAAGTTTAACTCGTTCAAGCACACAGTGTGTACAGAGTGCTGCTGCTATTTGACCCTCTTCTTAAGGTCAAAATTCTTACAAGGAAGCCCCTTGCAAGAGGCGAATTTTTTGTAATAACTCCAACTTTTTTCTCCATTATATAATTGAATTGCTTGTCGAATTCTGAGGTCAATTTATTTAATTGCAATTTATTTTTTTTTTTCTCTCTCTCTTTATTTTATTTTTTGAATGGAGAAGTCCAGGTTTTGTTGATTTCTTTGGATTTCGAATACTGTAACTTCTCTTCTATTCCGCCGATTTTTATGAAAGAGACCTCTTCTAATTCGGGGTTTTAACAGAGAGTAAGGAAAAAATTGCTAAATACTTGTGAAACAATTTTGTTTAAAATTGGACGAATCCTGTATGAGCCACGTTTAGCAAATGGTCTAATAAATTTCGAGGCTCATCACAGATTGCACTTACGGCTGCCCTGGCTGTCAGAGCAGTGGTACCAAATTTTGAAAAGCATAACAGGGGTGTAGAGATCTGTCAAAGCAACGTTTTAAACAAAACGGAGGAGTGAAATTCTCATTCGAAGAGTGCTGAACTGTTCAGCCATCCTTGAATCAGTTTGTTTGATTTTGCTTAAGTATGCATATTTTAAATTAGCGTGGAGCACTCTTAGGTTTTTTTAAAAAAAACCAAGTAACGTAGACTCTTGGCATTCATTGCACATAAACTAGAAAGCCCCAGAATGACAAACAAATTTAAATAATTATTATTGATGGATTAGTAAACTTTTAACACGCTTAGAAAAACCTCAGAAGTTCGCGCCAGTCACTTTCCGGTAAGGAACTAAGGGACTCGGTTATTGCATCGAGTAGGGGGTCGAAACGATTGCAAAGGCGGTATACTACGTATACGCGCCAAAATGGTTAATTGTAAGTATATCATCTTCCCTCAGCAAGGGCATACTTACCTTCAAAGTAATGTTAATGATTCCGGTGAGGATGGATATTCTTGAAAACTGAATAGGAGCAAAAATATCAATATTTTGAGAGAATATTTTGTTAATGGCAGCGGCTGGTAGACTGACATTGCTCACTTGAGAAGCAGCTGATGTTCCCCAGCGAGAGTGGTGTTGGTAGCTTCGCGCCGATTGTTGAGCTGATACTCTTCGACTCGAGTCAGAGCTTCCACCTGTTCTTGTACCTTCTTCAAAGAGAGCACCAACCTGAAAATATTAACCCTACATTATATTCATCACATGATGATAATTACACCATGCACTAATTCATGACTGTTTATGTGAAAAGGGGCCTTGGTGCATGGAGGGACACTTTGAGGATAGTAATATTTATCAAGATGGGTTGAAAAATTAAGCCTGATTTGCACTGGAAAATGCCTCCTGTCATTAAAAAAATAAGTTCAGTTCATTTTTGTGTTAAGTTACAGAAAGTGAAAAGTTGCACATGCCAATTTAAGCTCTGAATACAGCACATCACAACTTGAGATAAAATTTTCTTGAAATTACGTTTTTTTAACTACAAACTTTAAGCTCTTTTAACTCAGGTTTGGTTTGAAAATGGGCATTCTTAGAGCCAAAATTTCCATCAAATATTCTTCTAAATATGTACTAGCAAAAAGATCTTAATTTTAATTTCTTTTGGTGAGGAGGTTGTATTTCCTGTAGATATTCATATTTATGAAAAGGAAACTTGGACTGAATTCATCGAAAAGGCACAAGGTCGCATTTTAGTGATGGAAATAGAGAGACTAACATTCCTGTGTATTTTACCAAGAGCTTGAAATAACTTACTTGACAATCAATAGTTGTAATATCTTCGATGACTCGTTTCATAGCAGCACGAACAGTGCGAGGCTCAGCACAATGAAACCAATCTCTTGTATCAACCGATTTTTTTACCATCTGAAGACAAGTCAACAAATTTCATGATCAATCCTGATGTCTATTACACATGCTTTATTGCACTTTTTAGCATAATTTTGTTCCTCATTTTACTCCGTTAAATTTCAGTTGGCTCATGTTTGAGTGTCTTCGATGAAACTTTCTTAAGAAATGGGGGCAAAAGTTCTATAAAATCAGTTATTTATCAAGAAAGTCTCATTAAATTGCAGCCCCATTTTCTCAAACACAGAAAATAATTTATTCAAAAGCAACTGCTGCCAAGGCAGCTGTGTCACATGTATGAATACAGAAATATTTCAGACTAATCAATTGTTCTGGGTTTGAAAACAATGACAGAATTATAGATTAGAAAGATTTGAGAATAGTCTCTAGATATTTATTTTATGATTTTTTACGCTGAGTCTTAGACAAGGTGTCCGTAAAGTCCCCTCTTCCAATAACTCTTTTACCTGGCTAAAGATTTGAAAATCTAGGATGTTTCTAGGTCAAAGGAGGCTACTTTTTGGGTCCCCTAAAATTTTCAGGGGGAACGCCTTGGGGGGGGGGGGGGGGGTAACAAACCCCAATTTTTTTTTCAAATGGAAAGACCCCTTCTGTGATACATTCTTTGAAAAACCATAAAAAAAAAAAAAAAAAAAAAAAATCGTGCAATCCCTACATTATTCTCTCAAACCATTTTAAAATGGCAGCCAGTTAAAGTTCTGTAGGGCCGAAATTGGCAATCTTGGTTTTTTGCTGATGGACTTGTCTGAAATTTGATATCTTACGGTATTTTGGCACAAAAGAAAATAAAATATTGACGTTAGATTTGGAAAAAAAATCAAGGTTGCTCATTTTCGGCCATTTTTAACTAAAACCGGCCACCATTATGAAAAATTCTGGTTTTTTTTTTAAAAAAAATCTTACGTCAAATTCGATCATTTCTAGTGTCAAAGTAATCTTAATTACAGAGTTTCAGGCAAATCTATCGGCAAAAAACCGCGCTGCCAATTCCAGCCCTTTTGAACTTTAATTGGCCGCCTTTTCGAAACGGTATGAAAAAAGGACTTCGCTCCAAATTTTTTTTTATGGTTTTTCAAAGGAAGTATCACAAGAAGGGTCTTTTCATTTGAAAAAGAAGTTGGGATCCGATATCCCCCAAGGGAGCTCTCCGGAGAATTTTAGGGGGACCAAAAAGTAGCCTCTTTGTCCTAGGAACATCCTTCAAGTTTAAAAGCTAAAGCTCAATTAGGTGAAAAGTTACAGGTGGAGGGGACTTTACAGACACCCTTTATAGTCTTAAAGATGTACTGATTGTACAGTTTCATAATCCTGAAGTTTCAAAAAGCTAAAATAAAAAGTGATTGGGGTGGTGGTACTCACGACAGAAAGAGCAGATCCAGCTGCAAAGACATACTGGTTCATGAGATACTGCGCTGCTGTTTTCATTCCGGTACAGATTTCAGCTTCAGAGCTCAATAATTCCTGTTCTGCTCGAGATGCATTTATGTTAATGCTGAACCATTCATCTGTCACATTCAACTAAAAACAAAATATAAAAAAACGTGAGGGCTCATGAAAGACTTCTGAAACTATATTGGATTGTCAGTCTATTTTGACACTTTCATGAAGGAATCTCATGGTGTATCGACAGTGAATTTATCAGATGACATTTCTTGTTTGCCAAGTTTAAAAATCTGAGCTTCCAATTTAATTTTTTGAAGGAGAATAAATCTATATCATTCTTTGAAATTTTCAAACATAGAACAGAAACAAATATAGATTTATTATAAATTTTAGTCCGATTAATTTTACCAAAAATTAAAATAAAAATAATTCATATTATTCATAAATTAAAAGTTCAAACTGATAGTTTGTCTCCTCATAGGAAGTGTCTGATTTTACCTACTTCTTGTTTCTGCAAATTTAAGTTTTAATGATTTTGGGCTTGAATAAAAGTCGATGTAAAAACAGGAACATTTTTCAACATTTTTGATTATGTGCCCCTAAGAGACCCCAACAATTAGGTGCCCAACCATATTCCTAAATTTCAAACTAAAATCATTGCAAGATGTGCTGAAAGTTGTGATTTTGCACAACTACTAAAAAAGGTCACCAGAGGTCTAAAGGGCATCTGAGATAATTTCAAATATCAGGTGGGTGAGTAAGTACCATGATTGTAAAAATGGTTAATTTTGAAAAAATTGAGTTACCTACCAATTTGACTCAATCAATAAAAATAAAATTTACCAGGTATCTAACACTGTTAGATTCATATTCGAGACACATTTTGGAGAGAAGTAACAACAATTGAAGAGGAACTTTATGAGCACTCGCTTGGACAGTGGCAGTAACATGGTGAAGGAAACTAACAACCAGGCCTTCTCGCACACCATCAATACAAAAAGCTTCTTTGAAGTTATACTTTGAGATAAATGTCAGCTCAGGCTGCAAAAACAACTGAAAAAAGATAACAAAAAAAGAGGACAAATCAAAACAAAATTTACTATCAAAACTTAGGAATATAGCAAACTTTCCACAATGTTTATAGGCAGCAATGAAAAAAAAGTACAAGCCATCTGGTTGCCTTGCTTACATGAAAAGTTCGGTAGTTTAGGCCATGGGTTGCTGCTACTAATGATATTAAGAGGATCCAGCCAATAAAGATGTTCATTCAACAAACAATTTTTTAAAAGTTTTGAAAATGAGAGCTTCAAAATTCCTCCAAGGTGCGTAGAACTTGCGTCAGATAAGTTGGAAGTTGTTTACTTTGCGAGGAACTGCACTGCTGCAGCTGTTCAATAGTGAAAGAAGATTGACCGATTGTGCCGACCCTCTTGTATTAAGCAGGTGCTGAAACCAATACCTTCTTCTGAAGATATATTGATAAATTTGTGCTATAGTTTAATTTATAGGGGCTGACTGGCACCAAAAATGTGGCTGCAAATACCAACCCATCAGGGCTCAGATCAGCTTTTGTCAATTTTGTTTTGCTGTGCGAACAAGGCAAACTGGCCCAAAGGCACAGTGGAACACATGGAACGCGCCAGTGGAACGGGCTAAAAAAGTGATGCGTTCCGTTGCGATCCACTGTAGTTCGGATAAGAAAAAAGCCCTTTAAGGTTCCTAAACTTGGTTGGAAACTTATTTGGCATGGACTCTTAGAAGCAAGCAATTGCGATGCTTCTTAGTTACCTACTTAAAAATAAAATATGAAACTAATTGACAGGAAAGAAATCATACCAATAAGTCTTGAAGAATGCCTTTGACTTTTTCAACAGAAGCTAAGACCAGTGAAGTGAGTAATTCTGTGGACAAGGCACTATTTGATGAAAGATCGAGCGATTTGTTACTGGTATAAACTGATCCCTCGGTGTGAGATGAAGTATACTTTGGGGCTGCTAAACTTTGCTTCACACGAGCAAGGCTATCTGCGAAATGACTTTTCAGGGATACTAAATGGTTCCTACACTGTCTGTGAGCAGCGCTAATTATGAGCTCCATTCCTTTGACAGTGAAATCTACATGTGTGAAGAGGGAGTTGAAGGCTTGAAGCCTACAGTAAAGCCTGTCCAGTGCACTTACTAATACTGCTGTATCCTCTTCACTTGTTCCTTCGAGTTTCAATTGGACTATCTCCAAGTAACTGTTCATGTTCCGTATAACAAAGCTGTTTAATTTTCCTACTGCTTCTGAATCTTCCAGAGAGTTTGTGCGATTTAAGAACATGTCTGTGTATGATGTGACTATAAGACAAAGGTCAGTCAGAAACACATTGGCACCAGAGTCCATGAATTCCGCAGCATCTTGTCCACTGTGGGTTATTTGCATGGACGATAATTGCTCTGCCAATCTTGAGTCGACAAACGTCAGGTATTCAGAGCATAACTGATCTGATGGTTCTTGAAGTTGAAGCAAAAGATCGATGCATTTAATTAATTTTTTGGCAGACGTATCTTTGTTTTTTAGTTGATCGCGAAGTTTTGTTTTCAATTTCTGGAGTATATCATTACAATCTTTTTGTATACCTTGAAATGAATCCAGGTCACCATAGTAATCCAGAATAGGTTGAGTTTTGACAAATTCTTGAACTGCCTGCTCATAATCTTCTTCTTGCAGAAGTAGCTTTAATTTTCCAGGTAACTTAAATAGAAACTGCAGTTTCTTCAGTAGAGCATGAACACCCGATAGTTTAGAAATTTGTCCATGAGTTCCTTGCAAAGTGCTTGTTATCATTTCAGAGAATGACGTGATGGAATTCATATTTTGTATCAACATTTCCATTTCATCTTCCATTTTCTTGAAATCTGTCTTCATTTTTTTTATCGTATCGGTGGCTAAAATGAATTTATTATAATTCTCATAAACTAGGGTTTGCATATCAGAATTAAGTAATTGACAGTCTTTCACAACTTCACTTTCACAATCCATGATGTGTTTCAGGGAGCATTCCTTGAATAATTTTTGAAGATACAGGTCAGGGTTGAAATCAGGTCCATTGATATCAAAAGGACTTCCTCGTGGTTTTTCTGGTGGTTCCATGTTTCAATATCTCTAATGCACTAAACTACCATTTGCGACAGGCACATGTGAAGAAACGTGAGGCAAAAATCAAGCGAAACTGATGAATTTCAAATATAGCAAACAACGATAGCTATTCTTCCATGTATTAGATTGTAATAGCAGTACGCGCTTTAAAAAATTAAAAGATATAAGTAATCTAAGAATGAACAAGATGCAATGGTTGTCGGGTATCAATTAACTCTTACTGTAAACGAAATACCAAATATCACAGAAAATATGTGCTTTAAAGAAACTAGATGCTTTCCAAGGATTAAAATTGATAAGAATTGCAGTTTGTTGTTGTTCACATCACTGTCACACGCGTACACTCGTAAAACAGGGATGAAAGGAGAAGGGTGGGGGTGGGGGGAGGACAAAAATTCCAAATTCCTATTCCAAGATTTAGGTTATGTTTTGTTGATTTCTTGCTTTCTCTCTCTCGTGAATGATAATGTTAATGTATTCTAGTATGTGTTCACATTTCATGTTGTCTCTTCTGTTTCTTCCTTTTACTGAATTTTCTCAACCTTCCTCCACTTTTCATACTTTCTAAGTTTTAATCATTGAGTTTAAAAACCACATGTGTGCATATTTCGTTATTTTCTCTTTGATTTCTGGAATGAGTTTTTTTTATCTCTACTAGAGGATCCATGACCTTAATTTTCTTAAAGTATTTCTGAGTTCCTGACGCTAAGAACAATTCAGTAATGTAATCTTAATCTAGATAATTTACTTTGTGTCATCAACTTTGTGCAGTTAGTAATTTTTTGTTTGGAGGAGCTTTAGAGAAGGGGATATTATAGGAGTCTTAGTCTCCTGTCCCTCATTTGCAAACTGTCGCACCATGGCATTCTTATTCTGTTTACGCACTTTCAACATTTTATGAAATTCCACCAAACAGGTGAAATACTCGTTCATTGTTTGATCTTGTTTCTATTATTTTCACTCCACCTCAGTAGTAATTTTTCAAGTTTCTCTTTTCTACTTTTGCTAACCAGGTGTCTCGATGTTTAGATTCCTGGTGGATTCATAAAAGATATTTTAAAAGCACACATTTTTACGTCTCCATCCTAATTAAGAGAACCAGACCTCTCTTTAAGAATATTTTCTGATTTCTCAAATTATATTCACTTTTTAGTCTGACTTGAAATACTTAAGTATATTGTCCACTGATCTTGTAGGTATACTAAATTTCATAGTTCAGGGTTTTAACTTGCAAGTTTTCCATTTTACTTGCATTCTCCTTCAATTCTTTATAGTAATCGCTGTACAGTGGTAATATTACAGTGAATTTACCAATGGTTTTTGCTGATAGGTGTTTCTTGCCGTTAGATTTTTATGAGGTTCATGAAAAATATTTTAAGAGCACTCTTTTACATAGGTACCTCCTTGAACCTTCCTACTCACAATTTGAATGTAGAATTGAACTATATTGACCAAAGAAATAATTTCAATTTCAGTTTTATTGTGTATCACCTTGAAAAAACAATTTTCTGTTACCTCATCCTCAATTTTTTTAAGATCCTAATGCCCTCCTTCCCTTTTCTTTTGAAAGATTTCAGGTGCATGTTGTAAAAACTCTTTTGTCTCAAACTCTTTTTGTTCTATTCTGACTCCTTTTATTGGTGATTATTGTCAATCGCTGAAACTCATTTTTATTCATTATGAAATATTTCTATGCAGGCTGTCCCAAAAGTACTGCAACAGTTCTTTGTATGAGCGTATGGTAACATATGACATAGGGTTTGTACGGTCATAAAGATCACTTTATTACTTAGTTGAAAATGAAATCTAGTTGAACTCATTCAATTGAAAATTTGTAAAGTTATGGCTTTTTTCATACTCTTGTTGGGCAGTACCTTTTAGGATCTTAGAACACTCTGTATCCGACAAAAAAAAGTCAACAAGCACCTGTTTTATCAAATGCATGTTACTATTATATGAGTTAGAGGATGGTAAAAGGTATCAAACTAGTCTTTTAAAATCTTTAACCTGTGCTGCAGAGTAACAATGTGTAGGGATGTCTGAAAGAACTAGAAAATATGTAAATCAGGACTCGCTTTTTTGTTGTCGATGTTGTCTTTTTTATTTTTTTTGGGGGCTTCATTCCATTACTCATTCGGTTTTCTTTTATTTTTAGCTTTTCAAGAGTTTTAAATTCAGTCTCACCTTGAACAGAGCAGTTATGAAGGAATGTCTTCAAGAAATCCCACCCGAAAAACAAGAGAACGTCTCAAAAGTCTACATGAAACATGGGTCAGTTTTTCACCGAAGAATCAAAATGTGGAGATCTGGACAGATGAGCAGGCTGATCTGTCTGAGGGAGAGGTTCCTGTTTCCATGGCGCCGTACATCCAAGCTTACCTAGCATACAACACTCGCATTCATTGTTGCGGTTTGTTCCTGTTTCCGGCTCCTTTTGAAAGAGCCTCCTCGTCCTCATGGCTGAACCCTAAATTTGATTCTGAAGTGCTCGAGGAACAGTATAGGAGGAGTGCCTTACCCCAGATCAAACTACGTTTTCGGTGAGCAAAACATGTTCAAATTTTATAAATATGATCATCCTAGAGAAAAGAAACCCTAGTGCACTCAAACAAGTACCAAACGGGTACAAACTTGCTTGCAGCAGCTACTTACCTTTAAATTTTGCAAAGTATTCATTTGTGAAAGAATACGTGCAGCAAAATGCAGTTTTTAGCATGTCAGTTTAATCACTTAATCAGTTCGGTGTAACTGCCCGGACTAGGAGTTCTGTAGTTCTTCAATCTCTTTTTAAAAATCATTTGCTAATTTTTAATGAAAGTGGGCATAGGATGATGAAACCTGTCGTACCTATAAACATGGATTTCCTAATTTTTTTTTTTTTTTTGTTTCCTGTATGTTTCAGTTATGCTTTGATGTATATAATTGCAGTCTTGCTATCATGGAGCCTATACTTGTTCTTCATTGTTGAGCATAGAAGCTCCACCGTGCTCTTCATCTCGGCTTTTATCGGGTTTGCTATTGCGACATGTTTTACTTTGGTATTAACCAGAGCCAAGTATTATCACCGCTTCAAGTCTCAGCTGTACCATGCCACCTCAATCCTGATGTTTCTGCTGGTCTGCCTCTCATTGCTCATGGTCTCACAATCTGTAGCCTCACCCATCGGTCAGCTTTGCCTTTGTTTGGAAATTCTGATGATAATTTACACCGTCATTCCGTTCCCGCTGTACTTATGCTTCGGGTTTGGGGCTATGTACTCTGCAGCCTTTGAGTATTTGCTCCAGAACGATTTGAGTGGTCTCCCGGTGCGCATCTTGTCACACATCTGCATTCATCTAATTGGAATCCATATCTTAATCATGACAAATGTTAGAATGCGCGGCACGTTCATGAAAGTTGGACAGTCACTCCTCGTCCGAAAACAGCTAGAAATGGAGAAACAGCTGAAGGAGAAAATGATCCATTCCGTAAGTTCATTGATCTTTTTGCTTGCCTCCCTGTATTATTTGATCTCTCCTCTTGCCTCGGTGTGAATTGGTTTTCAGGAAAGTGTAATTATAAGAGACCTGCTCTTTTTATTATTTTGTTTTTAAAGAAAAAATGAAAAGAATGAAATATAATCAAACCATAATACCGAAAAAAGAAGAAGAAAATTACGAACATGAAATCAACTGGAAGCTGAAAATATGTTATTTAGATGTGGGAACAACATGATAATGAAAGTGAAGTTTTGATTCTACCTCGCCCCTCTCCCCTTTTAATCCTGATCATAGTGTCATGAACAGGTATAGTTCCACTATGTCCCTACATATTTGTCCCCACGATGCAAGGGAAATATCCAAAATAGGTTGAACATTGGTGAACGCATTGAACATTTCTGAAATTTGAATCAAGAATGTTTTTACCCTGTAAATTGCACATGGTAACTCTCTGATTGTTGTTAGATTGCTTGTGTCAGCTTTCAACCAGTAAAAAAGTTCTTGAATGCTGGCTTTGTGAGCTCAAAAAAAGGTCATAGGAACTTCTCTATATCGGCCTTGTGACTCCAGTGTAGGACACAAAGTGTTAAAAATTGGGCACCAGAACAAAGTATGAAAAAATTCTCCCAGATACCTGGCATCCTTCTAGATGTATTATCTTGATTATTTTCATCATTTACAGGTAATGCCACCGAAAGTTGCAGAGTGGCTCATGTCAAATGAAGCATGCGGAGGTGGAACTTTAAGCACTGAAGATGCACGTGGATCTTTAAGTCAAACCAACGATATCAGATCTATTTTTCGTCCATTTATAATGAATCGAATGGAGGTGAGGCGCCTTCTGTATGATTTAACTAGAGCTCTGAGGAAAAATTAGGTGACTTTTGTTTTGTGGCAATGAAGGTTGCAAAGTTGCATCTTACTTGCAGTTTTGAGCCATGAACACGGCAGATTAAACTTTGAGTAGCTTGTTCCACTAAACACCTTTTTTTTGAGGTGCGAACTTTAAGGTATCATGACTCTGGTTTAGTTTGAAATTTTTGGTATTTTTCTGTGCTGAAATGTTTATACAACACTCCTTAAAGTATTAAGCCCATCTTTGAATTTTGAGTTTTCTTTGAATTGAAGCCTCTTTTTCAGTGGATAGTCATGGTTCAATTTTTTAATTAATTTAATTATTTTTCTAAGATGATATGTTTCTAAATTCCTCAAGTTTTCTGACCCCTATTTTTAAACATGTAGGCTCTGTGGTTTTTAGGAGCAATCCAGTTTCTTCATATTTTTGAGGGCTAGTGACGGGTTTTATTGTGAAATTTGACTTGAAAAATCTGTTAATTACCACGCCTGTTTATCTTTTCTGTTTAGAATGTGAGCATTTTATTTGCGGACATAGTTGGTTTTACACAAATGAGCTCAACAAAAACTGCAGAACAGCTCGTATCTATTTTGAACAATTTATTTGAACGCTTTGATGAGATATGTGAGATTAGTGGCTGTGAAAAGATTTCAACCCTAGGTGATTGTTACTACTGCGTATCAGGTTGTCCAGAACCCCGGCCAGATCATGCCTCTTGCTGCATTGAAATGGGCCTCGGTAAGTTAATCATGGTGAAATGTCAGAAAATGAGATGTCAAGTTGTTGGAAGAGCATTGTGATTTGTGCTCCCATATTTACTTTTTGCTCTAATCTATCATTTGAAGAAAAATTCTCTCAAAAATGTGATGTGCAGTCGATGAATATAGAATCAAAGGCCAATGATTAGGCCTAGTTGTTTAAATTATGTAGGTAGCAGAGTATAAGTAAAATTGAAGTCCTGGTGGACGCAGATGAGTAGGTTATTCGGTTTAATATGCAGACATCACGGGAACATAGGCCTAGAGACCAACTTGGAGAACACAAAAAAAGCTAATTTCTCTGTTTCCGTTCAGTTTTAAAATTTTTCTTGTGCTCATTGCTTTTTTGTGAAATTTTGATGAAAAAATATTCATTGTTGTGCTGATTTCTTCATTCTATCTGTCAAGTTTACCTCTGTTTGCTAGCAGAAGAATTTTTCCAATTTGTCTTCTATGAAATAAACCGCAAACCAATCACAGCTTGATGCATGTTTCGTTCAGACAGAGTGTTGGTACCTAATTTTGCTAACATACCTACGTTAAATTCCAGTAAAAAACTGATATCCTCCCTATATAGAGAAAATTTTTATCTTAGCTCAGCTTCCTGTTTTGTCCTCTTCCAAGCTTGAAGAGGTCATGTAAATCAGTCCAAAGTTTGGGCATGTGGTCGTGGTGCAAGCAATCGGATGGCTCCCTCATCAGATAACCTAACTGCATACTCAAATTTCAGGCTTGTTTACACAGCTTCTCTGAGCTTGGAGGCAGAAAAATGAAGAGGCTGCGCTGCATTGATGGTGGGTCCAATCAGACCCGACAGGCATCTGCAAAGACCTACTTGATTGATTGCGATTAGTGCCGTTTCAAACAACATAATTCTCTTTGTGCTCTAATGAACTTTTCTGCTCTATAATGGGAATATCAGTTTTTCTCTGAAAGTTATCACATGTTGGCAAAATTGCTAACACTGTGAAATGAAATGCATAGACTTTGATCTCTTAAATAAAGCTGTGCAAATAAATTTAGATTGTCTCACATAAACCCCCAGATTTTTAAAGGCTGTGTAAAAAAATTCATACTAGCACTAAAAACCAATAAGTAAGATAAAAAAAGATAAAAATAAAAATAAAACAATTGTTGGACCTGCCGTATTTTTTTTTCAAAGTTTTATTTTCTTTTTTACTTTATAGGAATGATTGTAAGCATCAATGAATTTGTTGAAAAGAGTGGTGAGAAAGTGAACATGAGAGTTGGTGTGCACACTGGTTCAGTTCTTTGCGGCATTGTAGGTACGAAACGGTTTAAGTTTGATGTCTGGTCTAATGATGTTTCCTTTGCTAACAAAATGGAGACAACCGGAGAGCCGGGGCGGGTGCATTTATCTCAACAGACAAGGGATTTTTTAGAAGATCAATACACTTTTCAGCTTGGATCTATAATTGATGGTGAGAATAATTAACTTTATATTGCCTATTTTATCTGTGTTTTACATTCATCGCATGTTGAAAATATCATGACACTACTCAATTTGATCGAGCATAATGGGAAAATGCTTAATGAATAATTTTCTCTTATTTATGGGGATTCAAGGCAAGAAAGTTTTTAACTCCTTAATTTAATGAAGTGGATTTGTAATTTCCGTTACAGGCCAGAACTACGGTGCAGAGTCATTAGTGTTGAGAATTGGTTCTCCTGTTTCTGATTTTCAATCATTCTCTTGGCAGATGGTGTTATTTTTCAGTACATGCTTCGTTAGTGTGTCTATTGTAACAATATTTTACCCATTTTTTTTTGCTCTGCTACAATAATTCAATTTTCATGCACAAATGAATCTTGCATCATCTCATTCTCTGATAATTTTTGATTCTTTTGCTAGGTAATTGTGATTTTAAAAGTTGCAAACAATCAAAATGACAGCTCTTGAACCCTTCTCACCCCCATTATATCTCTGCGCCATTCCTTTTGTGCTTGTTTTTTAACTCTTGAATACATCAGATGATTTGATTCTGTCACTTAAAGTCGACATTTAAGTGCAAAAGAAAATTGGTGAAAACTAGCCACCAGCGACGTAGTGGACTTAAATTACATAGTTAAAAACCTCCAATAGTTATTTCATGTCCTTATAGAGTGCAGTTCTTCAAATTATCCCTTTACGAGTGGAACTGGTAAACCTATTGAAATATTATCCTGATAATCTTATCTATAGGTGCCACTCCAAAAACCATGTTTAAACCTATTGTTTCAACTTTGAGCCAACATTTGAGTGCAAAGAGTTAATAAAAAGGAAAAGTCTCTAAATACTTGAGGAAATTTTTTTCTCCGTTTTTGGAATTTACTGGCTTTATAAGTTATGATAAGTACTTTGTCAATAGGAAGAACTAGGGGGCTACGCCCCCTGGCCGCTACGCGGCCCAACCCCCTGAAGGCGCTCCGCGCCATCAATGGGCCGCTTCGCGGCCCTATTTTTACCCTCCTATCAGTGTTAGTTTTACTTTTCCCCTTAAAAATTACGATATGAGGTATACTTTAATTTTAAACTTTACTTAAAATTACTTTAAAATTAAAAGGACGCGTTGTGGAATGACTGCTTGATGAAATATTGCAGTAAAACAATGAACAATGATAGTCAGGTAAGAGTTATGATCTCATGAGTCGGGGATCGAACCCACATCGAGGGCATGTGGACGCATTCGACGTCTTAGACGACTTGGCCACCGCTCAGCATGAGATAGTTCACGCGAATCTTGTGTAGATAAGTGTAGAGCTGATGCGCAGGCTACACAGCTACTGCGGAACCTCCTCGACCACTGCGCATCCTCCCGCGCATAGCGGTAGCAGTCTCGGAGCATTCTGAAAATTCACTCACTTTTATAACGTGATTGTAAAAAAACCTGGGTCCTATTTCCAAAATCTGAAGAGAGCGGGCTCATCTAGGGCCAATTACCCGTCGATTACCGCAAAAAACTTGGAAATCGGCCCGGTAGAACGCTCAAACGAACTATGACAAAAAGTATAAATTTACATTGTTTAAATGGGAGAATTCGCAACTTTACCACTTAATATAAAAAAACCTGGGCCATATTTTGAAAATCTGAAAAGAGTTGGCTTATCTATAGACAATTGCCCGTCGATAGCCGCAAAAATTATAAAAATCGGCTTGGTAGAACGCTGGAACTAAGCGTTACCAGTTTCGCAAAATTAGGAGGGCTCGGAGCTTATAGTATAGATAGCATCAGTACCTACATGTTCTTAAAGTTCAGAATTTTTGAGAGACAAACTTGGGTGGTTGTTACACCTGTTGTTCTACCAGCTATTAGCTCACTCTCAGATGAATTTAAAGTGTCTTGTTCGTCCATCTACTCAGCCCACAGATTTAAGACAAGCTATTCTGTTTCTTATTGCAAATACCTTTAAAAGCTTCAAAAAAATTCCTTGAACAGCCTTTACCTGTTTTTGTTTTCTTGTATGCTTTGTTTTTTTGCTGTTACTTTGCAGAAAATTATTTAAGCAGATGCTGTATCGAATCCTTGTGTACCAGGCACATTGATTAAATTAAAATAATTTTTATGCTCTTCGATTTCAATTCATCGAGTATTTTTGAAATTGGAACAATTTAAAAAAAAAACAAAAGCGATTTTGTGTATTAGGAACAATTCGTCTTCCTCCAAAGAAGTTACCAAGCTTCCCTCCATCATTTTCCCTCTGAAAATCGGTACATTTCAAATCTAAAGCAAATATTTGTACTTTCACCAGTATTTGCTTCAGGGACATTACTGTTTTGAGTCATTAAAACAGACTTTTTTTCTGTATTTTTCAGGTATCCAAACCTATTTTATCTTAGAAAAGAAAGGAGTCGTAACGCAAGAGTTGCCTCGCAGTGAGGTTGAGTCACCAGAGGCCTCCTCTAGTCAAAAATGCATCTCCTTTTCCCCTACTGATCACCACTCCTTCGAGACTCCCCTGCTTTCTGTCTCCTGCGACAGTCTCCCAGTCCCCAAAACCATAGTTCCTGCCTCAACTTATATCCTTTCTAAGCATTTGTCTTTCAAAAACATCGGTACTGCCGAGACATGTAGTGAACTTAAAAATATACACGCACATACCAACACACGCCCATCATTTAAACAAGAAGAGTCCACCATCCAGCAGTCTCAGCACCCAGTGCTTTTTTCATCACAAAATAATTTGTCCGTTTGTAATACTCACATTCCTAGCAAAAAAGTGCAAGTTTCAACTTTGCAGTGGATTAAAGCCACCTCCGTTCCTAATAATCTTCATAAAAGAACAAACCTGAACAGTTGCATGTGTGGCTCTAGCGACCATTTTGCCGATAACCCGAAGCAACTTCCTGTCCTCTTTGGAGGATCATCAAATCGTTGGCAATATTGCAAACTAAAACTTGGAGCTCCAGGTTAGTTGTTGTTTCCTTCCAATAAATGTAATGGAGAATCACTCCGAAAGACTATTTGAATGGATCAGAATACAAGTACATATTAAAATGCATCTTTTCTCCATTCATTTAGAAAACAGACCCAAAAGTTGAAACTGTAATGGAAGAGCCAATTTAACATGTAAAACAGTCCTCTTCTGTATTTCACTAAATAGAAGGTTATCTAGCTTAGTGTCTCAATTATAACCTACATTTTAGGATTTTTTTTAAGCTTCAGAGTTGAGGAAGAACCAGCAGAATCATCAATGTTTTTTGCTAAATTTTACAATAGATTAGGAGGTTAATTTTACATTAGATTAGGAGGTTACGTACTTGAACAAATCCATGCTGCTTGCAAGAACTCTATTAACAGTTTGTAATATGATTCTGAAACATTATTATAAATTTATTGACTTTTATCAGTTTGCACCAATAAGACAAATTTAGTAACTTTTTTTAAGAATCAGATTGAATACGACTAGGTTGCATCTGTCCTAGCATTGGGACACGAAGGTGCAATTTTGAAGAATTGTGAACAGCTAGTGTGCCATGTGCCGAGGTTTGCATGGCTCTAGATATTATTGTGTTCAATATTAACAGAAATATGTTTCAAAAGATGGAAAGGATATCATCAGCTGAGGTAACAAAAGACATTGGTATCCAACACACTATTGTGTGGGATAACATCTTTATTATAATATATTATCCAAAGGGGGGTATCTCCGTTTATATGTACTAAATGCAGGAAATTTTTGTTCGGGTAAATATTTTACTTCCTTTATGTTTTTCAAGATTCAGGTATCGGAATAGGATCATACTAAATTTATAGGAACAATTTGAATCATGGAAAAACTTCCTATTTTATGTTTCGTATGTCCTCTGTTTTAGGTGACAAAGTTGAGGGGGGACTGCAATTGTCATTAACTGATAGCAATGATGAGAAGAATGAAAATATATCAGAATTGGTCACCAGAAAAGACTTAGTAAGATTATTCTCTACTTTTTTTGGTTATTTTTTACTTTTACAAGGAATGAAAAGGTAGGTGCAAGAAGACCCTCACCTGGAAAATTACTCATTGAGAGAATGGCTCCTTAAGTTATCACCTTATGTTGAATCATAATAAAATCTTAGCGTAAAAACTCATGGTCACAAAAATGCGCACTAATTATGGTGCCTTCACAGTAGGCTGGCTGGAAAAACAATGTTTTCTTGGAATTGTTTGCGGTTATTGGATAATTTTTTATGGTATAGGTGTGAAACATTCATCCAAATCGCATCAAATTATTTTAATTTTCTGAGGTTCTAAATTGAGCATTTTCATCTTGGTTCTGTAAAATTTCACCATTTTTTTGTCAATTTTACCCGGTGATTTTTCTTGAACAGAATATTTGCTTATTGACAAGTGAAAGTACTTTAATTGAACACAAATGGAAGCTCTTCTCCGAAATTGAGTTTAATCATCTTCGAGCACTTTTTGAGGTTCCGAAATGAAATTTAAGAATTCCATTTCCTGAAAATTGCAAGCTCTCAGAAAATGTTGATTTTTTATCTGTTTTATTACAAAAAAAAAAGTGGCTAGTGTTCAACTTATTTCTGAGGATGTGTCTTAAGCTCAAAGAATAATTTTGTTTTCCTAAGATTATTCTGAAATTCCATTATCGACTTGCGCTAAAAGCGCTTTTCCACAATGAAATAAAAAAAAAAAGAAAGAAAGAAAGGAAAAAGCGCTTTTCCGGACAGACAGGTGCCATAAGATATGTATGCTTGCGGCTAAAAATCAGAAAATTCATTTTGGGGCTCAACTTTTAGCATAATTTTACATGGTCAGAATAGTTTTCTGCAAAAAATTTTCCTGAAAACTCTTTTTTATACTTTAATGTACTTAGCCACTTTCGCCATTGTAATGAAATGCACTCATGACTAATCGCAGTTTTCTCTGACGGAACCGTATTTTTTTAGGACTCTCTCTGACTCTCTTGAATTTTTTCAAAATTATGTGAACGTGAAAGAAGGCCCTTTTTATCGTCTATCTGTAAATTTCTGGAATTTTTCCAGATTTTTGGAGAATGACATAGGCGATGGAGAGTGATTATTTCAGGCTTCTCTGAAGTTCTCCCGCATTTTCTTGGAGTGACACTTAAGTAAAAGGAGTCCATCCTGACATTCTCTCTAGAACTCTCTAATATTTTCTTGGTCTCTTTGGGAGTGCTACAAAGCAAAGAAAGCAATTTTTTTTTAGAACTCTCCTGAACTCTTGCAAATTTTCTTCCACAGCAAGTAAAATGAATGTAGTTTGCACCACAATCCCTCGCAGGGCGTCTAAGAGAAGCCCCCTTTTTAGCCGTTCTGGGTGTATACAGTGCGCTCGGGAGGCTAGTGAGGTATAGAGACTGATACAACTTAAAAAACGCATGGCTATGTACACTTCTTCAAGCTCAAGTTTTCTACAGTTGAAATGTGCCAATAGATGACATCCCTATCTATCTATTTTGATCTATCATTTTTGCCCTGTAATTTAACAGTCTGACCTAAATTTTTTTCAGTCAGGTGATAACAGTAGAGTGGAAACATCGCCAAGAATGGATGACCAACTAAGCATGTGCCAATCATCAAATAGCCGTAAAGATTCTGGAATCAGAAGTAACAGTCGTAGAAGTAGCATTTTACAACATGTAAGTACTTAATGTGGTAAATAAATACTACCTGAATCCTTAGAAAACAGAGTTGATATTATTCTATGGATCATTAGACTGTGTGATACATTAAGCACCGTAGCACAAGTTTTTTTATGGAAATTTCAGGTAGAACAAAGTGTACCCAACATAAATGTCAAAATTCATCTCATTGGTGAGACATTATTGTTCTCTGGTTTTGCCAGTTTGAATCTTCTGCTTGCCAACCAACCAAAGTCTACTTGTCATACAACCACACTACTAATTATAAAATCAATTTTAGTACGTTTAGATTTTAAGTAAAATTCTCATCATGTTGAATTTCGTGTGGAACCAAACTCTAGTCATTTGCTGTACAAATAAGTGTTTTTTAATGGCTGAGTCAGCCTGTGTTGAGATTAGTTTTTCAGCAACCTGCAAGTCTGAATCTACCCAGATAACAATTTCAACGTTGACAACAACGTAGAATTCCACGTTTCTCGTGAAACCTTCCACGTGGAAAGCATCGTGCACCGGAACGTGTAATTCTACGTGGATGTCCATGTATTAAGTACCGTTTCCGGAACGTTCCCGTGTAAACGTTGTCAGCAACAACGTTTACAGGAATGTTTCAGTGTCCACGTGGCAGGAACATTGCAGTGTCTACATTGCAGGGACGTGGCAGTGACTACATTGCACGAACGTGCAGTAACATTAGAATCCATTTTATTTGCAAAACATAGTGTGGCATTCATTTTTGGGCTTTTCACAGTTTGTGCGTCTCTTTCCCTCCTAACGTGTTTATGATTATTAGAAAATTTTGTTAGTTATCTACTTATTTGCGATAAATGACGATTAATTAAAATACCATCATTCACTTCACAGGCACGACTTTCATTTAGTTAGGTGTACGTACTAGAGGAGGAATAAGCACTTTCAGTTTTAGAGTAGAACATCAGGTCTACAGGTTAAAATTGTGGACATTGACTTGAGAATATAGAATTAGAAACAGACAAGTATGTGCAAACCAGATGATTAACAAACTTTTATGTATGTAAAACACGGAGGTATAAGTATCACTTCAAGCACAACATTAAACTGCGAAAATCACTTGGTATGCCAATATCAAGATAACAATGGTGGACACTCTCGAACAGTTGCAACCCTTCCTGATCAGACTGATTCCAGGAACTTGGTTGGTGCCGACATGGGCTGCTCATGCGCTGTAGACTTTTTGAGTAATCTGCGCCGCGAAATGCAGCGCCACCTATTGGGCGCACCTGGCCTGTGTCCTGCCTGTGCTGCCTTTTCTAGTACAACGTGTTTTGGACTATGTTGAATTCTACGTCTCGGAAACGTAGGCAGCGAAACGGCGAAAGTGCGATTTTAACTTTTTAGGTTAGGTTTACAGAGCAACGTTCCTTTCCACGCTCCTGTTACATCGCCAGTGAGACGTCTTCGGAGCAACCCATGTTGATTACAATGTAGAAATTGTATACGTTCCCGGAATGTTTCAAGGTCTACGTTGATTTCCACGTTGCTGAAACGTTCGATGTTATCTGGATACTGATTCTAATATCATTTAAATTAAATTAAATAACAATTTTAATACAATTCAATTTAATTCAATTGAAACTTCTTAATTCCAGGCTCAGTTTGGACTTTTTTACATGTTTTAAGTGCTCTACATGAAATTTCAGGAGGAAGCATATTTTGTCGTACCCTTACCCTTTCTCGTTGTGCCACAAGCACTTCATACAAAAAAGTTTGCAAACCTTGTTTCATCAGAGATGAGCATAGCCTCATTGCCTCAATACCTAGTGCATTGCCTTAAACGTTGCCCAAGGGCGGTTCATGCGAAATGCATCAGATGCACTCTCACTTGGTTCCAGTTTCAATCCGTTAACATTGCAAACTTGGGCAGTACATTTTCCGTCCAGGGGTGCAGAATCTTCCAAGCCTCCACATTTTTATGCATCCGCCAGCTGGCTTTACACATTTTTCCCATCAGTTTACCACAAAATTTCCCCCCAACCTGAAAAAGATGACGTTTTTCTTCTGTTTTCCCTTGTTTTACGACTTTTAGCCCCTCAAAATGTTCCCTCTCTCCACATTTCTGGGGCTTCTCCACATTTTTAGGGCTTTTCCACATTTTCACACGCCTGCCAGAGCGCGCGATGGGACACTTTCAGGACCCCTTGTTCCATCCCTTCAAAATTTATCAGAGAGGGCAACAATGCCCATTTATCTGTTGGTTTTTAAATGCAACTTGTCTTTAAAATTATTTTTCCTCAAAAAATTTGCAATTTGCTAAATTTTTGGTGTTTTAAATTGCAGGGTCATAACTTTCCCTTTACTTCTTCCTCTCCTAATAACGCATCTGCATTCTTCAAAGTGTTCCTTGTCCTCTGATTTCATTAAAATGTAAACGTAAATATGAAGCATTTTCATGAAAATGGCTCTACATTTTTACTATTAATGAAGAGTTGCATGGATGAAACTAATTCCTTAATATTTTCCAGATATTCGCAACTCCGTCCAGTGAGTGCCAACGAGTTAGCGGTTATTACACTTCAAGTCAGTCCTCTTTGAACCTTGGTAATGTTTTACCTTTCATCTTGTTTATTTTAAGAAAAACTCTATTGGTTAAGAATTCTGTCCGTAGTTATGGGCCTCCCTCATAATTCGTGCACAAATAAGCAGATTCTTCCTCCATTCAAACAAACAAGCAAGAAAAAAAAGAAAAAAAAAGTATTTAATATTTTCCAATTTCTCTATCTAATTTCAAATGCTCCTATGCGCATTTATGCTAATCGAAAGAAGGTCATAAAAATGGGTTGTATGGAACAGGAACTCATCAGTCTAATGTTAGGAGCGTGACATGGATAAGAGCTTATTTAGAAACCAAAGATATTTTGAAGCCCTCCCATTCAACACTCAGAAAAGATGCAAATCCGTAAAAGTGAGGTCCAATGAGATTTATTATGAAGATTGTAGACTATGGCTGTGGGAAAAAAGCATATTATTCAAGCAGTGTGGAAAACAACAGTGAAAACTGATGAAAATTGTCACAGAATGTGATATGCTTAAAGACCGGATCATACTTACTAAACCATCTGCAATACGTACTTGTATAATGCTTATCAAGTGCAACACTTTCTGGGGGGGGGAGGGAGGTAAAGAGGGATATAGATAAAGGCCGTTTTCGGGCCCACCTTGAATTTCCTCAGCTTTGCAATTTTTCACTTATGAAAGATCTACTTATTGTAGAATGCATCATGATTTGGTCTGTCATGTCACCATGTATGCCTGTCATTATGTCTCTTGATAGAATAAATAAGCTCTGCTAGCTATCAACTGTTTTCAGGATGCAACGCAAGAAAACTTCATATGGGTTCTTTATTTCTAGGGGTCTGCGAAGCGCGAGGTCAGAAAAAGCGAAGCAAAGCAAAAATTTCGCGGTAATTCAAATTTTCGCGCTCTTTTGGAATCAATGCCAAATGCCGATGATTGATGGATGATTCTCCGCGTAAACCGGTTCTTTGCGCATGCGCTTGCGGCCGCTCCGCGTTAAGGCCTCGATAGACGATGAAATTCCCGAAACAATTCCGATCAAAGTAGCATCGAAGTGTTGAGAGTCATTAGTCTTAAACTCATTAATTTGCTTCATTTTAAAATGAAAACTGGGCAGAAATGTTTCCTGTAGCAGGAAATGATGAATGGTGGCACTCTGTTCTGATCTTACTTTGAACAAAAAAGTGCGGCCCGTCAAAATTTGATGGTAGATGGTGACCACCAGTCATCAGCATGTCTACTTTGATCGGAATTGGTTCGTAATTTGATCGTCTATCCGGGGATAGCCCCGGATCCTGATTTGTCGACGATTTCTCCCCATTTTGGACCACCGTGCGACCAAAATTTTTGAAACTGAACACGGTTAAATGCTTGGGGGCCCAATAAGAACATTTACAGCCCAAACCCATCAAAGGTGTAACTTTTTTGTCCATTTTTCCCGTCTTTTCGCTGTAGAAATGGTGTCCAGAATGATGGCAATTTGGCAACTTTTCCCCCTCATTTCTCAGAAACCGTGCGTATAATCAAGCTAAAATTTTAACCTCGAGTTTTAGGATATCATAAGGTATCGTTTGGGCCTGGTTTTAAAAAAATCCCCGCTGGCCCAAATTGTGCCAAAAAACAGTCGTTTTAGGCGTTGCTCTTAAAAAAAAAAATCCTAGATCTGCTGGCATCTCAATAAAAATTCATTCTTAAAATTTAAGGGAAGAGGAGGAAAATTTGATGAATGCATTGTTCACGTATTTTCCCGTGTTAAATGAAGTTTACCACCGCCGCACGCTGAGTCGCGACTCGCTGGAGTAACCGCAACGAAATTCCGCGGGTTGCATCCAGCGTATTTGAAGGGGTTTTTTTTGTCCAGTTGCTTCGCAAATTGCGAAGGGAAGTGCGAAGCGAAGCGACGCCTTCGCTTTGAAAATCGCCGCTTCGCGGACCCCTATTTATTTCATTAAAAACGCTAATTATATTTTTTGTATGACCACTGATTTGTGTTGTATCACCATCAAAAACCTTTCTCTTATCATTTTCAGGTTACGAGAGATCAGGGAAATTACCTCCACCGGAGGCTGTCAGTGAGCATTTTGGGGTATGTTTTCAACACATTAGGAAGCAGTCAGATTTGCAACTCATCAGATGTGTTCAGGTTAGTTAAAGCAATGATACTAATGCTCTATCTATCGATGTAGGCCTAAGTTAGCTTAGCTGAAAAATAAATAAATTATAACACTTTTTTCCCTGAAGTCTGTTAGCACCTTGAAATTCTGTATGGTCTGAGGAGAATAGGTAATAGTAGTAGGTGAACTTATGAGGGCTCTTCAGAAAGTAAGTTTCCATTTTTTATTTCTTAAGATCAGCCAAAGCCAAAGAAGTTTGAAGCCCTCGCTACAAAGTATTTATAGCTATCTAATGTTAAATTGGTTTTTGTTGTGTAACCAACCAATCGCTTCGAAATCACATCTCTTCAATGAGGATAACCTCTCGTTTCAAAAAGAGAATATTTTATTTTTACCTACTCAAGGATAATTTTTTATAATGTATTGTGTTTCCAAGACACAAAATTCTGAATACATCACAGAATATACATTTTTCTCCATTCCAGCTTTGCCATCTGCACCTGATCTGTACCGTGAGCATTAAGTTTATGTCAATAATGCCATGTATGCTGTAACAGCACAATGGCACAACACTTGTCTCTTGATCTGGGGGTTGTGAATTTTAATCCCTGTGTTTTTTTTTCTAATCTCCCATGCAACTTAGGTTTTAAATTGTTTTTCCTTTTAATATGCATTCGCAAAAATTCCTTTCTAGGGTTCTCCTCTGAAGTATAATAATGAAGCAAATTAAAGTTGTTATTGTGCAAGGGATTAGAAGAAAAGAACGTATATGTACATTTTATGGGGCAAAGATTGCACTCATAGCCTCCTGATTGTCAAGCAAGCTCTTTCACTGGGCCACCACATCGGAAATGGCAGTGAACGTAATCTCAGTGCTCATGGAGTTGGGTGTTTGTCTGGCATTTTCAGACAATTCCCTCAAACAGCCTGAAAAACACTTCTTCTAAGCCTCCTTTTGTAAATTTAAACGGTTCAGTTTTTTTTCCATGCCACTGGAAGCCATGAATTTGCAATGTTATTTGCATTTAATGTAATTTGCATCTAAGAGATCAAAATTTGGATAGCTTTTTCTTAAAACTACGGTTATTGAAGAACAAATGTAAAAAAATCAAGATCTAAATTTGGTCCCTAATTTTTAGTCATTTTTTGTGTCAAAATTTTATAATGATGTTCTTAGATTTTAAATGCTGAGGCCCCTCCCCTTGTGAACGATCATGTTTGTAATGGACCACTAGACAAGGAACGAATTTCAGCATTCTGATACATGTTTCCCAACCAAAATTTCACGGAAAGCACGATGCGCACAACGAAAATTACGGAAATCAACTCCGTACGAAGGTATTTAATAATTCTTGGTGCAAGAATTGAAACCACCCGCTCATAAAAACTCAATGCTCTATGTGATTCACATCGCGCGCTAAACGTTATCATGAATGTCTCTGCGATAAAATAAATCTGGCAAAGTCAATCTTGGCGCTTTGGCTCAGCTATAGCAAATTCCTCATAGTTTGAACAACATGGTGGGAAATGAACATTGCTCGATTGAGAAGTTCGCTGAAACCATTGTAGTGCACGATTTGACTCACGTAGAGCTTTGAGTTCTTGTGAGCGGGCAGTTCAAATTCCTCGTAACCAATGTGGAATAAAAATGTTAATATCTCCGTCAGGAGTTGGTTTCAGTAATTTTCGTTGCGCGAATCGTGTTCTACGTGAAATTCTGGTTAAGAAACATGTATCAGAATGCTTAAATTCGTACCTTGTCTAGTGTTCCATTTCAACAAAGTATGATTTCTTTAGAATTGCTTTGCAAACTATCCTTCATTTGATGGCAACCAATTTTTCCAGGCAAATAGCGCTTCGCGGGGGAGCTATTTTGTGAAACCCCCTCTATCGCCATTCTCCCTTTTTTTCACTGAACGGAGTATGGAACTGGAGTATCGGAAGAAGTCTCACCGAGAACCGGTTGAAAGTCACCAACCATTTGGCGCAGAACCTGTTGCAGAACCACCCACCCTTGCTACTCCTCGATTCAACACCTATTTAGATATTATCATCTCATTATTGGTTAGTGAATTCCATTGATATCAACTTTCACACGTATTAGTACAATCGTTTACCATCAGAAATGAGGCATTGTGTGCCGAAAGGGCACTTTTTAGAAAACCTTGGTTCAAGATACAAGCGATTGAAAGATAGAATGTTGTTCCTATCATAATGTATCGCAATATCAATGTGGTATCCTTCAACAGAAGGGTTAGGTGGCTCAAAAAAGTAAAAACTGGGTACTTGCACATCACAGTTGGCGTATTTCATATTTAACAGAACTTTCAATGCATTTTTCTCACAACGAGGTGCCCAGTTATTGGCCACTTTTTGTGCTGTGTCCTTAATTTTCTCCGTCACTTTACGCCAAAAATTTAACTCGAAACCAGAGAAAATCAAGGACTTTATTTAAACGCAAAAACGTCAGGGGTGACATTTTACTCATGAATGTTGGGCCCAAGAACGTTTGCGGAAGCATATTCACCTTAAAATGACTCGGAGAATTAAAATAACCTTTTAGATGTTCCATGAAATATTTGGAAGCTTTTAGGATGTAATTTTTGTGTTAAATGTTAGAGAAGATTGGGATCAGTCAGATATTAAATGTTTACAAAAACAAAAACAGAGAAAACAAGGAAACATGTGATGTCAAAAAGTGGGAAATGCAAAATCTTTTTCCATTCAACTTTGACCGGCATATTCAATTTTCTTACATTTACTTTAGTTTTTGGTCATTGTCCGAAAATCTCTGCGATCATTTTTGAGTCTACTGAACGTTCTTTTCATGAACATATGTAGCAAGAGTAAACTGTATTTATTTATCTTGTTAGCAGCAGTTTCCTTCATTTTTACTATTTTTATTCTCCTCTGGATTTGAATACTGGTGCTAAAGATACTTGGAAGACATAAAAAACAGGATTTAGTCCTGTATCATTCTTGTTTGCATGCAAATGTAGGCATTGATTCTATTTGTAGAAGTGGAAATAATTATTTGTTATTTGCTGGATGCTTCACTCAGATTTACCTAATTTTTAACTTCCATTTTCAGGTATTTATGGCGGTGTCATGTTCACTATTTCTTTTGTGGGACATATCTGTAGTGTGGCTAGCGGTTTTCATCTTCGCATCAATATCCCAGATTATCACAGTCATTGTCTGTTTACGCTCTATCATTTTAGCCTCCACTGATTGGTTTCTTGACTGGTATTCCTGGCACTTTTGCGGTGCGATTCTTGTGAGCCTCCCTGTCATCTCAGTTCTCGTGAATTTCCCCTCAAATTTCCCTGGAGATTTCACATCGTATTCGATCCAGCATTACTGCTATATTTTCTTCATTAGTCTCATTCATTTCTGCAATTTCACACAGCTGAACTGTTGGATGAAAAGCACCATTGCAACTGTTGCTGCAGTGTGGTTCTTGATCTTAATTGAAACAAAGAGCCCCGCAGCTTTATCTCTCAGCGCTGTAAATCAGTCAATTTTCCTGGATAAAAGCAATTTCTTTGTCGTTTTAGATAAACCTGAAGTTCGGGGAGTTGCTAACATCTCTACATTAACCCAAAGTCACATCTTTGCTGACTCAGGCATCCCAGTTGTAGTGAGAAAAGATTCAAAATCATTCGGTAGTATTAAGAAATCTAAAACAAGTTCCTCTTCTGATTTGAAGCAAGGCTTGGAAGCTCGTTTCAAACGAGCCAAAGATCCAGAGAGTAATGAAGGGCTTAGAATCTTTAATTTCAGTCTTGTTTATTCTAGAGATCGCTCAAATAGTTCGGCAGAAAGTCTCTCAAAAGAATTTAAAGTTGTTCTGTCAAATCGCACCGAGCCCTCTGGCACACAAGAAGCGGCCTCTATGAGGTTCAAAAGAATGAATGCTGTGAAGCAGAATGGTATCAAAGAATTCACTAAGAGTGAAGAAATATTGGAGTTGAGCCAGTTCTACTGCCACGAAATTTACCTAGATATAGCTCTCTTGCTTCTTTTGATCTGGTTCCTAAATCGTGAGTTTGAGATCAGCTATCGCCTAAGTTTCTATGGCAACATAGTTGCGGCAAAGGATAAAGCTCATGTTCAGTCAATGCGGGACCAAGCAGACTGGTTGCTGCATAATATCATTCCACGACATGTTGCAGACCATCTGAAGCACACTGCTCGGTGAGTTAACATTATTTTTTTCAAACAGTTTTAGGGCTGTGGAAATAGTGAATTTCTCTTAACAAAGCGAATAGCGAATAATATTGCCAGTTGATCACAAATACGAAGTGAATAGCGGATAATTTAGGTAAATTATTCACAACTACGAATAGTAAAATGAATAATTTAAAATGATTTTTCTAAGTGCGAAAGCAAATATTACAAAAGTCAACAAATAATTGTGATTAATTTTTTTAAAAAATTTCCAGTTGTTCCTACACCTGCACAGAAAACAATGAAATGCTATGATAGCGGCCTAGTCTGTTAAAAGTATGTCTGAAAATTCCTGGATGCTGGCTTGACCTGCAGTCATGCATGCATTCCCAGGATCTAAAGTTAACTGTGCAGGCAGTCAAGCTAGTACATATTTAAAGATCACCACCAGACACATTTTTAGTATTTTCCTTTTTTTGGTGTCAATGAAAATGTGTTTATGAACATTTTTTTTCTATTTAGTGTCTTTCAATCTTTAATTTGGGCTTATTTCCACTTTCCCTTCTCTCGATACTTCTGCCTGATGTTGCTATTAATTTTTTTTTTTTTTTTTTTATTGGGGAGGTTTGTGATCTCTTGGATAGAAGCCTTGTGTAGGTCCTAGCCACGTCTTGTGAATGCCACTCGTGAATTCGTTATTTTTGACAATGGATTTGAAAATTCATTATTCTTGATGGTGCAAATATTCGAAAATTTGTCATTTGCGACGGCGCAAATATTCGTAAATATTGAATAGTGCGTGAGTCAGCCAAAACGAATATTCGCCGAATAATCGTCGTGAACATTAGCACAGCCCTAATAGTTTTTCCTCAATTAGGGTGTCCTTCAGTTGTGCTCGGTATAATAATAAAACAAACCACAAATCATGCTAAAGTTTTAATTTCCCAAAAATCAGAATCAGATAGTACCGAATGGACTCTCGTATGAAGATGTGCAATTTGAATCCCTCGCCTTTGATTTTCCAGATGCTGCGGGGAAGTTTGCTACCTTATTTCATCAGCAGTTAAACTCAACAAATCTTCACTGAAGATTGCGACTATGCAAATCTTCAACCATACTATATTTCTAACATGGAAAACAAAGCAGTATCCTTTGTGAAAAATCCCTCTTATTTTTTCTCCCGTTATGGAAAGAAAAATCAGTGGAAATTCAAAGTGATGAAGATAGTCTGTTTTCTCACAAAAAATATAAGAAACTGGGAATGAAATTTTGCTGTATGTCACATTATAGGTGTCTGTTTTTTTCTGAACCCACCATTGACAAGCAAACTAGTTAAACTGTAATTTTCTCAGCATTCTCTACTCCAACTTCAACAATACCTAAGTTTGTATCAATTTTTATTTTTTCCAGTTATTCAGAAAATGTACAGAATGCAGGAGTCGTGTTTGCAAGTTTAGTCAATTTCAGCGAAATGTACGACGAAGCATACTTGGGTGGCCGGGAGTGTCTCAGAGTATTAAATGAATTGGTAAGTGTTTTTGGCAGTTAAGAAGATGGATAGAAAACAGTAACGCATTTGAAGTAATAACATTACGACCAGTCCATCAATATTTGGATGTATTTCTGTTAAACGGAACTAAACCGTAAGGTGTAGAAGGGAAATGCAGGTGGGTTGGCGGGTGCAGTCAAACGACGAGCTCATTCCACAATGCTTTTCCATGGTGCATAGTTCTGTTTAACAGAACGCGCCATCTAGGATGCTAAAATCCTCAAAAGGAACTAAAATTGGCATTAACTTCCGTTCAACAGAATTATGTCCATTTAGTGGATTGTTAAAAATTTATAGAAATGAACTGATCATTTCCATTTCATGTCGAATTGTATATTGATTGTTTAATAGTTTGTTCTTGTTAAATATTGTTAAATCGTTTGCCTAGCCTATGAAACATTCTTTTCTGGCTCTGCTGTCTTGTGTTATCCACTGTGATTCTCATAAGTTTAATTAGTTTTTCCTATGGCCAGATTATTGAAACTTTGTCAGCCTGACTTGACAAGGCAGAGCCGTATATTAAGTGGTCTTGAATAGCTTGTCCTCCAGGAGGCTTTCTACAGCATTAGTGATTTTCTTAGTATGTAATTTCTCACCATTGAGTCAAATATTTTAGTCCGGGCATTATAGGAAAAATAGAAAAAAAAATTTATATATAAGGTTTTATGTGCCCAAGTTGTTCATTGGGGTGTCAGGGACTCCCAGCAAAAAGTCCCCAAGAATCCCCTGTACGCTCGACCCCCCGCCCCCCCCAAAACCCCCAAAAAATCGACCTTTCCTCGGTTTTTCGTAAATATCTCTATAAGAATTGGTTTTAGCGAAAAATGAGTTATTTAGTGAATGAAAGTTCATAAAATTTCCAATAAAAATGACTTCTATGAATTTTTTTGTAAAACGACTTTGAACCCCTCAAAATGGCCGCCGAAAAAACGGGCATTTACGGAAATTTCAGTTTTTTCCCGAAAATGCCCATTTTTCTTTGAAACGGCTGCTCTTACGTAAAAGTTAGTGGCGGATTCTAAAAGAGCGTTGAATTTCACATCAGAAATGACTGACATCGATCATTTTAGACTCACGGTCGAATCAACGGAAATATGATATATCGAAACTCTTCCACCCGGGCCTAACAAATCAAGTGCTGGGTAGTTACTCATTTAAGTTTACGGTTCTGCTGGAGCAAGGAAGCGTTCAATTATCACGTAATGCATCTGAAGAGGGAGGAGAGTCGGGATTCTTCCATCCAGAAAACAGAAATTGTGCATTGAGAGTTGGGGGGGGGGGGGGGGGCTGAAAAGTAGAAATAGAGCATTACCTACTTTATAATTGAATGATCCCTCTTTTTCACTTCGATTTGTCTCTAGTAAAGCAATAAAACACATTTTTAAATGTTCACTTTTTCACTTCGATACCTCCAGCTCCAGTACAGGTGGTTGTAAGCGGGGGGAGGGGGGGGGGCTCAGATTTTTTGAATGATTATCTTTTCAAGTATAAGGTGTTCAGGTACTACTTTGAGCTTGAATAGAGTCAATTATAAAACCGTGCTAAAGAACAAATGATCAGTATATTAATCACAAATAATATTTTCGATTTGTTTCACTTAATAATGATTGTAAAGCACTATATTTTAATTAATTACAATTACTTATTCGATAGCAAGTGGTAGCCGAATAACTTTTTTGAAGGAATGTCCAGCTGTAAAACTTAGAGAAAAGTCTTAGAATAATCGTCGTCTTTTTGGCTTAAGTGCGTAATTGCTTACAACTTTTTCTCTCTTCTTTTCCATCTCTTCTTCTTGTTTATCTTCTTCTCCTTCTTCTTCCGCCTCATTGCCGCTCAACTCTGGTGTTGCCCTCACGTCATCCATATTGGCTTCTTCTTCCCACTCGTCTGTATTAAGCACAAGCGAGTTATCACACGAGATGCCGTTGCAATGCAAGCAAACGTTTGAACATTTCAGGCCTGTTTATCTACAACCGCACGATTTTCTGCAACCCTTAACACAGCCACAGAAAATTGCGTCCAAAACTTGTTTAGGTGCAGGCCCTAAAGTGGTTCGTACAGGAGTAAGCTGCGGATACAATTTCCACCCCCAATTTAAAGGCGAGAGTGCATTACCGCGCAACGTTTGAATTTGAAGGAATGCTCTAAAACAGTGCAATTTGGCGGCATCTTCTGTCAGCGGTAGAATTTCGAGACTACTTTTTTTAGCCGTGACTGCACCTTTTTTAAACCTGATGAAACGATGTTCGTTCAAACTTTCGATAATTTCATTTGCATGATAAATTCCGATATATATTAATCGGACGCTGCATATTAATAATATGATAATAAATATGCAGATATATAATATGCTTGGAATAAGAATGACACAGCCACAACGCGGATCGAGGGTGGAAGTCCGTGCAACTGCTTGAGATCAGTTCTCGAACTAATCGCAAATCGCAAAACATATGAAGGAGCCCCACGGGATAAATTCGATGGGGGGCAACGAGAGGCGAGAGGGGAATTTTTATGAAACCGAAGCCCCTGAACGAGCTACATAAGCCCCCCGAGTTCTAGATAAGAAGGGCTCGTCCAGCGTTGCTAGGTATGATGCCCCTCCACTCCTTGGGCCATGTATTTCAGCATTCATCATTTTTCTGTCATTTGGCAGCTACGATTCCTCCAAAATGCGAAAATGCGTAGACAAAACAAAAAACGTGGCCTCATCTTTTCACATCGACTTCTTCGCGGGCTGGGACCATGCTTATCGTTCCTGTATGTTAAACCGTTGCGCGGCTAAGCCGGAGGAAGGGTAATGGGTGCCCCCAGCCCCCCCCCCCCCCCACAATCACTACTCCCTTCCCTCCGATGATGGCCTTAAGTGGGAGTAAAAGGCTAATACAAATGACCCCCGAGTGAAAAAAGTATGATTTTAGTGTCATTAGAACCCCGGCCGCAAATGTTTAACTACCCAGCACTTGATTTGTTAGGCCCGGGTGGAAGAGTTTCGATATATCATATTTCCGTTGATTCGACCGTGAGTCTAAAATGATCGATGTCAGTCATTTCTGATGTGAAATTCAACGCTCTTTTAGAATCCGCCACTAACTTTTACGTAAGAGCAGCCGTTTCAAAGAAAAATGGGCATTTTCGGGAAAAAACTGAAATTTCCGTAAATGCCCGTTTTTTCGGCGGCCATTTTGAGGGGTTCAAAGTCGTTTTACGAAAAAGTTCATAGAAGTCATTTTTATTGGAAATTTTATGAACTTTCATTCACTAAATAACTCATTTTTCGCTAAAACCAATTCTTATAGAGATATTTACGAAAAACCGAGGAAAGGTCGATTTTTTGGGGGTTTTGGGGGGGCGGGGGGTCGAGCGTACAGGGGATTCTTGGGGACTTTTTGCTGGGAGTCCCTGACACCCCAATGAACAACTTGGGCACATAAAACCTTATATATAAATTTTTTTTTCTAATCGCCGATTTTTGATCTAATATGCCTGGACTATTTAGGGACTTTTCAAAAATGCCTCTGCACCCTGAGGTTTATTTGTACCTTTTCATTTAATTGTAATACTAAGTAATGATTGACGTGTATTATGACTGATTTATTGGCCAATATTTACTGAAGAATAAAACAAATGAATGTATATTAACCATGCAATCTGTTGCATTTCGATGTCTCGTCAGGCTATTTTAAATTTTCAATAATTGGACTGCTGCTTCAGACGTTTCCTATCTAGGGTGTACCTGATAGTCTGAGGATCATACATTGTAAGTGTAACCGAGTAAATATCCATGGCTGACATTTTTTAACGCCAAGTAACAGCTAGTGGAGCTCATCAAAGGCTGTTACGTTTACTTAGTAACCAGCATGACCTTGAGATTGCACACACAGATCACTTCGTTGATCAAACTACTGATAGGTTGCATTCTACTCTATAAAAGACACCCCTCTAAGCTCAATGGCTGAAACTTTCTGGGGGTGTGAAGAATCGCCAATTGCTTTGTGCTCTGCACAGCTTTTCGAAGCATTTTTATTTATAACTCACGAGGAGCTGTCTTTTCCCCATCAAATTTTTCTGCTCTAAAGCTGTTGCTAAGGAAAAACTGACACATGTATTCTAATGTATACGTGAATCTTTTTTTAAAGCAATCATAATCAGAACTTTATCTGCTCCATTCCAAAAAAAATAAACATTTTTTTTGGAATGGAGCAGATGAAAAAAAAATGTTTATTTTCTTTGGGAAATTTTTTTTTAAAAAATATTTTTATCTCATCCTTAAAAATTAATAACTTTCTTTCTAATATTATGTCAGGAGGTCTAATGATTCTGTTTTCAGAATTGATGTCAGGAGGATGAAGAAAAATAAGTTTTTTTTGTGTTACAATTTTTTAGATAATCATATTTAATACTGAACTCTAATTTTCAGATAAGTGATTTTGATGAACTTTTAAACGGTGACAAATATCCAACTGTGGAAAAAATCAAAACCATCGGAAGTACATTCATGGCTGCATCAGGTCTAAATTCGCAAGTTCGGAAATCGGACACCAATGATCACTTGTTCGAGCTCATGGATTTCGCCATCGCTCTTCAACAAGTTGTCGAATCTTTCAATCGTGATCTGCTCTCTTTCAATTTGATTCTTAGGTATGAATATGGTATTTTATTTTTTAAAAGTTTTAATTTTATATTGAATATTTTCAATAAAATATAATCTATAATTAAAGCCTGAAAGAAAGGAAGACAATTTTCATTTTTTAAAAAATTATTAAGATATTAGTGACCAAAAAACTATTTTCAAATAAAAATTTTCCGATTTGAGTTTTAAGGGTAGTTTGAGTGGAATTTGTTTCTCAATCACTGCTTTAAATGAATGACTGACAATGAGCTTTAAACATATATGACCAGATCTGGAGCAGTTTCTTCCGGAGTTCTCATGTGTATGGACCTGTTTCACACAACGCTTCCAGTTTTGAAAATTGTATCATGCAAATGATTTCTATCTACTCGAAAGGTGTAACCTTTCCCGTTCAATTGTTTTCAGAATGGAATAGAGTCAAGAGTGATTCTTGCGAATGCTATTTTTTTGGCATGAAGTGCAACACTGTCCATCATCTATTATCCTTATTGTTGTATGCATTCCTCCCTAACGTACATAAACAGTACGAATGTATTGCACCTATGCCATTTCTCAAAACTCTCAATCAGTGCTTTTAAAACAATCAAATGCTGTAATTAAAGACCCTGTAAAGTTCTGGAATTCGAAAATCTTCATCATTTTCTTTCATCTCATATCTAGCAAATCCCATGTTAGTGCTTATTATTTCCAAGATCACCTCTTGTTCCTTTTGCAAAATTGCTTTTGACACTTAGCACTCACCAATTTTCTGAAGTAAAACCATGAGCTTGAATCAATTTTTAAATTTCGTATGCTTTTCACGATATATATGTTTTGCTTGTTTTAGAATCGGATACAACTATGGAGATGTAACAGCAGGTGTAATCGGAACAACGAAACTCCACTACGACATTTGGGGCGATCCGGTGAACATTGCCAGTCGAATGGATTCAACGGGCGTTCCTGGCCGGATTCAAGTTCCTAGTACATGCCTACACGTTCTTCTCTCTCCTCGATACCAATTTGAACCGCGAGGGCAAGTGTTCGTTAAAGGCAAAAACAACATGTACGTCTACTTGTTGGCCAAACCTGAGTGATCCTTTCATTATAACTGTGATGCGTGTTTGATTTCCTATTTAATTCATTCGAACAGTAGCTTGTAGCATTTTGTAGCATGGACTTGAAATTATCAGGTGAGTTTTGAGGTAAGCCAAAAGTCCCATTAATTGATCAGTCTCCCACCAAACCTCATCAGTGAATAGAATCATATCAAATCTCACTTGAAACTATTTCTTGTTCAATTGCCCTAATAAGTAATTTACAAGTTTTGAAGAGCCCATGCTCAACCACTTTTTAATAACCGTAGATTTTAATTTTCATTCATCACATTTATCTTTGGAAAAACTTGTCCTATTTAATTTCTATAACTTTAATTTCAAGATACCATATGTTCATGAGAAAATGTCACCAATCACTAAGTGCATATTGCTTTTATCTTAGTGCCTAACATTCAGTACTTAAAATTATTCGGTGCTAATTACTGATAATTTTTAACCAGCAAGAATAAAATGAGTGCGTGTTTATTTGTATGCCCATTTTGAAAGAAATCTTAGATCAATCATGCACATTTAATGGTTCCTTACAACATGCATTCATTATGAAACCAGAAAAACATGCACCTGGATTTCTATTTGCCAAAACTTCCTCTCTTATTTTATTTTATCATAGGAGTATCAATATTTTTGGCATGAAACTTTCAGAGAATATTCTGGGAAGAAAAAAAAATTGTCTCTAAATTTTATGCAATGACGTTCGCTGGCTATCCTTCAATAGAGTGGAGTAAAATACATTCTCACATATGAAAATATGCAGTGTTTGAAACAGAAATATGTGTTTTTCTAGTCGCACCATTCTCATGTTTTTTTGTTTTGTTAAATCTTTAAATGAACATTTCCAATCAAAACAAAATCTTTTCAAGCTTTCTTGGTTATTCATTCAATTGCGCATTTTTATTTCTTGAGCAACTAGTTTATTATTTAAATTTATTTTTTTAAAATATCTCCTTCTTTGGACCTTTATACATTTTATAATTGTTTTATATGTTTCTTCTCGAAACTTCTCTTGAATTATGTGATTTCAATGTGCCTAAAAAGCTTTACTGTGTCTTAAAGGATCTGCTGTATTCAGTTTCACCTGAATTCATAAGTATATGGTTTGCCAATTTTATTGTAAGATCTATTTTCAACATCAAATTTGTTTTTGTCATGATAAATGCTGAGGGATAAAACTCTTCCTTTACAAAAGACCTCTAGTCACGGGACAAAACCCAGTCATCAAGAGAATATTATAAAACAAAACTGTAGAAAAAATATCATCTGAAAGTGATACAAGATCAATTCACTCCCACTTTTTTCTCTACCGGGTGGCCCAGATCTGCCGTACCAGGGCTTTTTTTGTTCATTTAGGTTGTATGAGATCCAGGACTGCGGGTACAAACAGAGACCCAACCCCAAGGAATCTGAATTTCTTGGTCCTAGGGCCCCCCTCCCCCCTCTCGACCTCTTGTATGATAAAAGGGGGGTCGTACTTCAGAAGTCAGGGTTTATGGCAAAATTTTGAATTTATTTCATCAGAATCAGTAAGTATGGAAATTTTTAACCTTTATCAATACCAAGAAATCCAAAATCGGCCCTTCCATGTCCAAAATACTGACCCCTTAAGGTGGGGGACAGAGCTTTCTTTCAAACAATGCAAAGTTGCTTGGTTGATGTAGAGACTCGGAAAGAAGTTTTCATGGGTAATGGACCATAAGAAATCCGAATTTAAGGGTTTCGTTTTCCCCAGAATCTTTTTCTAATTGGGTACAAGGGGATCCTGAATTTGTAAATTTAACCAGTGCAGGGGTTCTCTCTGTGACCCATCAGAGAAGATTTTGGGGACAACAGGATCCTCAAATTTGGATACCTTGGGGTCCATTACCCACGAGAACTTTTACTTTCTCGCTACTCTAGCGTTTTTAGTTTCTACATCAATTTAGCGATTTTGCATTTTTTGAAAGGGGGCTCTGTCCCTCACCTTTAGGGGTCAGTATTTTGGAGACGAATGGGCCGATTTTGGATTTCTTGGTGTCAATGAAGGTTAAAAATTCCTGTACTTTCTGATCCCGATGAAATAATTTGAAAATTTAGACATATACCATGACCTTTGAAGTACAGACCCCCCTTTTACCTCCTAAAGAAGGCCAGGGGCTAGGACCTTGAAATTCGGATTCCTTGGAGTCACTTCCCTATTTGAGGACTTATCTGTAACAATAGCGGGATGTCGAGTTTTCTTATTGTGAGAAAATCGCGTTTGAAGTTTTTGAAGTTTTGCACTTTTCCGCCTGTAGAACCGAGAGGATTCTTGTAAAGATTTTCATGAAGAGCAACTCTTCCGGTAAAAAACACACGTTTTACGATATATGTAAGTGAAAAAATGAAGGAGTAACAGCGATTTGAAAAAAATGTGACATCCGCTATTTTTACTTCAAACACTTTTTTATGCATGAAACAAAGTTTTCAAAAAGGGTAAGGCTGGTGAAAGGATTGAAATGAACCGAAAGTAAGTCAATGCTGAGTCATTTAACAAAATTGAACAAGAAACTAAACCGTTTGTAACTTTTACAACAAAAACAAGGAACAAATTCTAAAATCAGTTTAAAATTCAACAATTCTGGCGAGACGGTCCCGATATGTATAATTTGAGTGTCAGCTACAGCCCATGGCCGGTGGGTGGGCAGTTATCGCAAGTGGGTTCGAATCTCCACAGTGTTCTGCCGCGCCGGCCGGGGATAACAGTGGATTCTCACATCCGCTGTTTTTACAAATAACATGTTTTTCCGTTCATATCTCGCCGAAAAATTGTGCTGGAAGTCTGAAACTTTGCACAGGCATTCTTGGAGGCTCTAGATTTTGAAAAAAGCGTTTGCCTTAAAACTGGCGGATGTCAGCGACCGCCATTGTTACATATATGTCCTCATTTGTCTCCACGGTCCTGGACCTCGTACAACCTAAATGAACTGAAAGAAGCCCTGGTTTGGCACGTCTTGGCCACCCTTTATAGACAGTGCTCTCTAACAATAAGTCTGAAAAAACTGTCATATATTCACCTCCTTGAAAGTCATAGGAGATATAGAAACGCAAATTTGTGAAAAAACTGGTTTCTTATCTTCATCCATTCTTATTTGTTAATTTAACATTTGGATCAGTGTTACCTTTTTTTCCTGTATTTTTTCTTCCTTGTATAGAATAATAACTGTTGGGTATTAAAACTCAATTTTGTAAGTACTGATGAAGAAACCAGATAGAAGTCTCGCTGATAGCTTTACCTAACCCAACCTAATGTGACTTTAAAATTTTCTGCCGTCTTTTATGTTTTTGAAGGATGACCAGATTTTTTGTACTATAGTGCTTAACATTCTTCCTTGTCCCTAGAAACTCATTAAAAACTATTATGTTATATCTGCGAAAGAAATGAAAATTATGATTTTAAAAATGCTGCATTTGAGCCTTGTGTATTCAGGGGGATTTTTCATGCACACCTAGCGCTTCTTAAGTACAGAGCTTCGATAGGACTGTGTGTATTAGTCGTCTTGTTTCCTTCCCTTCAAAGTTTTATTAGAAAACATTTTAGGTAAAGCATTACAACAATAAAAATAAAAACCTATTAGAAAAATGATCCACCTCAGAAGAAGCTCTAGAATTATGGAATAAAAAATCTGACGTAAGAACTCCTGCAATTTTCACGCTTAGAAATGTATTGTCTTTACAGCCATTATCATTAGTGCTAGAATCATCTCAACCAAAGTTTTTTTCTCTCTTCCTTTTTCTTTTCTTACTCAGTTTGTCTCTCATTGCGTATTTTTATGTTTATCTCAATATTGAAAAAATAATTTCTTGCATGAATTTTGCATTCAAAATTAAACTTACTTGTAATGGAAAATTAGCATGTAAGTAATGGTGCTGAGTATAGGGTCAATCAAACTTTTCATCCTGTGACGCTCCAATCAATTGTGAAATAAGAGCCGTGGAACAATGAACACTACAATCAATGTTCATGTAGGTACTTTCATCATCGTTTTCTTTTCCCATCCAACATTTGGGTCTTTTAATTCCGTTTTTATCCTTCAGATTTATAAAACAAAAATGGAATTCCTAGTTTTTTAATGTCTTTTCAGTCAATGGAAGTGCCTTATACTCATTTGCTGGCACGACTCCAGTCCACATGTCACCTTATTTTCAAGTCTGGCAAACAGTGTGAAAACAAAAATTGTAAATTTAGACTTCAGAAAGACTGGCCTTTTCTAACTGATGATTAATTTAATTTATCTGAGCATTCCAGCATTTAGATTCCTGTCAGATTCATATTATGTTTTGACAGGAATATAATTTATTGAAAAATAGACCGTTTTTTGTAAAATGGATGAGAAATACCAACTTACTTTTCATGTGGAGGAGATTCTCATTTTTTCCGGATAGCTTAAGTCTAAATTAAGATCTGAGGGGGGATGCAGGGCTTTTTTATAATATTTCTTTGTTTCAATTGCAATTTTTAATCCTTTTATATTTTATAGGACCTGAACAAATTATACAAAGTGTATTTATTTTATTTTTTAATGAGATTAAAATATAAAATCAAACTGTTCCATTTCTGTGATGATTTATTTAAATCTCTTTCACTAGCACTAAAGTGATCCTCAAATGCGGAGACTTCCAAAATAAGTGGAAAAAAATGCATTGAAAATTTAATAATTTAAGGATTGTCGGGGGTTATCAGGGAAGAATGCTTTCCTAACCTATCAAGTATGGTTCAGAACTAGCTCGTGCTATGATGATTAACAATTAAAATACAAGTTTTAATGAGCCTTCACGCCTTTCAACACTCCTTTAACTCAGTCTTTTCTGTATAGCACAGTCAAGTATTTTAATTTTCTATTTGTTGTTTATGTGTATTCAAGATGGCTCCAGCCAGAAAAGACTGAAAGTTCTGAAAAAATCTCTTGAATAATAAATATGAATAGAGCTGCTCAAACTAGTGAGATTGTTGTTGCAGCCAGTGGTGGTTCCCCACCATAGAGATTTAATCACCACATATCACCATACATCTCCACAGACGTGATACCCATTTTCTTAATTCATTTGCACAAAGAATTCAAGGAGTCATTTGAACTACCTCTACCCCTTGAATTACATTTAGTGGCAAAGAACTGTTAAATTGATGATTGTATAGTATAATGCTAAATTTATAATGCTCACATTTTACTTTGTGAGTGGGTCCTAAAATTCAAGGGCTCATAAAAATCAAAAATACTGATTTCACATGGTGATTGGTGAATCATCTGTCTTGCTCTAAAAATGCTTGAACTTATTTTGCATCGACTTTTTAACGGACATGCCTTGATTGACGAATGGAAGACCATTTGAGAGGCTTGGGGGACAAGGCACACAAGTGAAGTTTTTGCTATCTCGAGAAATATACAAGATAGAAGTTTAGAAATTACATGGATCCTTATGGTGGAACGAAAGTTCAAACTGACTTTTTGATGCTAAAAATTGGAATTTGAGAGCGAATTTTTCACAGAACATACATTAATTCTCGTTCTACTTGAAATCATTAACATCGCAATTTTTTCCAAAACTATACTTATGTGCCTTGTCCTCCAAGCCTCTCATTTGTAAGACCTACATTTGAAAAGAAGTCAGGACTTTTCATGTGTTACCTATCCATTGAGCCACAGCACAGGCGGACGGTTTGCGGGGAGGCGGACGATACTAACTAGTTTTAGATCAGCAGTACAATAAGGTTAAGGAATCGGCAATATCGTATCAATGCTGCATTAATTTTTGAATAGATCAGGACCCATTCAGTATTGATGAGGTCAATATTACAGCTGTTGGTAAAAAGCCAGTAATTCCTAAAAGCCTCTCTCTGACAAGCTTTAACTGACGAGCCGTATCAGTATTGAAGAAAGATTCTTTGCTAGGGGGGTCTTCTGTCTCATTGTAAAAAAGTGTTAACTTATTTAGCGTTGTTTAAGTGCAACGCTTAAAAAAGGATGAGGCTAAATTTAAAATGAATGGTAACCACAAACTTCAGCAATTATCAATATGAATTTATTCTTCCAAAAAACTTGAAATTAACATGTCTTTGCTATAACATTAGGTCAACACATTTAAATAATATGCTATGAAAAAAGAACAATAAATTAAATGAAAGATAAAAAATGAACGATACGAAATAATTAACAATAAACTAAGATAGTTATTTTTTAAGTCTAATATACATACACAGGACATGATACTAAACTGATTTTTTACAATTACTTACATTTACATTTACCTTTTACAAAAATAAGTTTAACACTATAATTAATCAATAGTACATGGATACTTCTAACAAGGAAAACTATTTTTGACATAATTGGTAAATTTAGACAATTAGATATGAAAGAATAGAAACAGAATTAAGTGGCAGATCATAAAGTAGGTGAGACAAACAATGATTTTTATGACTTCATACTTCATTTGGAAAAACCTACACTGTGAGATGAGAGATACTATTCTTTTCAAAATGTATATTCCGTTTTGCACTGATAAGCTGTAAGATTCAATAGGTATGTCCACGCAATGCTCCAAATTAGAGTTCTTGAGATGCGAGCGTAGCGCAAATAAAGTTTAAATAAACATTTAAATCCAAGTGCCTCCTCAACTCTGCTCTAACGACTCCTCTTTGTTCATGTGACGTCTTCCAAACTGCATGCAGCGTTATCAAAATTTAAGGACAGTTTTAAAATTCGTACAAAAATTCAGTGAAAGTTAATGGTTATATTTGAAATCGCGTTTCCTCCGAAAAAAAGAAAGAAAAAAATTCAATGAAACCTTTATATTTTCTAGTAGTCAAAATATTCAACACGAATCATTTACTTTCCGGTCCTCTCATACCCCAGACTCCAAAAATGAAAAGAAGAAGAAAAATCATCTGTACTCTACAGGTCATATGCATCACAAGAACAATACAGAAAGATAAGAAGGTCATCCCAAAAGTCTTGCGAGTTTTGCTCTCATTTCAAAAGTATTGAAGGTAGCACAAATCTGATTAAATATACATATGAGTCATATTATTGTCTTTAATTGAAGCCCAAGTTTTTTTTTTTTTTTTTTTTTTTTTTTTTTTTTTTTTTTTTAAAAATCGAACTCTTCAGGCGCTCAGGAGTCAATTTTCCCACCCTGTCGCCGGGCTTCACCCGCCATCTACAAGCGCGTGATAGATATGACAAACAAGGTGTGTAAACGACCGCCCAGGTAATCGACCTGGATCAATGGATTTTTTTGATTAAATTGAAATCTTTATAAACATTTCTCACCAGGTTGTTCATCCACCTGTTCACCATGCTGTCCGTGATGCCTGTGATGACGAACGCAATCAGTTCTCCTTTAACAATATTGTGTGCATATGTGCTGTTTGCAAGAGTGCAGAGTGCATTGTAAAGTTAGGGCTTTTTCAAAGCCCCTGGATTATGAAGTTCGGTCGTTAATTTGATTTTGGACTTTGGAAAGTGTGAAACCGTGTGACATTCATCGCAGGCTACAAGCACTTTCTTACGGGGAAAATGTGATGGGCATCGGAAGTGTACGGAGGTTGAGCCAATCCTTTTCTGAAGAAAGAACAGAAGTCAAGGGAGTTTCACGATGCGGGGATCTGTAAACGACGTGACTTGAAAAGGGCTTGACAGTCAACGATGATTAAGTAGAAAATTAATCTCAAGGTATTTGTTAGCTTTTTGCCAGTAAAATTTTTCCTATGCCAAAACTTACGAAGGTTATGTCATTTCTTTACCACGCAGTAGCGCTCATAGCGTTTACAGCGTGCTTTAAGGTGGCAGGAGACGCACCGGCAGCGGCAAGAAAGAATAGAATTCCTGAGCGCCTCAATGGTTCGATTTTAAAAAACTTGGGTCTTAAATTAAAGCTGAGAGTATGCCTCATATGTACATTTCATTGAATTTTCCCTATCTTTAATAATTTTGAAATGGAAGCAAAAGGTGCAAGACTTTTGGGATGACCCTCGTCCCTCGTAACAAGTAAAATCAGAAATACTGACAAATACTGATGGTGCTTGAATAAATGTGAATTTCTTTCTTAAATCTGTTGATAGGGAGTCTGAGAAACTTAAATTTTGAGTGATTGTGAGTTAGTTTTTTTTTAAATGCAAATTTGGTCAGCCAAACTCCATTGTATGGATGAACAGCCACTATCGAAAGAGAGGGAACACCGCTTATCACATTCCATTGAGGATTATGAGACAGAGCGAGGTTACATAAGAGTTAAAAAGTCAGACTTCTGAAAGCAAATATTGACATTAAAAATGGTGTCCCTGTATTTGTGTTCCTGCTGAGAGCAGCATTTAAAAATCAACCATTCATAAAAGGGTGGTTTTAGTCTTCGCATGGGCATATTCATTATTAAGTCTCGACAACGCTATGAGAACCAGAAACAAATCATTAAAATGAAAATAAAAAATAAAGAATAGAATTGAAAAAGAAACCAGTAGTGTTTATTTTCCTGACATTGTTTTTAGGAGGACCTTTGCAGTAACTTTCACTACCTTCTTTAAAGTCTCTATGACAATAAAATATTAGAAAGAAAAAACTCTAAATTTTCTGTTATTCCTTGCAAGTATGAGTTTTTATTTCCCTACACTCAGAGAGAAACTTATAGATAATTTTATAATAATTTCAGTATGTAGTCTCCCCTCGCCATTCATTTACTTTTATTATTTTTTTTTTGGCTCATAAAATGTAATTAAATGAAAATCTATGGCTTTGATCATTGGTACATGGACATCATCACAGTAAAAAATAAATAAATAAATGAGTAGACAAATAACAGCATTAGTATTACAATTTTGAACAATTATGGAGCTTCAGAAGTTAAAATTCATTTCACTTAGAAAATATATCTTCATTAATATTTTTTGAAAAGTTAGATTTCTTTTCTTAAAAGACTTTTTAATTTTACGATCTGGCTAAGTAGATATTTGATCAAGTGAGTAAAATGAGCCAGTGGACAATAGACAGGGTAAATTCACTAAGCATCAATACAAAAAGGGTCAATTTCCGACACATTCCCCAGGTACATGAATTCCAGATGTGCTGATTCTTCGGATTAGCAATTTGTTTTTAAAAACTTTAAATTGAAAATTTACTACAAGAGTGGAGGCTCAGAATATAAAAAAACTTACGGAATGATATGTTACCGAAGGAAATTGGCGTCCACGTGGAATACAAATGATGTTCTAAATGATATGTCACTTGACTAATGTTGATTGTAAATATTATATCTTCCTGACAAGTAATTCTAAAGAATTTCCCTTGCATGGATTGCTTTGTGTATGGAATCTGGAGGAGACAACCTCTGATGGAATAGTTTCATTAATACCCTGTCCTTATCCTCACTGAATCATTTGCATCTGTGCCTCTAATCAGCAGAGGAGTTTTAAGCAACTGCTACAGATGAGACGGAAACATTAAAGGTTGAAATCCACGAAGGCACCTTGAATTCAGTAATGATAACAATTCAGAGCAAAAAGTTAAGATGTTTCAGGAAAATTCGATCATCATCGAATTCGATTCGTTCATGTATAGAATCGACAAAAGTACAAATATACGAGAAATACATACAAACAAAGTAACAAAACGGATAATTATTTTCTATGATTTTAATAGATAATTGCTTCCAATGAACCAAAAAGGCTTCACTTTCTGGAGAAATAATTTTAACCTTGACACAAGAGGTTAAGATAAGTATGTGTTTATCAACGATACCTATACATTTTGAAACATATGAATTACTGGGAACTGCTTTAAAGATGACTTCAGTTCCTATCATATTGAGCTATAAAAGATTGTCAGTGTAGTTGCAGATATGTTAATATTTGATTCTGAACTGATTGTCAAAGAATCACTCATATTATTTTTTTGATTGTCTTAGTTAGTTCAGGCAGAAATAGGATATATAGATCAATAGATATAAGAAAATAAACGGCCCCAAGAAGCCACAAGAACATCAGTAAAAAAATATTCAATATCTTTGGTTGTGAAATTAGAGAATTGATTGCAAGAGGAGAAAAGAGAGTGAAAAAGAAAATGATTGCGCAATAATGTCACAATTATTCTCAAGAAAGATTGTTGATTGTCTTCGATTCAATGATGTTCAAATGTCTTGAACTTGATTTAATATAGATTACTACTTATTTACAGTTTGACTATACTTAATCTAATCTAAAATAATACTGTGAGTTTCAATAAATTAAATTAAAATTAGTGAGTGCTTTTTCTTTGAAAAAGCCTACATTACACTACTTGTGCTATGGCTTTGACCTATATAAAACTTGTAACAAGAATGAACATCGGACCTCTCCTGCTCCTTCTTGCGGTTGTTTGTCAGAAGAAAAATTAACAGCGAGTCATTTATGTAGTGCATTGGCAACATAAGTGCAAAAATTGGGGAAAATTTTAAGAGCTAAATTAAATTATTTAAGCTTCTGTATTTGTAATGAAATGAGAGTAGTTTCTTAACCTGAAAATAGCTTTCTACAAAATAATAGAAACATCAAATGCTGCCTGTAGAATAAAATCAACCCCCAATAGTGTATATTTTTTAATGGATCCTTCAATGGAGCGAAGCTTTTATTTCACTCATTCATTATTGAACAGAATTTGACTTAAAAGGACAACGGTATCTCTTGAATAAGGCCTTCATGTTTGAATCTGATTATTTATTTATTTATTTATTTTTTTTTTCAAGGACTATAAGCGAAAATGGCGATGTTAATAAGTCAATGAGTAGAACAAAGTCACTATGTACTGAGGCACCGATGAGGTTACTTTCTACAGCCGTTTTGTCCTGTTCGCCTGAGATTATAGTGTACTGCAACTAGCGATGCCGTACCTATGTGTGAGTTCCCAGTTCCTCGTTTTCTAAAGACGTTCCGGTAGGCATTTATCACCTAAGAACTGGGAGACCCGTATAATTTTTAGTTTGTTATAATGCAAGTCAACATAGTATACCAAAATTAGCGAGACTAATTATAAAATTAAATTAATAAATCCTAGAAAGCACTCGCAATCCTCGATTCTTCTATAAGCTGCCGTGATCAATTATGCCACATGGTTCAAATTTTCAGCAAACAGGAGGCTAGGAATGCACCATTCAAGGTTTGACTTCAGCCACGTTCTAAAGTATAGCAGCTCTATTGTACTCTATGAAATTACTTTATTCACCAACGGCGAAACTTTGAAAACACATATTTTAGTGTTCGCAGTGTTTCAATATCTCCGCTCACGTTTTATTTTATTAAAAGAGAACGAATGAACTATACCTATTGTTTGGATTTTTACAATATTTTACATGCATTGAGGAAAAGTTGGAAAAGTTTTCGAGAAATGACGTTAGGTATCTTACAATTCAAAGAGTAAATTATGACAAGAGGTCCACAGTGATGCAAACCAAGATACATGTTTTGCAGTTGCATCGTCTTAATGTATCTTCCCTCCAATAAAAACTTGAATGGCTTTGTTGCAAGATAATTTATTTATGTGAGGATGTAGAAGCATTTGATGTGAGTTGTTTCTACGTCAAAGAATTCGACTGATTTTTCCATGAGTAAGTATAAGATTCTTCAGATGTTTTTGAGATATGATAAAAACCACCGTAAGAAAGAGCAGGAGAGTGTGAGTGACATTAGGTACAGTTAACAAAAAATAGACCGTATTTAAACATGTACTTATAATTGACAATTTTCATGTGCCATGTAGGAATGCATATCCTCCCAAAAAGTGTAAAGTAATTATGTAAGAAGTATATGAGTGAAAGTGTGCTCAAACTGGACAGCCATATCAGTAGCTTGGAGCAGATGAATCATAGGTACCTAGTTTTTCCTGTTTCCAGATATTGCAAGACAACTGCCTAGAGGCCAAATGAATGAGTATGGTTAGGATGAGAAACTTTTGAAATTTTGAATCACGAGTGATATCTTTGATGCATGTGGAGAACGTGAACCAATGGATTCGACCAAAAATTTTAGTTAGGTACGATCCTTTTCCTTTAAGGCCTAGTCCGCATGAGCGCGGTTGGCTGATTGTCTGCTGAAAATTGCGTCGACCCAAGTATGGGTCTTTCTTGAATTATTTATAGGAAATAAATGTTGATAAATAACTCAGCTATAATTCATTCCGCAAAATCCTAGTTGACAGAACTAATTTGCCTAAATGTTCCGCAAATCGCACTTGTGTGGACATGGCTTAAGCCACTGATATGTTTGAGCTTTGGAATTCCTCCTGGTTCAACCAGTTAATTAAAGAAGTTTTGAATTATAATGTTTATACCTGACTCGGAGATTGATTTTTGGACCTAGAGAACTTTTTTCCTTATTTCCTTTGATTAGACATTGGTTTCCTTCCTTCATTGAGTATTATTACCGATTCTGGTTCTAAGCATTTAGAGTAAATTTCTCAAAAGGTGGACATGAGAAAAACTAATTTCGGAAATTTGTTGAAAAAAGGCACAGACAAAAAGGAACCATTTGTTCATTGAAAAAGGACAAATTATCTACAAGATATTCTGACAGAGCTAATGTGTCCATAAAAATATTCCTCGTATTTTTCCTTTTGATCCACCTTCCTTTGAAATGAGTGATAGTGAAAATAATTTAAGATCCGGACTATAAGAAGAGAGGCAAATTGCCTTTCTCTTTCCACACACTCAAGATAAACTACGTCTGTTGGAAACAAAAACAGTTCAATATTTGTGGTAAAATTTTGTAACAGTATGGCAAAGCATATACTCAGAATAAATTTCCATTTACTAGAGCTCGTGTCAGATGAGTTGATAGTAATTTACCTCTGGATACCACTGCAGTAGACAAATTTGGTAATATCCCTTTAGAGGAAGGTATGTGCTCACTACGGCAGCGCGGCGTTGTTGTTGCTCTCAGTCATTCCTCGATCGCAATTGGGTGATGGCCGTGCAGTAGCTTAGATATGGAGAGTAAATAACTGACAACGTATCTGACGCAAGCTCTAACAATCGATTACAAATTTTATGAAAGAAACAACAGAGGATAGACAATTCTAATGGGCACATTGAAGTAAAAAACTAGACCTACAAGTGTATTTCAGAAAGATCAGTATTTGCATAATCGCAAATAAATCAGAATTGTAACTTAAATCAGCATTTATAATTTTTAATATTTTCCTGTTCTGTTGAAGATTACAACACATCATAGTCACGAAAATTGTCTCACAAAAGGCTAAACACCAATCTTTCTGAAAAAAATAACTTCCATTAAAAGATATGAATTCAGTAAATTACCAACTAAATGATGTGTACCTATAGTTCTATTTTTACAACTCTACAGAGAACAAAGTAAAGAAATAAGTTTAATCATGTAAATGAATATGTACAATTGACTCTTTAAGAAAAAATGAGTTACATAAACCATATCAGTGTATTGAAGGACTGTAATGAACTTTTTTAAAAGGGAGAAAAAACACCTTACACAATTACTTTCTATCGTTACAAGCCCGAGAGATATCGTGACCGTAAATACAGTATAGTATTGTATTGTGAGTAAATTATTGTTTTGCCAAGTATCATGTGACAAGCAATTCTAGAAATTATTGATACAATCCTCATCAGCATCTGAGAGGCAAAAACTTTCCGAAATTTTAACAAGAGCAATGTGATGTACATTACTTTGTTAAAGGAAATTCCAATGATGAAACAAGAAAAACATACATTTTGATGGCGGTGTTTCAAAGTTTTCACTCTGACTTCAGTTCCTTGAAAAGAGGCTGACAGATATTTATGCATGAAGCTAAGTAGAGTGTTTAATAACCATATTGGGAAAATCATGCAAAATTTCAGGTATGAAGTAAAAACTGTTGGATAAAAAGAGAATGAGGCCAGAGGTTTGTGTTACAACAAACTATGATACATACTTTTAGCGATTAACCTTCAAGATGTTGCATCATGTAGATGAAAGGCTGCTATGACATGGGAAAAGTTGCCTTGCGCTTCAATACTGATCCTAAAAAATGGTTTATGCAAGGTCTAGACTGTGTTAAAATATGTTGGAAAGGGCGGCACTTACTTTAGCTTTGCATATCTAGGCATACACTGCATATCTTAAGCAAAGTTGCCTGTTTACTATTTGACGTCTTATCTTATGCGTCGTATTTGATGAACAATTTGTTATTATTATTTAAAAATAGTTTACATTCACCGTACAATAGAAAGTTTATACAACATAAAATATTACCTCATAATTGACAACGCTAGCAGTTAAGTATTAGATACTTAGATAATAACATGAGTCACATGTGAAGAAATAATAAAACCCATCAATAATAACGATGCATCTATTGATGGAAAAACTTCAAAATAGAATAAAATGTTTACCCTTAATATTTAGTTTTAAGTATCTTTAATGGACCACTGTTAAAATTTTCTTTTGATTGTTTCAGAACCAAAGGTAGAAAAAGTTTATCCTCAAGCAATCATATCAACGTTAGAAAACAGAGCATCTACAGAAATATATTTTTTTGAAAAGTGAGGTACAAAAAGAAAAAAAAAATAGTGAAAAAGCTTTGATGACAATTGATGCTACAAAAGGGCTGTCGAAAAGATCGTAAAAGCGGTGACAACCGATATGCCACAAGAAGGCTGCTTGCTTACATAATCTTAGTATTACCAAGAATGTTTGCTCTACAGAATGCTCCTGTGTAAAATGCATCATAACCACCACAAAAATGAAATATAGAGGTGATGAAAACATGAAGCCTCTAAAAATGCCAGGAAAGAAAAATATGTTAAAATAGAATATAATTTAATCGTTTTTGTTTATTAACAAAAGAAACATCATTGCTGAGAAAATATACTTCAAAGGCATAGCCAAGGCGAAAGGAAGTCAAGAGGATCAAGCCCTCCGAATTCTTCAAGTAATACCTATACAAAACCCAATTGTTCAGGGCCTTACAACTTTTGTTTCTCTATGAAAAAGTTTGACTGTATCTCTGAATGCCTCATTAGACTAAGCATGATCAATGATTTCTTCTCTCCTTTGCAATTTAATTAGAAGTACACAGATAGGTTAGAGCTTAACAACCACTGTAACATGAAAACAAGAGATTCCAGTGATGAATGATGACAAGATTACAATGAATTTAAGGCAATCTTATAGCGTACTGAGAGACAAAATGTCTACGTGTTTCCAACAGCTAGGTAGAATTCAAACTAAAACACAACAATAAATCAACAAAAGGAATTAAAAGCAAACCTTCCTCGATGTTTAAAATTTTTTTGTCAGCTACAACCATGTGTACATTGACAGATAAGAGCTACTGCCTATAGCTTAAATGCCACTGTAATGTTTTAAGAACTATACTAAATGGATCAAATCTATTTACTTTTCCTACAACTTCTTATTTGGAAAATATTTCCTATCTATTTACAATAAAACAGTTGATATGCTATAATAACATTATGCGGGGGGTGAAACATGCAAAATCTAGGACTTAGCTTTGGCGAGACTCTTTTAAATAATTTGTAAAATTTTGAAGAACGCCTCTTTCAATAAAAGAAGTTCGTAACTTTGATCCATGAGAAATGACAAGTCATAAAAATTTACTTAATATTTAGGCGAGAACTTACAATTCATACTGCTTTGATATGTTTTATTGATTTAGTACAGTGGAATAAATCTGTGCAAGCATATTTGGCACAACAGGGTTTACATTTATAGGTCAATACAACAACTCTCAACTTTTTGATTACAGGGGAGTGAGAAAGACTTAAAATTAGAAGAATTATTAAAGTTGATTAATCATAATGTTCCAAAAATCAAATTAAAACTCATTTCATTGAGATGCTTTACACAAAGAGTATAAGACCAAGGTTCATTTTTGGCTCACAGAATGAAAAAATGGCTTTTACTGATATGAGATGGAATGTTAATAATTTACTGTTGGTGAAACAATTATAGAGTCTTTGGAATAGATTCAGAACAACGTATCAATGAGTATAAAATACATATATCTATGAAATCTAGGAATCTATAAAAATAAAATAATACTGATCGGTTGCTCTGCGTTTTCGTTGGGTCTATTCTTACGTTGATTAATGTCTCACATTAACTGCCGCTTAACCAAATTTAATTTCAATCTCAATTGCGTTCATTGATTATGAAACTAGAGAAACATGTATTTTGGTCTATGGTATACAGATTCACGCCAAACATTACTTTTTCAAAGGAGACCCAATCATAATTGTAAAAAATTCCATGTGATTAAGCTTCCCCTTTCCGATACTATTTGGACTGCGTTTCGCAGAATGGAACTAAACCACATCAGCTATTGCCAATTTTAATTGGGCAATTAAATTTTTTACATGAAAACGGTTGTGCGGATTTTTTTGTAAATTTCAGTGAATTTTCTGTGTAGCACGAAGCAAATTCTTTAAAATTTTAAAAGATATCTACACAGAGGATCTTTTGTAAAAAATTAAAATGCCCCGCCAAAGGCAATAGCTGATGTGGCATGGTTCCTTTCTGCTTCCCTAATGCGGTCCATTTGATATAAATTTCACACAAAAATGGCGGGTAATATTCTCCATGGTGAGTAAATTAATGAAAATATTTAAGATAAACTTATTAGTGTTTATCGCTTCATCATTTGTATGGAACAACGCAAAGGAGCCTTATGACAGGAAATGCAAAATAAGTTGAAACCAATAGGTAGTTACGGTTGTTGAGTCTACAGAGTTCCAAAAAAAAAAAGCTTTACAAGAGGATTTGGAAAAAACCCCAATTTTAAATTACCCAGTAGAACAGAGGTGGAACAATTTTCATCAGCCATCTTACGGCTTCTAAAGAGAAGTTGTGGGTGATAACTAACTAATTTTAACACTTTATTCTTTTTCGAACATATATCCTTCTCTTAAATATTGAGCATATGTCACTAAGGTCTTTATTCCCACATAGCACATAGCGCATACTTAATATTTAATTGAATTTTGCTTCTCCTTTGAAAGCAAAAAGCCATTCCAGAGTTGAAGAGAGTACTGATAATCTAACTGTATGGATGAGGCAAAAATCACGGGAAAAAGAAATTGCTGGTACAACAATTCAATTGCTAAAAACAGTGAGTGCAATGTTTCAACGCAGATTTTACAACAAAAAATGCTACTTTAACCACATTGTAAACTAATTTGACCACAGGGGTGGTTAAAGTAGCATTTTTTTGTTGTAAAATCTGCGTTGAAACGTAGCACTCACTGTTTTTAGCAATTGAATTGTTAAATCAGCAATTTTTTTTCCCGTGATGTTATAGCCTTTACACCCCTGTTTGCAACTAATGATGACAAAAATAACATTTACACAATCAATCTATGATTTTCGATTAAGGGTTACAAACAATGAGTACAACATGGATTTTTGAATTTGACAAAATAAAGAAAACAAAGAAAAAAAATGAAGTAGATTGAAGAAAGCTAGAAAAAGAAAATCAGTAAAAATAAATGGATGAAGGTAAACATACCTATTTTATACATAAAATAATATTCTACAATTTAACAGTTTAATATAATTTTCAACATTTATTAATTAAACTTAATAAGAAAAATAAATTGAAATAAAATATAAATAAATAAATTACCGATATGTATACACAATTTTTAATAATATCAACACATCATTGTTCGGTGAGACAAAAGAAAAATGTCTGACTATTCATATCACGGAAGTTATTTATGCACCAATGATTGAAGTTTTACTGCTTTAAAATATTAAAAACAAAAATCAAGAAAAAATCCAAAATTTTTGCTCGGATTTTTGTTCCTGAGCAACAAAAATTGTACGGAAAGATTCAGCTCAGTAAGAGGAGGCAATTAAGAAAAGAAGTATTGAAAAACCGCTTAAGTTTTATTTACAAACAAAATACTCGTAAGTTCAATACCTAATGAAACAGATGTCCATGACTGGAAAAATTTCTTTCCAAGTTTTTTTGCACTTGTTTCTAATTCTCACTCATAAAGTTAAAAATAAATGTGTGAATTGGAAGAAAAAAATAAAGAAAAGACACCTGAAAAATGCAAGACCTACACTATAAAACAAGTCTCAAACATAAAGATTGAATTATGATTTCCTAAAATTTTACTATCATCCTAAAGCAAACTATCCATACATTCCACTTCACTTTAAAGAAAAAAGAGGAAAATGATCTGGATTTTAGATGGTGAGGAAATTAAAAAAAAAAAGGAGAAACCTCAAAAGTTTTCAAGATCTTGAAAATTACATCTTTATCAGAAAATTAGACATCAGGAACTTAAAAGGATCCCTCAAGACTAAATGAAAGGCCATAGATAGCTTATGGCTTTAATCCACACACATTTCCTTCTGCAAAAAAAAGTCATGTCTGATCTTGCATCCTGGAGAAACCCTTAGAGGATTTCGAAAATAAATAAATAAGTAATAATAAAAAAAACCAAGAACAAAAAAAGTGTTGAACAGAACTTAGCAGTTGTCAAAGAATGAACATTTTCAGTTAAGACTGAACCTTGAAAAAAATTTATAAAACACAGAAATGGATTTTAAATGTAAAAACCATTCCTCAAAGATTTGTTCCTAGATATACTGAACAATAACAATTGTCTAAAATGCAACCAACACATAAATAATTAAGTACTTAAATGTTCTGATTCTGGATAAGAATTTCTGTCTGTTTAAGTGGCACAGATTAATAAACGAACAAACCTAATAGCTAAGCATCCCAATATTACACTAATACAGACTAAACTTAAAAAAAAAAGGAAAAAACGTAGCAGCAAGTAATGCATTTGGTTTTGTTAACACGGATGGTAGGCGGCATTGTATTCAGTGTTTAATCTTAGTTCTATTATTCAAAATTAGCCTATTTATTTCTTTTGTCCGTACCTAATTCTAAATGTTGCTTACTTAGTTTGATTAAAATTCAAAAGGAACTTTATACAAAAAAAAAAAAACAAACAAAAGAAAAACAAACAAAAAATTTCATATTTTTGGCACAGATCATTTTGACAGAAAAATAAAGACCTTAATTGAAAAATACTGATCATAAATTGAGCATTTAAACATACAAAAAAAAAGAAAAGAAAAGAAAAACCCACAACGCTAAAAATGAAGGTCTAATCCCTACAATTGTCTCGAGAGGTTTCCACCGTTTCTAACACTTCATTAATGATAACATGGAGAGTACGATCTTTGAGTAAAAACCGTAAAAACGCACATTTAAAAAAATTTAACAGAGTGCTTGAATTAAAAATATAATTCCAATTTAAAAAATCCCAATCACAAGCTCCTTTCCACAGAGAGTTCTTGTATTTTGAGAATAAATTATTAGCAATTACACTTATACTGTACATATTTGGGGAATGTAAATAAAATGCGCTTGTATTTACTTAGCAGAGTTCCTTAAAGTTCAAAAAAATATTTAAACTCACATTGTGATCAAAAGTGTATCATAAGCCCTGACAAGTTTTGACCAGCGCTTTTTGGGGGCGAAACCATCGATGTTTGGATAAGATGAGTTTTGTGACTGGAAAAATAGCCAAGTTTTTCTCAGTATTGCTTTGGTTGATAGAGCAATGACTTCTTAAGATCGTATTTTCTTTGTGGAAAAGTATCTTATAAAATCAATTTAAAAAATATTGGCAACAGAGGTAGCATCAAAAATTGGAGGTTGAGAAATTTTTTACACAGTTATGTGTGCCAGTAGATGGAAATTTCTCCTGCAAAAGCGCTGATCAAAACTTTCTAGGAAAAGTCATCAAGTAATTTGACCACAAAACCTATTATAAGCAAAAAAAAAGAAAATTCAAGCCAGTAGACTTTGTTCTGTGATAAAATTACTAATTATGACACAGGTACTTAACTCATGACCACTAATCATTATACGAAATCAACCTCTTTTTTAATTTGCACACATTGCACATTTTTTCCGCACATTGCTTTTTAACTTTGATGAGTTAAAAAGTAAGGATTACTTTATCTACATTGAGTTTACCAAACAATGCAAGAATGAAGTGACATAGAAATACTTCACAATTGGCAAAAGCCTCACAAATCTGCAATTGAGCCATGAAGGCAAACGTATCTCCCTTTTCAATAAATAAATCTGAGATTATTGCTCAAACACAAGATAAAAAGGACAGGAACAATAAAAAATGGGAGGGAGTAGAAGTAAAAGAGAAATTAACGAGAGCTTCTTTGGTTTCAGAATTTTAAAAATTATAAATAAAAAAAAAAATTAAATTATAATTGACTCTAAACTTGCTTAAAACAAAACCCCTCTATGTTTGTTCACACAGTTTACAACATTACAAAGAACCTTCTTTAAAAAAGCAAAATATGAATTAAAAAAGGTGATCATAGTTAATATCAAAATTAGGGTAAAAAAAATGATGGGGATAAAGAAATAAATATAATGATAATGTTTTGAGGAGAAAATGAGAGACATTACCTCGTGATAAAAATTATCTTGCACTTGTAGCTTACAAACTGGCAGTTGATGAAGTGAGCTTATATAATTCTGAAATTCACCAAAGAATGCCTTACTGCTCCAATTAATTGATATTGTTGAAAGGTGATCCATCTGGTTGAATGTTTGATTTGGAGAAAGAAACTCTCAGGTGACTTTGCTCGCTTAACTGGAAGTTGTGCATTTTCTGATGAAATGATAAAAGCAAAAACGAATGAAAATACATCATTAAAAAATTTGGGAGCTTACTTAGAAAAATTTCAGTATAGGAAACACAACTTCCCAAAACTTTTGTTACGTGAGAACATTCTGTTATGCAACATTATGTCACAATTTTTGACATCCAAGATCTTCAAAGAGACTTTATCAGTGCAGATACTTCATCAAAGTACACAAAAGTACAAAATGTTCACAACAATTGCAAACTCGGCATTTTTGACTCATACAAAATTGAATAGTCCCAATTTATTGCCACAATTATCAACAAATTTACCCCTCATTTTCAGTGTCAAGTAAAGAAAAAAATGATAAAAACAAAATGATTACTTTCGCTTTGTGCCCACGATTCACCTCCTATTTGCTGTGATTGGGCTGGCAAGATAAGATATTTTTTCCACCACTGAAACGTTGCAACGTTGCAACGTTTGCAACGCAGTTTGATACGTTAAATTTGTTTGTCCTTTTCCATTTAAGTAGATTGACAGTTGTCAGATATTCAGATCACTACAGCAATTTTCGTTTATGTATTAGCTTCTACCGGGTGAAATATTAATTACAACGTAGAGCAAGACAATAAGAGATAAAAATTGGGGACCGCATCACTGACGCCACACCAGACTGGCAAGGGCAAGGATGTTGGCCTCAATCACTTCTTTTTGATCAGCTTATAGATTACATCATCGAGTGGAGAGAAAGGGGCTATGACAAGTGCCACATAAGGAACAAGCTGTGAGTTAACAAGCCAGCAAAGAGTTAAAAAGTACTTATTATTCGCTGCAATTCGACGTTTTTACCTCACAGCCAAAAGTCCAATTTGAAGGCAAAATACCCATTTTACGGTAAAAGGTGAAATTTGCTCTACTATTTTAAAGTATAAAGCCAAATGTTTTCTATAAATTTTCATAATTTGTGTTTTATAATTGCAATTTATGAACATTGTCTCACAACAAAAAATTTGCCATCTGTTTGCCACAATCCTGAGATGGTGAGATTGGGCATTTTCCGCACTTTTGGAGCCGGTTACTAAGTTTTTGAGTGATTCAATTTGCTCTAATACATTCAGCTTTCTTTTTCCTTTTCTACCTTCATTCCAATTTGGCTAAACATTCGCATATATTAAGACCAGCTTGATGGTGTGGTAAGGGAACGATGAAAGTTCTATTTTCTTTGATAAGCCAATAGGTGCTAATGGGTTTCTTGAGTCTTGTGGGAATGCTTCTACCTGAATGGCCCACATATACTTTTCCATAACGACTTAATTCATGAGGAGGGCACAGTTAGAGAAATGAACTTACCACTAATGCAGAGACAGCCTCATCAACAGAGCCCAACTGAATAAGAGCCATTCTCCTGTCTTTCCTGCATAACAAAGCATAAGAACAGGCATTTACACATTATACACAGGCGTTATAAAACCGATTGAATAATAAAGCACATGGGTTCTCAACTGAATGTTACTAAACTAAAGATCTTTTAAAAATTGTAATGTACCTATTCTAAATTAAGGTTCATACTGACCATACAATATAATTACCGAGGCTACCAGTTTTGAAATGTTGAAAAAAAAATTAGGCGCAGAAATAATTTTTGAACCAATTATGCCATTGAAAATTGACCAGGATGACTATAACCACTATTGATATCAGACATGTTTTCCTATTAAATTTCAAGTGGAATATACATCATTATATTAGAGCTGATCGCGAGCACGAGATTCAAGTTCAAACATTCTCCTCCTGCGCCTCACTGACCACTCGCAACGGCAGCCTCCCCCACCCGGAGCCACGACGCCCGCTTCCCCGCCGGCTTGGCAGAGCCCCGCCCTAACCTAACCCACTGACCATGGGCACCCTGTATCGCGCCACGCTCATTGACTGCTGGAACACTACGCAACCACAACTTGTCGTTCCTTTCAACCCCACTCTTTAGCAAGCACAACGGCTGGTGGTGAGTAAAGAGGCTCACCTTACGTCCTCCCCAAAAATTTCTGGAATGTTCCTAGATTAATGGAGGGTATCACGTGGCGATGAATAGTAACTGTTCTTGGAACTCTAGAACTCTCTCGACTTTTTTCCCGGTGATACTTTAGTTAAAAAGACCCTCATTAGTCTGGAACTTCCTAGAAATTTCTCAGACTTTCATAGGGGGACTTCCGATGGTTTTTCTGCAATTTCCTGGAATTCTCTCCAATTTTCTTCAAGTGATTGGCAATGAGAGTGACGCCCTCCCTACATCCTTTCCGGCACCATCCAGAATTTTCTAGGACTTTTGGAAAAGTGGTGCAAGGGGGCAAGTGGGTAGTTTCTGCAACTTCCTCGACTTCAATCAGATTGTTACTAAGAAAAATGTGGCGGGTTAGGAGGCTCCTTCTCCGTCCTCCAAAAACTTTAAAGAATTTTCCAGGACTTAAGGAGTGTATCGCACTGTCACAAGGCGATGAATAGTAACTATTTCTGGAACTTTCTAGAACTTTCTTGAATTTTCTTCATTAAGAAAGTGTAAGTAAAAGAGAACCCTCATTATGCCTCTCCAGAACATTCCAGAATTTTCTCGGACGATAGTTTTCTGGAATATTTCCGAACTCTCTCAAATTTACTTCAAGAGATGCGTTACTAAATTAACTGAGGCTCTCGCCCTGTCCTTTCCGAAGCTTTGTAGATTTTTTTTTAAACTTTTGGGAGAGTGTGTCTCAAGGCGACGGGTGGCAATTTGTTTCTAGAACTTTCTATAAATGTGGCTCGCGAAGCGCGAGAAGAGGGCTTTGCCCCCTGGACAGCCATCCCGGGTGCGCAAAGCGCGCCCAGCACGGCTGGTATAGCATACCTACAATTGAATATATTAGAAATTTCCAACACCATATTATATATGTGAAACAGGCGTTTCTAATTCACACTTGAATCAGTCAGTTCAATTCAGTAATATTTTCTATTTGAAGAGGAGGAAGGGGAAAAAAATCAAAGAAGGTCAGACTGACCACAGAAAAAATTCTTGTATATTGGTCAGTATATCGATGTGAATTATGACTGAATGCTACCTCTCTTCTAGTACATAAACCTTGTTAACTTGTCCAAAAAAATTCAGCACATAAGGAAAATTTTCAATTGCAGCAGCAAAACATACAAATATAGGTTTAGTTATTTGCCTCAGTAAGTAAACTATGATTTTTAGCAGGTAGGAAGGCGATTTCCGTTGATGAAAACAGAAAGCACTATTTTCTCACAAATACCTTGAACTGGGGAATTTTCAATACGGTAATCGTAAGATACCTATGAGAAAAGCTGTATTATACAGAGCTTGAATTTTTACCCTGTCTACTAATTCATTATGCAAGATGACTTAATCTGGGGGGATCTGATACTTACGGAAAGAATTTGAAGCCCTTAACTGTAAAACCAGTTTCCTCGAACGCTTGTTTCATTTCTTCTTCAGATACGCTTGCTCTGAAAAAAGTATCAATCAATTTAACAGTTATCCTACAATGACATAAAAATACTATTACTGGTTCTGAGAGACAGAAAAAATCTTTATTCACAATTTGGGTGGTCCAGCTCCGGTGGATGATTTTAAGAGGAAAATCAAAAAAGTGCATAGCTGATTTTTTCGAAATTATCCATTTAATCTAAATATTCTACTTAGATTATTCGTATAAAGTCATCTTCTGATAAATTAGGCAGTCATTTGTAAGTGTAGATCCTCTTTCTTCAAGATTTTGGCTGCAAAATTGAGTACGTAATACAGGGTGTACCAAAAGTCCGTCCCACCCCTGCTAACTTTTGAACGAATTGAGCTAGGGAAATGAAACTTTGGAAATGTTCCTATCTCAAAGGGGGCCATCTTTGGGGGGGGGGGTGTCAAAATTTTGGTCCCCCCTCAGGAGGGGGGCGGGGGACCCCCAACTTTTTTTTTTTCAAATGGCAACGACTATCTTGTGATACCTCATTCGAAAGAGCATAAAAAACTAAGAATTTTGGCGCAAACCGCAGATCAATATCTTAATTTTTGACCGAGTTATGATAGGTCAAAGGTCAAATTTGACCTATTTTCAAAAAATCATAACTCCGGTTCAAATTACCGGAAAGAAAAAAACAAAACTGAAAAATTTACCAGACAGTGTCCGCTTTTAAGTAAAAATTGCAGAAATCACTTCGAACTAATTTGAAGGGGGGGTTCGGACCCCCAAATACGTCAATTTAAAGGTCATTTAATTTTCCCGCGAAATAAGCCAATTTCCCCTAGATTTGCCTCCATATTATCTCAGTAAGGTCAAAATCAGTTCAACATTACGTAGGCAAGTCCCCGAATTTCGGGAAAATTTAAAAAAAGAAAACGAAATTTAAACGGTCAAATTTAATCACCTTAAATTTCGTTTTTTTTAAATTTTCCCGAAATTTGGGGACTTGCCAGCATAATGTTGAACTGATTTTGACCTTACTGAGATAATGTGGAGGCAAATTTTAAAGAGGAAATTGGGCTTATTTCAGCGGAAAATTGAAATGACCTTTTCCCTACATTGGGCCAAATTTAGAAAATTCCTGGAAGCGCCAAAATGCCAAAAAATTGGGATTAATCAATTGGCACGTCTGCAGGATCTAGAAAGTGAATATGACTTATTGTTGATCGTGAACACTTCCCCCACCGCAGTTTCTGTTGATTGGTTATACTTTGCCTGTAGCAAGCATCTTGAGAACCAGGATCATCTCCCGGTTGCAGGAATAAAGAGATGAACTTGAGTGAAAGATAAGGGTCGTCTTGAGGGTCCGTTTTGTTACGTTTCATCTGAGACCATTCCATGTTCCGTGAGACGCATTGCAATTTATCGCATTTTCGATACTATTTGAAGTGAAAGAAAAACTTAAAATAATTCACTTCTTGAACCTTCAACTGATGATTAATCCCATCATTGGCATTTTTGGCGCTTCAGGACGATTTTTCTAAAATTTGCAACGTAGGGAAAAGTTACAAATCCACTTATATGTATTTTTTTAACGTTCTTTTTCCGCAAATGTACACTGTTTTTTAGATTAAATTTAAGTTTCACACACGCTAAACTTGAAATAACCCCTAAAAAATGTGAAACAAGTGGTGAAATGGCAACAATGGACGCGGCAGTGAGGCCTTTTAAAATACACAGGAAGCCATTTTTATGGCCAGATATAAAAAGTACGTAAGATAAATACATACAGGACAATCCCCCATAGAGGGTGACTAAGGTCGAAAAACATTCAAAAAGCTCCCTTCCAGTAAAACAACGGCCGCTAAAATGACACCGGTCAATTTCACATCGGGGGAATCCAGGTACAACAATAAATTTTTTTGATATGTTGTAATATATAGGTAAGAAGCTGTTACGTACGTCAATATAAAAGTTGTACCCCACTATCTTGAACCTTAAGCGTGGTCAATATTATCGAATTTTGCCATTTTGGCTTCTTTGGACGATTTTTTATCTAAAATTTGGCAACGTAGAAAAAAGTTAAGCAGGAACATTTTTTCATCAATTTTGATGCCTAATTTTCAAAACGTGCACGGTACTTAGTTTTGAAATTGATTTTTGGGCGTGTGTAAAATTGAAAAAAAACCCCTAAAAAAGGGCCAAAAAATGCAACAATTGGGCCATAAGGCCCCTTAAAATTTATCGGAGGTCTTTTAAAAGGCCAGAAACGGAAAGTACGCAGCGCAAAAAAATATATAGGAATCATCTGCTGAGAGAGTAATAACAGTCGAAAAAGTTGACGAAAATAACTATTTTTCGATGCAAAGATTCTGGGTTTGAGGCGTTGTTGCACCTTTGCATGGGCTCCGTTCGGTAAAAAAGTCTACCTAGGCCTGGGTACTTTGAAGATATGAGACATTCAGCAAAATCCAGGTGGGGCCGGAAAAGGCCCAAAACGTTACTCTTCCTTTTTCCGTTTTGTTTTTTTCTTTCCGGTAATTTGAACCGGAGTTATGATTTTTTGAGAATAAGTCAAATTTGACCTTTGACTATCATCAGCATGGTCAAAAATTAAGATAATTGATCTCGTTGCGCCAAAATTCTTAGTTTTTTTATGTCTCTTCTGAATTAGGTATCACAAAATAGGGTTGCCATTTGAAAAGAAAAGTTTGGGGGTCCCCCTATGTAACGAGAATTCATTCTACGTTTTAAGTTTTTCCCCTTCCTTTTGTAGACCAACATAGCAACAAATGTGACACGGCTTGGCGACACCCGCGCCGCGACGGCCCGTGACGGTACATCCGCTGTTTGATATAATGAGAAGAAATGAATACTGATCTCTCCTATTTCCCTCTCAAAGAAGCCCTGGACTGCGAAATCAGGGGTTTTCCGTAGCAGTTTCCCAAAACGGAAAATTGTTAAAAATTATAAACCACTATAAACTTCTGTAGCGAAATTTTCCTACATCCATTGCTGTAAATTTTATATTTTAATTAATTTTTCTGTACCGAAAAATTTTGCATACGAATGTTGAGATCGCTCCCAATATGTCAAATCAATTCTGATGGCCCTCTACAGCCAAACATTGATCATCACCCCTCTCCTTCCGAAGGGTCCATCCGCCTCTCTCCTCTTATCATCTTTTCTATATCTTTCTCGGCTTTAGGTGCACGTTAGTGAGTGGCATCTCGTCGAGCGTTCTGTCCATTTCACTTTCCTCTTTTCTCTTCTCCTGTGCTAAAGTGCACGTTAGTGAGTAGCATCTCGCCCAGCTTCACTCCTCCTCTCCTCTCACCTGTACTCCTGTATCCTGGAATCTCAAGCCTTGAGGTGCACGTTAGTGAGAGAGAAGCATCTCGGCGTCCCCTTTATTTTGATTTCATTTCTAGGATTTTATCGTCGATTGTAAAATATTTCCTAACGTATAAGCCTTGAGGTGCACGTTAGTGAGTGGCATTTCGGCTAAATTATTATTATCATAATTTTGAGTGTAGTTTGAGTAGGATCCTCACAAATTTAGTTAACGGAATGACATTCTTTTGGAAATTTTTTTAAATAAACCAAGAACATTAAATTTGAGACATAAAATTTTGATCATTCTTCCCCTCTTTCAAACTCATTTTAAAATTGGCGCCCGAATCCAGGATCCCGGCGAGCTCATTCCGGCACCTAAAATGAATCGGTTTCTGTTATACGGGCGTAAGTCCAAAAATTTCAAAATCGTTTTTTTTGCATTTTCAGCCTCCTTTAGGGTACATACACATTTTCTGAAAAGATGGCGGAAATACATGATCAAACTTTTCCACTTAAGTATGTACTCACTTCTCAAACTCGCGCATTTCTAAAGTTTCTGTAACTTTTTTCATAATAAATGAAGAACATTTGTATTGAATTTGCATCTTGACCTAGCTGTTAGGTGATATAACTTCTTATTGTGCATTGATCACAAAAATACATGATTGAAATTTGAAAACTTGGTTTCAACACTTTTTTAAATGAAAATATCCCATGTCACCTTCATTAATTTTGGAAAAATAGGAGTAATTCTAGAAAATTTAGGCCTTTACATAAATTTAAAAACATATAATAACTCCCTATGCTATATAAAAGAAAAAAACCATGTGCTACATTTTTCAAACTTACTTTAATATTAGTTTTTTGGCTTGAAACTGTCTCAGTCATCCTTCGTTTTCTGGTATAAGGGCGTAAGTCCAAAACTTAAAATTAGCCTAAAAGGGTACTAAAATTTTTCTGAGCCAAAAAAACATTTCAGAACTTTTAAACGGGTGTTTATACAACCTTTGAACCCTTTTTTGAAATTTAGCGGTGTCCTGCATAACGAGAAAATCAGTTTTTTGCCTCTCCTGAAAAATTTGGATTTGTGGACTTACGCCCGTTTAACAGAAACCGATTCAAATAACGTTGGCATATCTTATACCAGAGGACGTATGTGCCTCTGATGACCTGGACCTGCTTCGCAGAGAAGGGGGATTTGCCTCGTTACACCCTGCCCCTCTCCTGAGGAGGAACCATTATTTTGACCCCCCCCCCCAAAAAAAAAGATGGCCCCCTTTGAGATAGGAACATTCCCAAAGTTTCATTTCCCTAGCTCGATTTGTTCAAAAGTTAGCAGGAGTGGGACGGACTTTTGGTACACCCTGTATATTAAAGAGTATTTTCAATATTTCCATTAACATAGGAAAAATGTAGTTTCAAACCTGTCAGGTTGGATTTCCCTACCTATTAGTAAAAAAAAAGTATGCAACACATACACTTGTTCAAAAACTTCATCGATTTAGAAGTCACCTATGCGAACCACAAGTCAATACCTTGATTTGTTAGAAAATTATTGGACAAGGTCTCAGACCGGTTTTTTCAACTTTAACCAGGGGGGGGGGGGGGGTCAAAGTTGAAAAAACCGGCGAGGGAGGGGGCCCTTGCCAGATTTTGTATGGGGGGGGGGGGCTGAAATTGTGGGAAAAGATGCCACTTTGTATAATTTACTGATGTACCAAAAATCAAGAAACTTAAATGGGGGGGGGGGGGGAGAGATGGCTGGTTGTTTTCAGATCAACCTCCATTGTATTTCCAGCCGAAAACCCTGTAAGGCATTTAAGAATTAAAGTTTTGAACAGTTTTGTCCAACTTGGTGCCGTAAGAGGGCATAAAATATATAGGAACAAAATATCAGAAGTTTCACATGCTGATCAGGTCTGATTAGTTTTAAATTGTTTTCCCTCAAGACAACAGTTTGTAAACTGCAAACATCACACCACCATGACTACATTTTAGTTTGACATTTTTTTGCATTTCTTTTTTTTGATCAAAACGTTTGTGGAACACTCCTTGTGCTCTGGTATCAATTACTTAGTTCTGGGTTTTGAGAATGAAGATTCCATTTCCCACGGACAAGTACATATAAGAAAAAAACTCATTTAATAACTTTTGCAATAAGGAGAGATGACAAGACACTAAAGTCAAGTGAAAGCAAGTCGGATAAGTTCTCTACATCTGTGAACAGAGAGTCCTTTAATTGTAGAAAGGAATTCTAACATGATGACCATTGAAGTAACGAAAGGAATCTACAGTGTCGGTGATCATTAGAAAATGCCTACCCACACTAAAAATGGTGAGTACTAAAATGATGGCTCATTGTAAAGAAATATGGCGACTTACGGAATGTTTGATAAATGAAGAGTGGCAGATGGCGGATAAATATTTTGATAATTCTTTGAGCCTGGTTTCTTGAACCGATGAAGAGGTGAGTTCGTATAATCTTTAGTGAGACCAGCGTCAGGTTGACCTTCCTTTGGCATTTGAACAATTTGATGTTTGGACGGCATCACTCGCATTTGTTTACCAAAAAGTCTAAGTTTATCCATATGGGTCATGGCTGAAAAAAAAAAAAAAAATGGCCCATTAAAGTCATCAATAGCGATGGAAATTAAAGTAAATATGTACTCCTTAAAGCTAAGATTTAAATTTGAAACAATTCAATGGAGTTTCTGATAAAACTCCACTATGTTGACTCCTCACCCATATAGAGACCCATCATGAGAGCAAAATTAAAAAGCCAGAAAACACTACATGTTTCGCCAAAATTTCAGAGAATTTAGAATTTGAGAGGAGAACAGACTGCAAAAATATACCAAGTACCTAATACAGTCAAATTCATTGATTTTTGAGCCTTAATTTTTAAATACGGTGGACTAAATTATTTTAAAATCGTGACTATTGAGCCTAAGAATCTGAGAGCTTTTATTCCAAGATTTTGCTACCAAGACTTTGGTACTGGTTACCACTCTGAGCTTTCTTCATGGTGATTTACAGCTCCTTCGCTCGATCAAATGAGATAATCGCCTATTTATATTTATGGCACAAAAAAGATGATAAAAAATGAATAACAATAAGCCTCAGCAATTCTCAGAGAACAAAAATAGCTATCAATATATAATATACCCAGTCCACGGATTTTCAGTCATAGACACTGTCAAATATGACACCAGTGTGCTTAAAATTATTACAATAGGTAATTTTTTTTTTAAAAAAAAAGTTATATTACCTACTTACTTATTTGAGAAATTATTTACGGGCAAAAAAGTTTTTTCTAAAGTATCGAGGGAAAATACAAAAACTCATGGAAAGGACAATAAAAATCAAAAGTGACACTTTAGATAGGTATCATGTCATGATTTGATTCTAAGATTGCATAGTTTGCAACTTCATTTCAGTAATTATACTTACAGGGTGATTTTAAAGTCCCACACGATTCCTATGACTCCTAAAGTTGTTGCCTATTTTCATGGTGGCCCCTTTATAATTTTGGGAGTGCCCAAAAGTCGTTTCCCTTGACCTGGGAGCACTCACAAAATTTCAGGTCTATATATCACCCTGTAGTTTCCATTTTCATTGATAAATGAAACAGAATTAAGAGTCAAGAGAAGAACTTACCAAGATGTGCCTGAGCAGGCTCTGCCATTTGAATTAAAGCACTGTCTTTTTTATTATAAAGTATTTTTACGCGTAATACATCCCCGTATACACCTGTGCAAGCAAAAGTGACATTCTCTTTAAAATGATGATCAATCACACTAGACAATTCACAAAATCAGTACTAGAAAATGCATGAAAATCCTTACATTGACTTATATTGCTTTTCCAGTGGGCAATGTTTTTGTCACTTTCCATAGAGAAACTTCAGTCATTTAGACTGGTGATATTGATCCAGGAGAGTTAAGCATCACAAGGTCGCTTTCATATGATCAAACATAAGTCTTTAAAATGAATAACTAATGAGCCAGTGGCTAATGAAAGGTTTACTGAGGGCAGATTACCCACTGGGCAAATCTCACTTTGATCAAGTGAAGCTGATACTTTAATACTGTGAAACATGAAACTGATCCATTTAGCTTGATTTCACTTTATTATTAAGGACTGTACTAGGCTAAGTTATTGCATACAACTTAAACAAAAAATCTATGCAGCTGAGAAATGAAAAAAATCCACCCCACCTCCTTCCTCTTAACAAAATCTACTCCCATATTAAACAAAAGTCAATTTAGATTGCTACTTAAAAAAAAAGACTCATGGAATTGGCTATTATAATGTTTAAAAAGAAAGTAAGTTCTTTTGAGGCTTTGCACAGCTCTTAAAAGCATCTTCAGAGGCGGGTTCAGAATGATTGAGGAAAGACATCAATGCTTGGGATTTTGCTTAGAATCTATTCATGATAAATGTTTCTACTTTCAATGACAAAATTATTTCAAGCAGATTCATTCTGAGTATACTAGCGCATTTGTTCAGGATGATAACCTAGGATTGTTGTGACTAATCTGCAAATCGGTAATTTAGAAGGAATGATTTTACACCCTGTCAAACTCAACTCTGCTTCAACAGTTGCCACAGACCTATGCAGTGCTTCGAAAGAGTCTTTTAATTTCAAAATTCAATCTCATAAACGAACACTTTGGCACAAGAATAGTGTTTGGTGTGACTTAATGTATTCATAGATGGTAAGTGGAGAAAAAAGTAAAGATCTTGGTGAAAAACATTGCATGTTGTGTACCATAGTTGGTGTTTCTGAAGAATGATTTATTATTTTTGTTGCACAAACTTTGTGCCATATTTCTTAGTCCGTGCGAAAATATTCTGTAAAAATTTCATGAGAAAATACAAGGTGATATTTTCTCAAAAATTAAAATATTAAAGTATTAAAAAAAAAAAAAAAAAAAAAAAACTTATAAAAATAAATAAATAAATATGAGCATCAAGTATCTCAGCAACGAGGATGATCTGTGATTCTGTCACCAATCCTCTAAATCATTCCACTTTGATGATTCTTACAATAAAAAAATATGGGATGCATTTTTTCGATTTCTTCTAGCAACTGAATTTTAGGGACACGAGTAGGCATTTAGGCAACAACTGGCAAAGAGCGTTCCTAAATATTGTATTATAGTCTTGATTCTCAATTGTTGTCAATCGAAGTTTAGCAGAAAGGAAGGAAATGAGGGCATGGACACTTTTATAAAATAACCTTCCTGGGTACAGAGATCAAAAGTAGATTTGTTGTTTCTAAAAAAATGAAAAAGCTAGTTTTTTGCTGATATAAGTGATCCAATTCATTAATCTACACTGCAAGTGTTGAAAATCAGAGATGATGCAGTTAATAAAATGAGATTATCCTGATTAGAGATGGCAATAGTAAGATTTCTGTGCGTACTATCCTGATTAGAAGATAAATTATTGTGAAATAGAAAGTAGGAAGAAATCAGAGGAAAAAGGCTGCTCATAGGCCAAGGAAGATAGTCATTGCTTCGGTTTGCAGAGTAGAGGAGAACGAATTTCAAACTAATAATTCATGGAAAATTATAATCTTAGAAAAAAGTAAGAAGCCATGAGAAACTGAATAACATTGACATGCATAGATATTTCAACATAAAAAGTATAAATAGAAGAGTAGAAAATGATAGAAATGACAAATATTAGATACCTGCCGACTGTAGAAATAAAGATACGCAAAGAAGAAAACGGAAGAGATGAAATAATGGGTCCATGCATAGACATTTTTGAACCAATAATTGCAAAAAAAAATCTAAGTAAAAAGTTAAGCTTTTAAATTAACAAAAATTTCAGTTCATAATAAAGAGAAACGAAGAAAAAAAAGAAGAAAAACATGAATTTATAAAGTAAAAAAGAAATAGATAAAATAACAAAAATAGATGGAAAATTGTAATAAAGAACAATTCTGATGAGCTCTGAAAATTGCTGTAAAAAATGATATTTTGATCTGCAGAACAATCTGGATGATAAAATGTATACTACTTACTAAATGGATTCTCCCTCCCCCCTCCTTTACTTTCTTTTTTCCTCTTTTTTTACCCTGTGAAATTATGAAAATGTGTTTCCTGCTAGCGAGACAACTTATGGGAATATAAATTGGTAGTGTAATGAGCGAAAAATTATTTTTGGATGAAGGTTTAGGGGACTGATTTTGTTGAGAACTGATTTTTTTTTTAAATAAAAAAAATGTATACTATTACTGAGAGGAGTTTAAGTTGATGGAAAGTGTATAGCCTTGATTAGAAAATTTGGGATAGTCTTAGACCTCTCACTGATAATAAAATTTTTACAAAGTTGATAAAGGCTTGCAGAATCATCAAAGTTAAAATTAAAACGTCCAGATTTGTTTCACTTGTGATGCTGATCCAATAGAAAGGAAGAAGAGATGAAGGAAATATTTTGAGGCAGAATAGTTTTAAGCTTGATGCACCTTGGTGAACTGTAATTAATGAACCTGACTCCGAAAAAGGTATTTACAGTTTTCAAATTACAAGACAAGAGCAATAAGGAAAAACTGAGGCTTGGTTTTTTTGGTTGATCATTTTCACAGATAGTCAAGTGTGATTGTATGCTCAATGGGACTTCGTTTTCACTTTCAACGATATCAGTTACTATTACTCAAAAGTTTCCACTATCTGTGCTGCTTTACTTAAAAATATTTTAATGATCTTGCTGCATGTGAACCATACACCTAGAAGCAGTACACACTATCTCTCAGTGTCTTTTATGTATATTTAGCGATGCTTCGCATGGGGGTTGATTATCAAAAAAATTATTAACTCAAAGGCTTTAATGATTATTTTGCACCTTCCGTGGTGGGTTTTGTTTACTGTATGGAAATTTTAAGTTTCATCTGGTACATATTTTGTCCATTTTTAAGAATTGAATAATGTGAAGTATCTGCACAAACAAAGATCCATTTACAATCTTGAATTTTATTAGCAGCTTATTGACCAGTTCATCTAAATACAGATCAGTGATAGCCTATGCTTGTGTCATACTACAACAGGTCTGATTATTACTCTTTTCAATGAACTCTGAGCCAGTATTAATTCGTGAAATAGTTGAATGAAATTCAAGGATCAACAGAAAAAAAAGAAAGAAAAAATAAGACAGTGATGTCGGAAGGAACTAAGATGCCTAAAGATGGATTGTAAATTTGTACGCCCTCCCCAATCCCCAATGCTCAATCATGTAGTGATATGATTCCACTGCAATTTTCAACTATTCAGAGTGAAGTACTTTTGGACAAGTTCAAGAGATGAGCATTTTAAACAAACTATCAGAACCAAAAAATAAAATTATGATAGATCCCTGCACAAAACAGAGTCAGCTCCTTAAAAAGAATACTTTTTCAAGGTAGAGAATACTTGGATTGAGTTATCACTTGGCTATCTTTCCCTAAGACACCACTGAGAATCAGAAAACCTATGAAAAAAACTAATGGTAAAAAAGAGACCAGAAAACCTAAGAAAAAAATTAATTGTAAAAATAAATATTAACCTTTCAATTCCACCAAATTTTATGCTGCGGTAAAATAAAAAATAAACAAACAGAATTAAAAACTACGTTGAAGTAACGTGACGATCTAAGATTTAAATGAGTTTTGAATTATCAAGCAAATTATGATGTGAATTTTTATTTTTTGCAAGTATAAAAAACATTTTTACGAGAGGATATTAGGTACGTTTGAGGATTAAAGCAAAAATAAGAAGAAAAACCCATAGCAGAGACAACAAAATTTGAACTATACAAGGTGTTCTAGGTGCCCAAAGACTGGACAAAAGGGAGTGGTTTTTGTTATTTCAATATAATATTCTACGTACTTAACAGATAAGACATTTTCATGCACCTTTGCAAAAGAAAAAAAGAAAAAAGCAATAAAATAAAATAATCATTGTCATCAGTGAATCCTGCATTTTTAAAAAAAATTGATCGAAAAATTTGTTTTGGAGGAACATTAGTGCATTCAGGATTAAGATTTATCCACAAAAATCTAGTGAAATTTCTAAAATTCATTTAACATTTTTGTAAATTTGTAATAGTAACTGTATCCATTATAGTGCCAAAGGCCTAGATCTCTGGCGTGGCCCTTGACCCTTAGTCCCTGAACATTTTTATCTAAAGTTTAAACCTATTTACTTGAGAAATCAAATGTTTGAATCATTGTGTGGGAATGGGTATAAATTCATTACTCCAGAAGAAAGGTTTTTAGAGAAATATCAGTATCCTTGCTCTGCCATCAAAGGAAAAAGCAATGCTACTTTTTCAAAGAAAATTATCCTTTTCATTCGCAAACTCCGACTGGATAATCTCTAGATTCATAGTCTGGATACTTAAATAAATTATTACTTGCAGTTACTACTTGAATATTGATACAAAATTAAAATTGTTCAGGGCAAAATCCTTGACACTGGGTGCTCTTCAGGCAAATCCATTTTTACCCATATTTGTCTATGGATGCCGTTATGCATGTACAGGTTATTTTTTTAGCTGGCAATCAAAGATTTTTGCTGTCTTTTGGTGATAAATGAGTATTACAAGGTGCAGATAGTACTTAATTACGAGGGGCCTCTCTTCTACTCTCAGGTTCCTGACACACTGTGGGATGATTAAAGTTTCATAGGAACTCCAGAGAAGTGGATTTTACTAAACCCAAAATGGGGTCAAAAATTTTAGGGTACATCATGATGACATAAGCCGTAGCATCTATCACTTACAGCAAATAAGTTCTGGAAGAAAATTGAACTATGTGTGCAATTTAGCATTGCTCTGTTTTTGCTGCACTATTGCAGGATTTATCATAATTTCTACAATAGTCAATACGTCGTAACTGCATAGCGTTCTACTTTAGGTAAGAAGGTGATAGAATAAGGCAGGGTCCACACGATTCTTTCATGATTAAGTTATTTCATGTGTGTTTTCTTTTTTTCAAAGTTAAGTTATGCTTGGTCCAATTTTGTCGTTGTATTGATAGTTTTTTCAATGTGGAAATTACACTCTGCTATTTGTTACTTAAGCTCAAGATATAAAAAGCTGCGTAAAGTTTGGAGCCTGTTTGTTGGAACTTTATACCAGTCAATCGGAAAAGACCAGATAAAGCAGATAAAGACAGGAATGAGGTTATGTGATTGGTCAGCATCATCAGTCGCCCTTTTTGTTGTACCTCTATCAAGTGGTGTTGATGAGAAAGTAAAGACACCTTTTGAGTTGCCGATATTTTGTCGTTGATTCCACCCAACAAAGGCTTGACAAAGGGGACGACCTATAAAGCTAATCAATCACATAACTCCATTCCTAGGTCTGCTTTATCTTATCTTAGCTGGACAACAAACCAAAAATTTCAACAGGCAGGCAGCAGGATGATTCACATTTTACGGCTAGTAAAGAATGAATGCTTCTCCAAATGGTTTATCATTGACAGAATTTCTTTGTTAAGGGCCAGGGCAATATAAAAAATAACGAACGCCAGCAGTGATTCAGCCGCCAAGTAAGACTTTACAATGACTATGCAGTCATCAAAGTAAAAATGATCAACTCTGCGAAATCAGAGAATTAAACTGTGCTCTCCTAAAGTACATATGAAGTTCAACTACGCCCATCGCAAGTCACTTAATTGCAGTAAGCAAAAGGTGCAGTAACTCACATGCAGGTGATGCACGTACATCAAATTTGGACATGCAGGGAAGGGCGATCGGCTCAGTAGTATCCTTTTTATCAAAGCTCTAGAAAAGAAAGTCCTGGGGCTTGCTGGAAAGCTGGAAGTAGGGGCTTTAAAAATATTTTTTCTTGTTGTCTCTATGTAATATAGTTCAGAGGATATAAATCCTTTGACTTACTTCCCAGGCAACCCTTAAAATTTTTTACCTATTTGCTTAGTGTCATAATCTGCACATCTATTGAAAGTTGAAATTAATTTGTCTTGGATTCCATTATCCTCTCCATTTAATTAAGAAAATGAAAGAAAAAAAAGTCTACCACGTTAAAAGCTTCACATGCCTGAATTGATAACCTAGACAGACCGATTACAAATGAAAACAGATAAGGAAGTATGGCAGGTCATTTAAGTACTTATAAACTTAATGGAGCTTCGGAGTGATGACCAATAAATGTGAGACACATCTAGGCTTTTCTACATTCTGAAATTGGCCCAACGATTAAGGTGCTAAAAAAAGTTTCTTATAGGTGTACACAGTTGGGTCTCTGCCTCTTTTGCCTAAAAAATAGCTATTTTTTCAATAAAAATACTGAGATTAATCTAAGAGCGTAAAGTTACCTTTTTGATTTTTTTTCCTGAGGAAATGTTTCAGAGAACATAATGAAAAGTACCATTTTCGATCATAATTTTCAACAAGTAACTTTGCACTTACATCAAGTCAAATTGCAGCTCTCGTGTCAATAATTAGATTTTTCTCTTATTTCCAGACAAAAGCAGGGAGCGACCCAATTATGGACACCTCATGTTGCCTAATGATCTGATACAATTCATAACCAGAGCCACAGTCTCAAAGTAACGACGATAAAATGTAAAATTTGCTTTGTAGAACATTTTGGACCATAAATACTTTTTTGATCATTTTAAGGTCAAGAGGAGCTCTAATTAGCACTCTTCTATTTTTCAGATTCAACTTATTCCGCAGAAAGATATGTGAAACAATCTTTGATGGGGTCTGTATATGTTAAACAAGTGAGATATATACAGCAAGATATAATAAAGATAAAAGTTCATGGAATTTTTCTACCTTGAATTTAAAGATAAAAATTGAAACGAGATGATATAGACATTTTTAATACAACCATATTGTAAATGCTTAATTCATGAGCTTAATTTACAGCATGAATTGAAACATGGAACACATGAGTAAAATCTAAGCCTTTCTCTCCTCTCCTTCATTTTTTTCTTTTTCATTTGTAGCAACGATAAATGTTAGAGGCAAAATCAAAGCAAGCTAGTTCTATTTTGCGATACATTTGGTTTCACATTAATGTTAAGCTTTTGACCTTGTGACCCACATTACTACGAGGGGCGTTCAATAAGTAAGTATCCCCCCCCCCTCTAAAATCCATAAGAATGGACCAATTTTGAAAAACTTGGGCTCAAAATCTTCCTTAGGATATTTTGAGTTCAACAAAACAAACCGCAACAAAATCGGACCATGTGCGGCCGAACGCGAGCCGTTTGAACGCGCCGAGGTGCTCGACGCTCCCGCCGAATCTGCGAGGATTTGAAGTCTGCTACAGGAGAAGAGCTTCTCTGCCAAAGCCTCAGTCGTTCATCACTGACGAAAAATCAAAGAAATTTTTGTAGAATAAGGGGCTTACCTCACTTCTCCACATAACCAGCTCGATCCAAGCAAGTCTGATACTGAGACTAAGACTAAGAGAACAGCTTTTGGATGCCTCGTGCGTGGAAGTCTTTCGGCTGACCGCGGATGAAAGAGTGGACGGCTTGTTTGACCTCTTCCACTGATTCAAAATTAACTCCTCCGAGTTCAGATTTCAGATACGATAATAAATGGCAAACCAGACCACCATTTATTCCTGTTCCTGAAATCTGAACTCGGAGGAGTTAATTTTGAATCAGTGGAAGAGGTCAAACAAGCCGTCCACTCTTTCATCCGCGGTCAGCTGAAAGACTTCCACGCACGAGGCATCCAAAAGCTGTTCTCTTAGTCTTAGTCTCAGTATCAGACTTGCTTGGATCGAGCTGGTTATGTGGAGAAGTGAGGTAAGCCCCTTATTCTACAAAAATTTCTTTGATTTTTCGTCAGTGATGAACGACTGAGGCTTTGGCAGAGAAGCTCTTCTCCTGTAGCAGACTTCAAATCCTCGCAGATTCGGCGGGAGCGTCGAGCACCTCGGCGCGTTCAAACGGCTCGCGTTCGGCCGCACATGGTCCGATTTTGTTGCGGTTTGTTTTGTTGAACTCAAAATATCCTAAGGAAGATTTTGAGCCCAAGTTTTTCAAAATTGGTCCATTCTTATGGATTTTAGAGGGGGGGGGATACTTACTTATTGAACGCCCCTCGTACAAAAGAACGTTCGATTGTAAAATATGGCTTATGGGCTACTGGAGAGCAAAGCATAATCACAATAAGTAAGCTCAGTTTCTGGCATAATTATATCTAGAGATCCATTCAGCCAATTACCATTATTTGTTGGTCATTAATGGGTAATAATCTCTAAATGAGCTAACTGTCTTGTAGTGTTTTAATTATGATTCAGGTTTATTGTGGCTGCAAAGAGGACCTCCAACAATGCTGAGAGCCTATGGTTAGTTAGACTGCTTAAAAATCAGAAGAACACCCGAAAGTTCATAAAAGTTAAGTTAACACCCAACAGTGTAAGTCCGCTACCACACATCTCGGTTCACAACGTTGTAGACTTCCTGTCATACTTAAGTAATTTATTAAATGAGAAACGACTCAACAGCAATTTTTTAATACTGCTGAGATTTTTCTTCTCTGTGCGAAGAAAATTCTGTGAAAACTCCGAGGAATGATGTCACTCTGCTCTCCTTTTAAAAAATTAGATAGGACGGAAGATTTTTAATTGAGATACGTGGTTGCAGACGTACACTGTCGACACAGCTTGCTCATCTCCACATAAAGCGGCTTTAGATACAGGGTGTCCCAAAAGTCCGTACCCCCCCTCGTAACTTTTGAATGGTTAGAGATAGAAAAACGAAACTTTTAGAATGTTTCTATCTTAAAGGGGACCATCTTCTAGGGGGGTCAAAAATTTTGGGGGCGCAGGGGCCCCCAACTTTTTTTTTCAAATGGTAAACCCTAACTTGTGATACATCATTAGAAAGGGTATAAAAAACTAAGAATTTTGGCGCAAATCGCAAATTCATATCTTAATTTTCGACCGAGTTATGATGGGTCAAAGGTCAAATTTGACCTATTTTCAAAAAATCATAACTTCGGTTCAAATTATCGTAAAGAAAAAAATAAAACGGAAAAATTTACCAAATTGTAAGCACTTTTAAGTAAAAATCACAGAAATTACTTCAAACTAATTTTAAGGGGGGTTCCCGACCCCCAAATACGTCATTTTAAAGGTCATACGATTTTCTCGCGAAATGAGCCAATTTTCCATTACTTTTCCTCAACATTATCTTAGTAAGTTCAAAATTAGTTCAACATTGCGTTGGCAAGTCCCCAAATTTCGGGCAAAGTTCAAAAAACGAAATTTAAGGTGATTCAATTCAACCATTTAAATTTCATTTTTTTAAAAAACTTTCTTCGACATTTTGGGGACTTGAAAACGCAATGTTGAACTAATTGTGAACTAACTAAGATAATGTTGAGGAAAAGTAAGGGGAAATTGGCTCATTTCGCGAGAAAATCGTATGACCTTTAAAATGACTTATTTGGGGGTCGGAAACCCCCCTTAAAATTAGTTTGAAGTAATTTCTGTGATTTTTACTTGAAAGTGCTTACAATTTGGTAAATTTTTCCGTTTTAGTTTTTTCTTTACGATAATTTGAACCGGAGTTATGATTTTTTGAAAATAGGTCAAATTTGACCTTTGACCTATCATAACTCGGTCAAAAATTAAGATATTGATTTGCGATTTGCGCCAAAATTCTTAGTTATTTATGCTCTTTCTAATGATGTATCACAAGGTAGGGTTTACCGTTTGAAAAAAAAAGTTGGGGGCCCCTGCGCCCCCCCCCCCAAAAAAATTTTGACCCCCCTAGAAGATGGTCACCTTTAAACATTCTAAAAGTTTCGTTTTTCTATCTCTAACCGTTCAAAAGTTACGAGGGGGGGGGGGGGGTTTACGGACTTTTGGGACACCCTGTATGTGGTAGCAGAGTGCAAAAAATTTATATTTACTTCGTAACCTACTAACCAAATTTTAAAATCGCCTAGATGAAAAGCCACAGTTTGGGTGCTTTACCCTAATTTGATGTTGCCTCTTGTGAGGTAAGTTGCTACAAAAAATTAGCTTAACTGACTTCAAAGCCCAATTGTAATGCATGGCAGATTCGGGTAGATATGAGAATTCCAAGAGAGCACTTTTAATCACATGAATGGAGCTAGCTTTAAAATATTGTTGTTTTTTTTATTTTCCAGGTTTTAAAACCACTCACTGTCAATTCGATGCAGTTTATTTTGAATCTATGGCAGGGCAAATTCAGAAACTTTTTTAACATACCACCCAGATTGAGTTGTTTGGTGATTAAACAATTAAATTGATGCGATATTAAATTATGTTTTCTTGTTTAAAAATCTTATAACTTATTTTTCATTCATTTGATCAATAAGCCTGGAGAGGTTTCACATAAAATTTGAGAAAAGAGTCAAACATTGAAAAAAAAAAAAAGTATTTAAGTGGGGGAAAAAGGAGGAAATAGGTGTGAAGTTTACTCATTTTCAGCATACATGTATGACATGAATGAATGATTCATTAGGAATTCTAAACTAAAAGGGTATATAAAACTGTTAATATTTAGTTAATTTTTCTGGAAGACTTGAATGAAAGGAGAAAAAATGAAAGTGAAATTTTAACATTCAAATTTGATGAGCTCCCTGTGAGATCAAACTCTTTTTTGCACAAAATAAGGAAAGAAATAAAATGATCGAATAATGTAAGAAGGATAAAAAAGTGATTCATAAGTAGGTATTTGCTGGTTTTGAAAACGTACCAAATAAAGTAAAGAGAGCATCTGGAGTGACCATCTACGAAGCACGCAAGGAGACATGGTAGTTAGCCAGAAGGTAAAAATCGAGACGGAGCGATTTCGATACATCGAAACATCGCAATAAGAGCATGAGTGTGAGTGAGTTAGAGTAGTGTCCGCAACAGAAAGAGACAGAATGAAAAACATAGCAAAAAATAAAAATAAAATAAAATAAAAATAAGTAGATAAAATGGAAAATAGAGTAAAGATCATAGACTGGGTGGCAAAGGAGTTGATTAATAAACAAATAAAAATGGAAAATTAAAATTTAAATCAGCTTTTAGTAAACTTCAAAATAGGACACACACTTTGAGTAGATATTTGTTTAGGGGCGTAGCCAAAAAGTCAACAGTTTTGATGTAGGAACAGCAGAAGATATCTCAAAAGAGAGGACGGGTTGCAAGAAGATGTTACTTTACATAGAATGCTCAAGAGCTAGGAGACTACTTTACAGATAGCGTAGTTTTAGACAGTTAGAATCCTGAGTAGATATTCTTGAGTCAATTACCAAGTTGCATGGGCAGGATGTCAACTTATTCAATGATGGATTCAAAGAAAAACTCAGATTTTCTAGGGACTCCTTCCTCTTTCAGTCCTCATTAATATCAAAATATAAGACACTCTAACAATGGCAGATAAATCTCTGGATCATAAGGCAAAAGAAATGTGAGCCAAAGTTACTGCAATAAAACATTCAAGTGATTAATTTTCAAAAAAATACCTAAAATTCAAATACGATCAATTGTCTGTGTACCATTTTGTAGGTGACACAGCAAGAAAATAATCACAGTAATCGACGTCCTTGAATAATGCAAAAAATTATGATCTATTAAGTGCAATGTTTCTGAGATTTAAAGAACTCTTAACTTGAAAACTACTTATTCATTTACTTGCTTTTTTGACTACGCCCTTGTTCTTAGAAGTATGAATGCTATGAGCTGAGCTACTTACAAATCAAACATATGTAAAATATATTTTCGAGTCAAGTGTTTTTCTAATTGTGTAGGTATATGTTTCTGAGGATAAAGTAAATGCCCAACAATTATCATCGTTATTATTTTTCTTTTAAAAAAAAAAAAAAAAAAAAATCCCAATTTAAAAACCAGAAGGACTGCTTTGAAGGCCTGTATAAAATATGAGTTTTGTTCAATATTTGATGCAGATATATGCATTTTTTTTTTTTTTTTTTTTTTTTTTTTTTTTTTTTTTTTTTTTTTAAATTTAACATATGGTACTTAATATTGATATGGGGCAGTTTTCTATGATTCTGTTTCAGCAAAACATTTGAATGTGTACTCCTAAACTTTTTCAACTCATAGCATATGCTCAACTTATTGTGCTTCCTAAAAACTTTCTGGGCTACTAATATGTACTCTCACCAGAAGTTCACACGAAACACGATGTCCAAAATTTCCATCATCAATATGTAAATAAGAAAATATCATTCATTGCTTACATCAAAATCAGTAAAGTCAAACTTCCCACATGCTGAAGAACCCAACATCAAGTCGAAGCAGCTATTTAAACAAACTTATTATCTGACAAATATTCACAATCGGGCTTCATAAAAAAGCCATCCTCCTCTGATGCACAGAGTCTGTGAGGTTGTGTAGAGCGATTCAGTACACCGAAGAAATTAGTTTAGAGCCTCATTTCAACTCAAGTATATTTTGGTTTTTTGGGGAGCTAGAATCTTTTAAAATTACGAATACAAAAAAGCTTGTTTCTCATTTACCATTTGAAAAAGGAAGTTTTCACTGTATCTACTGTGACATATGTACCTACAGTTTAGACAAAAACGCATGAGTTATTATGCTTGGTATCTAACCCTTTTTCGTGGTCGATGTGTTTTGCATTACCAGTGAAGACTTGAAAAAATCCATTCTATAACTTTTGATTCATCGATTAATATTAATAGTAGTTTTTGAGAGAATGGGGCTGGAATTCAGACGCACTTTATGCCTTTTGAATTTCGGTTACCTTTGATTGATGGCAACACTTTATTATCAGTAACATATACCTACATCGGGGAAAAATAGTAATGGGATACTGAAAATAAACTCATTGACAGGGATTAATCTAATCATATGGGCTCAAATAATAGATAGTGGGGAAAGCTAGTAAATGAACATTAATTCATTCAACATGTGCTCTTGATTAAGCCTTGATGAAAATGTGACTAAGAAAAAATTGACACTTTGAAATACGAGATTGACCTCTGACTGTAAAGGAAGCCTGAGAACATTCAAAAGTGGTATATACTCTAATAACTAAAATAAAAAAAATAAAATAATAAAAAAAAAAAAAAAGACCCAGAATTTTAGGTTCATGCACATAAATTAGACATCTGCTGCCAATAAGAGCCTGATATTGCTTATTAACAAGTCCTTACTGAAGCCTTGAGTGCTATCCTATTTTCAGGAAAATAGCTTATAAAATGTTCATCAGGAAAAGGCTATTGTATTGTTCAAACAACGAAAGGAGAATTGAATCAGATATCGCCCAATGGCAAGAAGGTGTCACTTTCAAGATACAAATTACACCTAGAACGCCTGAATAGCTGAATAGAGGGTCATCCCTGAATTATGGAATGCTAAATTTGCAGTTTTTTGATCCCACTCTTCATTCTTCCTGTAATGCTCTGTAACACTGTACCGCCCCCACCCCTAAAGAAATGTTGCAACGTTGACCTCTCTCCCCTAGTTAAAAATAAATGAGTGAGTAATTAACGGTTATCTATTGAGAGCTCATTTTTCTTGCAAATACTCATCATAATCCCTAGAAATGATAAAAAAAAGAAAAAAAAGAGCCACTTAAAAACCATTTTCCATTATTTTACTCGGTAGGTACCCTTCTAAGTTCCCTGTAAGTAATGTTGCCTAAGACCCTCCATACATAACATAATTTAAGGCTGGCCTTTGATGGCTGACTGACAAATGTGACATTCATTTTAAAATATTTCTATCTACTGACCAGAACTACTTAATGGAAAACCAACAACCTACATTGAAGGTTGTACAGGGGGGTCTTAGAAAAGTAAGACAAGCAAAATAGGAACAGGTGAGTAGGAATTAGTGCACAATTTAAGAAATTATTTTCTCAGCTTTAGGAAAAATAGGAATCCTTTGTGCTACGCACAACAACTGTTACCAATCTCCAAGGGGTGGAAAGGAAATTTGGGTTGCAAATCCAAAGGAGGCGTTCTAGGATTTGCATATATTGCAAGTTTACACCAATATGAAAACAGCATCTAATCTATTTGCATGAACTTTAATGAGTCACTGTGTACGGCCTTCACCAATCATACAGTCCTTTGAGGGAAGCTTTCCTGCATATTTTTTATGATCAGATTACACAAGAATGAATTGTAACATTAATTAGGTCCCGAATTCAAAGGAGGTGCCAAGGAAAACAAGTTCACAAACTTCCTCAGCAATAAGGCAGTAAAATGGAGGTGGAATGGGATTGTGAGACTTTTTATGAACTTCACTACTGGCATACAAACAGAGCAATACCTGCAGAATAGGCCAGATTCAACTCCTCTCTTACTCTCTTCAAACCATAGTTATTTTTTATATTGACTAAAATTTTTCTTTTTCTAAAAGAATTTCCGGGAGAGTAAAAACAATTGAGTCTCACAGAAGTGGCCCTTCACCAAATCACTACTCTAAACATACGGAGCTGTTACTTAGCAATGTGGATCAAGAATTTATTCCTTGGCGATGACAGGAGAAGTCTGAAGGAGTTGAATTGAGCCCATCCTTAAATTTTCAAAGAGTGAAATATACCTACTCTAGAATACAGAGAAGAACTGAGGGGAGATTCATTGAGATATTTATATGAAAGCATGTCTTACCTCTTCATTTAAATTACTTATAAGTAAAACACAAGTGCCTGGAACTTGACTGGCTAGCCGCAGTGGCCCTGCACCAAGTGCTGAGTTGGCTCCGGTGCCAGGGAGGGTGAATCCTCCAATTGGGAGTCCTGTACCATTAAAACACTCAATTTAGAGGAAGGGATTGTTACAGAACCCACACACCAATTAAATTTGTTAGCATTGAAGATTTTTTAGGATGCAGTTCTTGATGCATTAAAACTAAATATAAGTAACCAATTATTGTAGGCCTGAGGATGCAGGGCGATCGTGTTGGTGCCAGGTTGCTCATAGGAATGAATGAACCCTGCGCCTCCCAACATCACATACCGTCAGCTTGTGGGGTGTGGCGGTGTTGTAGCCTAGCTATGGTGCATTGCCATACAGACCCTTAGTACCTAAGTATCCCCTTTCCCCCACCTTGCACAAAAATTATGACTCCATGGATCATTCATTGCCTACAACTAATTTTAGTGTAATCATTTTCGCGCTGTCTCTTTGTATCTCCTTCCTTTTGGTGAATTTCTTCACATACTGTTCAATTTGACCTCCCATACACTAAAAATTCAACTTAATTTTTTTTGGATTGAGCGTTCACTTTTCTAGCTATGCATAGTATCAGACTTACAAATTTAATACTGGTACCTTTTTCTAACATACAATTTTTTTTTTGTAAAGAAATCATTGTAAAAATTGTCACTAACCCCACATCCATCACATCGATTATTTTTGTGTACCAGTCTGAGAAATGGTTTATTCAGTATTTTTGTTTTTTTTAGAGTTGTACTAAGTATTAGACCTCATTAAGAGAGAGAAGAAAGAGAAGTGGTGGCTCAAGTTTTTTTCCACAATTTTAAATACCAAATTTTTGCTAAAATTGGTGTAACAATCGTAACACACAGACAGGCTCCGTTAAGTAAATTTGCCCTTTAATTCCTTGTGGAATCTTCTGAATTCCAGCAGTTAGGTACTACAGCATAACACCTAGGTATTTTAGGCATATTTTGTTTTGTTTCAGAGTACTTTCTTCGATTAAAAAACTTTTGATTTCTTAATAAGTAACTAAGTATTTATAAAGTAATGAAAGATGTTTGGATCTTTACATAATCCATCTAGTGAGCTAAAAATTTACATTACATTAAAATTCCACTCACCACTAACAGGTGATCCAGCGTAGGAAGCAGCCAAGGGAGAATTTAACGCTAATGGAGTAAAAGGGGAAGCCAACATGCCAGGAGCTGAGGAAATAAGATACATTCCGTTAATAGCTAGGTAGCATGTAAGTTTCATGAATAAATTAGAGAACAAGACAGTGAGTAAGTGAGTAATAAGATAAGAAATGACGTCATATTATAGTAATACTGTGTCCACAAAAGTAACCTAGAAAAAAACCTTGCATTTGATACAATTATCGATTTCCATAAAGAATGCAAGGTTTCTTTCCAATAAGAATTCTGCTTTTATTTCTTCAAATTTTGCCAGTGTTTTTATTTAGAAAAATTCTTTTCTTTTTTGCTATGAATTCAAAACCTGCCCAGATTTGTGACTTAATTAATGCGATCTATTACACGCCAATTTGACCTTGCCAGAAACAAGGACGAATTACCTTAATAGGATGTACTTAAGTAAGAGAGCTTGCCAAAGATGAGCTTGATGACCGGTAAACATGGTAAATCTGATAAATTAAGTTCTTCCCTGGTCTCATACCTGAAATGCGAGTGTGGTCCGACTGAGAGAGGGAGCGCCTGGCCGCCTGGAGGGCGACGGGGGAGTTTGTGCCGGTGAGGAGGAGCTGGGGCAAAAGCTGATCGGGGATTACGCCGTCCAGGCCGCTCTCGCCGTTGGGCAGGCTTGGGTTCGTGTAGTCCCGCGATTTGTCGTTGTTGTATTTCACGTTCAGATTCGTCAGTTTAGAGTATTCTATGCGCAACGTGCAGCAGGAGTTGTACACGTTCTGTCCATCTAGAGACTGCAAAAAACCAAGCGAGAAACGTGCCTTACTTTCAAATTGAGAAAAAATATCAGATTTTTTACAGGTGTTACAAACAGCAATGGAGATGTTGCATGTGTGAGGAATTTGCGATTTGACTGTTGATTCTCATGTAAAAGTTTGCAAAAAACACGATGGTGCTACTGGTTTTCTCTGAAATCAACTCCCAAGCTCAAAAAAAAGCTCTCAAGTTGAGGCCAAAATGGGGGGGGGGGGGGGGATATCCCACGCAATCCTGAGAGTCCACGTCTACATCAAGACAAACTCTCCATGCAAAGATAGGGATCAAATATATATTAGCAGGGTTGCTGTTTTTTCAGTTTTGAAGTCCCCAATTAAAGTGGCAGTCCTTTGTATTTGCTCCCTATCTTTGCATGGAGAGTTCGTCTTGATGTAGACGTGGACTCTCAGGTTAGCGTGGGATATCCCCTCCATTTTGGCCTCAACTTGAGAGCTTTTTTTGAGCTTGGGAGTTGATTTTAGGGGAAGCCAGTGTCACTATCGTGTTTTGTGTAAGATTTTTTGAGTAAGAATCATTAGTCAAATCGCAAATTCCTCACACATGCAACATCTCCATTCTCAGGGTTTAATAATAGCCGAGATATCGCGCTTTGGAAATTTCGGTTTATGACGTTTCGGTTCACCGCGGTAGTGACGCCCTTCGTTTCTTCCACCTTGCTTTCGTCAGTCAGAGAGGCACACATTTGCACCGGTTACTCAACGTGAAACTCGGATGGAAGTCAAGTGGAAGAAACCAAGGGTGTCACTACCGCGGTGGATGACGTCATAAACTGAATTTTTCAAACCGCCGTATCTCGGTTAATACGGAACGTATAGAGTTGCTATTTAGATAAATCTCATTAGGAATCAAGCACCCAAACAGGATTCTGTGACGAGCGTAACTGACCCATTACGCACGGTCCTGCAAGGCCCTTAATTGAGCCCTTTTTAATAAGGTGAGCGGGCCGGGATCTTTTGCTGCGTCTGATGAGAGACGAGGGCGGTTTTAGCTCAAGAGAACATACCAGTATCGTTTGATGCTAAAAGCTGAATTTCAGCACAGTGGGTTTCAGTGTAGGTAATTTAAAGCTATTTTATGAATACATATAAGTACATATTTAATTGATATCGTTTATAATCGTATATCATATAGATATCGCCTGCGAGCCCAACAGAGATCATTCCTTTTCTCTCGTATCATAAATTAGTTATTTTTTGCTTTCAGAAACATTCCAAATAATTATTTCACAGAGCAAACCAGGGTTCAACGGCTCACGCAAAAATTGCAAGTAAACGAGAAGCACGCTCCACAAATTCCATCCCACTTTACTGTCGAGACTGCCTCATGAGTGCAGCAAATTTAATTTACATGATTATACAAACTGACTATGAAGGCGGGAGCAGCGAGTAAGCTTTGTTAATATCCATTTTCCTTCTGCCCCGCCCTCCATCCGTAAAAAGGGCTACAAGGCTGCGTTCTAAAACATAACGAAAGTCTCCCCCCCCCCTCCCCCACACAAAACAAAATACAATGTCAATAAAATAAAAACATTCATGTATGAAGAACTCACCAGTTTAGCAGACTGGGCAGTGACAACATCTGGGTACTGAATTAATACTTGAAACGAATCTGAAATGAAAAATACAATTTGTGCGATTAGCCACCGAAATACTTGTATATGATCTACGAAGGACAATAGGGGGCTGCCCATAAATTACGTAGGTAGCGCGATTTTTCCAATTTTTGACACCCACCTACACCAGAACTCACCACCAGCCGAAGCGGAACTCCTCATGGGTACCATAGAAGCCCATGTTAGCGCCTACAAGACTGCGTAAATACTTCTCGCATTGCGCCAAACGCAGTGCATTCGGTCAGTTGGCGCGGCGCACGGTGGATCGAGTCAATGGGAGGGGTCGGTCATCGCGCATCACGCGTCTTATTTTCTCTGATTACGAGATTTCCCAACCCTTCGAATAGAGCAAATTACACTCATCAATGAGATTCTTTCGTCGTAATTCCATTTGGGATCAGTTTTCAGCCGAATACGATTTTAATACAAGTTTGAAACACACTTTTTCCATGACTATTTGAAATTGGGGATCCTTGATACTGGTTTTTCACGTTACTTTCGGCGAATTGACCGTAAGCATCGTACATAAAAAAATTTTGCAGAACTTGACTCAAGATCAGTACTTTGAAGAGTGAGGGAGGCGGCTTTAACACCCCCCACCACGAAGGTTGCCATATTTCTTTCAATTTCTGCCAACATCGTTTTTGTTCATGGTTATTTGGTTTCTTTTCTCCAATTGCATACTGACACTTAGGTACCTATACGGAACATTCGATAATGTTTGCATTTTTTCTTCTCTTTTCCTCCAGCCGGTCAATAGACTTTTTCATGTTTTATGAACTCTCTAATCTTCAGTTATTCACAAATATTCATATTTCAAAAATAATCAAAAGATTAAAGAAATAAAAAAGAGATGTGTATACTGTAGCTTCTTTTTATCGAGTCATCCTAAAATATTATTATAGGTACTTATCACCACATTAGAAAAAATTGGAATGTGCAGGGAAAAAAATTATATCATCTTCCAGTATTCGTTTTGTTCCTCGTGTTTTGGAAGTGTAGTTTGAGACTATAATTATTGAATAAATATTAAAATAGGAGAAAATTATTTTTCATGCAAGTTCTGATCCTGGAAGACCTCGAGAAGGACTATTGTCGCTTGAAGAAATTTCCTTTTCTGTATTTCTTCTTTTCAACCCTACACCAATTTTTACTTTCTCGCTACCCAGGTAGAGAAGTATGTCATCCTCCAAGGGGGAAAAAAGTTGAAATTTTCTATTTGTAGGGACCATGAAAAGTTCTAGTATGTTTGCAGACAGTTTGCAAGAAACTAGACGTTGAAAATATACAAGGCGCAAAAACATACTCCTTAAACTTTATCGCACAGTATAAAAAAAAACGCTGATCGAATCAGCTTTAAAGACCAACAGAAGGTTATGTATCGTCCAAAAATAGCAACAAGTAAGCCAAAAATCATAATCGTAATAAATTATCGGATTTGAAGATATCGTGTGATGCACATTTTATTGAGACAATAGAGCAAGATCGGATTTCCCAGCAGGCGCGACTTCCTATCATTCAAATGGACCGTAGATTAGCGGATCTTAGCGGCCTAAGTTATTAACTAATTATCATTCCCTGATAGTGTACAGAGGCAACCCAACAAAGGATTTTGCGGACACTTGTGGCCATTTTTTTATCGAGCTATTTTAACATTTTTTGGGGCGTGTTTTTTAAAGCAAGCCTTTGAGGTGTTTGGTCCTCCTAAAAATATGCCAATTGCACATTAAAGAGATACCAAAATGTTTTCTTATTAGGGAGGGAGAATAAGCCATGTTTATTGGATATTGTTGATTTATCTCCACAGAACTCATGCAAAAGCGAATAAAACCTTGAGAATTAGACGCAAATTGATACCACCTGCAATTCAGCTTTAGGCAACCCGCATGTCATAGCGGAAGGGTTCAAAATCCGAGAACCGTGGATACATTCATTTTGGATGGAAGCGTAACTACTAGTAATCCAAGAAAAAATATTAAAATCAACTTTTTTTTTGTCGCCCATGACCGACCTCTACCATTGACTCGATCCACCGTGCGGCGCGCGTGAAACTCATATTAGCGCTGCGGAAGCTGAGACTTCGCAACTGGTGGCTCGAGATCCAGTAGGCAACTATACGCGCTTGACGGTTGGTTTTCTGCCTACACGGATGATTGAAGGCATTTTAAAGCGCGTAAAGACCTTGCGGTACGAATACCTGTAATAATACGGCTATCACATCCATCGTATCCTGGCTACTTTCCTTAGTCCAATTCCATTAACGGGATATATTTACTGAGGGATTCATCTTGAAAAGGTTTTAAAATTTCACAAGAAATGCTGGAATTGGAGCTCAAAGCATGAAAGTCACTGCAAGAGTAAAATTTAGCGATTTTTTGACGAAATTAGGTGGACAAGCCTGCGTCAAAAAGCTGATGAATGATTTTTTACGTCCGTTGACTCTCATTTGGCTAGCTTTACTGCCGTGATGGCGAAAAGAGCAGTAAGTGCAAAAATGAAGTTTTGAGAGGGGCTCAGAAGCTTCTGACCGGAAAATTTTATTGAAAGAGACCTCCGTTCTTTGTCAAATTGCCCCAAATCGGCCGAAAGACTCCTAGAAATCGTTTGGATGATTAAAACTCGACTGATTTTATTTCCATCACATAAAAAGAATATTTTTCATGTTCATGCTAGGTTGTTGTCAGGCAAGACAGTCGTAAGTGCTATCCTCTGCATGCTTTCGTGGTTGCGTATCGGACACACAACAAACACATTGTCAGGTTAGAAATTCGCAGAAGAGGGCGGCACTTTACTTGAAAGCACTGTTTTCATTGGCTCTCCGGAGGAATATTGTCACTTACTGCTGTTTTGCCTGAAAGTACGTCATTTTTTGCACACCTACGGCTTTCTCATGTCTTGTTTTCATGAAAATAAGATAAATTATTTTGTTGTTTTGCTTATTTCAGTGATTTCATCTAAAAGATATTAGACGAATTTTGAAGGAGATTCGATTTCGAAAATTTGACACTTATTATACTGCTCTCTTCGCTATCACGACAGTGATTATTTGTTCATTCATACTGGGGCTAGTGACGAGACTCCTGAAACACCTAACCCTGCTAAAAATGGTGATTACAAATGAGTAGAAAATCAAAGTCATGTGAGTAAAATTTTAATTCATATGAATAGAATTTCAACTTATATCAATAGAATTTAACTCATATGAGCAGAATTTCTCTATTCACTTTTCGCTGACTCATATGACCAGAGATTCCAACTCATATGACTAGAGATTTCAACTCACACGAGCTCAGCATTAAATCTACCGTGTCTGATATCTCAGAAACCAGTCACCGCATCAAAAAAATTATAAGAACAAAATGTTCTTATTTTTCAAATTAACCTACTGTATCGGTGTCTTTTGGTCAAAAAACACTTTTGAAAAATGAAAAAAATTTAATTCATATGAGTTGAACTTTTCTACTATTATGAGTAGAATATTCTAGTGACATGAGTAGGATTTCTACTCATATAAGTAGGAAGTTCTATACTCATGTGAGTCGGCGAATTCTGAATAGCCTACTCATCATTTTTAGCAGGGAAAGAACTGTGACTTCGGTCACAATGCAGATTCCGTCTAGAGAGGTTCTGAAATTCTCCGAGGGGCGCTCGAGCTCTTTGCCTAGAAATCAGTGTAACTAAGCACATTTTTATCGAAATGAGATCAACGAGACATCATTTCGATGGTGTAAGTCCGCAATCACGTATCTCGTTTGCGGTGTCTGTAAATCTCTGCCTCTATGTTAGTTTTTCAAAGGAGAACAAAATGACATCATTCTTTGAAGATTTTGCAGAATTTACTTCAAACAGAGAAGAAAAATCACGGCAGTTTTCCTGCCTTTGAGTATAGTTTTCCGTTTAAAAAATAAAGTATGACAGGAAGTCTATGCGACGTCGCAAACCGAGTTATGTGATAGCCGACTCACACCGTCGATTTGTAACCCCATGAAATGATCTTTCAGCTCGCTTAACCACCCCCATTTGGCTAGCTCTATCCATGCTCTCTCGTACGGGGGCTATTGACGGGACTTTCGGGACACCCATTCTAATAAACTCCAACTTGGGCCGCGACGCAGCTTTGATGTGTGAGTGATGAGCATCAGAATTGAGTGGGCAGAGTACACGGTATACGTTTCCGCGAATTGGGCGACTCATGTTTCCTGTCATTCCGCGCCGGGCGCCCAAGCCGAAGCGGGGCTCTGCGATATCATTAGTTGTTAATAACCTAATTCAGAGTAATCCTGACGTTCGTTCCTCCCGATCCTGTCCCTTTTAACACTCCCATTGCAGCTCTCCCCCCCCCCCCCTCGAGCGGGGGCCCTCGCCGACCGGAAGCTGTTGCGAACCTTGTAATTACTTATAACGTTTTCGCACAACATCCATCCAGTTTTTACGTTGATTAAATATTGATTTTACTAACTGATAGAACTGAGATCGGTTATTTCATCGGAATTCATTTTCATAGTTCCAGTGTACGGACGGATCCCGGGGAAGAGTTGGCGTATTGAGCAGTGCCCCCATTCCATGTCCGTCAAAAGTTCCGGGACTCGGAACTTTTTTTATCCAATTTCTCTCACTGTAAATGACCGCGTCAGAAATTCCGGGATTCTTTTTAGATTTCTTCAAAAGTTCCCAGAAAGTTCCGGAAAATGCAAAAGATCCGAAATATTTCGAGAATTTCATAAGTTAGAGGAAAAACTCAGGAAAATTTCAAAAGTTCCGCAATTTAGTACTAGTTCTGGGAAATGGGAGCACTGGATTGGGTGATTCGCGCGACTGTTCAAAACGTATCCTGAGAGAGAACAGAGTTATAAGATGAATAAGGTATAGAAGTTACGTGCACTGGTATTTCGCCTTCAATTTTCGATCAAGGCAAAAACAGCACCTTCAGTACAGTATTAGCTATCTATTAGAAGATTTTTGTTCCAGGTTGTCTACAAATCTTGCCTTGCACTATATGCGTTATGTTTGACTTCCTACGACAATTTTGAAGATAGTTCTGTTTTTCGTGGAGGTGCCTATCAATGATATCATGCAATATTAAGTCAAGAATGATTTACTTCTTCACTTTATTTGGGGAAGTGGTGCACTGGTGCATTGGTGCAGGCTTCCATCGTAGATATCCTGTAGAATCTATTTCCAAAGGTAACTAAAAGGGAGAGGAGTGATAGAATATAGCGTGGATAAGGGAAACAAAATTTTGTAAACAACGATAAAAATGTTTTAATGACATCTCCGGTATTACGAGATATTTGTTGAATTGCCGATTTTCTAAAGCCGTACAAAGAGGACGCGAATCGTCATAAAGTGTAGGACTGAGAAAAGAGCAGAGAAGGCAGTCCGTAGTCTAGTGGCAAGATGGAGTGTGTACTCCGAAATCAATACCAGAAATTGGGTGGTGAACCAAATTTTTTTTCAAATGGTAAAAAGTCGGAGCGTTTAAAGTGCCTTCAAAAGTGAAGAATACTACCGAGCATTACTTATAAGTTAGAATAGTTGCTCATAGGACTTCTCAACTTGTGGAATGTAGATGCTTAAGACAAATATCAAAATAACTAATGAGACTAAAAAAAAATTGACTTATGATTGAAAGAGCAATAAAAAATGACAATACTTACTATTTCTTGTAAATGTAACAATTTTTAAAACTTTTCCATATCTGGAGAATATCTGAAACAAAAAAGGGAGAGGAAATTTAGACATTTGTCGATGGCCAAAAGGGGGGGGGCATGAAAATTTCAATGATTAATACTATCTGACTTTTGTCGCAAGCCGAGATGCATGCCTTTTCTTGTCATATCATCATAATGATCCATCCGACGGATAAAGAATTTTAGCGATGAAGAAAAGTCACACCGATTAAAATGGAATTTAGGCGGACGACGGATATTGGCGGAGAGATTATTTCATAATTTCATAAATATATGTAAATGTATATATATATCCTGAGTCGCTATATATATATATATATATATATATATATATATATATATATATATATATTGTTCTGACCGTCATTTATATGAAATGCAGTTTTTTACGAGGTATCGGTCTCTAATATTTTTTTTGTATGGATTTTTCCACACTAGCGAGCTTACTACAAAATGTGGTCCACTTCATGTCAGTTGTATAATCTCTGGGGCAGTTCCCCATGAAAAAGACGGAAACAAGCTCTGTGTTACTCTTGACAGCAATAAGCTCATGATAACTAATTAATGAAAAATCTTTAATGAAACAACAAGGACAATGCCGAGCCAGATGTCCTGCAAACAAAACCGAACCTCTTTCTCGCATTCGCACGCTAATGTTCCCCTCGTCTATCCGCTGGGGGAGGGAGGGGGGAGGACATTCACAAGCCGCTTTTCAGTTCGTCGTGCTCAGCGTAATTTTGTCATTAGGCCGAGTCCGAAACCAACATAAACATGCCTTGTAATTTAATTAACTGATAAAACAATAATAACAATAACAACAATCCGCACGCTCGGCAAATATGATCCGGACGACGCGACGCGGCATGCTACCGCGGTGAGGAGAAACCGCGTAAATACTTGGGTTTTCTGTCGGAGCTACGGTGTTGTATCCGGCCCGAGGGACCATGAATTTCCGCTCACGACGCAAAAACAGCAGATCCACATAGATTTTCCACCGGAGTTGCGCGTAGCCGTCCAGCTTGAGGGACGACGAGAGCACGCTAGACAAAAACAGCGCATCTACAGAGGGTTACCATCGGAGTGAAGCGGTTCTTTCCTCGCCGAGGGACTATTCGAGTGCGCTGAGTAAAACCGCATATCTGCAAGGGGTCTCCATCTAAGTTATGCTTTCATGCTTAGCATGACAGGAAGGTATTTATGAAATCATTTTCAACGGCCGCTCGCGCTCAGCAATACGCAAACACTTGAACGGCTCCACGCAGAAACAATAAAGTTACCGGGGAGTACCCCTGGGAGAGGGGAGGGGGTCGTTCCTACAGCTGTGTCCCTCGCGAAACCACCGCGAAATTACGCCCCCTCCCCTTATCCTCTCCCTGGATTCGGAATGATGTCCATGTACGGCTGTGCACGATTAATAAAATTTGAAATTCCTTATTTTCAATTGGATTACGGCGACCGCAGCCTGCGCCTGTGGGGGCATAAGGACACTTGCTATTTTCATATCTTTTTTATGGACCTTATCGGGATCAACATTTTAGCGCGAATGTTGATAAGTGCACAGTCTGTCGTTTAGTTGCGCGCAAGTTGCGAAATTTTAATGAGAGCGTTGTTCGGATTTTCATGTACCGGATGATTATGGTGTATGGTTGATTCCTCTGTGGGAGTAGGATGTGTGTGCATATCCGTGATGCAAAAATTTTGCTACCACGACGAAATCTTCACCTTTGTTTGATTTGCTTTGTTTGAAAGTATGCGAGTTATAAGTCTGGAGTGTAGCTCCAAACGCGGAGAAGGAACATTTTTTGGGGGGTATTTGACAGTACACAGGACAGCACAGTAACACGATTTGATCATTGTCATACTAGCCAACCAGGTTGTCCTGTTAAATTGCATACGTAGCCTTATTGGACTAAGTTTAAACTTTTACTTGACGTCTGTTGAATTTGTTGTTTGGATTAGTTGATGTTCAAGAGATGTCAGTTCATGTTGAACCGATATCAGTTGAACCTCAAATGATACTAGCTTTCAACTGTTACCTGTTATATATCTATTGAGTATCATCTGGTATCAGTTCAACCTCTACTGGTACCAACTGATACTCATCAAATATCTGCAGACTTTCAACTGGTATCAGTTGGTAACAGTCGATATCAGCTAATATCAGTTAAGATCAGTTAATATCAGTTCATTTTCTCTACTGATCTCAACTGATCATTTTCAACAAGGAAAATATGCAAAATTTTACTGTTGAATATTTCTCGAGGTTCCTGAACTGTGCTCTTTCAGGTATGTTACGAATGTGTTAAAATTCCCAAAAATCTTCCTTAGTCAAAGAATCTCAATGCAAACCAAATGGATCCCCCTTTATACAAGGGGCTGTTTGAGGAACGATCAACCGATCAGCCGATCAGCTTCTGAAAACAATGAAGTAATTCACTATTTGTCAAATTCAATGCCATGACAAGGTATTGACGATAAATGGACATACCTACATTTTCCTCGATCATTTTCCTTGCAAAATCGACGAAACAAGTCTGACATTGGTATAGCTTTTTTCAAGCCCTTGGATCTGGGGGAAAAATGTGCGGAGACGGATGAAAGCAAAGTTTCGTACATTATTCGTGGATAAATATGTTTGAGCTCATCCTTTTTCCGCTCGTCAGACTCTAGGAGAGTCATTAAAAAAGGTTCAAGAGGGAAAACTTGGATGATTACGAGAAATTAACAGATGCTCGCTCGCCCGAACAGGCGTTTGTTCTGGTTCCCGGAGACGGAGAGCCAACTCAAGCAACATGCACCGCGGTATTATCCTCCTGAGGGCAATGTATGTTTATGCGGGGCTCGCGGAACATGTAACGAAACTCGGAGGAGGGGTCGGTGGGCGGGGGGCCATTTTAAGGAGAATGAGCAAGGTATAGCAGGAAACTCCTGCGCTCAGCAACATCACTGTATGAGCTCTCAAAAGTTGCCAAAATTTCCACCGATAAATCGACAATTTCTGAGAGTATGGGTGTGCGGCCTCATTTTCAGCTTTTAGCGCTCCGTCTTTATGTCTCTGGATAGACCTAATTACCGACGGGGGAGAAAAAAGAGCTCAAGGACGAGGTACCGACAGCAAATTTCTGGCTTTTGCTGCAGATACCTAACTGTTCAATGGAACCAAAGATATCTCCGTTCTCAGCTCACTCAGTATAAAGTTTCAATTAGAGTACCTTCATGTGGAAAGTATGGACAACTCGATTTATGTAGCTCTTGGGACCCAAAAGGGCAACAACGTGAAAAACGAAAATCACCAGAAAAGTGCCGCTGCCAACCTATGAATTTGAAATATTAATCAATAGGGCCGGCAGCACATTGTAAATAAGCGGTTTTAAGGATTAAGACTTTGAAACTGAGAAAATTCATGCAAAATCAAAGTTTCATACGAGCTTTTATAGTTTTTGATCGGTGTACCTACTCGTACAGTTTGAATTGGTACCAATGGATAATTCGAGTTCATAGGTTGGCTGTCCTTTTGGGCCCCAAGAGCTACATGACCCGAAACCTAACCTAACCTCCAAACCTCCAACTAACATAACCTCCAAATTTTCGAGTTGTCCATACTCTCTCTCTAAAGGTACCTACTCTAGTTTCAATATTTCAAAGAACATTCGCTCAAGTTAAGACACTTACAAAAAAACAACTTAAAACGGGGCTGAGGCCGCAAATTAAGTCCCGTTTTAAGTTGTTCCTTTGTTAGTGTTTCGGGCCGATTAAGTTGTTTTTTCTGTTGTTAGGATAGGACACTTGGACACTCCAATTCAAAGTAAAACATTCGCTAGTTCCCCGAAAAATTCTTAACTTTCAGAGGCGATTCGGCAAAGGGCGAATGTACATACGGCGTTTTCCCTTCAGCACGGCGACAAAGCGGATGACTGTTATTACTGTGCGATGGGACCGCCGAGTAAAATGATGTGTGGTGGAAGTCAGCAAGGTAGAGACGTTCTCGGAGGGGCGGAGTGGGAGGGGGGGAGGCGTAACATGAAGACGTCGGCGGTGGGTCGGAGTGCAGTTTTCGTAAAATTCTCTCCACGCGGAGCATAGGATTTAATAGTAATTGCTCCGCTAAGCTGATGCCTTGCAGTGACGTAACGGGGCTTACAGTGAGCCAAGGTTAATTGGTTTTCGGCCGCCAGGATTTTGCCGCCGTAAATTTTAATAACGGAAAATTCGTTTCCTCCGATTCTCGTTATTTTTTATCTGCTCCGTCGTGTCGCCCGATTAAATTCCCGCCGCTTCTCCGGCCGATTCGCAGGATGCTCGTCCACTAAATAGGGCCCGTATGGTTACTTGAGCTTCCTTGAAACTATCGTAACCCTTGTCTGACACACTCAGATCGTAGGACTCGTAGGTGGATCTTGAGAAAGCTTTGCGCCTTTCCGCCACTCCCAAATACGGTACAGTTCCTAAGGAGAGCCTTTTAACTTATCTCTCGAATCCGAGCGACACTTCATTGGTAACGTGTAGCGGAGCATTGCGAGCTCACGCCTCGCGCCATCGCGCCTTCAATTTTTCAGATGTAGCACGGACATCCATCAAGCACGAATAGTTGTATCTCTGCGCCGTCGTCAACGCGCATCATTTCCTTCGCTCTGTTTCTATATTGTGTTGGTTTCGGTTGTCTCATTTGTAGTGCTGCTTCAAGGAGCACGTGCAGTAACACAGCCGAAGATAGGAAATAAGTAAACCGGCCTCGTGTTTTAACTTTCCTCCCGACTTCCACTAGCAGCATTGCGAGTTCACGCTCCACTACTCACGGCACGTAGGTACTTTTCGGCACTAAACGTAATATTTCATGTGCAATATGGACACCCATCAAGCACGAATAGTTTGCACCGCGTTCAGATTTCTTTTATTTTTGAAATTTGAAATAAGTTAAGGTTAAGTTTGATCAAAATAAGCTATGGCGTGTCCAAATCATTAGCCATTTTGAAAAATTTCTACCCCAAGAAAATAGCCCAAAACATAAATTTTCCAGCATTGTAGTAGACTCCGCCGCCTCTCGGGACTTATTTCCGGTTTATAGTTCCTGGACCTCCGTTCACCACTATCATGCGTGCGAGTACCTTTCATAATTCTTCACTTTCTTTTCTCCCGTTCATTTATGAATTTTTCGCATATTTTCTTGGTCACAATTACTTTTCTATTCTAAATTTGCTATCTGTTAGCGAATCGTGTCTTTGGCGCGCCCAGGGGCGTGTCTGCCAATGGCAGATTGGCGTTATGGCCGGTCTGAGCCTACAAACAGGGTGTATCTAAAATAAACCTCTTGAGAAGGAGCTTGTCTATTTGAAGGGTGAATGGGGGTTGAATTTAGCTGTATGTACGTAGGCAGGATCCACTACGAGTATGAGCTTAAAGTGGTAACATTGGTTATTTCTCATTTTCTTGTAATACAAGACAAATAGTTCATAGATTTTTGTCACTGTTATTTTTGCTACATATTTATTTTAAAAGAGGAGCGCCTTGCCAACCAAGAGGGAAATATTTTCAGCTTATGTCACTCTCCACACATCAAATTTTTACATAAATACCGCGCGACGAGGGAGGACGAGGAAGGAGCAAGTTGAAAAGTTTCCAGGTTTTATTTTTTTTAATCCTGAGTGGAGACCTCGTAAACTCTCGTCAAGTAAACCCCATTTCTGTGTACTCGAATCGACTTGGGACCCAGCAGTCCACCATTTGCCTACGCGGACTGTCATATTGTGCGCGAAAACCGGGAATGCGGAAAAATATCCTTTTTTTCCTGCGGAATTGAAATCCAGCGTTTCTGTCGGAAATAATGAGCAGTCTCTCTCCCCTACCAACCAACCTACCTGTTTTTCCGGGAAGGGGAGCTCCCCCCCTTTTTGACCACTCGGAACCGCTAAAAATACCCATTGCGTCTGGTTTACTGCGGTGAGAGGCCCGCGCAACGGACCATTTCACCTTTCCCTGTCCAATGGAGTAGCCAATTAATTATTTAACCGGGATATCGGGAGTTCGGGACGAATGACGGAGGTAAAGGGGCGGAGGTGGAGGTGGGGGGGGGGGGACGTCCCCTCGTCGTCGGAAAACAATGAGCTCCAAAAATGACGTCCTGTCTGTCATTCTGTCCTCCTGAGGAGGCCCCGCCCCCCGCGTAACTCGAGTGGCGACCCAATGTAGATAGGCGGTTTTTGCAACGCGTGGCAGCATCCATCTCTCTGCTTTATTATAATTTGACGTCACTTATGAGACCGTGCGCATGAATGAGAACAGCTGAGTTCGTATCCAAACGTGCAGTCATGTTATGGGTAAAAATAGACCAATTCGCAGCTAGTGTTTCAAAATTTGTACTCTATTTGTACTTTACTTTTTTCACCGGCGATAGCGAGCGAATCGAGACGTTCAATTGAACATTTAATGTTACTTGAAGACATATTGGAGAAATAGTAAATACCTACTATTCAGAAAATCTTAATGGCGGCGGCACACATTAAATTTATGTCATCCGATAACCGTTTGTAAAATACAATGTTATACAAAAAACTTCAATTTCTTTTTTTCCCCCAAAATATTCCACAACTATATGTAACCTGGTAACACTGGCACTCTTTAAATATTTATTTATGAAATGGTATTCCGACATGCTAAGAACACAAAATTGCAGTTTTGTATAACTTTTTGAACTACACAAGACGAACCAAAGGCATTACGTAGATTTCTGCGATGAATTATTTGGGACAAAACTAAAATTATATTGAGACAAATACCAAGTATATTTTTACAATTCTATTTTACGCTGCTGGAGACCTCAAAAAATTAGGAGGGAGGGAATCCTCTTTATCTGTTTGACAACGTTCGAGGATCGTAATATTTACTTGTGCGGCTCTCTGGAAAAGTAAATTTTGGGCAAAAATTTTGAAACGCTCTATTTGAAATATGCGATTCAGACATCGAGATGCCATTTTCATGTTTACGCTGGACGGTGTATTTACAGTGCACGCATCACTCATTCCGATTAAAATTCTATTGAAACATACAAAACAATCCCCAGGGCGCAATCGGCGTTTATCAAAACGGAATTAACTTTTTTGACTCCCCTCAGAAACAGCGTATCCATCGACTTTGTTGGGAGCACATGGATGCTTTTGTAACTGACTCACTCATCCGGTGTCCATTTATTAATGAAATAATACGAAAGCAAGGCAACTAAAATTATTTCCATTTAGAAGAGTGCCTCGAGGAGACACTGAATAATGAAAGACAACAATTCCACCCGATGAAGAGCGATGATCACTTCTGCTCGCAGTTCGAAACCGGTGAAATATTAAAAAGGAACCCGCACTGGACGAGTTTTTTTTTTACGTGTTGATTCAGGGTGGTAAAAAAAAAATGAGCCCGGCGATATGTTCACATATTTTTACTTTCCAATGATATTTAAGTACCGATTCGAAATAGTGTGCATGCCAGATCGAATGATTGCGTTTCCCTCATAGAACTGTCTTTTATTGTTTAATGGAAAACAAAAAAATCAAGTCGGGAAAGTTACATACCTACCTCCCGTGAGTAGGTATGCGGTCGGTGAATTCGTTGGCATGTGCTGTTTTCATGCGTGAGTATAAAAAACGGGTTTTCCCCTTTTTTTTGTAAAGTCAACACTGGAAAAAAAACACATTGGATCTAGAGCCCAGACTCTTAAAACCATCGACAAGAAAAAATACTCTTGATTCAATCGGATTTAAGCTTGAATCAAGAACCAAGCCTCTTAATCTGAGCGGATTTCCTTTTGATTTAAGCTTAAATCTGATTAAATCAGGAGTATTTTTTCTTGTCAATGTTTTCAACAGTCTGGACCCTAGATCCAATGTGTTTTTTTCCAGTGAATAGGAAAGATAGTAATTACCGTGATTATTAAATGTCTTCCTTATATTTACCAATGTATATGTAAGTGCTGTTTTATTAGTTAGTTATTTTATTTACAGAAATACAGCATCCCACGCCATTAGCGCCTGTACAAAGAATTTGGGAGATGGGTGATTAGTACAGCACTAAAGTATTACCTATTAAATGCATTCTTCTATCTAATATGGATAGGGTATCCGATGAATCGATGTGCTAAATATCTCGTTTGTGTCGATTTGTAAACAAGACAAGGTGTCGGTGGCTTCTTTTAATCATTAAGTAACCTGCATTTAGACTGGAATTCAAAGCCTCCTAAGTATTTTTATGTGACCCGTAAAACTGGATTTTATAACGAATGGAACATAAACATATGATCCTTGAGTAAAATTCAACCATGACTTATTCATTGTAAACCTGAATATTTGACATTGATCAAATAGAATACAGATCACACGCAAATGGCGCCATTTGAGTTTCAGCCGTTTGAATTGTGCTCTACCTAAATAGTTTAATTTCAAACCTCTTATCGGGAAAATCATTTTCTCCATATTTAGATGAATAGCAAGTATCAAAATCATCCGAATCAAAATGTCTATGTGGGGGACTGTACACGGTACTTTCACAAGTTTAGCAATCCTGCGGACCCCAGCTGGTAGCTCCTGCCTTAAAGGAAGGGAAGGGGATGTTATACAGATGGTCACCGGCTTCATGGCGTATTAACCAACCATCAGAGGGACAGACCGGTCTCGTAGCTGTGGTAAAAGCAGCCTGTCTAGGAGATGGTACTCCAAAATCAAACCCTGTTCCTCCAGGTTGGGGGTTGGGGCATCGGGCTAACTCCCCGATATCTGGAAAAAACTCACTGTTAAAAAGCCTAACATGAACATCCTCGGTGAACATAGAAAAAAAACGGATCTTGGCAATTCATCTTTTCAAATTGTCATTGGTGAATATTTGGTTTTATTTCTATCCTAAAGATTTTCGATAATAATTTTTTTTTTTTTTTTTTTTTTTTTTTTTTTTTTTTTTTTTTTTTGGATGGAAGTATTGCTTCATTCTAAAAATATTTCCACTTTTAAAACGTTGCAAATATTTGTAAAACTTTTTCCAAGCGATTGCATCGATATTACATTTGACATGGAACCACCTTAATATTTACAAAACACACATTAATTTTCATTTAACGAGTATATTTTTTTCATCAATATAAATGAGAATAATCCATGCAGAGTGTGCAAACATTTCAAAATAATGAGTTGAAAAACGCTGAATCCGCGAATTTAAATGTAAAAGCCTATCATAGAGCGGAGCGGCGCGGCGTGCAGCCAGCGCAAATGCGCACTGGCGAACCTACAGGGATACTACTGGCATTGCGCAATGCTTGAAGTATTCCGTTAGGTTTGTAGGCGCCAAATGCGCGTTCCATGCTAAACCTGAGTGCTAAACCAGTGACAGTACCGAGTACAGTCCCCCACACAGACATATTGATACGGATGATTTTGATACTTATTATTCCTCTAAATTTTAGGGAGAAAATTATTTTCACGACAAGAGGTTTGAAATTCAACTATTTTTGGTAGAGTGCAATTGCAAACGGCTGAAACTCAAATGGCGTCGTTTGCGTGTGATCCGTATTCTATTTGATCAATGTCAAAAATTCAGGTTTACAAGGAATTAGTTATAGTTAAATTTTACTCGAGGATCGTGTTTAAGTTCTATAATTCACTGCTGAGCTGATCAACTGTGTTGTCAAATTGTCAATCTAATATAGACTTCCTAAGAACTGCCTCTGGCGCAATAATCTTTTCTAGCATTTTCAGGATCGGCGCAAGTTTCCGACTCCCGTAGTTTGAGACTGGGACTTCGTGAGTCCGTGTTGGAGCATAGATCGTATTCGATACATCAAACGGGTGAGATTGTACCGATATCGATTGGTTCAAAATATAAACATAGCCTCAAAACTCGATTGAGTAATCTGACGGAACGGGATTTTTGTGATAGATTTTTGATGCGCATGAGTACTAATTGGCCAAGAGTAGTAAAATTGCAACGAAATTTCTCATTTTCAGCTTTTCTGACGAATATCTTAATATTTTGGTTTGAGATTATGCTCTATTGTTCTGAACCAAACGATATATCGGACCACTATCGAATACGACCCATGCGTACATTACGTAACGCACTTTTTCGCCGTTTTTGATCCCCCCCTCCTCCTTGTAACAATTTAACGCCTGTGTGGCGTAAGTCCCTGTCCTTTGACCCGTAAAAATAAAATGGCGTACCACCTCTCGACCCCTCCTCCCTAGGGCGTAACGTAATTTATGAACGGCCCCCGTGGATTTTTCAATAAATACGGCCCGTATCCCGTAATACGGAGCTCCCACCTCGGGCTCCGGGAGAGAGCGCGACGGTCCTCAATTTTTTCTCGTTGCTCCTCGCTCGACATTTCCCCTGTCGTCATAAAACGCCGATCAAAAGATAATGGGCGAGGGTGCGGATGAAGATCTGGCTCAACTTTTTACGTCCTCGCGGAGATAGTTACGAGTCCCGGGCGTCCGCGTCGACACTTATAATTATCTTAATTCTTCCATAACGCCACGCTCCTTCTCCTCAAACCACCTGTTTATCACGCAAATGGCTTCAATTTTACGGTCTGCCCAGTATTATCGCCGATATTGCTATCATTATAAGCCTGCCCGTCCCGAGCCTTGTATCAATGTGATCTAATAACAACGTGAAATATGAGAGATGAGCATTTTCTTTCCGCCATCGAAAGGAACTTCTGACTCAGCTCACGAGCTCCCCTCCGCTCCTCCAACACAGTTAAAAATGTCTATGTTTCATGTGACGTCACGTTTTAAATTTTAAGGGATGTCTGTAGTGGAAAATTTCACGAGAAAACAAATGGAACCGCTTTTAGGACTTCAAAGTTTTGTATAAACGGAGTTATACACTGAAAAAAAGGTGCTTGGCTCAAGTATGAAGATTCTTGAATTTGCCGCCAAGAATTTTTTATCTTGATTTAAGCTGATTTATTCTTGATACAAGAAAAAAAAATGCTTGGGTTAAGCAAAAAGTAGTTTATATTAAGCAGCAAAAGTCTTGATTTAAGAAAAAATACTTCTTGGCGGCAAATTTAAGATTTTTTTTTTTTCAGTGTATGCTTTTAAAGATTCCAAATTTTGTCCGACCTTTCCTATTGATTCGATCCACTGTGCAAGGTGAGAATGTCCGGGTCGAGGACGAAGAGAACGCCGGGATACGAAAGGCACCATTTGTTGGCAATACATCGAATGAAGTAGCCAATAAGTCAGTCTACGTGTGGCGTATCAAATCACCATTGAGATGACGGAAAATCAGCGATTTTCACACTGAGAGAGTATTAGCACATGATACCTACTTCCGTGAATGCTTTTAACTTTAAAGCACGGAGAACATCAATAATTTTTTTCAACAAAATTACTCGCCGAGAATGGTGTGGGTAGCTTTCTCATAATAGTCATTCATAAGAAAAAACTATGCGAGTTCTATAAACGATATGATTTATTTTGGATTCGTTACTTCCAAGTCGCTGCCACTTGCCGAGAGAGGTGCCTTGAATACAGCCGTAAATGCCTGTCTGTTTGAAAACATAGATAAACCGTATGAGATGGAAAGGCATTTTATACGAAAGACGCTTTATCTTTGGGTAAGAATTTGTGTTTTTCATTGAAAATTCCACTGATCACTGAAGCCGAAAATTCCACCGATCACTGAACGCCTCCCTAATTCCTACGATGCTTCCTATGATACGAGCTTGCTAAATAATTTATTTTTTATTATTATTTTTTTCAATTTCGCTTCTCAAAATCCCAGTGTTTCCCAGCGCTCACAAGTGGAAAGGAGGAGAAGTGGAACAAAGAGCATTGATTCACAGCCGCACATTGTCCATAGAATGAGTTCTGATGGTGATGTACCCCACCTCAACATCGAAATCAGATCAGCGAGAGAAAAATTGGCTTTTTCCATTTTCGCAGAAACGCTAAACATATAAATCAAAATGTCCGTGATTCCAAGCGCATATGGAAAAATAATTTAATCTCCGACTATTACGGAATTCCCTGCGTTTACCTCTAACTTTTAATACTCATTTCTGCTATCTCGGTCATTCCTGGTTTTTTGTGCCCTGCTCCCCCCCCCCCCCTCTCCAAAGATACAAGTTTATTTGCAGAATTAAACTTTGTTTTGGTGTATTTCGAAAGTTCAAAAGAAAGCGGTCGATTCTTGGATCACCGTTAAAAATAAACCGTATTCAGAATAAAACATTTATCTAATATTGGCGGGTATAGGGAAAAATCGAGGTCAATGGGTCAGTAAAGACATTTTATTTTTAAATGTGTCATGTGGAAGTAGTATGTGATCTACGCTTACCGTTTTCTTCCTAACCTTTTTTGATGACAGCAATTGGGAGGGAATTTCACTCGAAAATGCCAAAAAATTAGGGCTACAACGTAGCCAAAAACGGGACTTAAATCGCGCTCCTAGCGTTTGACATTAAGCGGCAAATTTGTCGTGAAATGCGATGGAGGCATCTGGAATTTCCGAACCTAATTCATAAATTAGAAAATTTCTGTTCTTGACTACTACGTTAATTTCGGTTTTGGTCTACTACGTTATAATTTCAGTTCTTGTCTACTACGTTTATTTTGGTTCTTGCCTATACGTTAATTTCGGTTCTTGTCTACTACGTTAATTTGTACTTCCCGCATATAAAATAACCAGAATCTACTCGAGCCAAATAGAGCACTTAGCTACCTCATTTTGGTATATTTTACGATGGAAATTTTTTTCTGCGCACTGACTGTTTTTCGGACAAAATTAAGGGTACCATGTATCAAAAGCTCTAGTTTTTTGCCTAAAGCTTAGGTTGACTTTGAGGTGTAAGTAGGAGGCTAGGCCCCATTACCGCTTCGCGAATCCCCCCCCCCCCCCCCACGAGGCGCTTCGCGCCTCAGGCGTCACGTATTACTCTTATGATTTTATTATATTCAAAATTTGACCTATGTCGATAAAGTTTTTTTTTTTCGAGAACTGGTAGTTTGAGTACACTATTCATTACGTAAACTAGAAACGTTTATACGTTAGTTTATTATGAGTTAATTTTGGAAGTTTTTGATATGTTAAACGCGTTCTCCGTGAAATTTTGCTTAGAGCATATGCGTGCTGTAACGAGTGGTTTTTGTGGTCCCTTTTTTCTCTCTTTTTTTACAGACTTGTGATATTAATCAGACCTAGAAAAGGGGGCGAATGAATGAACCAAGAAATTGGCTGCTGAAGGTTCTCCGGGTCAGGACCTTCTGAAATTGCGACGGACCTGACGACTGAAAGTAGGACTAATCTGGCTCGGACCAGAGCCGGGCCGGGCCTGGGCCAGCGGGAGATTAAATATGACCAGAGCGTGGAACAACAGACAGGTACATCAAAGAAGCGCCGAGGCTTAATAGGACGTATTTATGATAAAATGAACTATATTCATGGGGTCTGCGTGCAACATAGCTCTTTTTAGCATAAATAGGTGCGTTCAATAGTTCAAAAGAGCCATGATCAGCGCGAAACGGGGTATTAGGAAACCTACCCCTTGCCAACTTTGGTCTCGGCTCAAAAGGGGATTAAAACCACAGTCGTCGAGTTAATATCTCGCGCCGGTCGAGGCACATAATGAAAGTGCTCCTGAGTTTGCGTGATTTGGCCGGAGAACTTTCTTTTAAATCTCGGCGGTCCACTAACGCCCAGAATCGTTCTGAATGTTTACGCTGTAAATATGATGAAACTGTAACTTCAAAAACTCTGATAGTACACTGGGAAACAAGTTTCTTCTGAAGACGAGTCATACTAATTTTGAAGAGACACATTTTTAGGAAACGATCAAAGAATGGTGACAGGAAGTTTCACAAGAAAATGAGGAAGTGCGAGAAATCCCATGCAGGAACGCTATGGGAGGATAGGATACTGTGGCGGCTTGGTGTCGAAGAGCACCAGAGAACCCTTTGAAAGCGGCTCTCAATTTCAGTATTAAGATAAAGACAAATAAATTCAAGCAATTTTAGAGAGTAACTGAGATATTTTTAGTTTTTTTTTTTAGATCTTTTTCAAATGTAAGAGAAAGCTCTTTTATACTTAATTTTGAGTAAAAAGTAATGGAATTATTTTTAAAAATGTTTATGAGAAAAAAAAAAACTGTATTCCAAAACTATAGGGGATTATTTACGCAGAAGCGGCTGGATTACGAGCAGGGAGGAAGGGGGGGGGGGAGGCCGAAACTTAAACTTACACTTGCGGTATTCATTGGTTTCGCATGGCGGCTGGTAACACGTGAAATCACCGGATGATTTTTGCCACACGGTTCAAAATCCCTTTTCAGTGCGATCAATGTTTTCCCTCGAAAAGCATTTTTTCATAATAAATAAATAAAAATAATAAAAAAAAGAGAAAAAAAAGAAAAAATGCAAACGTTACTTAGAACGGTTGCAGAGTGAGAGTGGGTCATAAGGGATGATAATATAGCATTGTGGCACACAGGTACTTTTGAAGAAATACATATTTTATGCGTACTTTTCGCGGTGACTTTAGGGCGGGGACGAGAGTCAGAACAATTTAACAACACAAGGAAGTACAGTATAAAATTGATTTAAATGAAAAATGAGCAACTCACTGAGTTTAACAAAAAAAAAAAAAAAAAAAAAAAAAAAAAAAAAAAAAAAAAGTTACGAAAAAAACGCAGCAACATTATCTCCGGAGAGATGTATTTTTTTTTATTGCAAAGTGAGGTTAGCGTTTGCCAGTAACGACGGGCGAGAATGCAAAGAAAAAAAAACGCGAGAACACCAAATGAAAAAAAGGAAAGGAGAGACGCAGGAGAAAACGCAAATGAGAAAATAATAACAAAAATAACGAAGAGGCTGATGGGCGTGAATGGTCTTCGTAAGGTAGTGAAGGGAGGGAAGTTCACGAGGTTAGACTTCGTGCAGCAGTCTCAAATCTGTGATCCTGCGGTGCAAGAATATAAAGACGAGAGCTTGTTTCCCCTTTGTTGCGGCAGAAATTCGTTGTCAGATCAATGTTAACATGTTTGAAAGTTAAATCGCACCCACATCCAATTAAAAAATACTATTAGAACAAGCACGGCGTGATCGCTAATCACCAATTAATCAATGGCATCCATCATCCTCTAAAATACCTACTATACTCGTAAGAATAGACCGCTTGGCAATGCTACAGGCCTCATTGTATGACAATACACGTCTTTGTCGAGAATTACCGTTGACACATTTTTAATTTTCCTTATTTTCTTCGGAAGATAGATTAAAAAATAATTTGGTTAATAATGTTACTTAAAAATCTATAATTTCGGATGATGAGCGTCTCAAATGTCTCCAAATCATAATGTAAACCACATGCAACCAAGGGTCGGACTGGCTCACATCCTAGGGCGTAGACCCTTAGCCGGCTAAGAGGACGTATTATGATATTTTGACGGCCGACGTGAAGGGCTGGCCAGAAAATTTTCGCGAATTAGGTACGCTATTTTCGGGTTCGCACAGAGTGAAAACTGCAAAATTGAACACTATGAAGTAACCGCGAAGACTCATGAAATAAAAAACAAGCGGCAAAGTTCTAATACGTTTATATTAAAGAAGCGCTCAGCTGTCAGTCTGTGTTTAAAGTGAATTAAGGAATCAGGAAAATAGGAATTTTAGGAAATATTTTGCACGGCTCAGTAACCATGTCCGAGGTACGAAATTGCCAGAATGTGAGGCAACTTAATATGCATATAAATTAACCTATTCCTTTGCAAAAAGAGAGGCACGTCTCTATTGAAATCTCCAAAATTCATTTGAACGTATTTATAATATACAGAAAAAGATTTATGCGCATATGACTCACATCAAATAGAACCACGGAGCCTCACGTCTATGCACACAGCCTCTTTTCATTTGAGTTCATCTTTTCAAAGCTCCTTTCAATCTGCTTCACTGCACTGAAAAAAACACTCCGGCCATGGAAGCCGTACTTACGGGCTATATAGACATACCGTTCGTGTTCCGGGCTCAGAGGCCGAAAGTTCCGAGCGTAGCACCCGGAGCACTTCGACTGCTCCGGGTGCTACGCCCCGAACTTTCGGCCTCTGAGCCCGGAACACGGACGGTATGTCTATATAGCCCGTAAGTACGGCTTCCACGGCCGAAGTGTTTTTTTTCAGTGTGAAAATGCCCTATCTTTCTTGAACGGTCATCACATCTGTTTAATTCAGTCAAATCGCAGTTACGTTGACTCCCGTAGAATTTTTCCAAACATTTTGAGTTTTTTTCTCACATTTATTCTCAAAAAGAAAAAAAAAGGGGGGGGGGGTTGAGAAAAAAATGTGTTGATTCAAGCAGTGTCTTAGGGCACGCTGACAGATTCCTAGAAGAGGAACAAAGGAATATTTTCAGCGGAGAAATGAGAAATATTTTGGATTCAATGATAAAGAAAAGGGGACGCGGTGCGGGGGGGGGGGGGGGGGGGGGGCTACGTCTGTCGTGCTGAAAGGTGCGCAGGTCGAGAGGTTGATGAGCCGGAAAAAAACTCACACGCGAAGAGAAACTGAGACGACGAGGCGGAGGGGGGTGTAAAGGGGGAGTAAAGGGGGATCGAGGGCTAGGAAAAGATTAATCCTCGGACTTAGCGGGAGGGAATTGTTTCCTTGCAGCGCCTCCTGTGATTACGCGCCCGATTCGCTCGGGAGATCCTGTCTTTTAAGCGCAACAGGGACTTCGACGCCGTTCAAAGCAACTGTGAGCGGTGTCCAGGGAGGGTTTGCCCGGGAATGTCGTGACGTTCTCGAGCGTCACATAAAGAATTACCCATAATTAGGTATTAATTAGTTCAATTGGATTTTGCAAAAAAGAACCAGGAGCATTGCGATGTTGATAAGATTGTGCAATGTGCAACTTCTTTTGTCTTGAAGGAAAAACCGGATTACCTATCCATAAACAGTTTCTATTTTGCTTGCTAAAAACTGTAAATTTAAGACAAAAATTACCATGCAAATTTCATATTTCTCCATGATTTCAGCAAAGGATGAGGTTGCACAATCTTAGCATCATTACAATGCTTTTGGTTCCTTTTTGCAAAAGGCAATCTAATTGATCAGGAAAACACTCGAAATGTGCCGTGCTTCGTGTGTACCTATGAGGCAAGGAGGGTCAGCCGCCTCCCCAAGTTTTCGAGAATTTCCTTTTTACTAGAGCGTGCGCCCTTGGCTGCCACGCAGCCCAACCCCCGAAGAGCGCTTTCCATCATCTGAGGTCCGCTTCGCGGCTCCCTTGTCGGTTAATCTAAACCGGGTGCTTTAGGTTGCTTAAAAAAAAAAAAAAAAAAAAAAAAAAAAAAAAAAAAAAAAAAAAAAAAAAAAACTAAAACTAGGCTTAGTCTGAGCGAAACCGCATTGCCAGTATTGAGCGCAGCAGTGCGAGTTCACGCCTCGCATCATAAGCGCCTTCAATTTTCCAGACACCACACAGCCATCCATCAATCACGAAAAGTTGTATCTCTACGCCGTCGTCAACGCGCGATGTGAAGTCTCTTACTCTTGATATTTGAGAAAGAAGGTTCAGCTTGCTTAATGTATACGATGGAGTATATTTTCAAAATATACGATGTGCTTAAAATATACGACTTGCTTAAAATATACAATGTATGTCTAAAACAATAATAATCAAATAAAAGGAAAAAGAAAAAAAAGAGTTTAAAAGTCTCTAAAGAACCCTGCGCTAAGCTCGATTAAAAATTAGTATTTCTGGCGAGAATCGTGTCGTAGTATGGAATATTTTTTCGAACCCATAAAAATCCCAAGCCGGGTCATTGTCACCCAACCATTTGTCTTAGGAGAGTTACGTGGAGGAGAAAGGACGCAAGAAAGCGCCAGTATGTTACCAAAAAGGCGAAAAATCCAAGAGACGTATTTTTTACTCTCCGATAACATAGTAGAAAAAGTCTTGGGCATCTGAGGGGTAAGCAACCCCCAATCACCCAAAACTTAATTTTCGATTTGTTGGCACTGAAGTCTCAATGCATGAGTATGTCCGATTTTTTTCTGAATTTTTGCGGGCTAGGGCCCTTAAAAGTCCCTTTATACTGAGAGTGAAACAATACGAATCAATTTCTGATTGGTTCCCGTATTTTAGGCCTCAACACTGTCAAAAACGGGAATAAAGATTACATTTTCGCCAATTGCAAAGATTATAAACTGGATTGGACCGGGGATTTGGGAGCACGGCGAGGAACAAACGGAATGAGAGAAGTAACAGAGTTAGGAATTCGGGAGTGAGTGGATCAAAGATTACGATAAACGTTCAATTTGTGTAATCTTTATTCCCGTTTGTGACTTCCATGAGCCGCGTTGTCTTAACTCTCGCTATAAAGGGACTATCCCGAGGACGATTAGAAATTCGGAGGCAATGAAAATATCGAGGTGGGGACTCGACCCGGACTTAAATCGACTAAACTCGCTTAAATCCTCATCGACACCACCGCCACCGCTGCGATGGGAAGTCGGGCATTGTAAACACGGCGCTTTCCTCCTCGGGAGCGGGAAGGGTAGCTAAATAGATTTATCGATTATCAAGTAAAGAGGAACGGCAAACATCCTCCGATAGAGAGGCGGCCGGGGGCGGGGTATCAGAGCCCCCCGCCCCACCCCGACGACCTCTTACGGTCAAAAGTAATGGATGAAACTTGTATGTTTACTGATTTGTCGAGCTTATTATGACTCGGCTCTCTGACCGAAAATTGAATTACTCTGCTCCGCCTCCCTAGAGTGCCTTGGATGCGGACACCGCGGAACTCCCTCCCCTGATTGGACCTCGAGCTCCGTAAGGATGCTCGTATTCGAGGGCTCATCAGGTGATCGACGCGTTGCGTTTGTATCGGGGAAGGGGTCCTTTGGAATCTCCGTGCTACTCCGATGGATTCCTTTTGAGCACTCGATAGCGCCGCCATTCAATTTTCTCTTCTGTTCGCCTCGACCGTTTTATGACACTGCTCGCGGCCCGCGGCGTGGCGACCGTGGCATGCTCTGGATCCCTGCCGGAAAAATCCGCTCCGCTTCCCGCGACTACTAATCAGCAATTCCGCCTGATAGGCTCCACGGATCGGATTTTCATACTCCCGAGCTCAGGAGAAAAACCGTATCAACGTTCCGACGATGCCGAATTTCTTCCAATGCAATAAGAGTTTTCTCCGTGGAAAACACGTGATTATCTCGGCCGAACAGGGCTCGTAACGCTTTGGAAGAGTGTTCGAAACTTGGCTTACAGTTCCAGAACCCATTTGGCCCATCAAGCCCAATTTTTAGGGGCCAAATTGACTTTCTGCCTATATATCACGGCGCATTTTGTGAAAAGTCAGACGCAAGATGTTTTAGTTCCAGAACTAGTAGCTGTAACTTGTAACTTTCGAAAAATCACCGAACAGAAACATGGGTGGCGGTAGCCACCTCCGGACAAAGTCTAAACTCGACAACACTGGAAAGCCTCCAAACGAAAAAGGTGGCAGCCAACCATAGACACACGTAACTCCCTTATTCTGAAAATTGATTCGACTCGAACTCGACTGCAGCCCAAACGACGGCACGGATTCCATTGATCTTGGTGTCTACTGACGCACCTAAATTGGGCCTACTAAGTGGGAAAGTTTCATCCAGATCCATTGAGTTTTCAAAAAGTTATAAGCACTTAAAGGCCCAAAATGACAAATATTTTTTGTAACATGGGCCGTTCAGTAGCGGGAAACCGACATGATCACCTTTCACAACAGATTTCTCTCTTACACGGCCACAGATTCTAATGGAACCTAGAAAGGCCCTGCTTGAGGATATAAGGATTTCATTTATACCACATTTAATAGGGTTTCAATGCTCGGATAATTCAGCATCGGCAAATAACTTTCAAAATTTTAGCTACAATGTTTTTAATTTTAGAAAAATCCGGTATAGTGGTTCAATGCCATTGGTCGATTCCGTTCAGTTCAGCCAGTCTCGGGAACGAAATTTCCCTAGTTACCAATACCAACTTCCAACTCTAACTACTTGAGAACAGATTTCTGATTTAATATAATATAAGAGTTCAATTCTCTGTAGAAGCTAACTAATATTTTTACACACTTAGGTATATTATTACGTCGCACGTCTTCTGCCAGAGCCCGATACACTATTTCATTAGTTTCAAGTGTTCAAGTGATGATGTCATTGTTCAGAAGTGAGGTTATCACTAGTCTGATCCAAGCATCAATGAATGTAATTCGGATTCCAAAATTCAGGTAAATTACGTCGATAAAAGGACACCAAAGTTGTGCCAAACTATCAAAAGGAAGCAGGATTTACACCACAGTTTGCATTCTCGTGACTAACAGCATCCAAATATTTCCCTACCATGCACACCGATGGATCGAAGGGAGAGCCCATTACTCTCAGTTTTTAATTACATTATTGTTTTCCTCAAGTCACGAATGCTAGTTTCCATATCTTGATGAGATGTAGTTGTTTTCAGTGGACCCTATCAGTCTCAAGAAAAGATCTAAAAATTACTGTAATATGAGCCTTCCCCCATCACACTACTTGCGACACGGTCACAAAGCTCTGACCAAAATTTATTCGCTTTAAATTTTGCTTTCAACCTTCGTGCTCTGGAGTGCTTGTGCTTCTCCTAAGTGTATGTTATTGACATTAAGATCTTGTGTTCTTCATGACTAATCTTGGAAAGCTTTCGCCTCTTACCGTTGCTGGTTTACATCATCGGCATATGCGGGGATGCGAGGTATAATTCAATCACTAAGTCAACTTTATGTCCCTAAATCAGAGATCTTTGACGATGAGTATTAGCTCAAATTTGGTTTTCTTCGAGTCTCTTTGATTTTGCGTCAGAAGTTGTTAGAAACACCATGTGGCCAGTCAATGTGTAACAAAGTCTTTCATGAAAGGTATGTACTCGTTCTATTTTCTCAGCTTGATGATTACTATAAAATCAAGAATTTACATTCCTGCATAAATCGCTGGGCCAAGTAATTACGTAGCGCCCATTCCGTCTCTATTTTAACATAAGGGCTTTTTTTTATGCGGATCGCAGTGGAACGCGGTGGATCGCGATGAACATCGGTATTTTTTTATTCTGTTCCTCAGCATGATCCAAGCGTTCCAGGTGGATCAGGGTGGAACGCTGGATCGCTCTTCCGAGGTGGGGGCAGCTCGCGATCCACTGTGATCCTAATCTAATGCGAGGAAGTTGCCGTCCCCAAAAAATCAAAACAATAACAAATCGAACCAAATTCCAAGTTTGGATTTTTTTATCGCTTGGAACACTTGGATCGGTCCGGATCGCTCAGGATTCCGATCCAGTGCATTCCACCGAGATCCACCCTGATCCGCGATAAAAAAAAAGCCCTATATGAAAACTTGATGTAAACACATCAAATAGTGAGGTTATGTTATGGACTTACACTGGTGGTGCAGCTACCGACTGTTAGATAATAAACCCTTAAATGCCATCCGGCTAACTTAGCTACGTCCATAGACACCAAGATCGTTGGAATCCGTGCCACCGTTTGCTCTGAATTCCATTCTATATCGAATCAATTTTCAGATGAAGTGAGTTGAAGGTGTGACTAAGAGTGTCGGCCACCCCTTTGTTATAGGGACTTTAGTAGGTCGTCATTTTCCTCGAACGGGGGTGGCTAACGCCACTCTTGATGTGAAAATATTGTGGTGTTGTTGGTTGTTGTGTCACAGAAGTATTCCATCTTCACCTAGTGAGTTTCTAGCATAATTACTCCAGTGAAACAGTGCACTCTGAAATTAATTGAGCGTTGGATCTATGTATGGTTCGCGTGCCTACCTAGTTCTTAATGGAATAAATGTAATCGGGTGAATCAAAGCCAAAAAAGATTAGACCAATCGGTAGCGTTTATGATCAAAAAGTTTGCGCCTAGGTACCAACTGCGGAACATGCTCTGATGAAGAGTTTTGGGGGTGGTGTTTCTAGTCCGACAGTGGACAACAAAATTACTAGGAATTCTTGAACTACCAGGTAACTGAGAGGTAGCCTTCATTATCTTTTATGAATCAAAAGACTCCATTCAAATTTAAATGCTTACTTCATGCCAGTTAGGTATACGATTCGACAAATTATGTGGTGAAGCAACTCTAAGCAAAATAAATCAAAAATTCTCCGCTAGCGTCAATATAGGTATACTGTAGCAAGAGTGGCGGTAGCCACTCGGGGGGTAAGCTTACAGTGTAGTATTTGCAGCAAGTTTTTCTCTTTTTCAATTAATTTTCTGACTGAGGCCATTGTAACTTGAGGTTGAAATTAAGTCGATTATTACCTGAATCGCTCAAGTTCAACGGAATGCATAATAGGTATATGTACAATTTTCTTATCTTCATGTTTCAAGTCACATTCCTAGACGTTATACTCTGTTAAAAGAAAAAATACTTTTGTGGCCGATGGAGCTTGGCTTAACGCACACTTTTATTGATAAATTACTTAAATACCTCTTACAGGAAATACTTTTTATAATGAGTGAACCAAAAAAAAAAAAAAAATTTAACTCTTTGAATGGACTTTCCACTTAGTGGTCTCACTGTTATTTAATTTAAAATTTTAGTGGCTGAATGTAAGTATGTCCAACAGTTGAGTTAAACACAGTAAAAATTGCAGAATTAATGTTGAAACTTTATGAGTAAGGAATAATTTATGCGGCAAAAGAAGTTCATTCTAAGTAGCCTACACTATGACAATTAATTGCTAATCCATCAGTTTTTAAAACATTATGTACCCTATTTCAATGAGAGAAGTTTAAACTCACCAAAACATCAGGTAACTTTTATTGATTGCAAACTGAATCACCCCCTATTAATGTTTAGTTGATCAAACAAGGAGTTCCAGTTCTGCTCATTGAAAAAATTATTCTCAGTTTCTCTGTCTCCAGCCAAATGTTTTATTAGCTTCACATCATTCCAAAAACGACCTGATATAAAAACTACAAAAAACCCAAAAAACTTTCAGATTCTAAGGGGTAAAGAATCCGGCCAAAGTCTTAAACTTGTTGAACCAAATTTTCTTATTACTGCTAAAGGAAAATAAAAAATTATACTTTACTGAAAATCGAATGTGGGCCCCTTCATAAACGAGTGATACAACATTCACTGCATGTGTGTATGTGAACCTCTTGTAGTTTTGTAGGAGCCCAAGCGGTTCGTTCGCTCTTTCCAACAAACGCTACATTCGTGAATGGAAAGTCCTTGAAGGAGCACATAACGTCCTTTTTCTTTCTTTAACTTTTGCATTTTTTATTCAGAATCTTCGTAAAATCAAAAAGAAAAGTATGGACTGATCTGAGCCTTATATGTGCTCTAAAACAATATGAAATATTTTATCGCACAAAGTCGAACTGTAGATCGAATGTAGGCCCCTTCATTTATGAGTGATGCAACAGTCATGACGTGTAAGTATGTGTAGCCCTTGCAGGAGCCCCCTTCCTCACCTATTTGCATTTTTATCTGAAGTACAAAAAAAAAATCGGTATGGATTGATCTGAGCCTTCTGTGCTCCAAAATAATATGAAATATTTTATCGCACAAAGTCCAATATTTTTCGATTCAGGTCCTACAAATGCTTTTAAAAGAGCATGAAAAAAAAAATACTCAATCGGCTGGCGAAAGTCCAGTATTTTTCTTGAGAATAGTCTCCTCCTTCAATGAGTGATGCAACAATTGCGACATTTTTGTATGAAAAGCCCTTGCAGAAGCCTTTTTATTTGACTCAGCTAAATTTTGAAGAATCACTGACGTGTCCGCAAAAATGCGTAAAAAAGATAGGTCACTGAAATTAATGCTTCATAGAGATATCTGAGGATCCATGTCAAAACCCTCTTACCTATTCTACTCTGCGTAAAAAATAAAAACGCTCTTTTCAACCATGATTTTAGTTTTTTTTTAAATCTTCATTAATTTTCTCTTAAAACAATTTGCAATATCTGGGTAATCCGGAGTCCTTTTCATGACGATCAGTTCATTTTGCAGTGGTATAGGATACAATGTTATAATAGCTACCATTTACATGCATATTAAACTGCAGCATCATAAGTTGAGATTAAAAATATTATACAATAAATAAGTTTTGGGAGAAAGCAAAGGAAGACTGATGCGCTCAAAAAATACACTGCAAGCAATCTTCCAGCATGCAGAGGGGACAAATACTAATGATTACAGTAAGAGTATTTTTGCGGACACGTCAGTGATTCTTCAAAATTTAGCTGAGTCAAATAAAAAGGCTTCTGCAAGGGCTTTTCATACAAAAATGTCGCAATTGTTGCATCACTCATTGAAGGAGGAGACTATTCTCAAGAAAAATACTGGACTTTCGCCAGCCGATTGAGTATTTTTTTTTTCATGCTCTTTTAAAAGCATTTGTAGGACCTGAATCGAAAAATATTGGACTTTGTGCGATAAAATATTTCATATTATTTTGGAGCACAGAAGGCTCAGATCAATCCATACCGATTTTTTTTTTGTACTTCAGATAAAAATGCAAATAGGTGAGGAAGGGGGCTCCTGCAAGGGCTACACATACTTACACGTCATGACTGTTGCATCACTCATAAATGAAGGGGCCTACATTCGATCTACAGTTCGACTTTGTGCGATAAAATATTTCATATTGTTTTAGAGCACATATAAGGCTCAGATCAGTCCATACTTTTCTTTTTGATTTTACGAAGATTCTGAAAAAAAAATGCAAAAGTTAAAGAAAGAAAAAGGACGTTATGTGCTCCTTCAAGGACTTTCCATTCACGAATGTAGCGTTTGTTGGAAAGAGCGAACGAACCGCTTGGGCTCCTACAAAACTACAAGAGGTTCACATACACACATGCAGTGAATGTTGTATCACTCGTTTATGAAGGGGCCCACATTCGATTTTCAGTAAAGTATAATTTTTTATTTTCTTTAGCAGTAATAAGAAAATTTGGTTCAACAAGTTTAAGACTTTGGCCGGATTCTTTACCCCTTAGAATCTGAAAGTTTTTTGGGGTTTTTTGTAGTTTTACGCTTACGCGCGTTAAACTCTATTCCTTCAGTAAGTAGAATTATCAATCTACATTCATTTTATTTTTCATTTCGCTTCTTAAATCCAAAATATAAGCCTCTCGATCAGTTTATGTATATTAAAAGCAGCTTCACCACTGTTAGAATGATTCATGTCCGTTTCTCTCTGGTTCACAACGTGCGTGTTCTTTAGCCGGCCCCGCGTGGCATCTTGAAAATTGAAATACAGTCCACTCCAAGTTTTAATGCCTTTTTTAGACTTTAGCCTTTGACTGAACAAGAGGTTAAAACTTTAAAGCGTCATAAGTTCAGTTTGATTTAAAGTTTCTGTACCTATATAACAAAAAAAGTTCGTAAAATACTTCAATATGCTTTTGCTCTATGATGAGTTCTTATTGGTTATACAGGCCTTTTTCGGGGGGGGGGGGGGATGTTTCAAAGGGGGAGAGGACATTCTCCAATCGTCTCCTCAGTCTTTTTAAATACAAGAGGGATCATTAAGTTACCTTTGATTCGCACGAGCAAAAAGTAGGTATCAGGAGGCAATTAATACGAAAAGGCACGGTCATCATTTAAGAGGCTTTATTAAAATTAACTCCCTGTAAAATATGCATTGATTCTTGAGTCCTTCTCTATTCACTGCCGTTTTAAACCCTCCGTGGACATGACCGGTGAGGAGGAGCGTGGGAGGGAGCAAACGGAGCGATTGATTTTATCTCGTGGCGTTTTGTCTCAAAATAAAGGTCGAGCGAAGGTGAGGGCGGGGGTGAAATTTCACGTCGGATTGGGTGAAAAATTCAAGTCCGGTTTTATGAGAACAGACGGGGACTGTGGAAGGCGGACGGTGGGTGGATGTACAGGGTGTTCCAGACTGACCGTTCGCTGTTCCAATCTCGGAATAAGAGCGGCATTGACGACATGGAGCAGAGGGAAAAGGGAAAATTATCATCAGTCATTCTGATAACTTTTGAATCCATGAGAAAAAGATCAATGATATGCAATGGGCCAGTTACGCTGGCCACAGAATCGTGTTTTGATGCTTGGTTCTTGTAGATCTGCTGAAAATAATGCGATCTATCTGAATAGCAATTCTATACGTTCATTAACCGAGATACCACGCTTTGAAAAATTTGTTTTATGACGTCATCCACCGCGGTATAGTGACATCCTTGGTTTCTTTCATCTCTTTTTCATCAGAGTTTCACGTAGAATAATCGGTTGAAAATAACGTATAGCTCTTTAACTATAAAGAATGCAAGGTGACAGAAACCAAAGGTGTCATACTATACCGCGGTGGATTGAGTCATGAACCTAGCTGAAAAATCAGCGCATTTTCACGAAAAGTGGGGGCATAATGTTAACAACTTGTAAATAAAAAGAGAGAAATTAGTCATATTTTATGTATTTTATTTTCTTTCCGTTTATTTTATTTTTTTTTCTTTTAGTTTATTTTATTTTTTTTTTAAACCAGTTTCACTACACAGAGTGTGCAAAAACTCAATGGTGGTAAAAAGTTGAAAAACGCTGAGTCCGCGAGTTAAACTAATAGCGCCGAACACAGTGCGGAGCGCGGTCGTCGCATATTCGCGCCTACAAGACTGCAGAAATACTTCACGCATTGCGCATTCACTACGGTACGGCGCGGCGGCGCGGCGGCGGTACGGTGACCGCTACGCATATTAGCGCCTTCAAGACTGAGGAAATACTTCAGGCATTGTGCGTTCATTACGGTACGCGCCTCAATCGTTCGGTTCTGCGGCGGCGGTAAACACCATTTCCGACCGATGCAAACCTCGAGCCTGCAATCCAAGGACTGAGGGATCGTGGAGATTTTGCACCCCCGAATGGTATTTGCGTCATTAATTGATGTTTGAGTTCGTCCGTCTTTTTCTGATCGACTGTCGTTTTAATGAGAACCTCTCTACCTTTAGCGAGGAGATCGGCTGTTCCCTTGAGTTCTCGTTATAGAGAGAGATTACTGTAATAGATTTTCTTTTTCCAGTTTTGCCAAGAACAATTTTGATTTAGGGTCAAGTTATGATGATTAAAAAAGAAGTCTTTAAATAACGTGTCCGCCCCTACCGCGGAATAACTGCTCGAGGTCCCGGCAAAAATGACGATGCTGCCAAATTGTGACGGTTGCATAACTGGCGCTTAAAATTTTTAAATAAAAAATGATAGAAAAAATGAAACTTGGCAATATTTACCTAATAGGTAGAATTATGCAGTATTACAAGTTCATTAAACTTTGAGGACTTTTCTTCAGTTTAATTTTGTTAGATTGAGGATGCAGAGGTTTGAGATGTTAGTGCTACACACTTCAAAATCACTGGTTTTCCTCCTTCCGAGGTAGATACGACTTACCAGCAATAGTTTGCCCAAGTAGACTCTAACAAACATTTTGATAAAGTTTTTGAAACTCCTGACTCTATTTAGCGAAATAAAAATTGCACTAAAGGCTAAAGCCAAATTTTGTTGCAAATTATTATGACGACATCCCTTTGTAAAGACGTTTTTTGTTTAAAAACTTAAAGTTTCGGTTCAATATTACAATTTTTGTGAACATTGTAAATCCCTTTCGTAAATGATTTCCAGAGAATTCATGATCATGACTAATTTATTGCCAAAAATCACATTTTGGCCTCAAAATCGGGGTCGGCAACGCCTAATCGGCCGGACATTTTCGGTTTTCAAAGTTTCATATTTGTATATCTAACTGTAAATTTTTATGTTCTTCTGCAGAAACAAATTCAGGGTCATCATTGTTTTCGATTTATAGCCTAGGTTTTTGATCGTTTTGCCCTGTGTTGTTCATAGCCCACACAACTTTTCGGGTTAGGTATCATAAGATCACCCAAAAAAAACTCGCAGCTATTACCAAAAGACAGAGGTTACATAAGTTGGAAAAACGAACTGCTTGAAAAAGAAAACTGTCTATGATGAAACTGCAGAAAAGTGTATCTCGGTTTGCGGTGCCGCAGACTTCCTCTCATAGTTTATTTCCTTTATGGAAAACTACTATGGTAATTTTTGGAGAACTTCGGTGATTTTTCTTCTCTTTACGAAAAATATTCTGTGAAAACTTCATGTCATGATGTTGGTTCGGTCTCCATATAAAAAATAAAATAGGCGCGGAAATGTTGAAACACCGCAACCGAGATACACATTTTTGTAGTTTCACCGTCGATATATTGGTTGCTACAATAATGAATTTTAACTCTTTTTTTCACATTGAAAAAGAAAAACTATAGATCGTTTTCGATAATGGTTCGATGTATCGTTTGGTTCAAAACAATAGAACATAACCTCAAACAAAACTTTCAGGATTTCAGTCGGAAAAGCTGAAAATGAGAAAATTCCTAACTATTTCACCTTGCGATGCCATTTAGTACTCATAAAAATATAAGAAATCTATCAGAAAAACCTCGTTTCCTCAGATTACTCGATTGACTTTTGAGGCTATGTTTACATACTGAACCAATCGATATCGATACAATCTCACCGATTTGATGTATCGAAAACGATCTATTGATTTCGATATACGGTAAAACAGTTCGATTATCCTAGATGTTTCTTTTTTATTACCTAGAACGGGTTCATATCTTGCCCTTTCCTGTTATTTTTCTGTCCGTTCATCCCGTCTTTCTTTTCTCCCTTTTTTCGCTTTTCGACCACATCCCTGCATTTCACCGCTCTTACTCGGCGGCTCGGCGGGATGACCCCGTATACAGCGAGATACATGGGAGATACGGCGGGTAAATCCGCATACGCCCGGCCGGGCGTCGATAGCTTGCAAGATTCACGGGTCCCCTTTGACTCCCTTGAACCTGGGCTCAGTTCCATTCGGTTAATCTGGCTATTGAATCCGGATCCGGGACAGAGGGGACACCGCACCCGGCGATCGCTCAGTTTTGAGACCTTTGTACCGCTCAAAGCTTCCGCGACTGCCCCTCATACCTTACGCCTTTTTCTCTTCCTCGTGTAGCACCCCCTCTCCTCCACCCCACTGTATTTAGCTCCTACCTAGACTGACGGACCTGATCCTTTTTTTTTCCAATTTTTGGAGCCCGTATTTTTCTCCTCGACTGACTCGCTCCCCGCCGGGCGGATAAATGAGGATGAAAACGTGTCACTCGTCACAGAAGCGCGGCCTGGGCCATCTCTACCTCAATGTTGCCAGATTGTGTTATAAAATAGGGATATGTTACATGGGTTTAAATGGGGGAATGTGCCGATTTTTCAGCACGATATATCTAGTAATAATGCTCTCCCTCCTCCCCTCGCCCGCAATGTCGTCCGATAGCCACCGCGGAAGGATTTTTCATAAAAGGTTGCTTTGCTTGTAAGTCTAATCTTTAGAGAGAGGTAGATGGCTAAATTAAAAAGTATATCAATTTCACGGATAGAATGAATCGACAAGATCTTTATCATCGTATTATCTAACGCCACCCTGTAAATTAAATGCAATTCGTTTAGTTTTAGTTTTAAACCATGTAGATAGATACAAGGAAATATACTTGTAGTAGTTACGTTATATATATTTAAATTAAAGAGGTTGTTCCATCCCCCATTAGATTTGGCCCCTATCAAATATGATCCATCTTTTCAGGAGTGATACAGTAGCATGCAAGACGTTCAAATATGGCGGTCATTTTGACTTAGGCCCCCCCAGAGAGGGGGGCGGGGGGTCAAAGACAAAACCTTCAACTGCCTATAACTTTTGAGTGAAAAATCGGATTGAGTTGAACTTTTTTTTAAATGAAAGATCTCAAAAAGATCTATCTGCTGATACCAGAAAAATTGAAAAAAAGTCAAATTTAATGCAAATTTTTACCAATTTTTCGATTTTTTAGGAGACAAAATTTTCAATTTTGTCGTGTTTCGGCACTGCGCAATGACTCTACTAAAACAAAAACCAGTTTTTTAGATTCTCCACTCAATTTCCTATAAGATGCAAAAAACCGCATCTTGGGGAAACGTTTAGATCGCGAGCTATGGCTTGTCAAAGGTAGCCCCGCGCTGTTCGCATATCCTCCACGCGTCTGCCACCGATCCTGTTGCCCCTCCTCCCCCATCCTAAATGCAAATTAACATTCTACTACCCAGCTTTCGTATAAATCTGCGTTATAGGTACGTGAAAGTCCAGCAAGTTCGTGATTTCCAGTGGAATTGATGCTTTTTATCTCTCTCCCCCCCTCCCAACCCGGCCACTGTGCTCCAAATATTGTGCGAAAAAGAATTATAAACATTTTCTTGTTACATGTTTTTGCTGATGTAGCACCCTGTGACTACGAAATCGAATTGAGGTAATTTTTTATCCCACCTCCCAACCTCCTTGTGTAACCTGTGTGTATCCTTGTGTAACTGCTTTCAATTCACTTAAGAAATTACTTTTTTTATACCTATTCTGTTCATTTTAGCGTGTAATCTAGAAAACAAATACCTCCAGTTAGACACAAGAAAAAACTATTACAACTTGTAGGCAGGGGCAAACTTCAGTGCCAGTGGCCGGGTGGGGGGGGGGGGCGAAATAAAGTATCAATTCCACCGGAAATCACGATAACGCAGATACGTACGAAAGCTGGGTAGTAGAATGTTAATTTGCATTTAGGATGGGGGAGGAGGGGCAACAGGATCGGTGGCAGACGCGTGGAGGATATGCGAACAGCGCGGGGCTACCTTTGACAAGCCATAGCTCGTGATCTAAACGTTTCCCCAAGATGCGGTTTTTTGCATCTTATAGGAAATTGAGTGGAGAATCTAAAAAACTGGTTTTTGTTTTAGTAGAGTCATTGCGCAGTGCCGAAACACGACACTAAAAAATCGAAAAATTGGTAAAAATTTGCATTAAATTTGACTTTTTTTCAATTTTTCTGGTATCATCAGATAGATCTTTTTGAGATTTTTCGTTTAAAAAAAAGTTCAACTCAATCCGATTTTTCGCTCAAAAGTTATAGGCAGTTGAAGGTTTTGTCTTTGACCCCCTGCCCCCCCCCCCTCTCTGGGGGGGGGCCTAAGTCAAAATGACCGCCATATTTGAACGTCTTGCATGCTACTGTATCACTCCTGAAAAGATGGATCATATTTGATAGGGGGCCAAATCTAATGGGGGATGGAACAACCTCTTTCTTAAAAAAAGAAAAAAAGATCTTTATCTTAACAAGTATACCATTCATATATGAATTTACTAATCAAACAAAATAAAAAATTGATTCAAATTCAATTCCTCATAAATACCTATTATTTAATTTCTCTTTTAAAGAGAGTGGAACTACGTTTCGACACGTTCGACGAAAACACAAATCTCGATCACTGTGTTCAAACTTTTGGTTTCTTCTTTATTCATTTATTTACGTACAATATACTTTTTTTTTTAAGAATATTACTGGGAATTCTTCTAAAATTGTTTCAAAAAAATTACCGATAATGATCAAAAGACAATTTCCAAACCTTCATAATTTTTGACCGATAACGATGATCAGTCATCCTCCTAAAACGTAACATATGTGTGAAGGAAATCTATTACTTCGCCAACACAGGGATGATTGCTGACGGTTTTCGACATATTTTCTCCGATAATGTTCCCGCAAATTGTACTGTTTGGCAACGCTGTTGCGAACGAAAGATATCTTTGATACGTATTTAATTAGATAAACAATTTTTACTTACTTTCAAGTATACTGATTGGAAAATTTTAAACAGAGATAACATAGGAAAACAGCCGTTAAAGTCGGATGAGTGACAACTAGAAAAATAACCTGTGTGTATTGCGTTCATATTTTTATGGTCCCTTTCTTTAAATGTTTGTTTTTCAATGGTCTTAAATACTCGACTTGCCCTCTTCTATCATGGCAAAATACAAACGGAATAATTAACGTACTGAACCTATTTCATTTTCACAAGCCGAACAGAGATGAAGGCGCTAATGCTATTTCATAGCAGTGTGTGGATACAACTATTCAAACTCGAGGGATGTCCGCGTTGCATATACGAAAAATTGTAGGCGCTTCAGTTGTCTCTTTCAGTTTCATCACGCTTCGAGAGATATTTGTGTCGCAAGCATAGTTGTGTTGTGTTGCGTGCACAGTTGCGTTTACCGGAACCGACCTCAGAATTTTAGTGAGCTCTTTTAGGTAGCATCCATAGAAATAGTATGATTTGTGGAGAAAATTAATACTTTCAATTACTATGCGGAAACATTTACACTAATTTCCTGCGGAAAAGAACTTTTTGACAACTTTGTGCATGATTTACCTCTAGATTTGGGGAGTTTCCCGTCTATTTAAACGTTTTGCTTTGCATGAGCCTTTAAAGAGATTTCGTCTCTTCAATTCATACCCTCCATCTCCGAGATAAACCTCCAATCGCAGATCAATAGAGACTGTTCTCCAGATTTCTACTATTAATTTTTTTTTTTTTTTTTTTTTTTTTTTTTTTTTTTTTTTTTTATATATATATATCTCAGAAAAATACATAGTTATAATACACTTTACAAGACTTATTATTTACATGTCATTCTTATTATTAAGACTTAACTGCAACTTAATACACAACTAGGTATCAGTACTCTGAGACGTACCGGGATCACCCGAGGGTATATCGTCGGCCAGGGGGGGGGGGGGGGGGGGGTTGTTGTTAGCCACTGCTAGTACTAAAGGTCCTTTATTATTATTGATATAAATATCTCTTTTGACAGTTAGAATTTTCTTTCGTTAATACATCTCCATTTATTCCTACTTTCAATCATTTCAGTCACTATAGTCTCAGGAGTTAAGTTAACATTCAATTCACATTCAACTTTTAATTTATCATCTATAAATCTAGCGCATTCAAAAAAGGTGTGTTCTGGTGTGTCACGGACTACTGTACAAAATTTACAAAGATCACTATCAACTAACTTAAATCTGTGCAAGTATGACCCAAAAGCCCCATGACCAGTGAAGAACTGCGTCAGAAAACGTCTACTGTTAAATGGAATACTCGGTTTTCAGACCTCCGCCACAAAATACCCTATAATCAACTGTTAAGCAATGAGTTTCGCGATTCATTTGAAAACTTAAAATGCACTTGGTTAACTTGTTGCACAAAAAAGTCAATACAGCGAGCAAGAAAGTAAAACGAGAGTTGTTATCCCTACGATGATTTTTAATGTAAGAACGGAAAGATGACCAACATTCTCGGAAACCGATGAAAAAGGCTCTACTCATGTTTCACTCTCACACAAGAGGCTGCCATCGCCATTTTTCTAAGTTACACAATCGAAATAAACAACAGGTTCAAAAACCTCCCTTTTACTAAATTTAAATTAGCATCAGGCCTCCTCACCAAGAGCTATTCATGAGAAATCCTTTTCCGTCGTGTATATTTAGCTTTAATTGGTATCGGACGCCCTCTCAAAAGTCACCCACTTCTACCGCCTCTTTGGCTCATTAGTCAGAGGGGAAAAATACGTTCCCAAATCACCTCAAAGGCCTTTGTTTGAGGTAAGAGAAAGATTGCCAGATTGTGTGACAAATGCGGTTCATTTTAGAACGCGAAGTATCCGAAAGAAAATGTACGATATGGTAATCGTTCACCTTCCAGGTTGCCAGATAATGTGGGCAAGTGGATCCGTTGCATACATGCAATTGAATGAACATTGCGTACGTAAAATCTTTAATAAAAGATTTCCACGATCTCTTTCACTTGGAAAAACCAGAAAAAACCCGAAATTTGAGAGGAAACACACCGGGGAGACCCAAGGAATCATAAAGAATGAATCATGAGGAGAAGTCACTAGCTCTAATTCCGATCTTTTTCTTCGAGTTGCAAATCAGATCAGCCGGGTACCAGTGGTAATTTTCAGCACCACCTGGCGACCCCGGTTGAGGTTCAACGTTACGCATACGCTGCGAAATTGCTTAAATGCCTGAAGCCGTTACAGCGTCTTTGTTCCCGATGATAAGCCAACACGATGCGTGAATTAACGTCTCCTAACAATGTTACGGCGAATCCTTCAATCCATGCGGAAGGAAAGACAGACGTACCCCCCGACGTTAACCCCCCCCCCCCCCCCCCCCCCGAGAGCTAAATTGTACGTATGCGTATGCCGTATGCGGATTGTTAATTACGTCAAGAGGCAACAAAGTCATAAATAGTGTTTATTACGGAGCAGTGAGCGAGAGACTTGTTGTATACTGCCGTGCTAAGGAAGAACGCCGTATGAACATTCGAGAGTTGCCAAGTCGCCCCTGATAAAACTTGTATTTTCGACAACATTCATGCATATTTTTCCTTGACATTTCCAGATATTTTAGATTAAATGCGTACATGATTGTCTGAAAATTTGGGAAAATGATTTTCAAGATTTTCCCAGTAAATTCGGTTTTTATTGGAGAAAACTTGGCAACGCCTGAAGGCTCATATGGCATCCTTCCTTAGCACGGCAGTTTATACCCTCAAAATCTGCAGTGTGACGGAAGAATGACGTAACTTTGCCCGGAGACGATTCGCGTTTGGGCGTGCTCATATTCGCCTCCAGGCTCATTCTCGGATGGAGTTAGGGCTTTTCGTCGTTACGCGGTGGAAATGCATCATTTGAAATCATGCGAGGGGTGAGTGGAAGCCAGTCGATATCTATTCAACCGTGAAACCAAATCAACATTATGACATCTTCGCCTGTCTCTCAGTCGGTCGTAAGTTATGAATTGGCCTCCTACTCCCGCAGTCCTGTTGCGTCGGTCGAGTTCGGGTAATGAATTGAAGCTTTATCGACTCCGAGTACACCGAATCTCCATTATACGCGATTGAGACTGCAATGATCCAGCAAATTGGCAACATCTATTTTTCTCCATTTAAACCTGTGGAAATGTATCGATTCTTGAAGGGACCAGGTGCTCCGACAAGAATCGATTATTTGACATAAGTTTAAATGGAAGAAATCCTGTGTCGCCAAATGGCTAGGTCCGCCCCTGATCTCCATTATCCGCGATTGAGACTGACCGCGATCGGTTCAAGACGCTTTTCTCATCTATTTCCAAGGTTATAAAGAAAAAAAGTAGAATAATGAATGAACCATCAGAGAAGGTACGAGTTTAATCATTCTGATATACAGGATGCCAGAAAATTCCCCCTCCCCCTCTAACGTTTTACCTCATTAAGGTGAAGATTTGAAACTCGGGGAACGTTGTTCAGGCGTTGCAAAATCTCCTTTTACAAATCGCTAATTTATAGAAAAAATTCTTGATATTTTTCGATCAATTTCTCAAATGATATTGTTTGTAATTTGATTTGAACTGTCTGAAAATTTCAAGGAAAGATATTCATGACTTTCCTCAAAAATAAACATTTAATCGGAGAAAATTTGGCAACTCTCGAATTCTCGTACGGCGTTCTTCCTTTAGCACGACGGCAGTACGGACCTGCACGGATTTAACCTCGGGCGAGGGATGATGAGTGCTTATTTTTAATTTTAATTATTTGTCTTTTCCAAGGGCGCTTGCTGCGTGGGTATAAGCGCGAGAGAAGGGCTCGCCATGGACAAAACCGCGCATCTGCATTCGGGGTCCCATCGGAGATGCTCGCAACGCGATAGAATGGGGGTCGAAAAGGGGGTGGCTCGGACGGAGACCCCGAACAAATAGTTAAATTCCGAGAGTTATCATTTTTTAAATGAACCGAAACCGAGGGAGAACTATACGAGCACCGGACGTATTTATGCCAGAAGAAACTATGTGCATAGGGTTTGCGTGGGACATAGTTCCTTTCAGCATAAATACGTCCAACTGAACAACAATTATTTTCTTTCGGCGGGGCCGCGGCGAGCTCATTGTTAGCGCGTTCCACTGTTTATTCGACATCGATGAGCATTCATATCCGAAGCGCTCCGAGTAAAAATGACGTATGCGCGACGAATTTCCCGTTGAGCGTCAGCGGTTTTTACGCGGGGGGCTTCGTTCGTGCCCGGGCCATTGTTGCGCTGGCTACTTTGCCGGACTCCTCTCAAGTGGTGCCGCTTCCCGAGTCGGGAGAAATTTCACAACGACGCACAGTGGTTCGCGCCAATCAGAAAGGTCGAACACGAAATTTTTGGCAAAAACTGCAAATTTCTATGTTTATTTCATCACATTTTCAATTTTAAGAGGTGGGTCGCGAGGAAAATTTTACGAGGAAACTAATGGACCCACGTTTAATACCTTAAAGTTAAACAAAGTTATAAGCTTTTAAAGTTTCCAAATTTTGTCCAACTTCTCCCATTGGCTCGATCCACTGTGCGATGACGGAAACGACGAGTTCACGAGTGAATAAAAGTAGAAAGCGGGGAAAAACCCCCACTTTTAACCTCCACAGCGAATCATCTGACTTAAATTGATCCAGAGGTTTGGTTCTTTTTCACCGGATTCATATATTCCTTCATTCTTTTGCGTTATACGGACCACTAGATGAGGGAAAAAAGGCTCAATTGTAAACTTTTGCTGGAAGGGAGAAAAATTCTCCTCCCATGAAGCATTGATCAAAAAGCAAGGAGCAATGCATATATGAGGACTAATATGTAACGACTATTTTCATTTGGTCTCGTCATTTTTTAGGGGGAGTTTTTTAGGATTGGGCCGGGGTGGCTACCGCCACCTAGAATTACATGCGTTACATGGGCGGAAAGGGGCACTTGTCCGGAAAAACCTCGATATTTGGAACAGAACGGAAACTTCAATAGGCATACAATATAAGGTTTCCCATGTAATTTTAGCTGCTGAATCCGAAAATGGCCTTATCTTTCCTCCATCATGCACAGATTTTTCGGAAAATTGATTTTTCACCGGAAAAGCTCGATTTTTAAGGAAAATCCTGATTTTTCCGGGGAAAATCGACTTGATCCAGCATGACGGAGGTCATTTTCGGACTCAGCGCTAAAAACTACGTTAATACAATCACTTTTGAACCCGTGTTGACCAGTGTTACTTTAGATCTCTGGTCACTACCAAAATAGCGTAGTTTATAAAGAAAGTATTTACATTGGATCGGTGAGGGAGGGGGGTTGGGGGGGCTGGGGGGCTTAAGGTGGAGGAGGGGGTGCATTTTAGGTTATATATTGCCTATTTATGAATAAATTTATCAATTAGAACTCTCCGTGAGGCCTGAGAAAATTTGCCAAAATTGATGAAAAAATGCGAAAATTAGCCGAATTTTGCAATTTTAAGGGCCCGTCGGGACCTCTAAATGTTGACCAAATGCAAAACTGTTCTACAACGTTTGTTTTTACACTATTGGAAACGTTTTGGCGGGGTCCCTTGTCAATTTTAAAATTCAACCTTTTTAATTTCTCGTATAAGCCGCACTCTAATTGTAACAATGGCGGATGCGAAAAATTACCTTTTCGAAACACATTCAAAAAACTGTTTTGGCATCGAGAAAATTTTGAGAAAATACTGGAGATGTGATCATCGAGATCTGTACATTATGCCATTGCCAAACATATTACATTTTTGTGTAAACAAAACAGTTTTTTAAGCGTGTTTCGAATAGGTAATTTTTCACGTACACATTGAGAATATCTGGTATTGATTGCTCACTTCACAATCTGCAGTAAAATCTGCACTATCATCAGTTCTGAGTTTCCCGCTTTAAGATGTTCCGTGCCTATTTGTACGATACGGCAAACATATTTGAATTACGCCATTTACAAAACCTCGCTGAACTCAAAATAGCCGCCGATGGCCTGGTTATTGAAAGTAGAAGACGGAGTAGGAGACAAATAAATAATAATAAAAAGGCGATGGACAAAACAGAGAAAATTGAGCAACTCTATGCTATTTGTTGGAACGGGTCGTTGTTACAGACCGAGGAGTAAAAAATGATGGACTCAGGGTCCATCGAGGCTCTCATGCGTAGCTGCCGTAGGATAGCTCCATTTTCTTTTTTCCTTCTTTGTCTATAGTTTTGTCTATCAATTTCAATAATCAGCCCGCGGCGCCGATAAAAATGGTAAAATAGTACTCGTAGCGAAACAGACATTTTTGAACGCCATCTTGGCTTTCTCAGCAATGTGCGCTTTAACGGAAGCTCAAGATACGCAGCTTTGAACCTAGTTTTCGTGGGTTGATATTGTTGAAAAAAATCCGAGAAAATGTCTGTAAACCATACGCAGTCTCACTGTTCAAAACTTCAAGAATTTAAAATTACCGAGCGAGCTCCTTCACGATGACGATTCTTCTTTCCACCACAGGGATAATTTTTTTGCTAGTCAGTCTGTTACACTGCTATATGGACTGCATTTTGCAAAAAGGAACCACTAGCATTGCAATGTTGCTAAGATTGTGCAACTTCTTTTGTCTTGGAGGAAAAACCCGATTATCCATTAATAGTTTCTATTTCACTCGCTAAAAACTGTGAATTTAGGACAAAAATTACAATCTAAATTTCATAGTTTTTCACGATTTCCGCAATTTTATTGCAAAGGATGAAGTTGCACAATCTTAGCATCATTGCAATGCTAGTGGTTCCTTTTTGCAAAATGTAATCCATATTCCAATTAAGAGGGCGTCCATAAAATACGTAACGCTCTGGGGGAGCGTATAAATTACTGAGCATATTCCTTCACGATGGCGATTCTTCTTTCCACCACAGGGATAACTTATTTTGCTAGCCCTCTGCTTACACTGCTATACATATAGTCCAATAACAAGGAGAACGTCCATAAAATACGTAACGTTCATAAAATACATAACGCTCTGGGAGAGGGGGCTCGAAAAGAGCGGTACGTCATTTTGTTCTCACGTGTTAAAGGTCAGTGACAAAAGCATTACGAGGGATGTCGATAAATGTGAAATTTAGCGTTGCAAATTTTATGAGCACCCCCTAAGTTGCCATGACTTTCATCAGCAGTCAGTTATGTAATCACGTATTTTCTGTCGTAGTTTTCTCGCGTGGTGATAAACCTAACGAGGACAAGTGTTAAAGCAACAAGAGGAGTCTATTATTTACTAGTTGGTGTTCTTTTCCGCCAGCCGTGAGCAGAGAATAGAGGTGCGACGAAGCTAGGGTGCACGCGAAAATGCACTCGTTGCTATTTTTAATTTCCAGTCGTGTGCGACTTTCCTTCGTTTATTTTTCCGCCCTTCCACAGCCGCGTTGCCAATTTTACACAATAACAATTTAATTCATTGAGGCAAAGTGGAATATTCGGAACGTATAAAGTGATGAAACCACCAATACAAGTTTTCTCTCTGGACTTCAACTCTGCAACAAGCAACAGGGCTTAATACGGCTGCAAATCTAGAACAAACTTGCACAATTCTCGGATTTTTTCTAGAATTTCCATGATTTTAAAAGCAGCACAAAATTTTACTCCTGACAGTGTGCGCGTGAGAAAATATACTGATACTTAGCTAAATTTTCTTTGCAATACCTACTTCAGAAAAAACGAACTTAATACAACCATTTTTTTAAATTCACACAATCGGACCTTACATGCTCAGAGAAAAAACGTAAACAACCCCTTGCTTGTATACGTGTGGCAAAATTCCAAAAAATTCCCTTTCTCTTTTGGGGAAAAGAGGGACATCCGAGATCACCATAACCAGATAATAACGTCATGTTAAATCTCTCTTCGACGTCTCAAATCAAAACTAATCCCTGCTCATTGCCGAAATTCCCCAAATTTCTCAATATTGTCCAGTTTTTCATATTCTCCTAACGCTCCTCGGTTATCTTGATGTTCTCGACCGTTTGAGCCTTGTCGACCCCCCAATGGGAAAGAAGTACGCTCATTCAAACTAGCTTTCACATGAAAATTCTAAAGGGAAATTAGGTATGTGTAACTTTTTTGTCAAATAAAAAAATGATCTGAAGAAATTGGCAACCTTCGAATGCTCGCACGTTGTTCATCTTTCACTCACAGCAACATAGAACTTTTTCGCGAGGGCTCGTACAAAACTGTCCCCTGAAATGCTAAATCGTCAGTTTAGCGGGGAGTTTAACCGAATTAAGGCAAAGCTCATAGTTTGGGTACTCTATCGCTAAGTGGGCGGGGAAGTTGCATTTTTTTCATCCAGAATAGGATACCTTGGAAAGTTTTCCCTCTTTTATCGGGATGATAAGTTTTGACAATACCTTCGATGCCTGCCATCCGGTCCGGTCCGGCCGGCCGGCCTCGACAATAGAACTACTTGGCCGTGCAAGAATCGCTCTGTGCATGTAAAGGTTTAATTGGAGTTATGCTGTTTCCGTTCGGTGTGGCCGTCGAGCTGAACGTTCGGTAATTAATATTACTCGTAATTCCAACCACCTTGCCGGGAAAGTTTCGTGCCTCCTGCGCTCAAAACCATCGGCGAAAGTTGTGGCCATTCTGACCAAGACTACCAACTTTCCGACCGTCTGCGCGGATGCCAGATCGAGCCATGAGATTCCCATAGTTTTCATCTATTATTATACATTATCTATACCGTCTCATGACAATCACTATTTCTGTGGATATGCCCACGGTCATGTTTATAAAATATGTTTAGGCATGCTTATGGTTTTGTCTACAGCAATTAACAGCCTGTCGATTGTTATATGTCTATGGACGTGCCTGTGCCCTGTAGCCATGCCAGTTATTTATGGCAACGTCAATGGCAACCTCCATGACTCGTGTCTTTGTACACTCCTACGTCTAAACATCCTACACAAATGACAAAACACGACGATGCACAGTGCAGTGTCCAATGGAAATAAGTCAAATTTTCGAACATATAAAATGAAAAAAGTAATGAGATATACGAAAAATGGGGACATTGGCGGTATTATTTTCAATGTTTGTTTACCGATTTGCATCGAATTGGCGTGAGGGAAGGTGATGAGATTTAAGCTCCGCGCGCGGTGACCGGTAGCCGATGACGCGCAAGTGTTGTGATAGCAGTTATCAAGGCTGATTGACACGGTACCACATGTCCGGTTTGTGATAAAAATGGCTACAAACACTCCTGGTAAGTTATTTAATTAAGATTTAATCGTAAAAATTATTTTTTCAACTTCTAAACATTACTTTTGAGCACGTTTTTCGATGGTACTCTAATTTAGTATTCTTCCCTCTTACTTAAACTTTAAAGACGTTTTTAAGAAAAACCAAAAATAACCAATTTTCCTGACAAGTGATAATGATTGCAAATTTCCTGTAGATTCTGAATTTTCAAGTCTCATCTGCGTCTGGCTGCGAATAATAAAGTTATATAGTTTTTTCTGTCTCAAGGTCTTGCTCTGAAAAATTCTGATTAGTCCAGGCGCCTGGTAAGTCTACCTGGAATTTTGGGTACACAGCGATTTTTTTTTGCTTACTTTACGTTTTTGGGGTCGCTGAATCCGAATCTGAAGTTTTCTACCGCGTATCTGGTGAGCATTTTCCGCCATTTTGAAAAAATGGCTTAAAAAGGCCTTTTTTCTCGGTTTTTTTTTTTATATAACGGCTACGCATGAGAAAAATACCCGGATTTAGTTAATGTTTTGAATAGCTGACATAATTTGGAAGAAAATGGTATATGAATATGCTAAGGAACCTCGGATTTCGGAACTTTAGAACGCTTCGGAACTTGGCTGACCGCGGCGAGCCGGATCGCGCGTTGACGGGTGCGCCGCGAAAACGTGAATGGGCGCGATGTTCACGATGCTGTATCTTCCTCAATTTTTAAGCAAACCTAGCATATGTATACACAATTTTCTTCCAATTATGTCAGCTATTCAAAACACTAACTAAATTTGGGACTTTTTCTCATGCGTAGCCGCTATGTAAAATAAACCGCAAAAAAGGCCTTTTTTCAAAATGGCAGAAAATGCTCACCAGATACGCGGTTGGAAACTTCAGATTCGGATTCAGCGACCCAAAAAACATACAGTAAGTCCAAAAAATTGCCGTGTACCCGAAATTCCAGGTAGCCTCATTTTTAGCTACTAGGCGCATGGACTAGATCTCTTCCACTTGTAGACACGGGCATCGAAAAAAGAGTGCGTTACAACAATTGAGGGGAAACTCCGAGAACTATTCGCAAACAAACGTGTCCCAGACGAAAATTTGACAAAATGTCTTGTATTTTTTATGGATTTTTTGTATTTTTTATGGCTTTTTTGTATTTTTATGGTTTTTTTGTTTTTATCTTTCTTTTTTCTCTTGTCTCTTGTGAAGTTTAATTTTGCTGTAAATTTTCGGTGATGTTTTATTGTGCTGAATTTTTTATTTTTTGAAATGCCTTTTCCTTTTTATTAAAGACTTGTAATATGACCAAACCCAAGTGTTCGTCCTTTTTCTCATGCTGATCCTCGGAAACCTCATTATTTTATAATGTATATTTGAATTTTTCAGCTTTCATTTCACGCAGCATTGAAATTCGGAATGAAAGAAAGGATAGACCTTAGTTTTGTTAGGCCGGAGTTAAAAAATAAAATATGCATCGTTAGCATCTGTAAGTATACAGTCGATTTTTGGAGCGAGCTTGCGTTAATCTATACATTTTAATCCTTGAATTATTGCTTAAAAAAGGCTTTTTCCAGGCGCGTTGGCAATACTGTATTTAAAAGGGAGGTGTTATGAGAGGGCCAGATATACCCTCGTAAGCCTTATTTGTTGTGATTTCAGGTTGGTTTTCTCTCCTTTACCCACAAAAATAATGTACTCATGTCATTAAAATAAGTGGAAAAATAACGGCACATTTGGAAAAATTTGGCAACACCATATTCAATCATTTGGGGAATTTTGAAAACTTTGACTTTAATACAAGCAAGCACATGATGAATACTTAACACTGTAAAAATTTCATTGAATTCCATGCATTATTCGATCAGATATGAATTATTTCCCATCCGCCCATAAGGACACTGCACTGTGCGATGCGGCAAAATGAGATTTGAGAGCGAAGTGCTTGTTCGCAGCACAACCTAGCATTGAATTAGTCCATCTGCGAGCGATCTCTGTTGTATCGATAAGAAACTTTGAAGCTTTTTCGTGCAGATAGCTGTAAATTCATTGTTGCTTTTTCCAACTTATCCTTTCTTCTCCAAAAATAGAATACAAAACTTTTTCTTCAATTCTGTTGTCCTCCTCCTTCTCCTTTTTTAATGCGCAAATTAACGATAAACTTTCCTCGTTTATAACACTCCACAAAAAAAATAGCCATACATTTCTGGCAGCCCGATTTCAGTCGATTCGCAAATGTTTTGAACGTAACGTATCCTGTCAAGTGGGTCCAAAGCGTCAAAAAACGCGGCTCAAAAGAACTATTTGAATTTTAAGTCCTATATAAGAGGTCAAAATCCTCTCAAGGATAAGTATTTGTTGAGCATTTTTTTGTTTTTTGAGCGGAAAGTATTCAAAGCGCACTATCCAATAGGCAATGGCAAAATTACTGGAAATTAAATTATTACACGGAAAGTACTTCAATGATGAAAATCATAAACCATGTGTCTCAATTTTAAACGTTGCAGATCTCAGGGCAAACTTCCTTTCAAATAAGAGGAACCAACGAGCTAACAATAAGTGAAGCATTCTTTTCTGAGAATTTTCTTAGATTTTCCTGGTCCTGGGGCGAAATTTTGTCGGTTCTTTCACACGGAGATGCAACAGCCATCGATGAGTCCAAACCGCACTACCGGCCAATCAGAAGCGCTAAGCCAAACTTAAATATAGTCAAGACTTGTCCAAAGTATATTTAAGTACAGTGAAAAGGACCGACATAATTCGGCTCCTGGATGATAACTAATTGTCTTGTGAAGATTTTTAAAAATAACGTTCATTGCCGTTTCTTTGAAAAATAAAATATAAGGGTCCACCAATACATCGTAAAAAAATCAGTTATCAAATTGACATAAGAGACAATCTAGTGTTAGGGAATTTTATTTTGACAAGTCCCTAGAAATCCCAAGTCAGGTCATGTTAACCTGACTGAATCTTGTAGGAATGTTACAGGGACGGTACAAAGGAGCTTCAGATATACGTTTACAGATACATCTTAAAAAAAGAATCAGGCATCGACCTGTGGTAAAAAATCAAGAGTCAACACAGCCGAAAATTGGAGAGACGTAATCGGGCCTCGTTTTTTAACTTTCCTTCCGAATCTGAGCAACATCTCACCAGAACATAGAGCATGAGCAGAACGTTGCGAGCTCACGCCTCGCGCCATCGCGCCTTCAATTTTGCAGATACAACACCGACATCCATCAAGCACGAATAGTTGTATCTCTGCGCCGTCGTCGACGCGCGTTGAGATGTCTCTTATTCTTGATGTCTGACGGAAGTTACGGTTTACTTATAGGGCAAAATAACCTCTGATTTTTCTGAGTCAATAATCTTAGTGGAAAATTGGTATTTTGACAAGTAGTGTTGTGTCGTGCGCCCGGGAATTTTTGGTTTTGTTTTGTTTTGTTTTTTTGACGACTACTTCTAGATATCCTAAGCTGGGTTAAATGGATTCAACTAACTCTCTTCCATTGGGGAAAAAAGGCTTGGATATTTGAGGGTTACAATCATGATATTGCAATTCAAAACTTTTGACGTGGCACTTATTTTTGAACTCTTTGAATTTCAGGGACCTGAGAGGCCTTAGTGAACATCTAGCCATAGAGAAGTCTTTAGAGAGCGGGAAGTATGTATCGCCCCTAATTACAACTGGAAGTATTTTGAAATAAGGACCAACGTAAAAATGATTTAAATTAGAAAGAGCACTGGGCACAGGGTTTGCTTCTTAAGGTTTATCTACAGCTGCGTGAAGCAAGAAATTTCTCCGCGCAGGGGGCGCCACCGCTGTGTTTTGATTTTTTGGTCCACGCTCAGGGGCGTAGCTAGGAAATTTTTCTGAGGGGGGGGGGGGCATGGGACCACCTCTCGTGGTGGAGAGAGCGGGGGATGGGTGAGGAATGGAGGATCCCGTTTTTCTGGGCAGGGGGGGCCACGAGATTTCTGGGGGGGGGGGGGCAGGCCTCCCCCCCAGGACCCCCCCTAGCTACGCCTATGTCCACGCTATTAGAGTCCGTACAGCTCCACATAAGTCCTTGAGCTTTTATGAAAGTTAGGGGAACTTCTGTTTAAATCGAAGAGTCATAAGTTCTAGCCCTAACATTCTTCTTCCTATTGACACTAAAAACGACGTAAAAAGAAACTTCTGAAGCTCTGAAATTTGATCCCAGAAAAAAGTAGGGTTAAGCATGATGACCGTGATGCAACCAATCGCGATTGATCGCTCTCAGCAGTTGCAGATATCTCTCTCCCACCATGAGCTGTCTCTCTCGCACTTACAGATATCCCGTAAGAGAAACTGGGATCAAATTGTAGCTTTTATTATTAAACTTTCAAAGCTCGCGTTTGTTTCTAAGGATTCCAGACGTATGCTGCTAGAACTTATCAGTCTTAGAATGTAAGATATCTATTGTGATATTTAAATAATCACTGATTTCGGAGTCGGATTTTAGCAGCGCGACGTGGTGGATTTTTTCAGAACTACAGCTGAAGATTAACCTTAATTGCTTCTGATTTCTTTCATATTGACATAGTCCTTCACGGAGAAAAATCTTATGGCTTTATAAACCAGTTAGTGATTCATATGAAACACCACTCATAGTCGTAAATAAACTAAAGATTCTCGGTATGTGAACCTTTATTAAGGTATCTCGTACCATACTAAGGTATCTCGTATCATCACTAAAGTATATGTGCTATTATTATATATTGCCTTTACTACTAATATTAGTGGTGTTCCATATGAACCACTAATTGGTTTATAAGCCATAGCATTTTCTCAGTGTTTTCAGCATAAATGCGTCCAACTTTCTAAACTGGAGCTTTTTTCAGTGATTTAGTACAGTTTTTGCATGACCGCGATTTTCTTCTCCTCGTTATAGTTTCTACCTGGAGTCCTAACCTCCTTACTCGTCACATTTGCGCGAGACCTGCGCGACGGGTGATGCGAACAGAGTAATAATTAACGGCAGAGGAAAAGATGAATTTACCGTGCGGGTTTTTGAGCGGCGAGATTTGTTAATTTTTGGAAGCCCCGGGCGGCGAAGGCTGAGCGGTGGCGAGGGGGAGGAGGCTCCCTGCACTGAGCAGAAACATCCTAACTCCAACGAGAACCCCGTGCAAATGCGCCGTTTGGCCGGTAAAACTCTCTCGAGTATGTGGAGGAGGGCCGGAGCCTCCCCGCGCTCACTGAGCGAAATTTAATTTTCCCTCACGCAACAATATTTAATTAGACAAACAAAGTGCTTTTCATTAAGTAAGCTTTCTCAAAATGCATAAAGTTCGCTACAAGCTTGCTCGAAAATTTGCATTCAAAACGCGTCCCGAATGATTCTCGCCGTATTTATTCCGCCGCGGGAAAAACGTTAAATTTCGAGGGGGTGAAAAGTACACGGATAAAAAAAGAACTGTTAATCCAACGATAGTGTTAACTCGGAATTTTTCAACGTTAATTTATCCAAAAAAAATCATTGATCTAAGTGGACACTGCACTTCATGTAACTGCGCACGTCCCGTTGTAATGACAGGACCTTTCCCGTTAAATTTTTTTCCGGGCAAGAGAGGAAGTCCGTCTGCCGTAAGAACTTCCATTTTTGCTGAGGTGGAAACTGTTGTGTGTTCAATTATTATTAATCGTGAAACAGGCGTGCATACAAAATTAAATTGTATCCATGCGGATTTTTTAATGTTAGAAAAAGAAGATAAATGAATGAACTTCCTTTTTTTTCTTTTTTTTTTCTGCTGGTTTAATGGCTTCGTGTCTATTGCACCTTCAGCCAACTTTAGACAATGTTTAGTGTCCGTAGACATCAGGCTCCATGCTCCAGGCTTTTCTAATTTTCAGGGATTAGGGCCGAGGAGAATCTGTTTCAGCAGATCTACTCGTCAATTCCGTGAAAATTAGACGCCACCACCGGGATTCGAACCCGGGACCTATTGACCTAGAGTCAGACGCGCTGACCACTAGGCCAACCTGGCCGGCTGAACTTCCTTAATGGTTGCTAAAGTCAGAAGCCATTCTACCAATAGCACAAACAATTCTACTCTCAGCCCACACTCAACCGATGAAATTATGGTGGGCGAAGATGACCAATCTTTTCGCAGCTTTTAATACAACTTTAGTGAATGCCACCAAGATTCTGGTGTGTTGTTCATAGTTCGCCACCCGTTAATTTACCATGCGCAAATTACCGCATCGACATTGATTTTTTTTCCTCTAAAGTGATAATCGGGTACCTTTAGTTTAACTGAGCCGTACTGCCGTGCTAAGGAAGAACGCCGTATGTCCATCCGAATGTCGCCAAATTTCCACGGATAAAACATGTTTTTTTTTTTTTGGAGAAAAGTTATGCTTATTTTTCCTTGAAATATTCAGATATGTTAGATTAAATTGCGCACAAAACTGTCGGAAAACTTTGGAAAATAATATTCACAATTTTACCGGTAATTTCGGTTTTTATCGGAGGAAACTTGGCAAGGTCTGAAGGCTCATACGACGTTCTTCCTTAGCAAGGCCGCAGCATACTGCTCGATGAATAAAATCACGCGATGTAAAGAAAAATTGTTACCTATAAAAATGAAGGGGTAGGACCAGTCTAACGTAATACAAGAGGGGTTAGAGATTATTCTATGGATGCCTCCACGAAATAATTTATATATTTATTTATTATTTTTATTTTCATGTTGATACATGAGAAGTCGAAAAAAAAAATGCAACTGTGTCGAGATGATGCAAACAGGGATATAAATTTGAACAGTAGGTACAAATCGGAATGTATGATGACGTGAATTATAGTTTAGTACTATGATGGGGAGGGGGGAGGGGGGGGGGCAAGAATTCGGTCAAAATGCCTCTCGCAAGACGTGAACGGCTCTTACGTAATTTGATTATCGATGATGGACCAAAATCTAAATAACGATTTCATGTAATTTGACAAAACCGACTCAAGTCTGGTATTATTTCAACCGTCCAGTTCCTTATTGAGCTGCCAGCGCAACGGTCGGTGAAAAGAGGGGTGGATTCCCTGCGATTCCTGCGTTGATTTGAATGAGGCCGTCGGATCGGTCCGCGACCCTTCCCGGTTTCCTCGAGCGGCGAGCGTCGGCCCTGGTCCGAAGATGGATCTCTGGAGGTTATTAGGAGGAAATTAGAAATGCATTAGACAAATAAAACTGTTCGGATTCGCAATTAAGAGGGAGCTTGAATGAAGCGAGCGCGGGGGCTCCATTAAATTACCATTAACGAGCCGAAGCCGGCCGCCGGTCCTCGCGGACGACGCGACGCGGAGGGTGCTTTCTACGAAAAAGCTCCGGAGTCAGGAGTGCTTATTGAACACAATAATTAATTAATTACCGCCGCCCCGACCGCCCCAGAGGGGGCTCCCCAAACAGTATCGGGACGCAAAGCTCGCGTCTCCGATACTGCCGTGCTGAGCAGAAACGTCGTGCGAGCATTTGGACGTTGCTAGCTTTCCTTTACTAAAAACCGAATTTGCTAGAATAATTTTGAATACATTTTTCGTCGAATTTTTCAAATATTTTAGAAAATCGAGTAACCGACTAATTAATCGCTAATCGAAAAACTCTGAAGGACGAAGACGAAGAGTAGACCAACGACTTGCAAGCCCTCGGGAGGGCCCCTGGGCTGTTAGGAATATTCTGCCGTGCTAAGGGAAAACGCCATAGTAACCTCCAGGCGTTGCCAAATTTCCTTTCACAAATCGCTGATCTATGGAAAAACTTCTGAATATTTTTCGGTCGATTTCTTGGATAATTTTGTTCGCGACTTGATCTAAATTGTCTGAAAATTTCAAGGAAAAATATCCATAACTTTCCTCAAAAATAAACATTTGAAGGGAAGAAATCTGGCAACTCTCAAATGTTCAAACGGCGTTTTTCCTCAGCACGGCAGTATTCTGCCGCGCTAAGGAAGAACGCAGCACGAGCATTCAAGAGTTGCCACATTTCTTCCCTTCAAATGTTTATTTTTGAGGAAAGTTATGGATATTTTTCCTTGAAATTTTCAAACAATTTAGTTCAAGTTAGAAACAAAATCATCTGAAAAATTGACAGAAGAATATTCAGAAGTTCTCCTATAAATTGGAGATTTATCAAAGGAAATTTGGCAACGCCTGAAGGTTCATGTGACGTTTTTCCTTAGCACGGTAGAATATTCCTAACAGCGCAGCGACCCATGCGAGGCTGTGCGAGTCGTTGGTATACTTTTCGTCGTTTAGAGTTTTTCAATTAGCAATTAATTACTCGGTTAATCGATTGATCAAATGTCTTTCGATTCCATTGATTAATCGATTGTTAAAAATTCGATTAATCGTTTAATTGGTCATCTGTGCTATTGATTCGTCAAAAATTAAAAAGTACCCAGGTCCAGGGTCAAATTTTTAAAAATCAGCTCTAAACCCGGAAAATTTCAGTTTAAAAACCAAATCTGTCGATATTTTAAAGCAGAACAGCTTTTTAGGAGAAAATACGGAATCGTTCTTATCAGCACCACAGACCTAACTTAAAATAATTGCGATCGATAGACAGCGATTTCTGCTCACTCTACACCAGCATACCTCTTCAGCAAAAACCCGCAACTACGGAACGAAAAACTGATGTAGATATGTGATTTTTAGTTGGTCCAATGTGTATTCCACTGGACAGCACTCGACGCTCTTTCTCAAGTGGACTGAGATGTTGCGGATTTCGACTTCGGCACCCCCCCCCCCTCACTCACACACACACACACACACCCTCACCCTCACCTTCCCCAATACCCCACTCGATTCGCTTCAGCGAGAGTCTTCTGACTCCGAAGGAAGCCCCATACGTATACGTGGTTTTTGCTTTGAGTGACATGGCAGATGGCTCTTTCGAATCATCCTCTCGTCCGATTTCTCCAGTCTTGTGTGATGGAGATGGACGACCCGGCCACAGAAAATAGCCGTCTTAAAATTCATATGCGAACAGTTTTTTCCTGAGAAAATGCTATTTTCTTATTTTTATTTTTTTAAATAGAAAATTCTTCAATTTTTGTTCCACTCATTTATATCGGGGGATTTCACTCGCAATTACTAGTTAGCTTAATAGCCAGAAAATGTCAAAGAAGTTGATAAATTTTTCCAAAATATAATATTTTGGTTGCGGGGAAATTTGACAATATTTGAACGCTTATATGGTACCCCTCCGGAACATAGTGGTGTACGCACGGACGATTCAGCTTCTGAAACGTGAAAGTCCCACGTGATTTTTCATGTCTACGCCAAAAAGCTTAGATTCAACCGCCTAAATTCTTTTCTGTGAACCTTTACTTTCAGACCGAATCAAAAAACTGGTACGCTTGTCGGGATCTACTTCCACAATCGATTAAATTTTCATGCTGTGATTGAACCACCTCATGCTGGGACATCAAAATAGAGGTCATTTTTGACTTTTGGTACTCTTAGTTCACTTCACAGTTCTTTATTAAATCATCAATACGCCAAAAATATCATCCATCCCTGCGCCCCTTTTCGGCCTTTTCCTCCCTTTTCCTCTCCTAATCTCTCGGTTTCTTCTTCTTTCTTCTTTCTCCCTCTCCTTCTTTCTCTATTTTTCTTTACTGTTTTCGTCGTAGAATGAGCTCCTTTCCGAATGCAGTTCCTCTTTCAAAAGACGTGGAATTACGTGGCTTTTTCGATGGAAGTAATGCCAGAGGCAATCTTACCTCTTCCTGCCCATTTCGATGAGATTTCTGCGATTCCTTGTTGAAGGGGTTCCGACCAATTTTACCCGAACCCAAAGTCGAAGGTGTGCGAGCTCGGATCTCCCGGCTAAAGGACGCAAGTGCAGTTCCAGTTGAGCCCTGGTATCCGTATGATCCCGTGCTTCGCAGGGGTCACCCGAGAGCAGAGTTACGCCGCGGCGACGAGATTTGATGCGCATTATGATCGCACATCAATGCTGCGATGCTGTCGCTGCTCTGATCCGGATCTCGTCATTGCGTGTCAACTCCCCGACGAAATGGCGCGGCGTGCTTACATATTTGCCTATACTTAGCCCCCCCCCCCCCTCCGCCCGCACCCGCTTCCGCTTTTCCCCGATTTGCCAAGTAGGATTTCAAATCCAGGCTCACTCTTCCAACCTCAGAAAAGTCGGCTCATAATCAAGAGGAAACGAACGTTTCCTCCGTCAAAGACGCAAAATTCTCAAAATTGTCAGAGCTTCCATTTTGTTCAGCCGAAGATTTCGGGGTTCCCGGAATTTAATTCGATTTCGTAAAGTTCCGAGAAAAATTCCGTGTTTTCCAAAAGCTCCGGGAAGAGTCTCCAAAATACGCCCGGATTTAGTTCCAAAGATCGTCAAAATTTCATCAAATTTGATCCAAAAAAAAGAAAAAATAAGAAATGACAAAGAATCCAAAAATTCCGTAAAAACCTAAAAATTCCGGGAAAGGTTCCGAGTATTTAAGAAGTTCCAAAAATTCGAAATTACTTTCGGGAAATGGCAGCACTATAAATTCGATCGAATGGAATTTATTCTGAAATTTTTTTGATTTAAACTTACTCTGCAATGCTGCACTTTGAAACTTCATGCAATGCAATACACTTTGACATTGCACAAAATGAAATCTACTGAGAAACACGAAAAGAGTATAAAATTTCACTCTTAAAACTACCATGGTTAAAATAATTACCAAATCAATGGTGTTCTAAATGAAATCTCATAATTAATAGTAAACCAAAGACAGGGATATTTCTTCCATTACATTGGTAATTTTATTACCATACGTTGGTGACGTTATCAGGAAATAGTTAATTCACTGATGTTACTTTGTTATGGCTTGTATGATGAAGAGTTTTCATAGAAAATCACGAATATAGTAATTTTAACAGTACCACTGGTGGCGGATTGGCACGCAAAATCCAGCTAGGCAGTGACCTAAGTGGTTTGATAGCTTCAGTTAGAACAAGTGACCCCGGATTTAGACCTCGTGAATAGCACGTTGTCGTGCATTTTGTTCAAGCAGAGTTCATCATGTTCATTGAATTCAATACTTCAAGAAACGTAAGGCGATATATCCAGGCGAGGAAGTTTCAAGCAGCGGCTTCTTTCGGCGAAATTAAAAAAGGTAAAATCAACTTAATTTAATTTGAAATTTGAGCTCTCTGAACGACGGTGATAGAACGATATGGCGGACCATCAGCATACACCAAGCATGCATGTACCGCACTGCCGTGCAACGCGAAAACGCCGTAAACGCCATTTTACATTTTTTGGAAACAATGTATCATAGCAGAGAAATTTTTGTACTTTGAGACAATGTTGATTCTTGATTCTTCGATGTTGATTCTGTCGCAAATACCATTAAAAACTTAACCTGAAAATATGAGATGCATGGGTAAACTAGTTTTTATTTTATAAAGTGTTAAGTTCCAAAAAACGAGGGAAAATCATGATGGATTTTCGGCGTTCTTGCTTAGCAAGGCAGCGTGGTAGGCACGTACGTAATGAGGTATAACATTTCCTAGATTATCTTTAATAGCACGTATCTGCTCAGGGGGGTTGAGGGCATATGAGTTGTTATAGAAATCAACCAGAGCGGCTCTCTCTCCACCGTCCTTTCCTCGGACGAGCCGATATTTACTCTGAAGTTTGTCAATGCAGCATAACCGTCAAATGCGGCGTCATCCATCTTTCTTCCGTTCGGGCGGGCGGAGTTCCGATAGGCCCGCTTCGGGATTTGAGGTAGCTACCCCCCCCAAACTCATACAGAACTATATTCCCATCCAGTAAAAAGCGAATTAAAAACGCTCGACATCTGTGCTTTCCTTCTTTGTGCCCGACCTTTTTTCCTGATATTTTATTGCGTTCCTCGATTCGTATTTTGAGTTTTTTTCTCATACTCTCTCGCTCCATCTCGCATCATTTTTTATTCCTTACTTCCGAACAGCCTTACCTCTTTCTCGAGGAGCTCTTTCGTGAATTTCAGGGTGGCTTATCATAACATTGAGTGCACGGCTATATAATCATTGTCAAATAAACTACACTTGGGAATTAAGAGCTATTACTTCTGGCTCACTGACCAAACCACCGATTTACTTAGAAATATGATGTATCTTACGTTGTCTCTGAATTAAGCCAGAGATAGTAATTCTCTATTGGTGTAAGTAGAGACCATAGAGAAAAAAAATGAGGTGTTAGAATCTTGAGGATTGTGTACTCTGTGAAGTAGGTCGGTATAACCTGGTCAGCAAAATCCGGAATTCGAAATATGAAAAACAGACCATAACGTCCGACTTTTTTGCTTAAAGCAACTCGTGATATAATTTCAATCACTTTATGTAGTAGGTATGCATTTTTTCCATAAACTACACCATTTCCAAGATAATCGATGATAAAAATCGTCGTACCGACCTACGTCATCAAAAACATTCCAAGATGCCCGAAGTGCAAACGCCTCCTTTTTTTCTCTTCTTTTAGGGACACGGTGACCGTCTACGCATAATTGGTATTATTCTCTGACTGTGGCAACCCTGAAGATAATCCCACAAAAAATGGGTTTTTTGACAACTTTGCAACCGCGGAGTAAAGCCCTATTAAAAAATCCGATAATAATTGAATAATTTAATTTTATGTAGGAGGGCAACATCGCCGCCTGAGTCACTCTTTGTGGATGGTTTCTTCCATTTTCCTCCACCGATTCGGTGTTTCCCGTCACACTTTTATGATTCTGCTTTAACTTGGCTCGCGTTGCGTTTTTTTTAAAATTTTATTCTCGGTTTAATTGTGTGCTTTTTGATATCTCGTTAATGCCCGGCCACGAAACGCAGTCTCAACTCTTTTCACACGCCCAAACACGGAAGTCCAAACCCTTTGCGGCTCCGGTGGCGGTGATAGGTGGACGTAATTACCTTCCCAGTTCCTGCTCCCTTTAAGTGCTTCCTGTTGGGTGTTTTTGTCCTAACGAACATAAGGAATGAGTTTATTTACTGAATTCCCTATTCAAACACATATCAGTGTGTTGGGAAGTGTTAATTGAATGAATTTAGAAGGCATTTATCAGAATTTGCCTTTCCTCATTCCACCTTGCTTAATTTTCTCCCTTGTTTTTCCCACGAGAAGATAGTTTCGTAGGTCAACGCTTCGATTCGCCCGATCCTGACTAATAAATAAATGTTTATATTACATGTTTTTAAAAAGCCATACACACAGTTTTTCTGAAAAGTTTCCGCGGATTTACTGAAATGATCTCAAACATTAAAAGTATCGAAAATTTCGACGTGATACTTTCGTTCGTTCTATTTTCTTTTAAAATAACAACAACAACAACAACAACAACAACAATTATACATCATCAAAGTTTCTTAATTGTTACAATGAAGATAAATATTTTCCCTTTAATTATGGTAAAAACTGGAGCAGGAAGTCAAGAATGATGATCCTACAGCATTTCTACAGTCCTGTAGGCGCTAATATGCGATTCACGGCAACTGACTGACTGCACAGCGTTCGGCGCAATGCGGAAAGTATTCATGCAGTCTTGTAGACGCTAATATGGGCTTTACGCCGACCGCACTGTTTGGCACAATGCGTGAAGTATTCCGAAAGTTTTGCAGGCACTAATATACGTTGAACACCGGCCGCACTGTGTTTGGCGCGATTATTCGAACTCGCGTTAAAATAATCGCGGCATCGAATAATAGAGCTTAATAAGCCCATGTTGTGCTTCGACGCCGTATAAGCATTCTAATGTTGCCTCGTTTCTCCCGATTAAATATTTTCTCCGAGAAAAGTTAGGAAAGTTCTTAATACCCACGACCATTATTCAATCTTTTCACTTCACATATCATATCAGAAGGTAAGACATCCATGATTTGTCAATAAACTAACATAAACCAGCGTTGACATAAAAATGGGTTTATTTTCCAACTGTTCTCTGTTTTGCCAAACTTCTACCTTAAATTAACTTCATTTTAAAGTCGCGCATTCCTGTAGCATATGTTATGGTTTCTATTCGCGCAATCCCTGTGCCTTTTGCGCGCAATCCTTCAACATTTTTTCAGACGTTTCGTGCAATCCGTTGGTCCGTTCATTGTGATAGGAATCACACACATACTCTAAAATATTCTAAATATTGATAATTTTCTGTATGCATAGATCTCGTCTCATGTGTTCTAATCTTGTTTATTATCGGTAATAATAATAAAAAAGGAACTCTTCCGTTGGCAGGAAGACTGAATGAGTTCGAATTTCCTTTACAGAGGAAATAGCAACAGTCCGACTACATAAGTACTCTAAAGGTGTTTGCCAGGAGCCAGGGAAACGATTTTACATTTCATTGACTCGGTAAATCCCACAAAGAGGGGCATCCAAGCAGAATTCACATCGGAGATTTTCCCTTCACCAACATTGATTCTATTTTCTGCCATGCCGCAAGCAGTTAGACAAATCCTAACGTGGCCGTTTCAACATAACGATATTATAATTTAAAGCCGTTTTCCAAACACAGCCTCATGGAACTTCAAACGTCGCCACATCTCTTCTAATAAAAGATGAGCAGTCCCAGGCTCATGAAAGTTTTCCCCACATTTTCTTCAATAATCAGCCTATCGCATTTTGAAATCTGAAAAATAAAATTAATTTCTAAAAAAAAAAAAAAAAAAAAAAAAAAAAAAAAAGAAACATCTCATCTAATGGAATTTGGCGAAATGCCTGGGCGGTGAGTCTCCTTAACCGGGCATAACTGAGCAAACCTGGATCTACTATCAGTTGAGGTTAGGAACAACAAAATTGACATTCTGATGAGGCGTGCGGTATTATTAGAAAATGAAGGTACCACGCCCTTATATACGTGAACCTTCACTCACGGCCATATTAGTTATCCAGCCTATCATCGATAAATTCTTGACATTATTTATTTTTATCACTGTACTCTGATACAGAAGAGAGTCTTTATTTGTCTGTCTGTGGCACTTTTTTCCGTTTCATTCTCCACTGTGCCTTCCTATTATAGCTCACCTTGGAGCCGGGTTGTTTTTAGGCTGAACTTGACGAGACGCGGCTTAACCTGGAAAAGTTGTGGCTGAGGTGGGAGGAGAGAAAGCTCAGCCCGCTTTGTTTCTATTCGCGAGGAAGGAGTCGAACAATACGACCGAGACCAAAGACTATTACCGTTGCTCTGGTTAGCAGCACCATCGAGTGAAGGTAGAGTGTTATTCTACGGAGCATTGTCGCCAGTTGCCGAGTGGCTCCGTTGTTGCCACGTCATGTATAACGTAGAGTACCTTTATAGACAGAGTATGGCCATTTCTGTTCCGGTTTTTCATTGGTCGCGTGAAAAATGGCTGACACGATGTTCTTACGGCCGTAAATAAACGAACAACATGGCTGTTATCAGCAAGTAAGATTGAGGTTATGCACATCTTACATCCTCCTGTGGTAAAGGTGAAAGGCGATTTAACAATGTTTTCAGGTGTTTTTCGTGTGTTATTCGTAGATATGCTAGTTTAAATTGTTACTGCCCTATAATTGAAATTTTTGTCAAATTTGGCTTCTTATCGATGTTACGGTGAGCCGCCAACAATTGTTTGTTTATTTACGGCCGTAAGAGCATCATGAAGCCTAAAAACTCGTTGATCAATCAAAAAGCGGCACAGTTTTCCTGTAGTAAAAAGATACGGGTGGCCATACTCTGTCTATGAAGGTACTCTAGTATAACATTCACGACATGCCGGACTCGAATAGGTCAGTTTCGCTGGCCACAGAATCGCGTTTTGATGATTATTCGAATTAGAGGCTATTAAAAAAATATAAGATTTATCCCAACAACGAGTTTCAACGGCCAACATTAAAGGATGTAGTACCCTTCAAAGAACACGTCATACGCAGGGTGATCCAAAAATCCCTCACCACCAGAGCCAGGCATCACTCCTGCAATTGTTGAACAATAGAGACTTGAAATTTTGTGAGTGTTTCTAGGCTGAAGGAAACGATTTTTCAGAACCCCTAAGATTTTGGAGGTGGTGCGGGGCTTTTGCATCGCCCTATTTAACCGCACGGCGGAGGTGCATTCTATGGTTTATTCCGCACCATGGTTTACATCCGTGTTCCAAGTCAAGCAACCCGTGCCATTCTATAAATCACAAATTGATAAGTCTAAGTTGGAATAAATATGGAATGTACACCGAAATGAAAAAGGTGCTGTAGTAACATCTCAGGTGTTAAAAAAATAGAGAAGTAGGCAAACGCAATTTATGGCTAAACATAGCATTTGATACGTCAAATCTAACACATGTTTCTGCGCTTTAGTTAATGTTACCTACTTCCAGCTTCGGCCTGGGGGTTTCATGACTAAAATTTTTGGTAAAATTCTAAAACGCGTAACCTTTTACACGGAACCGCTCCTTTTCCCCCAAAAAATCGAAGTAAAACCAGTACTGTAAAAGTTGTTAAAAATCTGCCAAATCGCGCGCAGGAATCGAAAAATTGCCTCCTTTTGAAAGTGGATTCTACTAATTTGGAAACTATGTCACTTAATATGCCCCTCCGCGTCATTCGAGCACAATGTTAACAGACGGATAACTTGGCCGTACCTATTCGCGACAGGGTAGTGGAATACATCTAAGTGTTCCTTGCGATAGAAATTTCTCGTGTTTCATGAGCCATTAATTGCTTTATAACTGAGTGATAAAAAAATAGTAAGATATTAACAGATCAGATTTTGGACTCGAGGAACGGTTACGTGTCGGTGCTCGCTTTGCAAATAGGTTGCAATGTTCTGGGTATGCGACGTTACATCCGGTCATCCACAGTTTTTTATTCCTTTTTATTTTTCCTTCCATTTTTCTTTTTGTTTTTTATTTTTTACCAAAATCACGCACGCTTATCCATCCATCTTATTTCTTGCTCTCACCTTAACATTCTATTCTTCCCCCATCCCTCGCACCTATTTTCCCGACCTGCGCTACTTCCTAGATCCACAAGGCCTCCCATTATGTCTGGATTGCGCATGGCTGTCGCAATAAGGTAGAGTTATTCCCAAAGTGTAGAGTATAGATGATCTTTTGTGTTCCTATACAAAACCCCTATTTGTCTATAGTTGGATAAGCCATGAAACCCGCAGAGGAAAAAGAAGGACTCTAGATAACGCTCCACTGTTGTGATTTGAACCATCGAAAATCGATGCGTTGGATATAGCAACGATGACGTAGCCACTGACAGCCTTCAGGTTCAGACACTACGCCCTTAAAGTGGATCTTCAGCTTTTGCGCAATGCATTCTGAGTACGACTGATATATCCCAGAATCTAACCATTAGGTGAATTATTTTGGAAAAATCTAAATTTCAGTTTACCGATAAATTCTTGAATGTTCGTGCCGAAAATCACCTTCCAAAATCTCAAAACAAAGTCAATATGACCATCGATATCGATACATTGAAATGGGTTGTAAAATGGAAACAGTACTCTTGACTTTATTTCAAGATTTCGGAAGATGATTCTCAGCAGGAACATTCTTCAATGCTTTATCTACAGTCTGAAATTTAGATGGTCCCAAAGTAATTCATCCAAAGGTTACAATTTGACATACATCGATCGCACCCAGAATGCATCGGGCAAAAGCTGAAGATCCACCTTAAATTCCTCGGAAATCCGCGTATTTTTCAGAAGCCGCGGCAGCATCGTGCGGCGGGGGGGGGGGGGGGGTTGAGGAGAACTGTCGGAGTGTCACAAGCCTTATCTCCCGGTAGTAACTTTCCTAGCCGCGCCAAGTTTTCAACTTCCCGTTAAATTGTCTCCTAAAAGAAGATACGGCTTGTCTGTTTTCCTTTACGTCACGTTTTTCAATTTTCGCAGCCGCGTGGGAAGTTTTCGACTCAAATATTCATTCGCCCTATGCGGAATAAGTCATCTGTGTATCCGGTTTTTACGCCGGGCGTATCGCCTTTCGCGCCCCTCGCGGTCGCGTCAGCCCGGGCTTTGACGTGACGTGTGACTAAAACTTAGCAGCTATTGTCTCACCTATTCCTATTCTGCGCTTCATCAAACCTTGGTCGCGAGCTCCTCCCCCCCCCGCACTTTCTTCTTCTCCTCGTATCTCGTCCTCCCTCTCTTATCTGTTCGCGGGTTGATTTCGGTGCTCCCAATTCCCGGAACTTTTGAGGTTTTCCTGAATTTTTCCCGGAACTTTTGAAATTCCGAAGAATCCGGATCTTCGATATTTTCCGGAACTTTCTCGGAACTCTTGAAAAATCTAAAAGGAGCCCCGGAACTTTTTACGGCCACTCCATGACCGTAAAAAGTTCCGGCGACATTGCGACAAAAAATTTTCGGATCCCGGAACTTTTGACGGACATGGAATGGGAGCTCTGGTTGATTCTCCTTAGCGGCTCCCCTCCACACTTTTAAAGGATTCTTCGATGAAAAAATGTGGAAAACTACTGTCTACACTAAAACTTTGTTTTTTTTTTTACTTGTCGACCTCCTGTGGTGTAGTGGTTGTAACGTTGGCTCTAGAGTACCTTTATAGGGAGAGTATGAACGATTCGATTTATGTAGCTTTTAGGGCCCGAAAAGACGATAAATCAACGAGTTACCTCTTTTTTTTTCTTCCTTCTCTGTCGTATACTATCAATTAAGTATTTGTTGACACGACTTATAATCAGCTGACGGAAGGATAAGTAGGACAGCCAAGCTCTTTATCACAACTGTCGGGCAAAATTGATTTGCTAACGTTAGCATGTTCTGGATAACAAAATCATTCTATTTTACCGATCTCGTATTTTCAACTTTCCGGATAGGAGTGTACCTAAAACAAAATTCACTAGAAAAGTGCCGCTGCCAACCTATGCAATAGAAAGATTAATCAAAACGGCCGACAGCGCATTGTAAAAACGCGTCTGTCCAGATTTTGCGAAATCAAAGTTTTATACGTGAATTTATAATTTTTGAGCAGTTATGAAACGACAGGTAGAGAATTATGAAAATTAATACCATTGGATAAGTCGAGTTCATTGGTTGCTAGCCCTTTTGGGCCCCAAGAGCTACATGACCTGATCAAACCTAACCTCCAAATTTTCGACTTGCCCATACTCTCCATACAAAGGTACTCTAATTAGCTCTATATCAGGAGGTCCTGAAATGGTCAATGAAATTGAATTTTAAAGCTTACCAAAATTACCAAAATACCTTTAAATTTCCAATACCGAGTGGCGCACATCGAAGAGCGCCCTCGGCCCGGCGATACCGCTCCCGCAAAGTGGATCGAGTAAATAGGAGATATCGGACGAAATTCGGAAACTTTAAACGCATATAACTGTGTTTATACAGAACTTTAAGGTCTGAAAGTGGCTCCATTGGTTCTCTCGTGCCATTTTCTGCCATAAGCATTCCTTGAAATTTAGAATATGACAAAATAAACATACAAATTTGCAGATTTAGTCAAGAATGTCATGTCCGACCTCTCTAATTGACTCGATCCACTGTGTGCCGTCTAAGGAAAACATAGCTTTACGCCTCATTCAAAGGAAACATTCAGCTACTTGCTCATCCGTGCTATTTTCCGACCACTCACCCTCCTCTTATTTGCGAATCCAGCTGCGTCTCCATGAATAATTGGTGTCTTATCAGCTTTTCCTACAATCCTTTCAAAAATCGGAAGAAGTATGCATTTCATGTGTGCTCTGCAGCGTGCCACGGAAAAAGCCCACATGAGCATTCGAATGTTGTCAAACATCCTCCGCTTGTATGTTCATTTCCTCAAAAATTTACAGATATTTTCCTCTTAAATGATCAGATCCGTTAGGTTAAATTTTCAGCAAATGAGATTCTTTGCATGTAAGACCATGTTTACTCAAATTCCGAGGACAAACGTATTTACTCAGATTTGAATCAAACATCGTGCGTTGCATTGGAAAACATATTTTTAATGCGGACTAAGGAAACAAACATCAAAGGTTGGCAACAACTCCTCCTCACCTGCTCCCACGTAGTTCGTCGGCTCCCACCCTCTCCCATTTAGAATCACCGCCATTTTTTTTTTCGATCCTCAGAGCTCCACGTAACCAAGTGTCCATTCTCTTCCTGAAAAGATACTTTACTCTATACAGTTTCAAACCCTGAAAAAAACTCCGGCCGTGGGAGCCGCAATTACGAGCTATATAGACATACCGTCCGTTCCGGGCTCAAGGGCCGAAAATTCCGGCTGCTGCATGGAGGCGTAGCTTCGATTGCTCCGGGTTCAGAGGCTGAAGCCACGGCTCCAGCAGCCGGAATTTTCGGCATTTGAGCCCGGAACGGACGGTATGTCTGTATAGCCCGTAATTGCGGCTCCCACGGCCGGGGTTTTTTTTCAGTGAAGGAAATGCATTTAAATGTTACATATGTAGTTTGTATACTTTACAGAAATTGATTTGGCAACGCTGGGATTTTCCCACGGTGTTTTACCCTTAGCACGGCAGTTTATGACCCCGTCGTCGGATGAGAGCGACTCTGCATTGACGTCATTTAAATTAAAACTACACAACACGAGCGCCCGCGCCCACGCCCAGAAAAGGCGCGTATTCATGGCTTTCCGGATCCCGCTATTATGATGTACAAACCAGCAATAAATAGGCACTCCAATGTTTATTTGAGCGTTTTGGATGAGGAATGTCGAACAAAGACGTGCACCCGTATATACACGGCTCCACGGAGCCAACGTTTTTAATTTATCGCTAAGGCTAGCCTGTGCGAACAAAACCGGGCGACATACGACCACATCTAATATAAAGGCGCTGTTTGTCCTCCGAGATGGACTGAGTTCAAGAGAAAAGAATCAAGTCATACTTTGAAAGAAAATGCGTTGTGCTCGAGTATTTTAAGCGCAGCGAGTGCACTTTATTATCCGGCCAAAAAACTGGAAACGAGACGGGTTGACCGGAGACAGATATTTTCATAGACCCTCCACTGATATCCTCCGTGTAATGTGAGAGGTAATTTCCGAAGTCAACGCTGCGCTCACGATGACTTTTTAATTTTGTTTACATTTTTGATCGGATTTTTTTCCATTTTCCATGCTCCTATTTTTTTTACAAAGTCCAGTACTCCCATTCCATATCCGTCAAAAGTTCCAGGATTCTTTATAGATTTTTCCAAAAGTTCCAAGAAAGGTCCCGAGAAATACAAAAGATCCGAATTTTTTGGAATTTGAAAAGTTCCGGTAAAAATTCGTGAAAATCTCAAAAGTTCCAGACTTTGGAACTAGTTCCGGGAAATGAAAACGCGTTTTTCAAATATTTTCCTTCCTCCTCCCTCGGTCTCCTCTCTCTCTTATTCTTGCCACTCATGTGTACACCAGAAAATAAAATTTTACTGCTCGGAGGAGGGGAAAAGAGGGGCCTCTATACTGCCGTGCTAAGGGAAAACGCCGTTTGAAGATTCGAGAATTGCCGCATTTCCCCGAATAAAACATGGATTTTTTAGGAAAATTATGCACATTCTTCCTTGATATTTTCAGATATTTTCGATTAAATTGTGATCAAAATTGACTGAAAAACATTCACAATTTTCCCAGTAAATGTGATTTTAATTGAAGGACATTTGGCAACGTTTGAAGGCTCATACGGCGTTTCTCTTTAGCCCGGCAGTATAGCCCTCTCCTCAATCCTCACCACGCGACGCGATGGTGCTTGAAACCCGGGAATCACAAAAGGAGCCGCGAACGTGGCGTGCCGAGACGATTGCAATGGTTCTATCGAGCAGGAACTGGAAGTCGGCCGAGGATTGTTGGGGCGGGGGCGGGGGTGGAGGGTGGAAGGGCGAGGGAAATAAATTTCCGTCGATCTGATGGACTGTTTGTACTATCGACCGCAGCATTCCTATCGAGGCCGGGGCAGCCGCGTCAACAAACGAGCGGGGAACGGAACGAGGAAGCCGAAAATCAAGCCCACCTTCATTCATCCATCAATCACTGATCTGAGCACTGATAAAAGCCAAGCGCTCGTCACCGTGTTGCGCTCCCTCTCTGGGCCTCGAGACGGAGAAACAAGGACTCGGAGAGCAAATAAGGACCCGCAACAGGCAGAGTACCTCTCCAGAGAGAGATAAGACATACGGAATCCATTTCTAATTGGCTCCCGTGTGTCGGGCTTCAGTGGGGCTACACACTCATGCAAAGGATACATTTTAACGGTTGCAAAGATTACAGAAAGGGATTAACAACCGTTGATGGCCTGATCCTATGCTCCGTTACGGTGGGTCTCGTACAAGGTAATGTAACACGTAGTACGCTCTTCCCGACCCTTTCGCCCTGGGCACGAAAGATTTTCAACAACTCTGCAGTCTTGGCCGAAAACAAAATTGATCATTTGCTGTTGATGAAACGAACAAACAGCCACCTCACTGAAATCAATTGGATTGTTGATTTGAATAAATCATGGCATATTTTGAGCCGACTAACTTTTCTCGGATATCAAGAATGAGAGACAGCACGACCTGCGTTGACGACGGCGCAGTGATACAACTATTCGTGCTTGATGGATGTCCGTGTTGTATTTGCAATATTGAAGGCGCGATGGCGCGAGGCGTGAAGTCGGAATGCTCCGCTCTAAACTGCTAAGTGAAGTGTCTCGCAAATTCGGAAGAAAATTTATGAAACAAGGTCAGATGACGCCTTTCCTTCTATCTTCGGCTGTGTTGACTTTGTTTTCTTATTCTTTTTCAATTCGATGTCTGATTCTTTTTTTAGGCCCTATGTCTATGCTCGTATGTAACGGCCGTATGCAAAGGAGGGGCACGTCTCGGATCAATCGTCGCTCCTCTGGGGTAAAGGTGTGTCTCGATTTTCACGTGAGCTCTATTCTCCGTATAACTCTATGCTTTCTGGGGCTCATGTGTAAATGGATATACGCCTTTACGACAGAAGAGCGACGATATTATCCGGCTCGACCATTGAGTAGTTTAATGGCAAAAATTCAAATGGATCACATACTGCAATATGGAACCTTTATCTCTGACTTTTCCATGAAAGCACATATCTGCATTGGAAAACCATTTGCATGCATGTTGTTTCAAAAATGAGCCAGAAATAGTGATTTCTTATTGCAAAATATAATCCAAATGATGTCTGCAGTATTATTTTAACTTCCATTCGATTTGGATTAAATACACCGGTGATGTTTGGTTCAAGAGAAATTGATTCCCAAACTTCCCGTTGCGTGAATTGTTTTTTACGTAAAAGTTCAACGAGATAGCTCGTAACTTTTTTCTAACCCAGCATTGCCGAGGCGGGAATTGGGACTATCGTATCAAGCATGTTTTAAGCTGTATTTCTGGTTAAACGATAAAATATCGCAATGTCGCACGGATGAATATTCCATTTAGGCTTTTTTTAGTTTTAATTTTTCAGTGTTCATAATGATTTTCCCTATCTATGACAGTCCACGAAAAAATGAGCTCATAGCTCCCGGAGTCAGAATGTTCAACGAAGGCAGCGGTCTCTGTCGTGTTGGACGGAACATTTGAATGAGATGAAATATTTGACTTATTTTTAAGGTGGTCCTCTCAAAGTTCCAGAAAAATAAAAATTTTAGGAGCCCTCCGACGAGCAAACGCAAAGAGAGTGAAACTTTAACACGTCAGTCGGTCACTGAAGCCGCCAGCTGAAAAATTGAGCGAAACCCGTTGAGCTTTTCCGCGGGAAAATGGCGCATCAAATATTTAAATCTTCGCCGGAATAATTGAAAAAGACCGGTGAGCTTGACGTGAATTTTTAAATTCTCGCGAAGCTCCCCTCTGCGTGTTTTACAGATCGCGAAGCTCAATTTTCCCGTCTGTTTTGGAAGGCAAGACGACTGAGTCTCCACTCACACCAATACATATCAGCTTTAGGCTGCTTCACGAAAACGCATGATTGAGCATCAACAGAATCCACTGAATTATTCTGTTCGATGGAATGATTTGCTCCGCCCCATTCGCCAATCCTTTGATTTCTTCTCTCGGAAACTCGAGTAAATAGATGAGGAGAGAAAGGAGCGAGAATGGGGAGAGGTAATAGACTGACTTAGGAGTTACGTTATTCTTTCGATATTCGATATAATCGATCATATTCGATACATCAAACAAGTGAGATGTGCGATATCGATTGGTTCAAAACTTAAACGTATAGCCTCAAAAGTCAATTGAGTAATCTGACGGAACGGGTTTTTTGTGATAGATTTTTAATTCGCGTGAGTACTTACTAATTGGCCAAGAATAGTGAAATGGCCACGAAATTTCTCATTATCAGCTTTTCTAACCAATATCTTAATTTTGGTTTGATATTATGTTCTATTGTTTAGAACCAAACGATACATCGAACCACTATTGAATACGATCCATTCTTTCGATATTCGATAAAATTGATTCAGCTACGATCATTCCAAAGACACAAACACGGAGCGCAAGAGGGAAAAAATGAAGCCCTTTTCTCCGATTGGCTAGAAGATTGGCGGCAAAATCGGGGCAAGTTTGAAATTCAAATAAAGAGCGTTGATGGAATAACATTGCGGAAACAAAGTACTCTAGGTTTTTATTAGCACAAATTCACTTACTCGCAAACATTTTTATAATCTCCAGATTATTTTCGCCCGATTTATCTGATTTGGGAGTAACGATCATCAAGGACTGTAACGGCCTGTTTGAACAGGCGGGACCACCATGAGCAAAAGAAAAACTAACTTTATCTGAGATCCTTGCTTGTTACCGAGCCACAGTAGATTTATTATAAAAGTCATCCTCCCAACTTTATTAATTTGCTCGTTTTAGGCACTTAAAACAAGTTTATAGCAAGAAATGTGCAAAAATCAAGAAGACAAGTTCAAATCAAATCTTCGTTTGCGGCCATGGATTCCCGCGCTCATTTACACATTCGAGCGCCAGGGCGGCTTCACTTCTCCTCCGTGTTATTGTGCGAAAGCTCCGTCTGAAAAAATGACTTGTTTTAAATTTACTAGGGGGCCCTGCCCCCTGACCGCTACGCGGCCCGACCCCCGGGCGGGCGCCTCACGCCCTCAGGCCCGCTTCGCGGGCCCTATACGTATATGTATACGCAAAAATGTTCTTCCATTTTAATACACCATTTTGTGTTCGAGCTGCATCGATTTCAAAATTTTGGACGTAACACTCATATTTGTAAATGATGAGGAATAGCTGGATGTACATAATTTCACAGTCCACTTACTGGAGAAATTTCCATTTATTATGTTATTTTTAAACACTTAATTTAAAAAAAAAAAAAATCGGATTTCGACCGTTAAGAGTTAGGTAATAATATTTGGTCCGTCCCGAAGCGACGCAGCGCCTGCCTTCTCACTTTGTATCTGCTGTTTATCTGCTGTAAATATTAATAGAAATTCAGCAATCAAGTGAATTGACCAATGCCACAGATCGAAGCCGGAAGAATGAGGAAAAATTGAGTAAAAACCTTATACCTTGAACCTTGACCTTGAACCTTGAACCCTGAGCCCTGATGCACCGTTCCTCAACTCTTCGAATGAAGAGCCCTTCACGAGCTTTTCCATTGTTTTATTGTTTATTCGAGTCACTCAGGTAGAATCCCACACCTTGACGTTTCTAGCGGAAACGACATATCTCTCACGCTATTAACATGCCCTTCACGAGCTTTTCCATTGTTTTATTGTTTATTCGAGTCACTCCGGTAGAATCCCACACCTTGACGTTTCTAGCGGAAACGACATATCTCTCACGCGATTAACATTGGACTTAAGTGACATGAGCTTTAAAAGATCTACACCATTAAAAGTTCGGGGTTTCATAATTTTTTGCACATCTACATCTACTACAGATGACATACACGTAAAGATCATCCTTATCGGTCCGGCAGTTCGTCAGAAATAGTGCTTCCAAGATTTTGCTTGTAGCTGTATAATATAGATAATAGGCATGATCCTGCGATAATCGCCACTTGCCCATTAAGATGTTAAAATCCGACAGTATCCAAGCCCGCATTTAAAATATATGGGGACGGAGAAACATGAGAAAATTCAGAAAAGGATTCTCCTGAGGATGATTGAACATTTCATTGCTGTCCTTCTTTTATCGATTTGACCGTTGATGCTCCGTTCATATTTACCAATTTTAAGTTTTTATGATATTTATGATTTAATGTGCTTGGTGCTGGATGCCTTGACAGGCAGAAGAATGCTCTAGTCAATTGTAGAAAAAAAGAAGAAAAATTCAGAAAATTTGGCCTCCATGCTCGCTTTGTCGTTTGTCTGTTTGTTCTGCTTCACTGAAAGCAAATCAGTGCCGTTCAAACGCTCGGATGATGTAATCAATTCTCATTCGGTACCGTTTAACTGTTCAAAAGAATAAGAGGAATCCCCGGCACTGAACAATGGAGTCCCAAGTTTATCCCAACTCTTGTGCGATCCATAGGTACTCAACAAGGAGGTACTTACATACGCTGATAGTGACAGTGTTCACCAGAATGGACAGTCGAATAAAGCTTTAGCTCGTGCATGAAAAAAACATTTCTGCTGTCAAGAATTTTCCGGAGAAGATGACGAAAAAGTAAAAAAAAAACACTAAGCGATGAAAATGTAGTCCATTAAATAGAAATTACCAAATGCTTCCCATGTTCGCTAACGGACCACTAAACACGGCAAGAACTCAGACACTGAATATGGATTGAGTTTACTAGAAAGAATCCGATATTTTAACGAACAAGTGATGAGATGTGGTGATAGTTATTTCTTAAAATAACTTCATAAGCATCTCTAGGCGGTTAGTGTTTTCTCTCTCTCTCTCTCCCCCTCTCCCTCCCTCCCTCCTCTCTCCCCCTCTCTCTCTCCCTCCCCCTCTCCCCCTCCCCCCTCTCTCTCCCTCTCTTTAGATTTTTCAGTGTTCAGCAAAGGGAGCCCATTTTTAAAAGGAATGAAAAAAAAAATTTTGCAGCTTTGATCCTTTTACTTAAAAATGAGCAAATAAAGCATTTGCAATGAATTAATGTTACAATTTTGGAACATAGCCTTTTCTCCATATTGAAGATAAGAATGTACCTTCTTCACTCTACAACAAGCAGGACCTTTGTTATTAAAAAAAAAAAAAAAAAAAAAAAAAAAAAAATTACTCCTGCCAAACAATCCACACCCTTTTCTTTTAAAACTTTCATGTATTCTACAATAGATACATTGGAAATTGTCAAATTTCATACTTGGACTAGTTCCAAATCTAGTCCAAGTGTGAAATTATAATATAATTGAAATTAGGAAATGAAGAACTACAATTTCCGTTTCATTTTAGAAACTACTTTCGTACCGTTAGTTTCCCCACGTAGATAGGTATTTCATATGTTTGAGCCAGAAATTTTAGCTCCTTATTGCAAAATGCAGTTCTCTGTTAATGTAAGATTTGTCTTTGTAATGTTTATTGTAATGTCTTTTACGCCAGGTTGCGATCAGAACCGTTTGAAAGTTGCATCAGTCGTACGCGCATTTTCAAAGTCCGACTTGACAGCAGAATTTCTTGATTTTTTCACTAAATTTTAATAGTTGGAACAACTTTCCGACTTTCCCAGGTTTTTCATTACTTTCCGCTACATCTGCCTACAATAAGAAAAATTTACCGGTTAGTAACACCCGCGAAAGTATTTTCGTTTGGACATCCGGACTTCTCTTAAAATTGGCAGGACTTCTCTTTGAAATAACAATAAAACCGTTTGAAACAAGGATTCCTCCCGTTGACGCAACGAGAATTATCGTTCAGGAATTGTTAGTTGTAATATCTATTGATCCAACAGAGTAATTTTTTCCGGGTGTAACTTTTTATACTCCTTCATTTGCGAGATCACATTTGCGATATCCCTAAAAAGAGTCGAATGATGAAAAAAATTGCTACGATGATCGGTAACTTACCGCGTTGCTGTGAGTTTGGTCCGTTTTAAGTTCTTTGTGGTTGGAAAACTGTACGTAGACGACACGCCCACGAAGCTGAGCTGTACAGGTAGTAAAGTACTGAACCATGGTGGTGGCAGCATTCTCATCCCCCATCTCCAAGAAAGCCTGCAACAAACCGAGGAAACAATCAGCTTATTCCTAGACAAGCTAACGTACCAAAATCCATGTTTGGATACTTGTGTGCGTTTCCTGCATTGAAAATTCGAATTAGGACTTTTCCACTCAACTTGAGAAAAATCAACCCCCATAAAAATGTTCCTCTTGAACTAAGGTCTATTAGGACTAAATTACTGGAAAGGAACCAATTCACATTTTGGAAAACGAATTATTGAGGGGCCGTTTATAAGATTACGTAACACTGAATTTTCTGATATCTCGACCACCCTCATCTCCCCTCGTAACGCTATTGTAACGTAGGTTCCTACCCTTAAACAAGTAACAATAAAATTGCGTAACTCTCTCCTCAACCCCCCTCCACCCCAGAACGTTACATGTTTTATGAACAGTTTCTTATAGGAGTAGTTTTGGGCTTAACTAGCCACACATTTTCTCCAATCCACAAATCGAACTGGAGAAAACATATTTTGAACGCGAAAACACGAATTGAACTTTATCTCAAACATTGAGCCCTCTGCGGGGTTTTAACTACAGTCCATTTTCACTCGATGAGACCTTTATTTTACTGTGAACAATTTTCTGTACCAATAACATACGATTACAACATTTATAACAATATTTAGCATATGCCTTGACTGCTCCGAGTGGAGGGTGCGTTTTTTTTCACAGGCTATCACCAATCGTTGAGTTAAGCGCTCTAGATTTTTAGCCGATAAATTCAACCGCTTTCACGTGTTCCGCGAAACATGAAATTCGGAATATTTGCAAATATGAAATGAGATCCCGGTAAAATGATGCGGACGAAACTCGACGCGGCCGTGCTGCGCTGCATCTAGGCTTTTCATTTTTTTCTTCATTTTTTCCGTGCGGCGGAGCGGATAATTTTTGGCCGAGGGGGCCTCTGCGTTTTCATTCCCACCACCCGATTTGTTTGCCCCCTTCCCCCTCCCCCTCTCAGCCCCAGCCCTTGCTCAGTGCTCTTGGCTCCTCTGCGAATAGCACGACATACCTGATGTGGAACCGTAAGAGCAAAAACGACGGATTCGCGATTGATTTCGGACAGGACAACCGCTGTTTTGGCATACGGGATTTTCCTCGTTTTATTTACCTCGTTATGCAATTGGTCAGTTGGAACTTCCATCCGTCCCCGAAGGTTTATTTTTATTCCCTCCTTTTGAAGTCGTGTTTTCACTAGGCAAGGACTCGCTCAGCTGGTACTCACATGGGTTGCCGCGTCACGTGATATGCAACCTTTATACGGAGTCAAGTGGGGAAAATGCTGATTTTCGGTGCGACCTGGTAATCCCAATGAGCCAGTTCGGCTGAATTTTTTTATTACATATTATGAAAGTCCTTGGTGAAATGAGTATACAGAATTTTTTTCAGATTTTTTTTGAGCCCTCTGGCCTGAGAAATCTTACTTCAAAAACGCCAAAAATTGAAGGTCTCTGAAACGCTGTTTGAATCGCGCGGGCTGAGAGCTGACGTCACACTTTAGGTGGTGACGACCCTTGGTTTATTCCGAGTTAGTCCGAACAATATGGCTGCTGCCCGGTTTGTTTATTTAGCGAAAGTTTCTATCTGTATATTGTGATTTAGTGGTAAAATTTGACGAGAAATTTGTTGAAACATTTGGTTTCGTCCGAAATTAACTCTTTCTTGATGAAAAAAGGCGTTAAAGTTCGCGAAATTTATTCACCGGGCGACCGCGAGTGAGCATCGGCTATCGGAGTAGCCTATCGAAGGTACTGCTAGTAGAAAATATGCGATAATACCTATCTAACCTACATTACCGGTGTATGCACTAGAGTGGTAACGCATAAAGAACAGGCACGAACAAACACTGAAGGAAAGGGCAGGAGTGGATTAAGTTACTGTAGTCTCTAATTTACTTCTGAACTGTTAATTTGAAGAACCATAAGACACATCTTTGATGTGTAATCACTTGGTACGGAGCAGAGGAACCTTGAACTGTAATCATATCGGTAAAGTTTGAGGGCTCAACAGGCTTTAATGCTAAAAAAAGGTGAACTTCAAACTCATGTATGAATTCAAAACCACATACTTCAGATAAGGAAACTACAAAATACTTGATTTGAGGCGAAAATGAAAAGCGAATGATCCAAGAAAAGAATGTCTGGGTGTGAACTTATGAGAACTGACTTTCTGTTTCAGAATGCTCTGAATACACATCACAATGAGCCGATAAACTCTAGCTCCAGGTTGTAAAATACGATAAAACTGATTGTCAGATGCTTTGTAGAAGTCAGAAATGGTTTAAAGGTAAAGAAAATTAAAAGATTCCGAGTTGTTTGGATCCTTCCTGTTATCAATCTTCGTCTGTTTACGAGCCCGTCGTTTCCGATAGCCGATGCTCACTCGCGGTCGCCCGGTGAATAAATTTCGCGAAATTTAACGCCTTTTTTCATCAAGAAAGAGTTAATTTCGGACGAAACCAAATGTTTCAACAAATTTCTCGTCAAATTTAACCACTAAATCACAATACACAGATAGAAACTTTCGCTAAATAAACAAACCGGGCAGCAGCCATATTGTTCGGACTAACTCGGAATAAACCAAGGGTGGTCACCTAAAGTGTGACGTCAAAAATCGGCGTTCGCGCCACGGCCCGGATTCAAATAACGTTTTTGAGGGGCACGATTTTAAAATCGCATTTTCTCCCCTTAGCAATTTTTTTCAAAACTTTTTATTGTGCTCATCGTTTTTCTGGGGAAATTTTACATACAGGGTTATCCAAAAATCACTGACCACCCCTGTAACTTTTTTCCAAATTGAGATAGAAGTTTGAAACTTTGGGAATGTTCCTCGGTCTAAAGTAGCAACTTTTTGGTCCCCCCAAAATTTTGGGGGGCGGCCCCCCTTAAGGAGGGCGGGGGCTAACTTTTTTTTTTCAAATAGCAACCCCCCCTTTGTGATACCTCATTCGAAAGATAATAAAAAAAGAAAATTTTTGGCGCAAACCGCAGGTCAAAATGTTCATTTTTGACAAAATGGCGGCCGGTCAAAGTTCAAAATGGCGGAAATTTGGCATCTCCGTTGTTTATTGACGGATTGGTGTGAAACTCGGAATTCTAGGGTTTTTTGAGATGAGAAAAACGATTCTGGCATTGGTTTTCCAGAAAAGTCAGCCTTTTGCAAAATGGCGGCGGTCAAAATGGCGGCCTAGAGCGGGAAGTGGATATTTAGGCTGCATATCGTTGGATTTGCATGAAACTTGGTATCCGGGGGTATTTCGGCACGAGAAGAACGAATCTTTCATTGGATATCTGAAATTTTGACAAATTCCAAAATGGCGGCGGAAAAATTGCGGGAAATCAGTTTTACGGCTCTTTACCGATGGATTAGCATGAAATTATTTGATATTTCAAGAATCTAATGAAAGATTCCTTTTAATCCAGCCAAAAACCGCCAGGATATCGAATTTCTTGCAAATCCATCGGTAAAGAGCCGTAAAACTGATTTCCCGCAATTTTTCCGCCGCCATTTTGGAATTTGTCAAAATTTCAGATATCCAATGAAAGATTCGTTCTTCTCGTGCCGAAATACCCCCGGATACCAAGTTTCATGCAAATCCAACGATATGCAGCCTAAATATCCACTTCCCGCTCTAGGCCGCCATTTTGACCGCCGCCATTTTGCAAAAGGCTGACTTTTCTGGAAAACCAATGCCAGAATCGTTTTTCTCATCTCAAAAAACCCTAGAATTCCGAGTTTCACACCAATCCGTCAATAAACAACGGAGATGCCAAATTTCCGCCATTTTGAACTTTGACCGGCCGCCATTTTGTCAAAAATGAACATTTTGACCTGCGGTTTGCGCCAAAAATTTTCTTTTTTTATTATCTTTCGAATGAGGTATCACAAAGGGGGGTTGCTATTTGAAAAAAAAAAGTTAGCCCCCGCCCCCCTTAAGGGGGGCCGCCCCCCAAAATTTTGGGGGGACCAAAAAGTTGCTACTTTAGACCGAGGAACATTCCCAAAGTTTCAAACTTCTATCTCAATTTGGAAAAAAGTTACAGGGGTGGTCAGTGACTTTTGGATAACCCTGTATAGTGCAATAGCTTTTAAGCCAATCCCTCACCAGCCGAACTGCCTCATTCGCACACATATGAAAATGAGAATGGAAGAAAATATCGAAGGGGCTTACAAATCATACAGGGCTTAAAAGTGTTTTCAGTTCCATATGTTACTCGGGCGATATCAGAAAAGTATTCAATCGTTGAATCGGACAGTATAGCAGCGAAGAAAAGCTATGATCTATAGAACACGAGCTAAAATCTTTCTTTGTTCGAGTGGTATAGTTTTTTACAAAACTTTTGAAATTTATGAGGTGCACAGTAAGAACAAGTAATCAAAATCTTTATATAGGAAGTAAAAAACGAAGTAACACAAGTTGTTGGTTGATTTTTGTGTGTTAATTTTCCCTGTGTCAATCTTTGTGTTGAAAATCTGCGACCAGCGGTGAAAATTAGTGAAGTTACCAGCCTCCAGAACCTGAATCGCATCGTTGACATTTCAATACGCTAGCCAGTTGTAAATTACGACCTCTAAGAATAGAGGGTAAAACAGAAGTACATAAGTTCGGCAGGACACTTTCTTCGTGATCCGATGTCTCAGAGTAGCTTACAGTTAAGGTCGATTTAACACAAAATTGTGCTGAACAACCAAGTCCTTTAGGTTGACCTAACGCAAAAGAATGTAACACGAAGTAACACTGAGTGTCATCAAACACGGACATGTTTAACTGCGTGGGCACAATTTTATGTTTTTAATAAATATTTTAATTGAACTATGTTAAGCAGAAAGGAATCAGGCCACACCAGCTATTGCCAACTTTAATTGAGCAATTTGATTTTTGAATTCGTTTGAAAAACAGCTGTGCTGATTTTTGTGCAAATTTCAGTGAATCTTGCACATAGAACGAAGCAAATTCCTTAAAAGTTCCAAAGGAATCCGCACAAACGTTCTCTCGAGCAAAATTTAATTGTCCGGTTGAATTTGGCAAAAGCTGGTGTGGCTTGATTCCCTTCTGCTTAACGCGTCCAAATTTAATGTATTTTTAATTATTTAGAGCAATAGCTGCGGGAAATGGGGCATTATGCAGAAGACACCCATCATAGATTTCTGATTCTCGAGAGCTTTTCAAAACATATCCACCTTCAAATTGAAACAATTTTTTTTTTTTTTTTTTTTTTTTTTTTTTTTTTCCCCCAAAAAAATGAGAGTTTATCAAAACGAAACAGCGTTTGATTGGAATATCACCACCAACATCCTGCATGCACCGCAAAAAAATGAAGTTGATTTAACACTCTATGCATCTGGGTGTAAAAAAAGTGTGCGTGAACTTAGGGAATACTGAATTCTCCACTATACCCGTTACTTTAGCAATGCCAAGATATAAAACTAACTGCCGTGGCAGGTGATTCAGCATTCATAAGTTCTCGCACACTTTTTTTTTACATCCAGAATGTTAAATCAACTTCACCTCTTTTTCGATGTACTTACCAAATTAATTATTCACCTTGTGATGCCTACCAGAGAGTCCAGTCTATGAGTTTACGGTAAATTCGATGCATGATAAAAAAACTCAACTACGCTTTCACATAAGCGAAGGAATTGACGGAATCATGCGGTAGATCAGGTTCATCACGAAGTATGGTTACGTCCTTTCGTCACGCTCGGAGCCAAGAGGGTGGCCGCTGGCCGGGCGTCGCGGTCGCGCGAGCGCGAATACGAGACCAGAAGCTGTGCGCAATAATTTTCAATTACTTATTGTATTACTCTCTATCTCTTAGCCATAAATACAGCCAAACTGTCAGCATTCCTCGGACGCTGCGCCGCGCGATATTGGGTCAAAACAATGATCAATATTTTATTTCCAAGGAAAACCGCGCGGCAACGAGTCTAAGGACCCCGCAACCGCACTTCCCAAGCTCTTCCTTTCACTAAATTAAAAGCAGACATAGAAGAATCATTCGGGAGGAGAGAAAGGAGAATTAAATAGTGGATACGATACGGTGCGTCATAAACCGCATAACTTCAACCGCGGCAGAGCAAACTCATGGCCCCTCGGGCCGGATGTAATAGAAGAACTTAAGTGGAAACCCAGGCTGCTGTGCGGGAGAGGACCGCACATTGGAACGAGTCGATTTAAGAAGTCGGACAAAATTTGGAGACTTCAGAAGTTTATAACTCGATTAACACAAGGCATTGAGATTTTTAAAGAGGTTCCATTGGTTTCCTCGTGAAATTTTATTCTCGGAGCACGTCCCGTAAAATTTAAAATGTGACAAAATAAACATTGAAATTTGCGGTTTTAGTCCAAATATTCGTGTCCGACCTCTCCCATTGACTGGATCCAATGTGCGCCGTATGACCTTTAGGGACACCGACTTTCCTTTGTTAAAACGATTTTAATTATCAGGCTTACTTATTGTGAGTATTTTTTGCCAATTTTTGGGAGCGTTTCATTTTCAATTTGACCTATTAGGAAAATCGGAAGAAATTGTTTTATAACTTTCCTAGAAAATGAATATCTATCGGGGATAAATTTTGCTGGCACCAAATGTTTATAGGTGTTTTTTCTTTTCTTTTTCACAGAGATGCAACGCAGATACGCGTTTTTTACCCAACATGGTAGAGCACTCATGGTCCCTCGGGCTGGATCCAACCCTGCAATTGATCCTACCGCGTACGAACAGTTTTCGCTCAGCACGGTGGAGCAAATGCGTGATTCCACGGGCTCATAGAATTGCGTACCTCTAAGTACGACCCTGTGTAATTAAGTGGTTATGATGAGCATCGCAAAACACACCCTCTGTCCCTCGAACTAGATAGAGCCACATGGTTCAAATTGAAGTCTATATAGATACACGGTTTTTGATCAGCGCGGCAGAGCACACCCACGATCTATTGAGCAGGGCAGAGTCGCATATAAATGGAATAGAGACTATTCCGTAGATGCACAGTTTTTCTTTGCCGATTTTCGGGCCACACAGAGCCTCGCTGTTCTTTCTCCAGTGAAATTTTTCGATCATCCTCAATGTTTCTTTTTCAATGTCTAGAGCGAATTAATATTTCTTTCCGTCTTGCCCTTTCTCATTGTCCGTCTCTTTTTTCCCTTCCTTCTTCTTTCTTATTTTTGGATTCCGGGGGGGGGGGGGGGGGGGGGCTTGAGCATCCCCCCCTCGGGCTGTATGCCAAGCAGAATGTTTAAATTTGCACTTCCTCTTATGGTCCATCGAAATTATACGCAGATCGACGGTGAAAGTCCGCAACCACGTACCGCGGCTTCAGACGTCGCAGACTTCCAGTCATACCTTATTTTTTGAACGGAAAAATACTCAACGTCAATTCTTCAAAACTGCCACGATTTATCTTCTCTATGCGAAAAAAATTCTGCGAAAACCCCAAGGAATGATGTCAATTTGTTCTCCGTTAAAAAAATATTATAGTGGCGGAGACTTTCAAACACCGCAAACGAGGTACGTGGTTGCGGACTCACGCCGTCGAGATGCCTGGTTTTTGGTGAGCATGAGGGGTTTCCCGGACCGCATGGCCGCACCGGCGGCTCAACGAAAGACTCCGATGGGGCGGTCGCGCGAGGCTACGGGGGCTATGCAAGCATACCTGTGGCTTCGAGCGCCCGAGCACTTGTTATAATTTCGTCTGCCGAAACACTATATTTCACGAAATTAATATCATGAGAGATGCGTCGGGCTCGGAGCGGGAGTTTTTCATTTCCTCGGCTCTCACCTCCGTGACCCGTGTCTCCGCTGTCCGCTCCGATTAAGGTGACCGCTAGGCAGGCTCGGATGTTTAATTTCAGGACGTGGCGAAAATGCGCCCCGGACCGCCGCGCCGCGCCCTCCCGCTCACCGTTATTTATGGCGGGTCTCAAATATCTCAAATTCCGATCGTTCTCCAATCGAATAACATTTTCTTCCCCTCGGGGGATCCTTCTTCTAATTATTTTTCTGCCCTCCTATCCCCACATTTTTTTTTGCCCGGTGCTTGACGCTTGACCCTTCCTCCCCTCGCCGCCGCCCCGCGCCGCGCCGGGCCACCCTCGTGCGTGGTCAACCGGCGGAGTCTGTCGCGTTGCTCGCCTCGTATGTCCAACATCTTATGTCCTAACTCAATTATTAAGGCCGCATTCTCAATCGTTCCTCAATACTGCCGTGATAGCGAAGAGAGCAGTAAGGGTCAAATTTTCGAAATCTTTCCGTAATACGGTTCATAGACATAATGACATTTATGTGCCATAGTGGCCTGGTTACACAATCAAATTCCCGTCAAATTCCGATCAAAATGATGACCAAGATGGCGGTCGAGAGTTATCTAGATTGATGAGTAAAATTAATTAATTAAAACACCGTGTTAATAGAAATAAGCATGAAATAAGCACGGTTGTGTGCAAATCAGATGAAGGATGAGTCCCATAGTTCCATCATCTACCATCAAATTTTTGCAGGCCGCAGAAATTTGATGGTAGATGGTGCGCACCAGTCACCATTTGATCGGAAATTGATGGGAATTTGAGCGTGTAACCAGCACATATCGACGGTGAAACTACCAAACCACGTATCTCGTTTGCGGTGTTTAAAAATCTACGCTCGCATTTTATTTTTTTTGAAGTAAACCAAATCAATATCATTCCTTGAAATTTTCACAGAATTTTCTCTGCGCGAAGAGAAAAATTCACAGAAATTTTCAAGACTGGACGTTAAGTAGTTTTTCATTTAAAAAATAAAGTATGACAGGAAGTCTGCGACGTCGCAAACCGATATACGTGGTTTGGTAGTTTCACCGTCGATATGGAAAAAGGCCGTGTGAGTATTCAAATGTTGCCAAATTGCCTCTCGGAAAATATTTATTTTTGAAGAATTTGAAGAATTTTTTCTTTGAAATTTTCATACGCTTTAGATCAAATTTTGAACAAAATTCTCTGAAGAATCGGAAGAAAAATATAGACGAATTTTCCCGAAAATTCATGATTTGTCCACAAAGATTTGGCAATGCCTGAAGGCTCATACGGCGTTTTTCCTTGGAAAGGCAGTGTCGGCACCGATGTATAAAAATCTGTTCAATTTCGGACATTTCACGTTTAAACTTTGCTTTCAGCAACATTTTTTGATCCGTTAGCAAACGACTTTGTGGCTCGTTAAATGTCGTTGTAAAATTAGACCTTCATGGGTGAATCTAGTATTTTTTAAGGGAAAAGACACAGAGAAATAAATCATTAGGGGGAGGGGTCTGAGAGGCATACAAAGACAGAGGAAAATGACTTTTCCAGTTCAAAAGATGAGCCCGAGGGCCTCCCAACGACATTTTGAAAATGGGCCTGTTGCAAACTTTTGCTAGAGCAAAAATAAGAGTTGTTACTCATACAATATGTCTCAAAAGTCCCGCTGAGCGCATGCATCGGCAAAATCTGAAATGCACTCCTTTTGCATAGGAAATTTGCGTCTTTTCGAGCTTCCCGCCTCAAAAACGATACCACGGCACAGGTGAACATTTCGTGAGAGAAGTCATTCCATCCAACCCCTGCGCACAAGGATACTACGCAATCAAGTCAACACAGCCGACGCAAATCTGGCAAAACACATGTGACGGGACGATGATTCTAACCACCTGATAACAATCGGCGTGTTTACATTCACGTTTTTCTAACGTTGATAGATATCCGCCTTGATTAACCCCGTGCTCTCCTCAACCTGCGCGCGAAAGCGTCGGCCATGTCGAGCAGAGATTGAAAGGAACGACTCCTCTAACGAAATGTTTACTTGTGCCGTAATAGGTATCCTTTTTGACGCGGGAATGCTAAAAAAAAACGCAAATTTCTTACGCAGATTGTGAAGTTAGGAGTGCAATTCAGACTTTGCCGATGCGCTCATCGTGATTTTTGAGACGTGTTCCGTAAGGGCCTACTCTTATTTTTGCTCTAGCAAAAGTTTGCAACAGGCCCATTGAGACGTTTCAGTAAGAGCAACTTTGGACTGCTCTCGCAAAAAAATTGATTCAAATTCAATTCCCAAGAAGAAAAGAATGGCATTCCCGTGTTTCGCAACATCCATCATATTTTATGAATTGGCCGAGTAGATTTTTGGAGGTATGAGGGCGCAGGTCATCCGCCCTACTTTCTATTCCGCTCATGCAAACTCTCATCCATAAAATAAAATAGTGAATCATCAAACGACCAGAAAATTGGAGCAAAAGCCGTTGTTTAGGAAAGATAATTGCAGGAGAAATTTTACAAAACAAATATTAGCATTAATCATGCGTGAAGTGAAGAATGTGGCGAGCGATTATAGAACGTTGAGAAATCGTTGGCTTCATATAAAAGCATGAATAGACCCACAAGAACTCGTTCAAAGCATGAGACTGTTAAGATTTTGGGCGTCCATTTACATGAGTGTGCGTCTGTTTTTGAATTGTGCGTCGCGTTTGGTGGGGGTGTGAGTGGGTAAAGTTAGAGGGTTTATATACATCCATCCGCGGTGGGGAGAAAATTCAAGTGATAATACGCGAGGAAAAGTGATTAATGATTTGAAAGCGAACATCTTGGAGGAGCGAAAAGAGAGTGGGGCGTCATACAGTGCACAGGGGGAACAGGGCGACGGCGCACACTGTGGTGTTTGACCTCAAAAGATGGTTAAGACTATTTAATAGTTAAAAATCCTAATGGATCTTTTGCAGGCAATGATACGACCGACAAGGTAGATTTCCAAGGAGCACCTTAATCTCACCAAAGTCTTGTTGCGCGCGCAAGAAGAGTCTACAATTCACTCTTCAATGTATATAATTTTCGTAGAGCATGGTGATTGATTAAACAAATCGAGCTACAAGCCAAAAATAAATTAAACAAGTAATATTTTTAACTACATGAAGATGAGAAATAATGAAAAACTTACAAGAAGCACACTTACAGTACTTACAGAACTAGGTACTTCTTGTAAGTTTTTTTTATTAATCATCATTTCCATGAAGTTTGAAATATTATTTGTTTCGTTTATTTTTGGCTTAGAGCTCGATTTTTTTAATCAATTACCATGTTCTATGCAGCTTAGCCAGCCAAATTTGGCATTAAAATGTAACTTTCGTAGTTTGTGCAGCACTTTTTCCTTGCCATGTTTCTAGCTTTGGCGGCAGTTTTTTCAGTCAGGAGATACAATTGATGCTCCGCAGCCCGAGACAAGATATAAGATCATAAAACAAATTACACAGCGGGTAACAAGGATAATTTTCAAGTATGTAAACACTACAAAAACGTTCCGGCTGAAAACTCGGCCTTCCTCAGTTGGATAAAACAGTAAAAAATGTAAAAATCTAAAAACGTCGTACTTGGCTGTACCTTTCAAAGCAAAAACTATCTTGTTATGAGAGAAATTTTGATAAAACATGGTCAACAGAAAACGATCATCTTTTTCAGTCACCGGCAGTTAGGTTTCCCCAGAGAGAGAGAGAGAGACGCGAAAAAACTCGACCTAGATGAACAAGCAATGGCATAAGAAGTTTTTCACGTATGAATTAGTCGTTTCAAGAGTTTGGATCGATTGGAATCATACGCAAGGAATATGTGCAACAGGAGGTAAAATTAAGGTGGCTTATTCAGGTAAGGCTTTCTTACACAGCTCTCTCTCTCGCTGAACTTTGTTTTTCCCGGTGACCAAGAGGAACTGTTCGTAGACGTGGTAAATTTGAAAGACACGCGTTACCGACTTGCAAATCGTGCGTTAATGCGTAGATTTTAGATATTTTAATGATATGCTAAACGTAATTTTGTGCGATTTAACCATTGAAAAATATTCTTCTCAGTTATGTAATCTTCTTTGCAACATAATCATTTGACCCATACCAGGAACTTTCATAAACGTTGCAAAATTTCAGACAGAACATATCTGAAAGGGATGAGTTGGACATTGGAATGGAAGCAGGTGAGAAGCTGGTACACGATCGATGGATCACCACAAGCACAAGTTTGTTTATGTTTTTAAAACATTAAGTTTAAATTTTGGTCAGGTGTCAAGGTGAAACAAGCCAGTGTGCGGCGTGTGCTGCGGGGATGAAAGGGGTAGGCAACCCGCTCAGCACACCCCTCCATTGGGTTTTGATGTTTTGATGTGGGCGATATTACACGTGTAAAGATAAAATTATCCGACAATAGAAAAATACTCGGCGGACCGGGCGGCATTGGGGTTGCTCAATAGTTGACAAATGATATCACTTAATAGGGAGCGAAAAATGGGGCGCAGAAGTTGATCGATAAAAATGATACGGGACGAGGATGAAAAGGAGGAGGGAACGAGGACGGGGAAGTAAGAAACAGAAAAAAAGAACCGCATTAAACATTCATCTGAGCCAAAAGGGGCCCAGGGAGTTGTAAATGGTTTCTCGAATCAATCTGTTCACCGCACAACAGGTGATGCTCCCCACACAAACTGCTCACTCTCCTCCCCTCCTCCCTCTCGAATCCGAGACTCATTTCTCCTCCTCCCCTTCTTTTCTCAAGTGAAAATAAATACCGACCGATGTTTGTCGAGAGCCAAGTACACCGAATCTTCAGGCGAGTATTTATTTTCGTGACACACTTGTATCTTGACTTTTTCCTACCCCCAATTTGTGGGACTCTGTCCAAACACTTTGAGATTCGCCCAGGTAGAGTCCCTCTATTGAGAGAGTACGGACACTTGAGGAACCATTTCTGATCGACTCAGTCATCTTCAACTCCATGCGGAACGGTCTGGGACCCCAAAAAACCGCAAATCGCAAATATTGCAAAGCAGATGCCTGCATGCAATATATTTTGGAGACTTTGACTACCGACCCACTACTTTCAGTTTCGCTGCAGTGCACATCAGAGTCACAAATCTGAAGCTGAGCACCAAGGGGCTCAAAACGAGTCTTAAGAGTTAAAAATGTACTAAGAAAATAAGTGAGTTAACATGCAAACATTTAATAATTTACTGACCAATATCTTTCTTGTTTTGTCAAAAATTCTTCAAATATCATAATCTGGACCTTCATCCAGAGTTCATTAATCTCACTGAGAACGTGGATACATCAGTATTCTGCCGTGCTAAGGTAGAAAACCGTATGAACATTCGAGAGCTGCCAAATTTCCTTCGATAAAAAGTTATTTATTATTGAGGAATATGAATATTTTTCCTTGAAATTTTCAGGAATTCTAGTTGAAATTGCGAGCAAAATTATCTGAAAAATATTTATAAGTTTAGCAGGAATATCGCGTTTTTATAGGAAGTTTAGCACGCATGAAGGTTCATACGGCATTTTTCCTTAGCACGGCAGTATTACGGTCTACGCTTCGGGGATATGCGCCATCGGAGGCCTAAGAATATATGCGTAGCCGATGAAGGAGATGTCACCTGTCCCGACACTAAATGTAAATTAGGTACACTCAACGTTCCTTCAACAACATTAAATAATTATGAATTTAGGCCATTACACTCATTCGAACAATCGGTTACCTAAGGCCAAGCTTTGCCTAAAATTGACCATTAAAGAGCCACAGTCTCCTGTACCGGCCCGAGCGAGTGTAATACAACTACTACGGCGAGCAAAAGCTCGTATCTGCCCAGGACTCCCATTGGAGGTGCGGGGTTCTTCCCTAGCAGGGCCATATTATTCCTGCAGTTTCGGGACGGTATTAACGGTGCAATCAATGTAACCAGCAATAATTACGCAACATTCACCTCAGGTTGCAATATTGCTATCTCCTCGCGACGAGTAGCCCGCGTTGCTTGATCCTCAATATTAATATTCTATTCAGGCTTCAAAATTGGCTTTCTTTAATTTGTAGGTAGATGGTGCTGCTATGTTCAGAAAGAACAGCGTATAATCTTTCCAAATTTGTCAAATTTCCTAGAAAATTTGCGAAGATTTATATTTACCCTTGTAGCGACAACTTTTTGAATGGAAGTTGAAATATCTGAACTTAAAGGACAACTTTCAAAAATCTTTTGAAAACGTAGAAATATATCGTTTTACGAGGTGCTTTATTCTTTCAAAGTAGACTTCAACAGAGGAAAAATTTGAGTGAAAAAATGCACAAAACGATTCAAAAAAATCAATCAGTAACCGGGGATATTAGTAGTTTAGTGTATATTCCTTTCCGCGAATTTTACCTGATAGAAAATACATTCAGGCATTAACAAAAAAGGGTGAGCATTTTGAAATCTGAATGGCAATTTACAGCATTTGGATGCGGAATTAAACAAACAGTACACACATGTCAAATGAAAATGCTAAGAGAAAAACAAGTGCAATAGTTTGGAACGACTAATGTATGTTTAAAAGCGCTGAGACATATGGCACTGAACGGAAGCAATCTCATTTGATAAAATTTAACAAATTGTTTTAGAATTTTTGAAAAATGCTTTTAAGCACTCACTGTCATTCGGGCGAATTTTCAAAAAAACTTAATGTGAATTTCAGTCTTGTTTGTCTGAAAGTTTTATGGAAAAATATGCTACATACCATTATATCCCTGCCGAAAATGAATAATTCATCTGAGGAAACTTGGCAAAAATTCGGAAGCTCATAGAATGTTTCTCCTGTGCAGGATGATTTTATTTGATTCCCCCGCCTACTCCTGTATATACATAGAAGACGCTTGACGATATGAAGGTGGCGGGCTTTTACGGCGGGTTTTACGAGCTCCGACCAGATATTTTGGATGTCGGTGCAAGTGAACCGCGAGTTTATGTCGAAATTAGAGCCCGGGAATTGGGATTCATTAAACGCTTTTGAGTCCATGAACCTGAAGGCGAGAGTTGTATCCTTCACAGGGGCTCAGATTCATTTGTGGTCCTCAGAGGTCAGGATATTTGCACTAGAGTACCTTTATAGACAGAGTGTGGCCATTTCTGTGCCGGTTTTTCATTGGTCGCGAGAAAATAGGCTGACACGATGTTCTTACGGCCGTAAATCTATGCCGTAAATAAACAAACGAGATGGCTGTTATCAGCAAGCAAGTTTTAGGTTATGCACATCTTACATATTCCTATGATAAAGGCGGAAGGCGATTTAATAGTGTTTTCATGTGTTATTCGTAGATCTGCTAGTTTAAATTGTTGCTATGCTGTATAATTTAAATGTTTTTCAAATTTTAGCTTCTTATCAATGTTACGGTGAGTCGTCATCTTGTTTGTTTATTTACGGCCGCAAGAGCATCATGAAGCCTAAAAACTCGTTGACCAATCAAAAAGCGGCATAGTTTTTCTGTAGTAAAAAGATACGAATGGCCATACTCTGTCCATAAAGGTACTCTAATTTGCGCTCTAGGACAAAATATTCTAAAGACCTCGCTCTACGGCTTCTCATTATAGCGTCGAATGCGTCTGTTGATACACTAGAGATGCAGTCACCTGAGCAGACTTTTAAGAGGTATGGTATATGAAACCCACCATTAGAAATGCCTCCGATTCACTAAAAAATGCGTAGTTGGAGTAGCATGTCTTCACTACTGCACTCTCACACGCTGCGTGCACATTCAAATTTACCCTTCGATAGGCACTTCCCGGGTGAACATGTAAAACAACAAATGGAACACACCGAATCAAGTTTCACAATGGACCACTAGACAAGGTGCAATTTAAGCATTCCACTATTTGCCCTTATTCAAGATTGCACGTAGAACAAGATTTGAGTAACAAATTTACCTACTGAGATTAACTGCTAACCAAGAAATTAAGATATGTATATTAGACGCATTGATTACGAACAGTCTAAATTTCCCGTTTACATGAAAACCCATAGTCTACACGGAGAAAAATCTATGGCTTTATGAACTATTTATTGGTTCATATGGAACACCACTAATAGTCGTAAAAAACTAATGATTCTTGGTCTGTGAACCATACTAAGGTATCTCGTACCATACTAAGGTATGTGTGCTATTATCATAAAATGCCTTTACTACCATTAGTGATGTTTCATATAAATCACTAATTGGTTTATAAGCCATAGCATTTTCTTAGTGATACCATTTAACTCACGTAGATAATGGTTTTTGTTTCCATGAGCGGGAAGTTTGAGACTATGCATGAAAATACTTTATACTATCTTTTATAGGAGTTACTGTTATTAATTTTCTTTGCAAAAATAGTGAGTTACGTGACATTTTGATGGGAATACTTATATCATAACGCTTAAGTTCGCCCCTTGGATCAAAGTGGGCATCCAATAGCATTGAAAATTTGTGAATGATGGAACTTGCGACATTTTCATGATGATAACTCCAGGCTGGTGCAATCGTGTGCATGAGAAGGCTCCGCAGAAAACGCCTAGTTCTTTGGATACTGGAGCAGATCAATGAAATATAGCTATGCGAGCCTCAGTTGCAAGCAAACAATAGAGAAGCGCCTTCAATTTTTAACATATGTAACGCGGACATCCGCAGAACACGTATAGTTGCATCCAGGCGCCGTGATCGGTCCGCCGATTAAGGCACGCCTGACGAGAGTAACTCTGCCGTGTTAAGGAAAACGCTTTATGAGCCTCCAGGCGTTGCCAAATTTCCTCTGATAAAGTACAAATTTATTGGGGAAATTGTAAATATTTCTCTTCCAATTTTTCAGACCATTTTGTTCGCAATATAATCTAACATATCTGAAAATTTTAAGGAAAAATATACATAAACTTCGTCAAAAATACATGTTCCTTTCGGGGAAATTTGACAACCTCGAATGTTCATACGGCGTTCTTCCTCAGCACGGCAGAACTGTGTCCCGTCCGCGTCTCCCTAAAGCGTATCCTTTAGATTGCTAAAGTGAGCGAAAAAGTTAATTTTTAATAGGATCATGCTGCAGTGTTGTGTATTCAAGTCAAGAGAACACAGATGTTCAGACATACGAACGCAAGAGAAAATAAAAAATAACACGAAAAAAAAGAAGGAAAAACTTACAGGAATAAAAATTGATGTGCTGCCCGCTTAACACGTCCAAAACACACGAGAGCGTAAAATTAGCCCTCACTTTGATATAATTGAGTTGAATGAGTGAAATGCTCGGGCCCGGATCGTAGGTTTTGATAAATCCGCTCACCACCCGTTTGAATCTCGCAGAGATGCGATAATACACATACGACGTGAAAGCGCTTGCACCATTGCATTGGAAGAGTGAGGGAGAGAGATGCGCATGAAATAAATATCATGCACATTTGCGCGGTCGCTTTGTGCTGCATTTTTATGTATTTTTTCAGTAGTTTTTAATTTTTAAACGTATGAATTGAGAGGCTTGGAGGAAAAGGCGCATAAGTGCAGTTTTTGCCATTTCGAGAAATATAAGTTTGAAGTTTCGAAGTTACATGGATCCTTATAGCGGAACGAAAGTTCAAACCGACTTTTTGATGTTTAAAAATTGGAACTTGGGGGCGAATTTTTCACAGAATTTGCATTAAGACTAGATTTGCTTAAAATTTTTGGTTTCTCAATTCTTTTAAAAACTGCACTTACCTATGCGCCTTGTCCTCTAACACGGAGAAAAAAACTTCGTGCATGGGACCCGAAGTTGAGGTCATATGGATCTCTGAAGTTTTCTGAACACGCATCCGAAAACTTGAGGTCGAGCTGCCGAAGTTCGGGTCAGACATCGAGGCACTTTGGTATGTACCGGAGTGCTTCTGATGTGTGACCCGAACCCTTCGGTATGTATCGAAGTACTTTAGATGTCTGACCCGAACTTCGGCAGCTCGACCTCAAGTGTTTAGATACGTGAACCGAAAACTTCAGAGATCCATATGACCTCAACGCACGAAGTTTTTTTTCTCCGTGAAGCCCCTCAATTAAGGAAATAGTGGATCAACCTGAGCACGAAGCTTCCTTACTTACTTTTTTACTATATTCTTGTAAAACTCTTCCCGAAGTAGGAGTGCTTCTTTCTCAATTTTGTGCTTTCAGGAATCTCTTCAAAGCAAAATCAAGGACTTCCATAGACTTTTCAAGGAAATTTTAAAAGATCAACGAAGGAAAGGCGAAGATATCTCAGGGGCTTCCGCCGGAATTTTTTAATGTTTTTATGGATGAACAAAAACACTTTTAAATACATTAATTTTTTTCTTTCTTTGCTGTATTTCCCCCTGCTTATGAATAAATTGCAAAAAATGTATGATCTGCAAACAGCGTGCCTGTTTGCCATATTTTTGATGATTGCAGCACGAAGGATAAGGAATCTAACTGCCGCATGGTTGTCAACGAAATAATCTGGTTGCACTAACATTTGAGAATAGTTAAGTGCATTAGAGAAATTCTACAAAATTCAATAATATATTCAGAGACCCCAAAATCTAGAAGAAAACAATCGAGTATTTTCAAGGACTGTTCAAGGCGTTACAACCCCTGATTTCATTGGGCAAGTTTGGCAAACCAAAACAAACTAACATAGCCGACCAGGTTGGCCCAGTGGTCAGCGCGTCTGATTCTAGGTCAATAGGTCCCGGATTCGAATCCCGGTAGTGGTGTCAAACATCTCGGGACTGACGATTAGATCTGCTGAAACAGATCCTACTCGGCCTCAATCCCTGAAAATTTGAATATCCTGGAGCATGGACGCGTAGTAACCATACACGGTGGCGGTTGGTCTAGCGACCAAGGCCAAAGTTAATCCATCCTAGAGATTGCTCCAGCTCTTGATTAAAAAAAAAAAAGAAAAAAAAGAAAAAGAAACCTAACATGACCTCATTTTCGATTTTTTCATGAGTTAATTGTGTTGATTCATTAAACGTTAGTCATTTACCGATCCTAAATCAATTAAAGACTCATTAAATATGAGAACTTTCGATTGTAAGAAACACGTGGATACATTTTACGACCATGGCGCAAGGGGCGCAAATCAGAAACAAGGTTCCGTGTTTGTTTACATTTGAGCCAAGGGTTCGATATCTAATGACGTAGCCACAAAATCAATCTATGTGGCCTTTGTAGGCTACAAAAAGCTACGTGCATTGGGTTTGCGTTCAACAGAGTTTCTTTCAAGAGTAATACGTTCTTACGGCGTTTTTCTCAAGTGCGGCAGTAGAGACAAAATATGACATGCCCGGTAAACTCGATTTGATGGTAAGGATAAGAGGCCGGAAATTCTTCAAGAGAGAAGGCCGTCGCACGGGGCCGTTCCGTTGAAGAAGAGCGGGTCGGGGGTTCAAAAGATTATTCGAATCATAGACTCGGATCGCGTTATAAGCGGGAAAATTCAATTTTGCCCTCCCCATCGATGAGCGGGAACCAACAATAAGAAAAACATGGAGGCCGGCGCGGCGGAGCTGGAGCGGGTGGTTCGGCGATAATAAACGTGCAAGTTATTCGAGACTCCATTCTCTCATTCTTTCATTAACGAGCAAATTGGTGTTCGGATTCGGGCGCAAAAGAAAAACGCTATTAAATGCTTTCTTTGTTAAGCGCGGGGAGGGTGGAGGCGGAGGAGGCGGTGAGGTTGCCTCTTCCGCAGGGTTCCGGGGAAATTTAATGATTTTTCCGCCAGAGTGGATGACAATATGACATTGTCGCCGTTCTCGCTCGTGTGCTCGTGTTGCGGAATTCCGACAGTGCTGCCGAAATTCCTGCGGTAATGTATAGCATGATACATATCGCATGTTGCGTCCATGATATTAGACTCCATGATCATTCATATAAGGCATAGAATAAATAGACTACGTAAAAGGTTCGTCCGCGCTCATCACGTCCAAGATTTCGGACTCCATGCTAGCTTTGATAAGAAATAATTTGTTCGGAAAATCAAAGTGAGCTTAGCGGCTGAAATCGTGGGATGCAGATATTCTCTGACGTAGACGAGCATAAAGTCTAAAAGTATATCAAGACAATTTTTGTGAAATGAAGACGAAAAGAATATGTTCTCATACAAAATTGTGCATTGGTTAGGTTAGATCAGATTAGGTTAGGTACGTTTGAGTTAGGTTAGGTTAGGTTAAGTAAGGTTAGGTCAGTTGAAGTTAGATTACATAAAAAAAGTATGCGATTTTCAATTAAGATGAAGAATAAATGGACAGTTAAACTAAGAGAGGTCGCCTTGATAGGTATTGCACTCATGCTCAAGTGAAGAAGTGAAAAGTTTAGCGACGCATATGGAGTCCAAGATCTCGGACGAGATGAGCAGGAAAGTATAACAAGAGTGAGCATGGAGTCCAATGTCTTGGATGCGATGTTAGAAAATCATTCGTATCACTTTGCAGTTTATCTCGTGGCAAAATCATCAAAGGCCTAAATATGGGACCCCATAGAGCAACCACAGAAATCGTCAACTGGGATTCCCTGACTTTTCCGCAAGTATTCTTCGACCAATTTTCAGACAGAGCAACCACAGAAATCGTCAACTGGGATTCCCTGACTTTTCCGCAAGTATCCTTCGACCAATTTTCAGACAAAGTCCCCAAATTTCGATGGAACATACAAAGATAAATAATGATTTTACAAGTTTACTAATCGGCGGAGCTACAAGTTGAAAATTTGTTGCGTGACAAGTGGAGAATTTACCACGTTCGTGAACGCAATTTTTCCCCTAATTTTTTTCGCTTTGCCCTGACCGACCTCTTTTCCCTGACTTCCCCTAGTTTTTTCCGGCCATGGCCACTCTCGATTTAGTTCAGAGGCGGATCCAGCAATTTGGCAACACCGGATTCCCTCCATTTGAACCTATGCTAAATAATCGATTCAAATCGAAGCACCTGACCCTTTCAAGAATCGATACATTTCCAGAGGTTTAAATGGAGGAGAACAATGTTGCCAACTTTTTGGACCCGCCAATGATTTAGTTAAATGACATGGCAAAAATTAACAATCATTACCCGATAAATTGCCTTCAATGTGAGTTGACGCAATGCAATAATACTTGAGGGTCAATATGTTTGCTTCTGCGGTTATTTTTTTTCATACGAGCTATGCTGGCAAAATGATATCTCATCCACCGGCTATCGAAATCTAGCTCATAGCTGGATCTATATCGTAGCAAATTCTGTATTTAAAATGCAGAGGTGTGAATGACCGAAGTTACTCCGGCACCTCTATAAAATAAATATATTCTACTATTATGACCCTCTTCGTTTCTTCCTCATTTACCTCCACGCTGAAAAAAACTTGAAACTTTATCAGTCCCTCAAAAAAAGTAAACACCTCTCAGCATTTATTCCCTTTTTCTAGCTTTACGACGCTACTTGAAAAAATTGATTCATGTTAAGTATCTGATACTATAAGCTCAAGTAATCGATGATTTCAGTCACAGAATTCGAACTTTGGTTCAGCTGACCGAAATTCGGCACCCGCATGCCCGGAAACTTCGGTTTTGTGAACCGAAAAACTTTCCTGTTCAAAATGAAGCGAAGTTCTGCCGCAATGTTACCAAAGATTCTCTGTAATTATCAGTGCATGCCTCCGAAATGCAGAACTAGAATTTGATAAATCGATCACTCAAATTTTTGGATTCTCGAACATTTAGCAATTGATCAATGATCAAATCAAAACAACACTAACTGATTACTAACGTGCGCATATTTTGAAACGGTAAATTTTCAAAATATCAACCTGCACCGCGGGATGCCCGTCAGGGTTCCGCAGGTGTGGATCGGCATTTTTCCTGAATTTGGGAACCAAAAATCATGTGCGCTGAACACTTTTGATGATAATTTAATACATATCGGCAGAATTATATCCGTATTTTCCTCCAGTGGTGGGGCGTGAATGATCGATTATTATCGATATTTCCCCATTCAAAACTGCGGTAAAGAATCGGTTATAAAGGTGTTCGCTGTGATCACTCTGTTAATCGATCCTTTCCCATAGATTTAAATGGCAGATCAATCGATGTATCGTAAAGCACTCCTCGCCACTGGAAAAAGGAAAAAACCCATAAAATATCAGCGAATAAATTCATAAATTCATGGCTTTGTGCCGGAATATTAGAGGTTTTGTGCTGGTTTTTAGAAATTTAATTTTCGAACTTTGGTAGTTTTTAATTTCTCATTCATCGGTAATAGATAATTTGGACCACATTTTGCAATAAGGAACCACTATTTCTGGCTCATGTTAGAAAGAGCATATGAGCCATTGGTTTCCACATGCAGGAAGGTGCTTTTGTGGATGAGCTGGAGATAGTGGTTCCTTATTGCAAAATGTAATCCATTTATGGGACGGCCAATCAAAATTTTAATAATCGTTTTATTAATTAAAAGAACAAAGAGAAGAATTTCGATTGGTTCATTAACGATTCGTCAGTCAAAAAACTCAATGCAAAGCATCACTCAAGTCGGCAACATTGGATTATACGTTATACCTGAGCTGACACTTCGGTCTTCAGATGTACGGTGTTGCCGTTTAGATTCAATGCTCGATGCGTCTTCATCCAATTCCGTGTACACATACGCCGATCTGACCAATGAGATTAGGGTCCTCTTTTGTCTTCATCCCTCAGCTTTCCTTTTTTCCCCCGCTTTTCCACGCCTCCTTTCCATCTTCCGCTACGTCACGCACGCCGCGTGTCGTTATTCGGACGTGGGAAGCCTTTTGTAAAGAGACCGGATGAGTTTCCACCAAAAGAATGAAACCTAAGCCTCAATTAATCGGCTACACTATCTTCTCTCCCTAGCAGGCCTTCGCCAGCGCCAACGCAACGGTGTGAAGATTTTTTTTTTATTTCATTGTTTTTGTTCGACGCCTTTTATGATTTCTTCAGAGTGTTTTATTTCACCTTTCATCGAAACGGACACCTCGCCTATCAGGAAAGTTGAAATAGAGAATTTGCAGGATGTCCGAAATTTGATGAATTTCGTGTTTAAGTGGAAACTATTGAGTGTACTGAACACGAGAATACCCTTGGTTCATAAATTGAACAATTATTGGAGAAGATATGACCAAATGATCTAATCTGCTAAAAAAAAAAAAAAAAAAAAAAAAAAAAAAAAAAAAAAAAAAAAACGTGTGTTTACATGGGAAATGCCGCCGGATGACGTCACGAGGCGGTGCATTTTCTCACTTTTAAATTTATATTTATACTATTTCCCATATCAGAAAAAAATCATAAAAGATATTGTGAAATCAGCTCTTCAAGCACTTTCAAATGAAACAATCAAAAATTTGCATGCAAACTCTCCGTTAGTAGGAAAAAGGGAGAAATACCAAGAAATTACCTCCTTTTTTCTGTCTTTTTTTGTACTCTCTGTAAACTGTTATCCTTCCAAAAAAACAAAAATACGATTTTTGTAAAAAATTTCGGCCCAATCCAAAAAATGTCACTAAGTACCAAAAAAAAAAAAAAATAAATAAAAAATAATCAGGCACCCAAAAAATATGATGGCAGTACCGTTTGGATTCATCATGTAAAAGGAAATGATATCAAAACGGCCCAAGTTTCTCTTTCATGCCCTTGCTATATATTATACACCCCAACGTTTCACCACAAAAAAAAAAAAAAAAAAAGATTAAATACCCATAAGGTATGATGACCTGAACACGTTTTGATCCATCGCTTTAAAGGAGTATGATATCAAATCGGCCCAACTTCTCTGAAATATGCCCATCTCTGATCAATAACTTTTTCAAGGCCTTCCGACTCATCGCTGAGGAAACAATGACCATTACTTGACCCTTAGTATATGTCCTTGTTTAGATGTCAAAGATGTCCTTATGTGAACTGTCATGAATTTTTTTTCTTTAAAGAGATAAAAAACACCGCCGGCTACCGCCACCTAGAATTTCTACTTATTTATATTTTATGCTTATTGCTTTATGTTGTTTTTACGTTTCTTACTGTCGTAGTCTTTAACTAAGCTTTAGATGCCCAAGCCGGATAAATTGAACCGAGGCTTGTTAAAAACATTTGCCCCGCGGTTTGTATGGGGTCGATACATACGAGCTTAGATATAGGTCTACTAATACATCCTTAAAAAAAGAATCGGACATCAAATTGAGAAAAAAGAAAACATTGAGTGTCAACACAGCCGAAGATAGGCGAGACGTAATTGGGCGTCGTTTTCAACTTTTCTCCCGAATCCGAGCAACACCTCTCTTGTAACATAGAGCGGAGCATCGCGAGTTCACGTTCGTGCCATCGCGCCTTCAATTTTGCGGATACTACACGGACATCCATCAAGCACGAATAGTTGTATCTCTGCGCCGTCGTCAACGCTCTTTCCTTCGCTCTATTTTCATGTTGTGTCCGTTCCGTTTGTTCGTTTTGTTGTTGGTTCAGTACGATCAAAATATGCTGCATATGATGCGTCCAAATCAAATCACCGAAAGAAAGTGAAACAAGTTTAAAAGTCTCTGAAGAGCCCTGAAGGGTGAACGTCTAAATATTGGCATTTTGGTGAGGGTTGTGTCGTGTCAAGGAATTAGTTTTTCATGACTACTCCCAGAAATCTCAAGCCAGGTCAAATTGACCCGACTTTCTCTTATGGAGGAATTGTATATGGTGAATGAGGGAGGGGGGGAGGGCAGAAAAAGCGTCATCATGTTACCGAAAAGGTTATAATTTTTAAAAAAAAGCATTTCTTACCTGAATTGACATAGAAATAAGAGGTAATACTGAAAAAACATAACTATGAAAATTAATTGATTTAAATGCAGGTCAATTAGACCCAACTTGGAACTCGGCGTGTACAAAACATCGTGGGCATCTAAGGGATTTTTGATCAATTTGTTCGTATTTTTGTTACTTCTGTGATCGAAACAAATGTGTTTATCGATTAATTATCAGGGTCTTTAAGGTATGTTTTGGGGCTTCAGTATGACTCTTTTTATCTTTGTCTTATCGTGAACTTACACAAAATAATAAATACATTTCTGCCGAATCAAAGCGTTTGAGACTAAACAAGTTTGCGTCGGCACATTGTGTACTTTCATATGATCTTTCTATTTATCGTTGTTCTGAGGCTGTGGAGTCTTGAAACGTACTTATCACAGACAGCTCCATTAAAATGGTTAAAACCGAATTAGTACTGCCTTATTCCAAAATTCTAATCTTAATATTATGATAATATTGCGGAGACATGACAATCATGTTAAAGTGCAACAGTGGCTTAGAAAGTATTCAATGACTTTGAAAGCTCTAGATGGGTATCCTTTCTCAGCCAACGGGAGAGTTGGACCTTAAAAATTCAAAATCAATCCTTCAGCTCTTCGCCAATCACACTGCTGTTCGGTCAGTCTACACTTCTGATTGACTTGTCGAGAAGAAAGAAGGGGCAAGATACATACCTAATATAATTATAAAATTCGAATGTAATCTCAATAATAATTATTAAACTTCTTTTTACATTTTTTGCCCCAGCCAATTGGGAAGGTCCGGCAGTATTGTAAAATCTTTGTTTAATCATAGATTCCGGGAATATTCACGAAGACATTTTTCATAAGAGGATGAATTTTTCTTCGTATGAAAGATACTCTCCTGAGCGTGAACTCGGTGCCTTGCAAGAAGACATTCTGAAAACAACTTAACATCTATATACTGTCTTGTTAGATGCGCGTGTCTTTTTAAAAAGGAAACTCTCCCGTAAAAAGCTCCCTTCTTCTTATAATTCAGGATAATTATGAAGGCGTGAGAGGAGTCGTAAATAGGTGCCGGCGTCGAATTCTTTCTACAAAGAGGCGAGTGATTTGAGCACGGAACTCCAGTTTGAAACTAACTTTCATCCCTCATTTAAAAGTGAAAAATGCGGCGTCCGTTAATTGAACCATTTAAAGCTGAGTGCAAAACTACAATTGGTTGGTAAACTTTGAGGCACGTGTGCCGTGTGCCGGCAACAAGTTGCGCCGTATGGACTTGGCCGCAAGTGTTTTTGCAACACGCTCGGTTTTGTTTCGAAACCCCGATTTTAACCCCATCCGCTCCGCCCCCTCCCCGCGCTCCCCGCCCCCGACAACTCAACAATTTCTCATCACCTTTACCCTCCGCCAGAGCGAACCTTTCGTGCGGGAGTTTGCATCCAGCTAACGTGTACAAATATGAAGTATAACGAATTTCCCCTCCCGCGCTTCACCGCGGACCGCGAAATCGATTTACAGCATTTGTACGGATACAACCTCAGCCGCCCGCGTGAACCGTCCGTTTGGTGTCATATCGATCAAACTCTCGATTCATGCATAGAGTCCCTTCATGGAGAGAGTTGAGACAACGTGGCTTAAGGATGTCACAACCGGGAATGAGATTACACAAATCGGACGTTTTTTGTAATCTTTGATTTACCCATTCCAAAATTCCTATCTCTGTCCTCTCTCTCGTTCTATTTGTCCCTTGCCGTGCCCGCAATTGCGCGGTCCATTCCAGATTATAATCTTTGCAATTCGTGAAAAAGTCATCTTTATTCCCTTTTGTGACACTGCGAAAGAGCCTAAAGTTCCGAGCGTGGCGTGCGAAGACGCGTTTTTTCGTCATTTCGCGAATTTTTTCCCTCCCTTTGAAATGTTTCTACGGCTTTGAAATTTTGAAAGGTAGTACACTGTTTAGAGTACTTTGCGAAAAAATAACAAAATGTACCTCGCTACTTTTAAAATGCCACCTTTTCCCCTTCAAAGTGGCCACATCGTGCGATTTTGCCTTCATATCGTTAAATAAAGCATGTGAGCCCCGAAATACCTTTAAATCAACTTTTTTTCAAGCAGCTAAACAGAACTGTTTTCTTTTTGTTTTAAATGACATTTAATAATAATAACAATAAAAATGAGTGTCCTCATTTTTTTTAAAACCGCTAAAATCTGAAAAAAATTGGAAATTGACGATTTTTCGAATTTTTTAGGGGTCTAAATATGGTACGATAAATTTTATTTTTTTATCCAAGAATCTAATTGGTTTGATGTGTAATTGGTGAAATTTTGGTGCATTTTCTTCGAAAAATGCGGGAAATATGAAATAAAACGTGAAAATACCCCAAAATTCCCCGTAAAATGGGGTTTTCAGGGCTGGAGGGGGGATGGTTGGGGTCAGGAGGTAAAAATTGCCCAAAACCATGTTTGTAGGACCTCCTGAAAGGGTTTAGACCATTAAATTAAAAATCCATGAGGAGGGGCATTTTGGTGCCCTTACCCAGGGATACCCTTTCAATTTTCCTGCCAAGTACGAAGGGAATCCCCTAAAATTTTCAAAGGCATCTGCTCAGATGTTCACTCGTAAAAAATTCAATCGCTCATTTAAATTTGGCAATAGCTGATGTGGGTTGGTTCCTTTCTGCTAAACGCGGTTTAGATATCTCTACTTGAGTTACTCAATAGTTTTCCCGACTTCGTAAGTCGGATTTTTCCCTGAGACAAATCCAGTGAAACGTCCCGTGCAGACAAAGGCCTCACTTTGACTGTTTGAAAGTGAACAGCCTAGGTTTTGTCTCGATTGTATACTTTACCAGAGGAAATTTGGCAACGTTGGAATGCTCATAGCGATGGCTGAGAGACAAAACCGCTTATCAGCAAAATCACGACGATTTTACAGGATGAAGGAAACACTTCGCCACTTTTATCATGTTGAGGTTATAGATGGCTGTAGGTTTCACATTTGGAATAAAAGCCAGTAAACCAACAGAAGAAGAAGAAGAAGAAGAAGAAGAAGAAGAATGTTGAGGTTAGGTCTACAATTTTTCTCACACATTACAGCGTCATAACGGCGCTCATTTGCGGAATTGAATATGTATAAAAGAAAGGAAAAAAAAAAATTAGTTTGTGTATTCTATACTGTAGAATGCGGCGAAGTTCTGCCGTCATAACGAAGAGAGCAGTAGGTGCAAAAATTAAGTTTTGAGAAAACAGGCTCAGGAAAATGGGAACCAGGGGAACTCAGGAACCAGGAAAATGTACTGAAAAGAAGCCTCCGTTTTTTATTAAAATTCCACTAGTCATCCAAAAGACTCTTAGGAATCGTTTGGATGTTTAAAAATCGATCGATTTTATTTCGTTTACATGAACAGCTTATTTTTCATTTTTATGTTAGGCTAGTGTCAGTGTTAAGGTGTAAGTGCTATTTTCGGCATGCTTTCGTGGTTGCTTTTTAGACACCCAACAAATACATATTTTCAGGTTAGAAATTGACAGAGGAGGGCGGCATTCTACTTGGAAGCGCACTGTTTTCATCGGTTCTCTGGGGGAATAATGTCACTTACGGCTGTTTTGCCTGAGACTGCGCCATTTTTTGTGCACTTAGGGCTCTCTCATATGTCTCGCTTTTATACAATGAAGATGAATTTTGCTGTTTTAGCTATTTCAGCGACTTCAACCATAAGAGATTAAAAGGGAAATTCGATTTCGAAAATTTGACTTGGAATACGCTCTCTTCGCTATCACGGCAGAGTTGCTGACTCATTTTCGCCAAAATTGGTTAGTTAGGCGGTACTGTTCCTGAGCCACCGATATGACGTTCTTCCTCAAAGCGGCGGGCGGAGCAGCACCGGCCGGCTCAAGTTCGAGACGAGGCAAAGACGCGAGTGCACGCGTTGATATCTGACTTTAGAAATTCAGTCACGTACGTCTCGGCAAACACACGTCAGTCAGCCGCAGACCGTGACCCGCTCCCCCCTCCCTCGTGACTCGCCCCCGTTTTTCACGCGGGACCCCCCCCCCCCCTCCATCCGCACTCCCCCTCCGACCCAAGTGATTGTCTTTTAATAGATGGAAATATTTACGCACGCCGCGTAGATGCGGCAGCTGAACCCGAGCCGGTGCAACGAGGCGTTCACCCCTCGACCCCCCTCCCCCCTGCCCCCTCCGTTTCATCCCCCAACCCCGACCTCCGATCCGCTCACCTAGCCCCAGACTGCGAGCACGTATTCCACCCTCGAGGTAGAGTTTCAAGGAAAAACGCCGCACGAGTCTTGGGGTGCCGCTAATCCCCTGATGAACTAAAAGTTTCCAGGGATAATTGTCCTCAGATTTTTTGGAGGGTTCAATCTGGGATGGAGAAGTCTGAAAATTCCGCTAGAAAATATTCATACCATTCCTAATGGACCGTATTCGATAACGGTTCGATGTATCGTTTGGTTCAAAACCATAGAACATAACCTCAAACCAAACTGAAAGGCTTTAGGTTGGAAAAGCTGAAATTTCCTGATAATTTCACTTTGCATTGGCATTTAGTACTCAAAAGAATAGAAAATCTATTACAAAAGACCCGTTCTCTCAGATTTCTGAATTTACTTTGGAGGCTATGTTTATGTTTTGAACCAATCGATATCGATACAATCTCACCCGTTTGATGTATCGAATACGATCTTATAATTGATTTATCGGGGGAAAATTTGGCAACGTCCGAATGATAACACGGCCATTTCCTCGTGCACGGATAACTTTAACTTTTGGACAGAGGAAAAATACAGAGGTTCAGTTACACAAATTGAATGTTTGGTTACGCGAATCGAAAGTTTGCTGTTGACTGCAATGAACAGTGTGATACTTGTGATAGGTACGGGGTATTTTCAACATCGATTTTTTCCCACTAATAAGTCTCGAAAATAAAAATTGTAATTTTCTTTTCCTTTCCCTCAAACGTGGGTAGAAAACCGAGTCCCGGAAACCGCTGCCCGCATGTGTCAGGCCCGGTCCACCGGAAATTCTACCCCCTGGCAGCCGCTAGCGACCGAACCACCCGCACCTAACACACACCCATGGCTAAGGAACAATACCGCCCATCTGTAAACTGATAATTTTGCAGGACGAAGAGAAAACGTGGTCATTTTCGTAGTCTAGAGGTCAGATTTGCAATTTTTTCATATGTTACAGCGTCATTACAGCGCTATCCTGCAGAGTTGGAAACAACTATAAAAATCAGCTTGCGTAATTTACTTTGTATAGAATGCGGCGAAGTCGCTAACTCATTTTTGTCAAAATTGTCAGTTAGGCGGTATTTTTCTTTAGCCTTCGACGCGGGATTGGCATGTTCGACTTTCAGCAGCGGCCGAGTGGGTTCAGACCCCGGACTCCCGGATAGTCCAGTACCACATGTGCATCCGTGTGCAGTTTCGTGGGTAAAATTGTTGTGATATGTCATTCTCTTCTTTAGGATGTCTAGAATCAGAATTTCGATGGTGTCAAGTTCAAAAATTGAACCGACGCCCAGAATTCAAGATGGCGTCCAAGATGGCCGCCGCCATGGTGAAAGTTTTAAATTTTGCGGATAGCGTCGAGTCAGTTGTCGATTCCTATGTAAAATGACACGAGGAATCCGAATATCACATTTAAAAACACCCCCGACCCAAAGGAGGGCTCCAAATTCAAGATGGCGACCAAAAATACCACTCAGGGGTACTAATTTGCCTATACGGGCCCAAGTGCATAGTGAGGTATCAATTATTAGGTTTTCGGGGTCGTAGAGTCCGAAAATGAGGTCCATTTTTCGCTGCGGCCCTCCAGAGACCCTAAAATCAAATATGGCACCCAAAATGGCCACCGGTTTTACGGCTGAAACACCAATTTAGCGCAGCTATGATAAGCAATACGTTCAAAATTTAGTTTTGTGGGGCAAGGAGTTCGAATAGGAGATCAAATGTTTATTCCTACAAAAAACTAAGCCTCCGAATCGAAAATGGCTACCGACATGGTTGCCAGTTAGAGGCGCAGGCCGGTAATTGACTATTGATATTAAGGGGATTTGCCAAAGGAGCTAGGGGTTTCGATAAGGGCCGTTCTTCGGCCCATACCCTGAAATTCTTCAATTTTACGATTTTTTTGCTTCTTGGGAATCTAAATTTTACGGAATGTGTCATGCTTTTGTCATTTTCGGCCTATTTAGGGGTCTAATGCTGGCCTAAACATGTGTCTGAAGGCTAATTTTGGCGGAAAATTCGGGTTTCTTGGCATTCGACGCGCTGCGCCCGCTGTTTCATAACGATCAAATATCATCGGAGGAGCAAATTTTCCTTCAAGTATGTTCATTAAGGGTGTAAGATATAGTCACTCTGGCCAACTTTCGTCGATGGCAACCCTTGTGCTCAGTGTTCGAAACTCACAGGCGCCAACGCGCCAAATGCGCCCAAAACATCGGTCATTGCTCCTAAAAAAGAAGGCTCTGCGGCAACGTGGCCCTTAAAAATTGCCCCTTTAAAATCTGAATTTTCATATTAGGTGATCATTCGAAATTTTCAGCATTACAATTAGTGAGAGCTTTTTCTATTCTTCACGATTTCATCCTTAGTGCTTTTGTCTTCACCAAGTCACAGCTATACCTACTAGTTCTGTTACGAAAACATCTAAATTTGCGTCTAATTTTTCACTAAATATGCCGTAATATATAGGCAAAAAGTCAATCTGGCCCCTAAAAAATCTTCAATGGCGCCTATAATGCAGGCTTGATGCGCCCCATGGCTCCTAAAACTCAAAGGTGAGTTTGGAACACTGCTTGCGCTCATAGTGAAAACGAAATTTTTAGACTTTACTTGTTTTTCATCATTATTTAGATGGCGTCTGATTAGATCACAAATCTTAGAAATGTGTAATCTTATTAGGCGCAGTTTGAGGCTTTCATAGCGCAAATTTATCATAAAATGCAGAAAAATTACGCTTTCCTACCTTTAACACAACATACTTTCGAATTGTTGCATTTAATAAATCTGAAATTTGTTTGAAATTTTAACTCTGTTTGGACGCATTTCGAGGCTACCGTAACACAGATCTTCATGAATTTCCGCAGAAAAACTTTTTTTTTTACCTTAACACGAAATACTTTCGAATTGTTGCAATCAACAAATCTGGAAATTGTTTGAAATTTAAACTCTATTTAGACGCATTTTTTGACGAAAATTTTATAAAATACTATCAAATGAACACTGTGGTTTCATTTAAGACTCTACATCAAAAGAGATAAATATCTTCGAAGGCCTCGAACTTTTTCTTTTCTCGTCTTTCCTCATCATCTTCTGTCTCCTCCTTCCTTCACTCTTTCCCCCCTATTTTTTGCTTTCGGCGGGGGGGGGGGGGGGCTTGAGCCCCGTACCTGAAAGTGACATAGAACCCTGTGGGCATATCCGGGTGGTATTACCAACGGCAGGTGGACGGTAGAGTCGTGGACTGCCCAGCGCATATTGCATCTGTCATCTAGTACCTCGCTCATTACAGATATGAAGCTGAACTAGAAAAACTAAGCGTTTGCTAGATGAATACGCGTCATTTCTCCAAAATTCTACAATGGTAGCTCCAAATGAGTTGTCTGATGGGAGGAACCTGATGAAGAGGCGACAGATGAGGAAGCGGTAAGGAGGCTAGGCAGGAGTGAACCGGGAAAACCAGTTTCCAATTATTTTTGGGAAGTAGAGTTCTGATCGATCGCAGGCAATAAAAGTGACGGAGAGGAGGGCTTGTCAGGGTGGGTAAAAAATCAGCATTGAGATCTCGTGATTCTGACACATGGCTTACTTTGTATTCGGATCCCAGATCACGGTCAATGTTTCAAAGTTGCATCTTCGTGCGTAAATATCACGTCAAAAATTCGTAAGATAATGGGTTGCCTACAAGCCCAAGATCATAGAAAAAACTTTACCTGCAAAAAATATGATCTATTTGCATCCCTGAATACAGTAATTTGAGTCCTACGTATTTATTTAATGCGCATAATGCGAAATAATGGCTCAAATCTTGGGTCAACTCTGAATAATTTTCTCGATTTTTACCGATGATAAGTGGCAATGCCGCGTCGCGATGGGAGTCTCTTTAGATAAATACATGTATAATGAACAAAATAATAATAGATAAATGCATGTGCATATTCACTAGTCATGTGATCGTTACGTATGAAAAATCAAGGGTTTTGAACTTTGCTGTATGAGCTCGACGAAGAACAGCTTCCAAATACTAAAATAATCACAAATAGTTTTCTGTGATTTTAGGCAACAAAATATGGTAACACCGGCTTTTTCTTGGGAGGAGGGGGGGGGGCTTCTAATTCCATAAAGTTTTTTGGAGGGCTACGTACAATTTCCGCCAAGGAATCTATTTCTGGTTTAATGAGTAGCCCTTTTTTATGCCATTTTAATAATAATGATGAAAAACAAGAAAATTCTAAAAAGTTCGTTTTAACTATGAGCGCAAGGGTTGCCATCGACGAAAGTTGGCCAGAGTGACTATATCTTACACCCTTAATGAACATACTTGAAGGAAAATTTGCTCCTCCGATGATATTTGATCGTTATGAAACAGCGGGCGCAGCGCGTCGAATGCCAAGAAACCCGAATTTTCCGCCAAAATTAGCCTTCAGACACATGTTTAGGCCAGCATTAGACCCCTAAATAGGCCGAAAATGACAAAAGCATGACACATTCCGTAAAATTTAGATTCCCAAGAAGCAAAAAAATCGTAAAATTGAAGAATTTCAGGGTATGGGCCGAAGAACGGCCCTTATCGAAACCCCTAGCTCCTTTGGCAAATCCCCTTAATATCAATAGTCAATTACCGGCCTGCGCCTCTAACTGGCAACCATGTCGGTAGCCATTTTCGATTCGGAGGCTTAGTTTTTTGTAGGAATAAACATTTGATCTCCTATTCGAACTCCTTGCCCCACAAAACTAAATTTTGAACGTATTGCTTATCATAGCTGCGCTAAATTGGTGTTTCAGCCGTAAAACCGGTGGCCATTTTGGGTGCCATATTTGATTTTAGGGTCTCTGGAGGGCCGCAGCGAAAAATGGACCTCATTTTCGGACTCTACGACCCCGAAAACCTAATAATTGATACCTCACTATGCACTTGGGCCCGTATAGGCAAATTAGTACCCCTGAGTGGTATTTTTGGTCGCCATCTTGAATTTGGAGCCCTCCTTTGGGTCGGGGGTGTTTTTAAATGTGATATTCGGATTCCTCGTGTCATTTTACATAGGAATCGACAACTGACTCGACGCTATCCGCAAAATTTAAAACTTTCACCATGGCGGCGGCCATCTTGGACGCCATCTTGAATTCTGGGCGTCGGTTCAATTTTTGAACTTGACACCATCGAAATTCTGATTCTAGACATCCTAAAGAAGAGAATGACATATCACAACAATTTTACCCACGAAGGTGCACACGGGACCTCTTATTTGTACATGTGGTACTGGACTAGGACCTCTACCCCTACTAGGGTGGAGCATTTTTGGGCTTTTTTTTTATTTTGAAAATGGACATAGTACAGTAGTTGTGAAATGGTCTAAAAGTAACGCCTGAATTTTCCTGAATTTTTTCGTCAACGTTTAGGCCTCCCGGATTGACGTTGACGTCAAAATTGGCGGAAAATCCGGGTTTTCCGACGATAACTTGGCAACGATGGCAAATACGACAAAAATGCATAAAATCAGAGTTGTTGGAAATTTAATCTCCAACAAATCACTTTATTATCCTTTTTCCTGTAAGTGCAACCGTTTTAGTGTAAAATTCGAAAACCCGTATTTTTCCGGAAATTTGGCACAAATTCTCGTTCAGTCCGGGAGAAATACGGGAGAAAGAGGGCTAACTCGGAACAAATTGCGTGATAGACTTTTCCTACAAGAATACCATCATAGGGTTGGCCTGAATAACACAAAACATACAAAATGTTTTCCACGGCTCCACCGCGGATCACCCCTTAAAATTCCTAAAATTCAAAAAGGCGGCCGTGTTTAGATTATCAAGCATCAAGGTAATTTAAAATGTGCATCTCGTGTGGTTTGAGGTGTCGTTTCCTATGTCTTTTTAGTCGTAAATTTCAAATATAGTGTTAAAAAAAGCCCCTGGTCAAACGGGGTGCATCAAATACAGGACGGCGGCCAACTTTGAATGGCGGGAGGGTAGCTTGTAAAGTCTGGTTAGTGTATTACGAGGGGCGTTCAATAAGTAAGTATCCCCCCCTCTCTAAAATCCATAAGAATGGACCAATTTTAAAAAACTTGGGCTCAAAATCTTCCTTAGGATATTTTGAGTTCAACAAAACAAACCGCAACAAAATCGGACCATGTGCGGCCGAACGCGAGCCGTTTGAACGCGCCGAGGTGCTCGACGCTCCCGCCGAATCCGCGAGGATTTGAAGTCCGCTACAGGAGAAGAGCTTCTCTGCCAAAGCCTCAGTCGTTCATCACTGACGAAAAATCAAATAAATTTTTGTAGAATAAGGGGCTTACCTCACTTCTCCACATAACCAGCTCGATCCAAGCAAGTCTGATACTGAGACTAAGGCTAAGAGAACAGCTTTTGGATGCCTCGTGCGTGGAAGTCTTTCAGCTGACCGCGGATGAAAGAGTGGACGGCTTGTTTGACCTCTTCCACGGATTCAAAATTAACTCCTCCGAGTTCAGATTTCAGATACGATAATAAATGGCAAACCAGACCACCATTTATTCCCGTTCCTGAAATCTGAACTCGGAGGAGTTAATTTTGAATCCGTGGAAGAGGTCAAACAAGCCGTCCACTCTTTCATCCGCGGTCAGCTGAAAGACTTCCACGCACGAGGCATCCAAAAGCTGTTCTCTTAGCCTTAGTCTCAGTATCAGACTTGCTTGGATCGAGCTGGTTATGTGGAGAAGTGAGGTAAGCCCTTATTCTACAAAAATTTCTTTGATTTTTCGTCAGTGATGAACGACTGAGGCTTTGGCAGAGAAGCTCTTCTCCTGTAGCGGACTTCAAATCCTCGCGGATTCGGCGGGAGCGTCGAGCACCTCGGCGCGTTCAAACGGCTCGCGTTCGGCCGCACATGGTCCGATTTTGTTGCGGTTTGTTTTGTTGAACTCAAAATATCCTAAGGAAGATTTTGAGCCCAAGTTTTTTAAAATTGGTCCATTCTTATGGATTTTAGAGAGGGGGGGATACTTACTTATTGAACGCCCCTCGTACATTTGAAATTGAAAGTAAAGTAACGATCTCTGGATAATATTGGTTTAGCATTTTGATTAGAGGATCAAAATTAAATTGTCTTTTATAAGACCTCATCTATGATCCGATGAATGACACCTGGTCAGGAGGCGTAAAACTGGCAATCCAGGCCGAATCCGCAGGTTACTAGGGTTTAAGATGCCGCAATGTTTGCGGTGAATTTAGATGATTTTGTTCTTAAATTTTAAATTTACAACAGAAAATGCCCCATAATCGTGCGGGGTCTCCTGATTATGGGATAAGTGGATGACTTCTAAATGTGAAGGACAGAACAAATAATTTCAAAGTGTGATAGTAAAAAATCTTTGAAATAAGTAAATCTAAAAGTTTTCTTAAATGTTCACAATTAATATTACTCCTCAATAAGAGCTGAAATCGAGGATGGTGACTATCTGCATATGAAGAATCAATAAAACGACACTATAAAATAAATGTACAATTCAAAGAGAGACTGCTGAATAAGCGATATTTACATGTAATTGAGTTACCTATTACTAAAAGAAAAAGAATGAAAAAATAAAAACATTGATGATTCATACCACCGGATGATGTTCCTCAATTTATTTTTTGAAGGAAGGTGTCGTCAACTCTTGATTTTAGAGAAAATTGTTTTTTTTTTTTTTTTTATTTCGCCATGATTCTCACGTGACCTAATTTGCTTTATTGTCATGGGAACGGAGTTCTCCATGATATTAGAATCGTTCCGTTGCTTTCGCTATGGGATTCCCTATACCTCTGCGACCTTGAGCGTTTCGCCCAGTCTCCGATTTTTGGTTGATTTTCCGATGTATCAAAAACCGTTGTATTTTTTAGCCAATCATGTCTCTACGTCAAGTTGTGTTGATTTCTAAAATTCGCTTTCAGCGAGTTTTTTTCCACCTTGAGATGTCGTGTCTGACTGGTAAATCTGCGCAGAACCACGAAGTTCCGTTTTTAGGCAAATTCTTTTTTTTGGGAGGTTTTCATTGGCTATTTTTCGCCATCAGTTTTCTGTTCGTTGGTGCAAAAGATCGCCTACCTCGTTGCTCTTGAGAAGCCGCCATTATCCCACCTCAAATTTTAAACATAGATATAAAGAAATAATAACCATCGTACAAGGCGGAAAATTGTTCTGGAGGACCCGTTACGGATATATGAGCCAAAATCAGAACTCGATTGATGGATTTAATCCATGAATACAGAAATATTGCCTCAGCTTACTGCCGCGATAGCAAATGTAACCTGAGATGAACCTTGTGACAAATGAAAGCATAGGCAAACAATGTCTCACAGAGAAATGCACTTAATCCGCTGTCTCTTAACAGCAGTGGCCGGATGTCAAGGTCGTCTTTTGTGAAGCCCCGCTCAGCGTCCGAGATCACTTAACTGTTATCTTTTCTCCATCCGAGAATGAGCGTCGAGATAGCTCGGTTGATTGAGACGCCTAATCAGTGCTTTATTCATATCCTTTTTGTTGCGAGCGGGGGTTCGAATCTCGTAGACGACAGTTAATTTTTACTGGTTGTATTGAATGTTTTAGGCCAATCATCTAACAATAATTAATACTTGGCAACTTAGGAAGCACATAGGTCCCTTATGAATTATGATGCGTATTCGGGCATATGTGTAGAGTAAAAATATCATACGTAGGGTGTCCCAAAAGTACCGGGACTGGTTCTGTAACTTCAAAAGTAAGATAGATACAGACATAATTTTGGTTTCATTTTAAAGATCAACTCAATACCTATCGATTAAAACCAAGATCAGCTCAATCGAATAAAAATTGACCGAGTCACGACAATTTGAAATTAGTGAGGAAAGTTTACCCCTACGGTTTTTAGGAAGATTTTTCACTTACCAGGATTCAAAAAGTTAATATTCGTATCAACTTTCCTCCGAATCTTCCATAACTTCCTTTTGCTTTTCAAAGTACCGTCCATCAAACCGGATGCACGATACTTTTTCATGCGCTCTTGCCACTTATCCAACATTGTTTTCCTGAATTCTTCCTCTGGGATGGAGTTGAAGAAGTTTTGAATTGCATTCTGGATTTTTGTCTTCGATACGAATCTTCGTCCGCGAAACTCCTTTTTAAGCGTAGGAAACATCCAAAAATCACATGGAGCCAAGTCAGGGCTATAAAGGGGATGAGGGATTGTTTCAACTCCATTTTTACTCATAAATTCACGTGTTAAGCTCGATGTGTGAGGCCGCGCATTGTCTTGATGGAGCATCCACGAAGGTTTCAAGTCCGACCGTTTCCGGGAAATGTGCATTCTCAACTCCTTTAGTACTTTGCAATAATACGCACTGTCAACTGTTGTGTTTGATGGTACAAAATGTTGATAAATGACACCTCGAAAATAAAAAAACACAATAAGCATCACTTTATCGGCCGACTTTTCGATTTACGGCGATGAAGAATCTTCCTTAAAAACCGTAGGCGTAAACTTTCCTCGCTGATTTCAAATTGCCATAACTCGGTCAATTTTTATCCGATTGAGCTGATTTTGGTTTTAATCGATGGGTATTGAGTTGATCTTTAAAATAAAATCAAGATCATGTCTGTATCTATCTTACTTTCGAAGTTACAGAACAAGTCCCGGTGCTTTTGGGACACCTTATGTATACTTTACGCCGAAAAAGCGAACCTGAAACTTAAATGCGTTAACTTCCGAAAACCATATATAATCCAACGAAAATAAATAATTGGTACATAACAGCTTTCTTGTATGCAAAGAAAATAATTGAAATGTTAAAAAAGAGATGTCAACACAAAATTACATAGCCCCTTCAATTCAGAAGATACTAAAAACGAACTGTACCATAACATTTTCATATCCCAGAAGCTAACGTTCCCATGACGAATATTGCCATCGCTAGCGATTGCAAAATCCAACTTGTTCGCATTTCGAATAAAAAGAGTCTTGGTTCTCGGGGGGAATAAAAGGATTTTAAACGCGAATATTACTTACACGGAAATCGGTACCTTATTTTCGAGGATGTATAATAAGACATATTTTAAAATAAGACGTAAATATGCTAAAAGGAACTATGTTGCACGCAAACACCGTTCAGATATAGCCCTCCAGCATTATACCTACACCTCTGGTTAACACTACTGCCTTTTACAGGCAGTCATCGTGGATTTAAGTCACCCTGTTTGACCATTCATTTTCCACTTAATTTTTTACTTCACATTTTACCAAAATTACACAGGGAGTAATACTTCACTTCACTCATTGCATCATTATTTAACTTGCTTAAGTCCTCCCACCCTTCAAACTTATCAGTCTTTTTTGAATTTTGTGCAGCCCGATTAACCAGGTGGTATTCATCACGTCATACTGGAAATCTACGACAAAAATTACGATGAAACAACCAAAGCATGTATCGGTTTGCTATGTTGCAAAATTCTTGGAATTTTTAAATATTGCAAACGGGATACCTACCTGGTTTGGGAATTTCGCCGTCAATATTCTTTAAGGAACTAATACCTCACTTGACTTATTACGCGAAGAAGTGGTACTAGGACGAACTATCAGGGTTGAATGTGAGGGCATATGGGACAAACATACTCTCCTGCCGTTCAAAGTTGGCCGCCGTCCTGTATTTGATGCACCCCGTTTGACCAGGGGCTTTTTTTAACACTATATTTGAAATTTACGACTAAAAAAACATAGGAAACGACACCTCAAACCACACGAGATGCACATTTTAAATTACCTTGATGCTTGATAATCTAAACACGGCCGCCTTTTTGAATTTTAGGAATTTTAAGGGGTGATCCGCGGTGGAGCCGTGGAAAACATTTTGTATGTTTTGTGTTATTCAGGCCAACCCTATGATGGTATTCTTGTAGGAAAAGTCTATCACGCAATTTGTTCCGAGTTAGCCCTCTTTCTCCCGTATTTCTCCCGGACTGAACGAGAATTTGTGCCAAATTTCCGGAAAAATACGGGTTTTCGAATTTTACACTAAAACGGTTGCACTTACAGGAAAAAGGATAAGAAAGTGATTTGTTGGAAATTAAATTTCCAACAACTCTGATTTTATGCATTTTTGTCGTATTTGCCATCGTTGCCAAGTTATCGTCGGAAAACCCGGATTTTCCGCCAATTTTGACGTCAACGTCAATCCGGGAGGCCTAAACGTTGACGAAAAAATTCAGGAAAATTCAGGCGTTACTTTTAGACCATTTCACAACTACTGTACTATGTCCATTTTCAAAATAAAAAAAAAGCCCAAAAACGCTCCACCCTAACCCCTACCCTGCCGCCCCCACCCATGAAGGCTGATGGTTCTCCCCAGTGCTCCCATTTCCCGGAACTAGTTCCTAATTCCGGAACTTTTGAGATTTTCCTGTATTTTCCCCCGGAACTTTCAAAATTTCCGGATCTTTTGCATTCATCGGAACTTTTGAAAAAGTCTAAAAGGAATCCCGGAACTTTTGACGGTCATGGACTTGGAGAAATTGAAGCAAAAAAGTTCCGAATCCCGGAACTTTTGACGGACGTGGAATGGGAGCAGAGCACTGGCTCCCCCAGCAAGATTCCCGGCCAACCATTTTGAAAATTCGACAACATTTGAATATTCATACGGGGTTCTCCCTTAGCACGACAGCGCGGGACTCAAACGATTACACATGGTTTCCTTCATTGGGCTCCTCCTCGTTCCTCCAATAACACCTTGCTCGTTTTCGCCGGGCGGTCCAGATAAGTTGCCGGACCTTTGATCGAGAAAGGTACGCCGGTATCGGAGGGTGAGGGCGGGGGTTGCGAGGCTCTTGGTATATTCAGCTCCTCGGGGGTGCTACTCTGCCGTGCTACGGAAGAACGCCGTATGAACATTCCATAGTTGCCAAATTTCTTTCAATAAAATACTTAATTTTAAGGAATGATATTTATATTTTTCCTTGAAATTTTCAGGATTTTTAGGTGAAATTGCGAACAAAATTATCTGAAAAACTGGAAGAAAATTATTCATAGGTTTACCGGGAAATTCTCGTTTTATAAGTGAAAGTTTGGCAACGCCTGAAGGTTCATACGGCGATTTTCCTTGGCACGGCAGTGCTGTTATCGGATGACAGGCGGGGAGGGGGGCGGTGTCGCGCGAGGTATGACAGTCAAAAAGCACGGAATCAAACATTCACGTGACGCCGCGCGTGTCCCTCGGAACAACGGCGAGAATTCAGCGGGAACCATCGTCGTATCTGCGGTTTCAGCAGGCTTGGGCTCGGGCCGAAAACTAGAATCGAGACCCCGACACCGACCCGACCCCCCTCCCCCCCGGTAAGCGGCTTAGCTCTTTGAGCCCGGCACTGATGCTGGATCTGCCAGCGCTACTCTTTCCACTTATCCGAAGCTCCTATGCATATTCATCGTTCGGCGGCCAAGTGTGAGTAATCGATCATCGATATATTCCCGTTTGAAGCTGTGGTAAAAAGTCGATTTGTAATGTGTACCTTGATGATCGATCCTTTCCCGTGGGTTTGAATGGCAGATCAATCGATTTATCGCATGGCACGCCTGCGCCTCTATCACCGTTAATTTATTCATGCCCTCACGGTTTCACACGTGGCCTGGCCAAAGATCCTGCCTCCCCGCCGCACAGTGGATCGCGTCAATCAGAGAGGTTGGACATAAAATTGTTGACTAAAACTGCAAATTTTGATGTTTATTTCGTCACATTTTAAATCTTAAGGGATGATTCTAGAAGAGGATTTTACGAGAAAACCAATGAAACCACTTTTAAAAGCTCAAAATTTTATATGAACTGAGTTATGAGCTTTCCAAGCTTCCAAATTATGTCCAACCTCCTCTATTGACTCGGTCCACTTTGCGCCGCCCCTCGAACTGCGAACTGCGCTGTCGCGGTTTGACGGCTCTGGGGTAGCTGCATTGTTGCCAGACCTTACAGAAAACTTCCATTTCTCCCGTGTACATCAACAACGTAGGGACTAAATTTTATCGACGCTCCGACAATCTTGCAGTCTTATCGGTGCGATCGCCGCGGTCGATTGTGGAAGACTCGGAGACCAGCGTAAACACTAGTATCGGCACACTTGGAATTTTACTTAGGTAAATTAGGAGGAAGCCGTATGAACATGCGAAAGTTGCCAAATTTCTTCTTATAAAATTGACCGAGATTAACCGAGATTGAACCGAGAAAAAGAGGTTTTGGAGTTATACCTCTCCGCCGAGACTCACAATCAGAAAAGTACTTACAACATTTTTACGTTCAAAATATATTTTCTTGACTTTGAATTTTGATAGGAGAAAATGAACGACTAGTCAAATTTTCAACTCAATCTAAATGGCGCGAAGAATAAACATTCAAAGTACGATCAATTACTTCAGGAAGTGCTCCATTACTTGGACTGAAAGCAGTGATGCGTGGATCATAGATGTGGCTTGACAAACCAAACATTAGGAGCAATTCGAGCGCCATGTCATGGTGTACTCTACTCAACTATTTTCTCGGTGTATTGATCTCAGGAAAAAGCGACTGTCGGGATGAAAAAAAGAATGGAGTCTGTTATCTTAGCGCACTGATCGTGTGAAGATGAAGAAAACAGAGATGGGAAACAACGTATGAATTTTTAAGCGAAGAGTGTGCATTGTAGACAGAGAGGAATGCAAACACACTTTCATATTTTCGAGAGCTCAGTAGTGACACCCCTTGTCTCTGTTTCACAATAGTGGATTATACGTTCCATTTCGATGTAAGAAGATATTCTGACTGCAAAAAGGATAAAGCTTCTCTCCGGTTGAAAGTGCGTCGATATGAAGCAAGTTTCTCTCGAGAGGGGAAAAATAAATATTGAAATCAAGTATGCTTCAAAAACCCCACCGATGGGATTTTCCTCACTCATAACTCTGATTCAGAGCGCAGAAAACCAGAGGTTTCCAACAATTTTTATTGATTTCGTATTTTTCATTTTTTTCGTCAGTAATAATCAAGTAACCTCGAAGGAAACTGTATCGATGGTGAAACTGCAGTAGTGCGTATCTCGAAAAAAACGATTTTTCGGGGGAGCAGAGCGGGGGGGTCTACATTCCTCCTTACTGTCCGTAGAGGGGAAATAATTCTTGAGGGCAGCAAGAATAAGATGTTTTTTCGGACTCCATCAGCATTTTGAATATTTTTTTGAAATGTTAAAAAATACGGCAGAAATACAGAGATTCGTGTTTCCGGCACTAAAAATTTATGTCACAGGGTGCGCATTTTTGCAATTGGTGTTTATGCCGGGTTCAAGTTTTTGGACTCATATTTCTGTCATCTAGTTGGTTGTAAACATTTTGTTTTCTTAAATGTTATTTCATAGTATCGTTCGTTCGTATTATAAAATAATCTTCTCCAAATAAAAGGAGATGCAGGGATGCGACTTCAAAATATTTAGTCCCGAATTAAAAAGAGCAAAGAGAGATGAAAATACCGCCAACAAGCTTCGCCTGGAGATTATAATTCCTAGTTGTAATTATCAGGATCGGAACTTCAAAGATCGGAGAAAAAGTTTGGGGCACAGGTAGGTGGTTTATGCACAATATATGGCCGAGTTAAGTGCCGGTGTCCCTCGTGAAAAATGAGGTTATGCGCTCTAACAGAAGACGAGAAAAAGACGTTAAGCTCGCTGTTAAGACGCGCCTCTACGCCCTCTGTAATTAACTTGCGGGAAGTTTAAATTTCAAAATCCAACTTTTAATTGGGCCACTTTGCGGAGCGCAGTTCGAGTACCGATGAAAACTTCTCAGGCTCCTTATCACAGAGGTAAATGTCACTCCTGCTCTTTTTTCAGCTGGATTGATATTTAACCGAATACGCCTAAGCTCCAGTCCTTCTCCCAGATAAAGATGAAATAATAATAAAGAAGAAGAAAAACACGCAAACGAGACGGATAAAATGTAATCTCGAGAGGTTGGGTTGCATAGCATAACGAGTAGGAAAAGTTACGCCAGTAGATTCAGGTAATAAATGCATTCGTGTACGGCGTCTTCCAATGATGATTTTATGTTTAACATCATGAAACAAGTGCCAGTATTCCATCGCAAAGATCTATGATCTGCATTGGTTTTATCGACCAATTTTTTAAATGCTGGATTTGGATCGTAAGAAAAGCTGGAGTTTGGATGATTTTACGTTCAAGTCCTGCCACAAAAATTTAAGACTAATCGGACGGATTTATCCAAAATCAGCCCAACTACCTATGCGTTTCACATTACCTCAATACAATTTCCTCTCTCGTTTTGGTTCTTGGCAGAAACCAAAAAAGAATGACATCATGAAATTTTTGTGAATTTTCCACACCCTATCATATCATACTCCATGATACAAAATGATAAGCTTAGCGCTTAAAACAAAAAATACAGAATACTTCATTAGGTTCCTGATAAACCCTCAAAGACTCTTTCTGAAAGCATTGAAAAGTCTTTAATATTACGAAAGTTGCCTGCTTTAAGTGAACATACTAGTGAGCTCATTGTCAATCAGGAGAAGCGCTAATCGGTAAACCAATCGATTTCCATCGGATTTATAGATGAGCTTGCAAGTCTAAATGTTTCAATTTTCTTTTTTAAGATTGTTCAACAATCAGCTTATATCAAATCATGCACTTCTGAAGTAACTTAGATTGCAATTAAAGGTTACAAAGCTTGTTTAAAGCTTTAGATTACATTGGTGGTTATGGGACATTTCGTCAACGATTTTTCTCCGCGCACCAGTTTTTTCTAGTAGTTTACGTCCGGAGAAAAATATCTAATTAAAATTTTTTGTAAAATTGGGGGAGCGTCAATTCCATGCCGGAAAATTCGCTAAAACTCTCTACACCTCTTGCGGCAACAGGACTTAATTATTTCAAGAATATTCTATCTTGTTATACCTGACCCGTATGAACCTTTTGATTTGCCTTAGCTAAAGGGTCTTAGATTTTTCCTGCGTACGATAACTCCGCGACGGCGTGCTGCGGCGCTTCGAGCTACTATTTCGCCACGGACGTGTTGCACAGTATCATACGAGATTGAAATGCGCATTGGCGCCTCCAAACCTAAATGGATACTTCAAGCATTGCGCAATGCGTGAAGTATCCATTTAGGTTTGTAGGCGCCATAGCGCGTCTCGGGTGTCGCGCTCCTAGGCTCTGTATTAGGCTCTAATATTTAAACTCGCGGACTCGGCGGTTATTAACTCATGATTTTGAAATGTTTGAACACTTTACATGGATTATTCTCGTTCAAATTGATGAAAAAAAAAATAAATGTATTAAAGGAAATTATCATGTGTGTTTTGTAAATATTAAGGTGGTTCCGTGTCAAATTTAATGATTTGAATTGCACTTTAATTTTTTTCTTTTATATTTTGTGCTGTTAGGTACTGTATTTGACTCTCTGTATTTTACGGACATATTTGACTCTAGAGGATTGATGCGTTAGGTAAATTTAATATCGAAAGTTTTAAGGATGGAAATAAAACCAAACATGCACCAATGACAATTTGAAAAGATGAATCAAAAGAAGAAAGTAACAGTTCATTTAAAAAAATGAATACAATTCTCAAATTCCTATGAAAATTGATTCCTTAATCGTTGAGAGCATTCGTCTACCGAACCTATTCTGTTGACTTCCTCAAGGTGTCTTGAGTTCCTCATTAATCTTTAGTTTCAGTTATGGGATGCTTTACGACGAGCCTGAAGATTTCTATCTATCAATCAATGAAAGGATTTGACCCCTCTATCAGGGACATCGCCTGAATATGTTCATTCCACGAATGACCTACAAGTCATTTTATGTAACTGAAGGAAGACACTTTTACGAGCAAAAACGCGCGCTGCGAAGACTTTCGAGCGTGAAAAGGAAGCAGCGCGGCTGAGAGAGGGTAAAAAAGCTGTGAAAAATGCCCGAGGGTTGAGAAAAGACGCTTAACTTGAGTGTTTTGCATTCCCGATTCTCAGAGCGCGTGGATATGAAGCGGAATAATTAGGCTGTAAAACTCGCCAACTTTATAAACTTATCTCGGACTCAGTTCGTAAAATATCTTCTCACATTGTATTCATCGATTGTAAAAATGGATTTTTCCACCTTTGCCTCACGCCCCTCTCACTTTTCCTCCTTACGGCATCTCCGTCCTCCGCCCCTTCCGCCCCCTCCGCATCAAGGCTGCCGGATTGTGCAATAAATCAGAATTTTGTTCGCACAACTTTCAGAGAGGCCAAAGCTTGTGAGACAGGCGCAAAATTCAACCGAATTCGTTAGATAAACGTGAAGAGATCTCCCAAACGGTTAAACCTTTTTCTTGGGAGCTCGCAAAATTCATAGAAATGTAGTTAAAATGAAATCTCGCGATGGGAAAGCCCCGATCATTATTTTTAGCTCAAACTAACGGCTGAATATGACTATAACTACAGCAATTTAAAGTGTACATGAATTAATTTTTAACACGACACTCATGCATCTTTTAATGCTGGGCTGGGCCATGTGAAATTTATATATGCTATGTTCATCATAACTATCTTCAAAAATAGGTCAAAACTTTCGCCAGAGACTTGTATCATTATGAGGTTTGCATTTTATTCTAAGTCGATAAAATCTTCAGATTCTACGAAAGAGAGCGGAACGGGGTCTCATCTTATTTACTTTTTCTTTAAAAAATCTATGAAATTTCAGATATTTGCTAGGCTTCTGAGGCCTTGAACTGAGTTCGTACTAATATTTCTACAGTCGATTCATAGTAATCTAGTTTAATGTTTGAGTGAAAATCCTGGCAAAGATTTTCACCAAGGCTTGTTCAGGACTTATTTTCGAAGTTGGCAATTAGAAAAATCTTATCACATGTAAAACTATATCACCATCCCTATTTTTTCTTTTTGTCCAAAACTGGGAACGGAGGAACTACCATGAAAGACTGAAACTCGTCAACGAATCAAATAGGTATCATTTCCTACATTTCTGAATATCTTCCATGTATTACTTTCTACATTTTCTGTAGTGGAAGGATTGATAGGTATATATTCTGCCGATATCGACGGTGTAAGTCGGCAATCATATAACTCGGTTTGGAACGTCGCAGACTTCCTGTCACACTTTCTCTTTTTGACGGAAAACTACTCAACGGCAATTCTTTAAAATTGCCGTGATTTTTCTTCTCTGAGCGAAGACAATTCTGCAAAAACTTCAAGGAATGATGTCAATTTGCTCTCCTTTAAAAAAATAACATATACGGGCGGAGATTTTCAGACACCGCAAACGAGTTTTGTGATTGCCGACTTATACCGTCGAAATATTCTCCGTATATATATTAGCACTCGAGGTGAGTCTGTACCTTGCGGTGGAATTTTAATTTCTGTGAAATTTTGTAGGCTCTCGCGGCATTACAAGAAATTTACGCAGAGTGTTTACAATCTGCTCCTGAACTTGTTGCAAAGTATGCAAATTCAATTGCAAAATCTGACAAACTCGCTCGGTGTACCTACGGTGCTCAATCCTGCTTCCCCGGGGAGCCTCAGTTCTTTTTGTTTGTCCTTCGACCCTTAGAACGTGATCGAGAATCTTCCCGTGAAAAAATGGAGCCTCGGGCGACACGATATTTCTTCGCGCTTCCGATCCAAACGAGAGTTACTAAATTTCGGTGCTCCTCTCGCCCTCGCCTTAAACGAATATTAGGCCACATATTTTATGTCCTCCGAGACTTTTGTCCGGGCTCGGCCCCGAATTCGACCCGACAGAAATGAGCAGAAATCCACGATGACCCTCCGTTTTACGATATACTTTTTTACGACGTAGGATTCTATCCTAAACTCGAGTTATTCACATTTTCCAACCGGCATAAAATCTGGGAAGGGTTCTTTTCTCAGAGCTGTCGTCGTGTTTGATGTCTGGATGGACAATCATTTTCGGAATAAGTCAAGCTCAAAAACGGTGTCAAAAAGCCCCGCATTTTCCATCGATTCCTCATGGAAGTATAGTACACAACATTTAGAATTTTTTCCCTCTCGTGACCCTTCTGCTTGATTTGAGATTCTACAAGATGTGATTTGCGAGAGACGGTGGTAATACTCGCTGGTTTGTGAAGCTATTTCAGAGCATCTGCTGTACGGAACAGGTACGAATATACCGGAAATTATAATGAGAATACATTAAGCCATAATGGACTTTCAATGGTTAGCACGAATGGACAGATAACACGCGGATCCTCCTCAAAAAATGTACGGACACACGGAAACATTGATTACGTCCGGAAAAATGCCTGTTTGTTTTTGGGTGTTTGGCTTTGATCCCGAGGAAATCTTTCGTTCTATTTTACCGATCCCAATTTCTGAATTACTTCAGATAAATGTTGAACAACTTATTTGTTTGTATGGTAATATGAGAAAAAAATTCTATCCTAAAAATTTGAAGTATGTAACGACTGAACGAGTGAGGAAAAGGTGATGAGAAACTGAAGATTGTAAGGACCCCTAAAAAAGGGACACTTTTGAGGAAGTAAAGCGAATTAAAAAAAGGTAACAATTATTTTTCCTTTTTTTTTTTTTGATGATGATGTTTACCATTGAACACCTTGAGTTACGTCTCAATTTAAATCCAATATCTAAAAATAAAATACAGAGGCAGGCTGTTCCCGTATGTTTGGACTGTTTTACATGTATATTTTAATGAGGAAAGCTCACCTCTCGTCTCCTATAGAATTGGTCCCTCAGAGAACTCACAGTAGCGACTGAATTATTCATTCGCTCCTGAACACGATATATTTGTCATCCGTAGGCAGTCTGCGCTCTGAACCAAAGTTTCGTCCTCACGACAGAAAAATTTTGCTCTACACGCGAATTTTATGTTTTGTTTTTGCTTTTGAGCGCACCGGGGCCGTGCACGGGAATACAATCACGGGCTTAATTACGCGCTATGTAACACTACCGTGCGATGCGGGTGAGGGGACTGTAAGCCCCGCATTCAGGAGCCAGAGCATCGGCCTCTGAGCCGGGAGCTCATTTTGCTACGGGTTTAGAGGCCGTTGCTGGCGTTGCTCCGGCTCCTGAATGGTGGACTTACGGTCGCCTCACCCGCAACGCATGGTAGTCCTATATAGCCCGTAATTATACGGCTCCTGGAGCCGGACCTTTTTTCAGTGATGGAGTTTAAAGTAGATTAGCAGAGATTTAGAGGAGCATGCGGCAACGGGGCGAGCGCCCGAGCGGGCTTGGGCGGGGATGCCGGGTCGGACAGCGCACAGTGGATTGAGTCCATGAAAGAGGTCGGACAGGAAATTTTTGACTAAAACTGCAAATTTTGGTATTTATTTCGTCACATTTTATATTTCAAGGGGTATTCCTGGAAGAAAATTTCACGAGGGAACCAACGGAGCCACTTCTAGAACCTCAAAGATTTGTATAAATGGAGTTACAAGCGTTTAAAGTTTCTGAATTTTGTCCGACATCTCCCATTGACTCGACCCACTGTGCGGCGCGGCGCGGGCGCGGAAGCGCGCGAAGAGGGACCGGGACCGGCCCGAAATGAGCTTTGCATACACCATACACACGTCGTTACTCCTTCGCACAGATTGAATAATTGAATATCAGGAGGAGAGGTGTACTTGCTCCTCGCGTCCATAGCCGGCCGTATAAATAAATGAAAGCTCTCCACATCCACATCCACGGCGGTGCCCCGTGCCGAATGCCAGCGCCAGGGGGGCGAGGGGAGGGTAATACGGGGAGGGGGGCAGGCAGCGTCATGGGATGAAGAAGTGGCTCGGAGCCGAGTGCCGTGTCACGCTTACAACAAGAAAAGTCCTACAAACATACCTCAAACACAAACATAACGTTGCAATTATTTTATTTCCCTCGCCCCTCCACCTATCCCGAACCCGGAGGGTTCAGGGGGGGGAGGGGGGGGTCTATGACGCTCCATTTCTCAAGTGGGTTCCCTCTTCGTCACAGTTCACCTTAACCCGAACCGATTATTGTAACAAGCGAACGCCTCCCCCCCCCCCTTCCGCGCGGCCTTCCAATGTTTCATGCATAGTAAACATTTCATATTCCGTTTTCGAGTTTTCCTCCTCCCTGCCCCGCGCGAGGTTCCCGGCAGCCCCTTTTTAATCTCGTTTCCCGCGTGCACTCCCTCGATTCATTTTGAAGACCGGCGGCGTCCGCCCCCTCCCCCCGTACCGACATCACTTTCCTTTTCGTCGCCCCCCCCCCCGCCTACGTCACCTGCCAGTCCTTAATTTCCCAGTTGGAAAATACTATCGACACAAGAGCGATTAGTCCATCGCGCCCGGCGAAATTAAAATCCTTCGGCGCGAGGATAATACGGTTCGGAATGCGACATCCACGATCATTCATTCGGCCTCATTGAGAATGTAGTAGCAAAAGTGGTACAAAAAGTATACTGGCTTTTCGAGAAGATTACGTTTTAGGTTTTAATTGTCACTACAGAAGAGTCGTGTATATTTATACTGGTTACTCAAACCACACTGGAAAAAAAAAAATACATTGGATCTAGAGTCCAGACTCTTAAAAACATCGACAAGAAAAAATACTCTTGATTCGATCAGATTTTAGGTTAAATCAAGAACCAAGCCTCTTAATTTGAGCGGATTTTTTTCTGATTTAAGCTTAAATCTGATTGAATCAAGAGTCCTTATTCTTGTCAATGTGTTCAAGAGTCTGGACTATACATCCAATGTGTTTTTTTTCCAGTGCAATGATCATTCAAACCATCTAACTTCATCATTTTGAGTGGTAAAAAATCAACGAATCTTGTCTTTGACGGAGACAGTGATAAGCTGACTTCAAACGCTGAAAATGGGTCATCGGCGTTGCTGTCGAATGTTGACCCTCGAAACCCATTTTCAGGTATTGTTCTTTTCATACAAAAACTATTACGAATTTTTACAAATTTACAATTTTTTGCAATATTGCGGGTAACTTTGAAACTTGGGCCGCCATTTTAAGAACAGAAGTGAAATGACGGCTGATTATAGCCCCGACCTCATCGATCGCTAAAAATTGCGTGTTGTGGCTCACTTTTCAGGGCATTACTCCACGATGCATCGGAGACCTCCATTTTCAGCGTGTAAAGTCGGCAATAGAAAAGGAGACAGCGTCCGTATTAAGTGATCAACCGGAAAAGCAACTTTTTTGACAATTAAGTAATGTGGTGTTGCGTCGAATTTTATGGAAGGCGATGTATTGAACAATGTCATCGAGCCTCTGCTGTGTGGTGACACAGGCGTTGCTGTTGCTGGCATTGATGCTAGATTTTTATTACTTAAACCGAATAGACCCTTTCGCGGAGAAAACGCTACAAAATAAGGTAAACCATTAAAAAAATCGAGCAAGGAGCGACTTCTAAACGTCAAAACGGAGAGAGGGAGGAAAGGGAAGAAGAAAAGAAGGGACAAGAAAATAATTAACTCATCCACTCTCAGACACGGGGAAGTAAAACTTTGACTCACGGTTCAAGGAGGAGAGGGGCTTAAGACAATGTCACATCATTAGGTTAAAATGGATTGATGACCACTAACGACGTCCATTGTGCGAATGACGAGCGTTGCAGTACACTGAACCGTCCTTGATATACTGTGAGGGAAAAATCGAAGCGCGAGAAGCGCATGAAGGGAAAGAGCGGTGTAAAAAGAGGCCAAAGAGTGTGTTAGGTCGATTAGAGTCGAGAATAATGGGACCGAATAGACCTGCTCTGTGTAGCAAGAACAATGTATCTCCTATGAAAACTCAATGCAGATCCGCGGTTCATACTTACCACGACATAGCACACGCATGGTCCGTTGTGTGGTTGAAAAGGACTCGTAACTCCAAACAGTATCCAATGATTATATTCAGAACTCCAATGAGTGCATTCAGAACTCCGATGAGTATATTCAGAACTCCAATGTGTATATTCAGAACGCCAATGAGCATATTCAGAACTCCAATGAGTATATTCAGATCCGCGGTTTCTGTTTACCATAACATATGGCATAGTTTACCCGCACATGGTCAATCATGCTAGACAGAACCTCGCAACTCCAACACCGGTGAGTAATCTTAAGCAGATATGTGGTTATTGTTGGCACGACTAGAGCTCGTTCATGGTCCCTCGGGCCGCATGGAAAGCAGCCGCGCCATATCAAACGAATTCTCGCTGATAGATTTGAGTCACTTACCCAATTTAGATAGGGTTTCAAATCATGACATAAGTCAGGTGAGGAATATACGCCGTGGTTTGATCGTACAGCCGACGTTTGCATAGATCCACTCTCGAGTCCACCTCGAGAGATGGGCCCAAAACTGTGAGCGTGGCTCTCATTTTTGCTATAAATTAGTCGAGTTTTTGCAGATGCACTGCAGGCGAGGGGAATTTACTTTCATTGAAATTGAGGTCCAATATACGTGAATAACAAATCTGTATTCACCGACTATAATTTGGAGCTCTTGTATGTGTTAGGAATTGGCGATTTAAGTAGTGATTCGGATGTAAAATTTTGTGAGAAACACGACGGTGCCACCGGTCTTCTCTGAGAATATACCTCCTCCATTACGGCCTCAACTTTGAGAGCGTGTTTTGAGCTTGGGAGTACATTTCGGAGAAATCCAGTGTCACCATCGTGTTGCTCGCAAAACTTTGCGAAAGAAACAGTAGTTAAATCGTAACCCCCCCCCACACACATGCAAGAGCTCTACTGTTTCTGCCTTCCATTGATAGGTCACAGCGGAAACAACTTTTGGGCATACTGGAAGTTCATTTCACCACTTCTGCATCTATGTACTATCGCCGAATTTAGTTTCACGCAGAGTCTCTGGTGACTATTTAGCGACGGCGCGGCGCGGCGCGTTGCCTGATAACGCTCTCATGAAGACGCACTTGTTCCTCTGTGAGCGCGTAGTCACTAACACAGACGCACATGAAACACACACAGATATTTTCGCTCATTGACCGTGAGAATTCACGTTTTTGGCTCTTTGGAATGTAAACAAAGATTCGTAATGACGTATCGCGCATCGATTCCAATTCTCACTTGCCTCTTGTTCTTGTGACTAGAGCAAGGAAGAAAGGACCTCATTCCAAATTGTCCGTTTCAACCTTGGCCTGATCTTCGAAATATTTTCAAAGTTGATAGAGGATCTCCTCCCGAGTCTAAAACACTGACGCTTTTATAAATCGGACGATCACGGAGGGAGGGGGAGGGGAGTCAAAGTAAAAAAATTAAACCCGCATATCTCGCTAACGCTTTGTCGTAGAAAGATAATATTGGTCTACAAATGTAGAGAAAACCACCAGCTTTCAGGCGATAATTACAAAATTAGTCCATTTTGGAAATTTCATCCATTGTTGCCACGTTGCCGAAGTTAAAATGTTCAGTTTTTCACCTTTTTAGCTGTGACGTCGAAGGAATCGCACAAAAAGTAATCTAACTATTTTTTGATGAAAGTAGACCGTTTAAGATTTAAAACAAGCACAAGTTCATCCTGGAGAAACAAGTTGGAGGAGAGATATGATTTTTCAAAGTGGATGTGGTACACTTGGACCTGGTTTGTTCCGAGTCCCAAGATCACCAAATGCCCCCAAACCAATCACGAATTGCAAGGTTGTGCATTTTTATACCCTATTATAGCTAATTTCCGAAGAAAATTATTGAAAAAGAACAAAATATCAAGATATATGAATGTTACAAGACTAGCCTGAGCTGACTCTCGCTGCATCAACAAAAATTCATGCCTTTTTTTCAAATCGTTTCTGTAGGATGGATTTAAATTTAAAAAGCTCAAATGGTACGATTTTGTTAGCAATTCCTCTTTTTTCCTCTTATTTCTACCCAGCGAACCGTTGAAGGTAAACATACATTTTTTTATGATCGAAAACTTTGATTTCTCTGTATCCATTGCATATTAATCATTTATCCTGATCTTGTCATTTTTGACAAATGAGTTTATCTAGGAGTGACCTATAAAGGTCGCTCCAGCTAAAATTTGAAAATTTGAACTACGGCAACGTGAAAGCAATGGATGACATTTTCAAAATGGACCAATTTTGTCATCATTGTCTGAAAGGTGGTGGTTTTCTCTATATTTTGAGATTAAGATAATCGTTTTATGACAAACCGTTCACGATAAATGCGAGTTGAAATATTTATCTTTGAACCCTTTTTTCTCTATCCCTACTTGTTGGATTTCAAAAATCGTCGGTGTTTTGGACTTGGAAAGTGATCCTCTATCGCGAAAAATTAAAAGCGCGACGACGTGAGTCGTGAGGCGTGAATTCGCAATATGCTCTTCTCTAGGCTGTTACCTAGTCAGATCCGCGAGAAAAGTTAAAAAGCGAGGCCGGATTACGTTTTTCCTACCTTCGGCTGTGTTGCTCACGTAGCCTTTGAAGCACCACTACAAGTGAGACAAACGAAACCAACACAATAAGGAAATGGAGCAAGGGAAAGGGCTCGCGTTGATCACGGCGCAGAGATACGACTATTCGTGCTTGATGGATGTCCGTGTTGCATCTGCAAAATTGAAGGCGCAATGGCCCGGGGCATGACTTGCAATGCTTCGCTATGTGCTGCCAATGAGGTGTCGCTCAGAATCGGGAGAAAAGATAAAAAAGAGGCCCAAATAGGTCCCTCCTTTCTTCGACTGTGTTGATTTGATACTCGATTCTTTTTTGAATGATTTGCAGACCAACATCTAAAGCTCGTGTGAACCGGCCCCATCCAATCTGCGGAGCAGGTTTTGTTAGGAAGCCTCGCAATTTAACCCGGCTTCAGCATTTAAGGGTTAATAAAAATATCATTTAAATGACTGCACCTTCCTCGCAAAAAGTCAGTATTCAACATTGGATCCAAAATAGGCCATTCAGACCGTGAATTTCAATAAAATTTGGTTATGCTATCTCACAAAGTTAGGCTCCAATTGTTCGGTCACGTCTGAAAACATTCTCATTTCCAACAAAATTATTGCTGAATGGATCTTCCTGCTGTATATACCTGATGCATTTAATTGATTCGTTCCTATCTCTTTTTTTTACTTGCCTTACTGAACACCTTGTCCTTTGCTAGACTCAACACTCTTTTTCCCTCTCTCTCTCTCTCCTTCAAAATTTCACCTTGTGCTAACTAGATTGCATGTTTCATTTTCTAATCGAGGAAGCTAAAAAGATCTTCCCAGCTGACGTGTTTCTTGGGTTCATCATTTTCAGGCTTTTAGTGTTTAAAAGCAGTATTTTAGGTGGCCAGATCTGCCTCGGAATCTCTGGAAATAACGGAACTTGGATGCGTCTGGTAGCTGTGATTTGTTCTCTTTTTTTTCGTTTCACAACTCTATCGATTACTTTAACACGTTCAATTTTAAAAAAAATTTCTCTGGGGGTGCATCCCCCCGGAAAATATCATACGACACCCCCTTAACCGGCCAAGGGTCCACGCTCTTAGATGTGAGCCAGTCCGTCCATGCGAGGAACGTTTAATTTTACGAGGGAACTGGTGTCCGATAGAAATGAATAAGGTAATTTTTGGATAGAGTAACTAAAAATACAAAAGGATGCAGGTATTGCACGTCCAACGAATGTCTCTCACTTTTTCAAATAACAATGTTTTTCCAGTCAAATGACATAATGCGCTTGTAAAGCATCATGTGGAACGCATCATTTTGTTTTTCGTCCGAAAGAACGAAAAAATTATTTTATCTAGGTCCTTAATAGAAGACCTTCCACTAACTATATGTTTGCTGCTAGATCAGAGAATGGTCGTGTTTTTTTTTATATACTTCTGACCAATATTTTGGAAATCCGAAGGTTTATATATAAATGCGTATTTTTGGCATCTGAATAAGAGGTTTTTTCCGTGCAAACTCGATCTTTCGGAGAATTAGTGGGTTGTGGAAAATACAAAGGTCGATTCCGGGTCAGAAGCAAAAAATAAGATATAGTAGCCCAATTATAGCTATCTGAATAAAATGATTTTCTGTCCTTCCAGACTCAAAACAACGGATCAGTTTTATATAGGATTCGTGGGTGGATAATGCCATTTTGACCGGAAAACCCTCATCAGAAAAAGGGAGATATGTTTTTTGGACATGCGGTATGCAATACATATGGCTAGTGTCTATGTATCTTTGGCCCCTAAATTCAAGAATTACCTTGGTTTATCTCGATCATGCATCAATTTCCAGAAAATCAAATTTTCCTAGGAAAATTCATGTTTAAATAATCCCAATTTGCCTGGAAAATGGCAGAGACAGGGACAAACCGAGGTCATACTTGGACCCAGGGCGGAATATTACACGAGAATTCACTAATGGAGCATTCATTTTTTTTCGGTGTATACTTGTGTAATCTTTCATATTCAACAGCGGACCAGTTTTGCGTCATTTTCAAACTTCCTGCGCGAAGAAGTATATCCTGAATTAAGGATCCCTTGTAACAAGGGTGTGTGCTCAAAAAGGTAGTTCCGCGGAAATCGTATTTGAAAGTTTAGAAGTGTATAGCGTTGGTACTAGCCAATATCTTCGCAGGAAATTTAATTAGTTTGAAAGAACAAGTCTTTGAGAGTATACTTGCAAAAACGGAACATTGTGACTACATTCCCCTATGATCCCTACAAGATAACGTGGATCGTTGTGTAAAAAGGGGGGGGGGGGGCAGGACTTTTTAATACACTATGTATATTTCCTGAAACTAGGAAGAATCCAGTTTCAGAAAACGCGTTCTCCCGAAAAAGGGCTCATACGCCTTTGTCCCAAAGAACTCCATGTAACCTGCCGGCACGGCGCGGCGTGGCGGCGTCTAGAAGAAAAAAATCAGTTGCACCTCATGAAATTTCAGCTCTATTTTCGAGTGACCGCGGTGTTGCGCTGTCTGTTATGGGTTTGCACCTGTAGATGCTTGTCTGAGGGATATTTTCTTGAAAAAGTAGTAGATTTGTCAATTGTTCATGTGCCTCCGTTTTCCTCGTTGGCATGAGATGAGATAGGTCCAGTCAGCACCCGATATCTCCGAAACGCGCCACGCCGCGCTGCGCCTCGTCGCACAGTTTACATTTGATTTGGAGCGGCCTATGCGTGAAACTAAATTCGGCGATAGTACTCACTGCTCATTGATGTATTATTCAGTGCGCGTTAAAATAACGTGTAGTTCAAATCATTTAAAGTAGTATGAACTCAGAGTGGATTCAATCCTCGCAATCAATCTCCTCCCTCTTGTCTCGAGATACACTCCGGAATCGACTAAACTCCTCGTTTTCGTCCAATATTTCGAACGATAATTTCTGTTTTGACAAGTTCCGTTATTCGAACCGAAATTCAGTTATTATGACCAAAAATTTCGGTTGCTCGATCCTCACTCGGATGTTTGTAGAAATCAAAGCTCGCGGTCCACTCAACTGAAATGATTCCTCCTTGCGGCAACAGTGTTCCTCCGAAAGATGAGAACTCGATTAAAACAATCCCGTCAGGAAGACTGACGGGTCACAGACGAGCCCGCTTCTTGCGAGCTGATTTTTATTTGATTGTATCAACTCATGTAAAGACAATCATTAAACGGTACGCAGCGGCGTGTTCTTGCTATCACTTTCCGCGGCCCGCCCCGTGCGCCACCCTTAAATCCTCTCTCATTCCTCCTCCACATCTCGCAACCTTCCCGAGAGGAGGAAGGGTAGTTAGACCCCACTACTCGTTTAGAAAAGCTCACTCGGCTCCTTTCCTCACATAGTTGCCGAACCGTGCACTTGCCTCGCGTATGATCCGGGATAGATGATAATGATTCCATTGCCTAACTCGGCAGCCTCGCGGCTAACGATTGCCGGACTGCGCTCAGAATGAGCACCTCCTCCTGCACGGCTGTGTGTGATACGGCGCGTTCTGGCGACCTCGTTTTCACGACTCTATCTCCAGCTCCGACCGGTTAATCTGATTTCGAGAGCAAAGGAAATGGAAAAATAAAGACATTACGCTCTAATTGTAGACTTACCAGCCGGGCTAACTGCTCAGGCTTATCTATCGGGGTATAACCTATCGAGAGCCTCATTGATGATTCTCCGCTGCCGCTCGCCTTGAGCCCTGTTCCGTGGCCATTTCCGCTTTTAACTCTGTCGACTTCCCGTCCATATTCCTGTTTGGACGTCGTTAAGCCCGGAGGATCCATGTACAATGCCGTTCTGCCTTTTCCGATTGGATGTGTTTCAGAAAAATCCATGGTGCGCTCGTGCCTTGAGTCACCCAAGCAGCATTTCTCAACGGGAAAATCGCTATATATTGCGATTTTATCGGCGATAAAATCGCCAGGATCATCAACGTCTGAGCGATTATCCGCGATCTTATCGCGATGAACTCGCCCTTTTATCGCCCTATAGTTAATCGCGATATTTTCGAAATAAAAATCGCGATAAATGGCGAATCTCGATTTCATCGACGAAAATCGATCACGATTTTATCGAACCAAAAATTGCGATGTGTAGCGATTTAATCGCCGTAGATTACAATTTTCAATGCGATACATCTCAATATATTGCCACCAATATAATTGCGATAGCCAACCAATAAAATCGCTAGTCATCGCGATCACAGCTACTAGGGCACAGCTCTGGAGTCTCTTGCACGCTACACTGAGAAAAATCTTCGGTTTCTACAGAACACCATTAAAAGTGGTAAATGAACCTGAATGGTAAATGAGTGATACATGATTTTCGGTCTTCGAAACACACAAAAGGATGTGATATTTAAAAGCAATCACAATTTCATTTACCACTATTAATGGTGTTCTGATACATAACGGTTCATAAACCAAATATTTTTAAGTGTGGAGATTAGAATATTTCGATTAGCGATTGATCGATCAATCGATAAATCAAATATCTTTAGATTTAATCAGTTGTAAAAGTCGGATTATCTGTTCAAGGGATTATTCACTACTGATTAATCGACCATTAAAAACGTGGCCAATTCATGTGTCAAATATCTAAAATTCACCACAAAACCTTTAATAATTTCAGCTCAATTCTTAAAAATACTGATATTTTATTGGGGAAAAAGAGGATTTTAGGGGAAAATACGGAGATAGTGGGTCACTGAACCCCGCGTGTTTTTTATTTAATACTCTGTAAGTACCAGGTGAGTAGAATACTTAGTGATTTATTGCGAGTTTTTGGAGACAAAATCCCGGGAAAGCCCGCTTTTATGGAGTACAAAGATTCGAAGAAATTACAAACGCGCCGGAATGGCGGGGAGATAATGAAAATGATGTGCTACGCGGCAATAAAATCGATATCTACTCTCGTTTTCCTCTAAATCTTCTTTAGGAAAAAACGTGCCTATTTCAATGTGTAATAATTGGACCGCGTTTAACAGAAAGGAACCAAGCCACATTAGCTATTGCCAAATTTAACCGGGCAATTTAATTTTTTACGAGAGAAAGTCTGTAAGGATCTCTTTGAAAATTTTAAGGAATTAGCTTCGTACCATGAAGAAAATTCACCGTTTGCACGAAAATCTGCACAACGGTTTTCATGTAAAAACTTAAATTGCCAAATTAAAGTTGGCAACAGCTGATGTGGCTTGGTTCCTTTCTGTTTAACGCGGTCCAATTTTTGCTTGTTTCACTACAGAGTACCTACCGGTGGCATCATCATAAGATTTGATTCTTTCTGAAGATATAGTTTCGACTTTAATATATTGTCTTCATATACGAGAAGTAGAGAGGTATTTGACGGAATACATTAAAAACCCGTGCTAACTTCTGATTAGTGTCGGAATACATCATTCCGTTTGGCGCGAAACCGTGGCGTTTTAAATTTGCGGAAAAGTTCCGCTTTTCGAACTGCGTTTTCCTGGGTTACTGAGTTACTTTTCACATTTTTTATGTGCTTATCGTGTTCTACTCGTCCTTTACCAATATAAATATGAATTTGCCAGTCACGATGCATTCATGGTTTAGTGACTCATGGTGGCAAAATTTGCTGAACTGTCACCGGAAAGGTTCGGCACACGTGAATATAGATTCTCGAATTCAGCACGAATGCTGATTCACACCTGGAACCTCTTAATAGGCGTTCCAAGGCACACGTTCTCATTAAAAATTTACCGTATGAATATTAATCGATGAAATAACCGAATCATTTTGATTTGGTTCGATTAGTATTTGATTAGGCACTGAATGTTCGATTATTTAAAAATTCGACTAATCGACGAACTCTACGACAGGTAAGTACACTTGTCAAGTTGGCTGATGGATGTCACAAATGAGAATAAAAATTACACAATTTAAACGTTTTTCGAAATTCTTTATTGACTCATTCCCAAATTCTTTTCCTCCGTTGCTCCTCTTATTCCGTTTGTTCGCCCTGATGCGTGCCTCCAATTCCTCGGTCCATTCCAGTTTATAATATTCGCAATCGGTGAAAATGTAATCGTTACTTTCGTCTGTGACAATGCGGCAGCCTAAAATACAGGAGCCAATCAAAAATAGATTCCTCATGTCTTTCCTCTCAATATAAAGGGACTCCATCTCTCTCTTTTCCCACTCTATCTCCGTTTTAGGCGCGGTGTGCCGTATTATATTAATATACAGGGTTACAATACCCCGGGGAGGCGAAAAGTAGTAAGAAAACAGGCCCCCAATATTTTACGAGCGCGGGATTTTGGCTCATTCGTTACTTTCAAGTGTTTTCAGGATTCCCCCAGGATCTGGATCATGGGTTTAATGATGTGTTGTACGGAATTCAAATCTCGCTGCCCGCAGCCTGCTTCTCATTTTTTGTCATTAGGGTAGGTTTACGGCGGACAGTGCTTTAAGCCCGCTCGCAATCTCACACATTTTTTTTATTTTTATTTTTTTGTTTTATTTTTTTTAACAGAGAAAAAAAATGTCCAATCGAGCTTGATGTAAAGAAGAGAGACGAGGTGTATACCTCTTCTCGGTTTTGTCTGCAACTGAATTGTGGGGAGGAAACAAGAAGGAGGTTCTAAGTTAGAAAAATTGTCAGTCCGCGATCATGAGAACGTTGCTCCATTCTGAAGGCGCATCACTGAAAAACATTCTCGGCGTTTTTACCACGGTCCGTTGGTACCTTTACCATCTCACTTTTTTTTTACCAATTATTGGTAATTTTACCAAGACAGACTGGTAAGCTTACCTAAAACCCGGTATTTTTACTGTTTCTTTTTTCAGGTAAGAATTTACCACTTTTATTGGTAATCAATTCCCGGTAACTTTGCCATTTTATCTCGGTAATTCTACCACAGTCGATAAAAAATATTGGCGTTTTTTCCAAGGTCCAGTAAAATTACCGAGAAAGTTCCATAATTTTAACTAGATTTCTCGGTGAAATTACCAATTCGATAAATGGTAATTTTACCGAGAAAAAACTGGGATCAAATAGAACCCTGAATTCTTGGTAATTTTACCCTTTCCTTAGTAAATACACCGAGATTTTTTTTTCAGTGCAATATGTACACGATACATGTGTTTTTGTTTTCCTCTTCAGGAGAATGCGATTCCCTGAAATTTAGCTGTTTTGCTCTTCATCTGATGAATGAGTAGCCCAATTTATGATTGAAGTAGCCACCCAGTTCTCGGGTTAAAAACATAAATAGAGAGAGGCAATTTTGAAACGTTTAAAGCTAGTTGTATCCATTGGTCTGGAGTGCGACGGAATAAACTATGGTATTCAATGTTTGAAATGAAGCGTAACTTAATGGTTCGCATCGCTCGAGCCTTAACTTTTATGGAGGGGGGGGGGGGGGTCTTCGGAGTACGTATGTAAAGCTATAACTACAGAAGTTTTCTTTCAGAAAGTTATGGAAATCTTTACAGATGGAAGGGCTCTTGAAAAACAAATAACGAAATCTACTTTAGTAATCAATTTCAGCGTTTTCAAAATCACATTCAAAAGGAAGAGAACTTACCTCAATTTAGCAAGGAGGAGTGGACGGCTTTGAAGGCACTGAGGAATATTTTTCTCAAAAAAAAAGAAAAAAAAAGAAAAAAAAAGTATTTTTATATATTTTTCTGGGGGGCGGGGGGGGGGGGGAAGCTTTTAGTGTCATTTAGGTTTCCCCACCTGAAGCAGTTTTAACAGTGCACTACGGTAAAAATTTTTTTTTTTATTTATTTATTTATTTTTTTTTGAGAATCAACTAGAAACTCTTTGATGTATGCCAAATAATACAACTAAGTTAAAGTAAGTTGTCAATGAAATCAATGGAAGATAACTTTGCTTGACTGTTTTGTGAAAAACGATTAAATGGGTATGTTGCACGCAAGAGATACGGTCAAATGAACGTGCTTTTTGCGGGTAAAATCGCACAAAATTCACGTTGGGCACGTCGAAAAGTCTGACGCATTCATTAGCGCGCAGTCTGCGTAGTTTGTGACACACTTCTACAAGTTTTCCGCGTCTGCGGCTAGTTTTTTTTTCAGCCACCGCCGACCAGGTTTGTACAGGCTGAGGAGTAAGATAAACTAAGCTGAGTGGACAAACGATTTTATTAACTTTTCCCATTGAATAATTTTCATCGTTCTCAAACGTTCATTTCCTTTTTCCTTCTTCATTTTGCAGAAGCAAAAGCTTTGAATCGATCGAAATCTTACGCAAGGAGTGTTTATAACATTTTGCGAGATTGTTTGTTTATTTAGGTTAGGTTTCTCTCCGAGCAAACCTGACTGCCGACCAAAGACATAAAGACGGAGTGCTAGTATCTAAAAGCACGGGGAAAAAGTGAGGCCTGGTTTGGCGCTGGGTGCTTGTGTGAGTGTGTAAATGAGCGCGGGAATCCAGGGCGGCAAACAGAAATTTAATTTGAACTTGTCCTCTTGATTTTTCCACATTTCTTCTTCGAAACGTATTTTAAATGCCTAAAACGAATATTTTAAGACAGTTGGGCCTGCGACTTTTTATAGTACACTTACTTTTCCTCAGTAACAGGCAGTAATCTCAGATAAAGTTAGTTTTTCTTCTGCTCATGGTGGTCGATTCAAACAGGCCGTTACAGTCCTAGATGACCGTTACTCCCAAATGAAATTAATCGGTCGACGACGGACCAAAAATAACCTAAAGCCAAAAAAATATGAAATAGCCAAAGTGAATTTGGGCAAAAATCAACCTAGAATACTTTGTTTACGCAATTTTATTCAGTTCCCGCCCTACGTTTGAATTTCAAACTTGTCCCGATTTTGCTGCCAATCCTCTAGTCAATAGTAGAGGCGGTTGAAAAGAAGCTTCATTTTTTGCTTTGAGTGCTCCGTCTTATTGTCTTTGCTGCCGACCGCCAACGGCCCACATACGCGGTAAATTTGAAAAGGCGTGTTACAAACGACGCAAAGTGCGCGCTGAGAGGAGTTGATTTCAGACTTTTTTGTGCCCAACGTCATTTTTGAGCTACTTTACCCTTAGATGGTGTAATCAGTTGGTTTTTTTTTTTACAAGTTTTAATCAGTTGGCTGCATCTTTTGCCTGCAACAGACCCATTGTAGCAAAAAGTAAGGAATAATCCAGCAAAAACTCAGTACTTTATCATGCTACGAAGTTAAGCCCTTATTAGAGCTTGGGTAATCTCACTGTTGTTACATGTCTTAATTTGGACTATATATGCTCAGAAAATATTCGAAAGCTTCCATTCAACAGACCTGCAACATACAAAAAAAAGTTTGTGTCAATTTTTTTAAAGTATGAAATACAAATGCATGGTATGAAGAGAATAAAATAATTGCCATATAGGAATCATGCGATGGCAATTTTGATTGGAGTTCAAATAATATATTGAAGTCGGGCAGCACTAAAAATAAGAGGGCATGAGCAAAAATGTGCGCTCAAGCAATGTAATCTTTCCCTGAAATTTCTTACAGGTAAAATACTAGATCGGTGACATTCATATAATAAAAAAAGGAAAAAGAAACGTGCCTTCAGGGCTTTTCAGGCCGTTGAAAAAATAAAATATTCGCCTATAAGTGGGTAATGTTGATTTTATTTGTCTTTGAGAGACATAATCATTTGTGGTGTCGCGTGAAGCGTACGCAGGCCTATACATGGCAGGAACAGGTAAAATGAAATCAAGGTTTCGCACAAAGAGTTTAAGCTCAAAATACACAATTAATTCAGATGAGTAAATAATAACGTTTAAATGTGCTGAAATAACGAAACCAATTTATGATTGTATCAGAGAGGTCGGTCAAAAGAAGAGAGGAAGACCCCCAGAGAGTGGATAAAAGGAGGAACCTAAATTGCCACGTTGTTGAAGAGAGAGAAAAAATAATAATTACTCGCTGCTTCAAAGGGAAAAATGAGCTTTATACCTTTGTCGATTTCAATCTGCGCTGTTCATTTTGTTTAATCCACGCGGACCGAAAGACAATGATTCGTTTGTCATCTTTTTTTTTCTTCTTTTTTTATTGAAATAACGTTTCAAAGTTTATTTATCATTATTTTTACTCTTAAGCTCATCAATAACAGGTTTTTATCAGGGAGAACTCACAAATAGCTGAAAAATATTTGAATAGTACATTAAATTCATTGGCCACTGACTGTCCATAAATTTATGTGTTTCTTCAGCAAAGTTTCTTTCAGTATGTGTTTCTTCTTTCAGTATGTAAAAATAAATTGTAATTTTCATATTATTTAATTGCTTATTTGCACCAATCTAGTGATACAACTGAATTTTATGTTTGATTCCTCTAAAGGCAATTAGAATGATGTAGACTTCTAGATTTTTTTCCGCGTGTGTGCAGCGTAAAAATTTCCGAAATCAAGTCTCTGAGCGGAAAAAGGGAAATACGGATACATACATAAAGAAATTGATGAAGGAGGATTTAAAAATCATAATTTTTACTTTAAAACGAATTTTTCGAATTCATACCCTCTACTACACTCAAACTCTAATAGCCCATATCCTCACCCTACACCACACACTGGAAGTCTAGTGGTAGACGGTTCCCCGCACTATTAAGTATTCCATTATTATTCTCTTGTTTCTGTTTTCTTCCCAATCCTCTCAATTTTACGTACTTTTACTATTACCTTCCAAATTTGAAGCTTTTTTTTGGGGGGGGGGGGGGGGGGAAGCAAACCCTCTGACCAAACCATAGAGGTTAGTGGCGACAGTTGCGAGATTACCGCTTTATAATTAACGTTCATTGCTACTACTACCTGCTGACCGTCTTTCGCGATTACCTTCGTATTGGAGCGCTCCTTTTGTTTCAGAGTGATTCTCTCTTAGTCTTGTTGGTGCGTATACGTAGTATACCGCCTTTGCGATCGTTTCGACCCCCCACTCGATACAATAACCGAGTCCCTTAGTTCCTTATCGGAAAGTGACTGCCGCGAACTTCTGAGATTTTCCAAAGCGTGTAAAAAGTTTACTAATCCGTCAATAATTATGATTTAAAGTAATTTCTCATTCTGGGGCTTTCTAGTTTATGTGCAATGAATACCAAGAGTCTACGTTACTTGGTTTTTTTTTAAAAAAAACCCTAAGAATGCGCCACGCTAATTTAAAATATGCATATATAAGCAGAAGCAAACGAACTGATTCGCGGATTGCTGAGCAGGTCAGCACTCTTCGAATGAGAACTTCACTCCTTCGTTTTGTTTAAAACGTTGCAAAGACAGATATGTACACCCCTGTTATGCTTTTCAAAATTTGGTACCACTGCTCTGATAGCCAGGGCCAGCCCGGACAACCATAAGTGCAATCTGCGATGAGCCTCCTAACTCATTAGACCATGTGCTAACCATAGCACATACAGAAATCAATTTGCTTTTACAGAAATCCACTTACCCTTGTCCTCCCCGCACACCGGACCTCTGTCTCGAGACCCAGGCAGTTTCTATTGTCCTCCGAGCGACCCGACCCGGACCCTTTTACGCTTGATTAACCATTTCACCGTCACGCTAGGATTCGTTCAATTTTCAAAAAAAATCGTTTCGCGTGTACTTAGCAATTTATTCCTTACTCTCCGTTAAAAGACAAATTAAAAGAGGTCTGATTCATAAAAATCGACCGAATAGAAGAGAAGTTACAGTATTCGAAATCCGAAGAAATCAACGAAACTTCTCCATACAAAAAGTGAAATGAAGGGAAAAAAAGAAATGTATAAATTACAATTAAATATATTTGACCTCAGAATTTGACAAGCAATTCAATTATATAACGGAGAAAAAATTAGGATAAATTACAAAAAATTCGCTTCTTGCAAGGGGCTTCCTTGTAAGAATTTTGACCTGAAGACAAGGGTTGAATAGCAGCAGTACTCCATACAATACACGATGTGCCTGAATGAACATTTTTTTTTTTGTCAAAATCAAAAATTCTTTATATTTTTTTAACTACAGTGTCTCTTGAGTCCTTTAAGCCAGGAAAAAAAAAAAAAATCCGTCGAGATTCTGGAACGTAAAGGCGCTTTAAAAGTATTCTGGGGCTATAATAGCTAAATCACTGGTAGTAAATCCCGTTATATTATTAAAAAGAAATTGACTCAATAGTTTAATGCCTTAGTTTCTTGAATATGATTATTTCAAGCACTCAAACATTTATACCACCAATTTTAGCCATGGGGTAATTTCCTGAGAGCCGATAATATCACGAATTTCTCATAGAACCTTTCAAAAATGGCTTGCTTTTTGGGCAGCCGATTCGGTCATCGAACCGGGATTTAAATGTAAGCTGATAATAACACAAAGTTCTGAGAAAAATTTTGAGATGAGTATAGGGACGGTTTGTGAATAACGAGGAGAGGCGGGCAAAGCGGCTAAAATCCGATCTAATTTTTGCCCTGTTCAGCATATCGATACGTAAGTATTTTTACACGTAGAATCTAATTTTCTGACTGGAATGCTCGTGTTGGGAATAATGTTGTACCTGGGATCAAAAATAGATTCAATGAGCCCACCTTGAATGACAGCGGTGAGGAACTCATTGAGTTTTGCGCCATAAATGAATTGAGGATTAATAACACGTTTTTTGATCACCCGTTACAACAGAAAATTACCTGGACCAATCGGAGAGGCCAAGCATCGATGATTGATTTCATCATCAGTAATCGGCATGTACATCCACAGCAGATCCTAGATGTTCGCACCTTGTCATCCGCAGATGCTGGTACTCAGCACGGCTTAGTGCTATGCGAACTAAGAATCGATTTCAGTCAGCGAAAACAGCAACCGGTGATTTTCGAAAAACTTTGTGTTGAAAAGATGTCCGACCCCAGCATCAGGAGCTTCTATCGCTCCAGGCTGCATGGCAAGTTGGAGAGTGTGCCAGATGAAGATTTGACAGCAAATGAGCTGTGGCGGCATGTAAAATCGAAGGTGCTGGAAGCAGCTGGTGAGGCAGTAGGATGGCGAAAAGTAAACAGAAATCGCACAGATACCCGGACACCCTGGTTTTGTGATGAAGTCAGAGATGCTGCAAGGTCTAAGAAGGAAGCATTTTTACAGTATAAATCTAATCCCACTCCAGAAGAATATGAAAAGTACAAAAGGGTCCGCAATTCGATGAACCAGAGAATTAGGAAAATTAAAGAAGGCTATTGGGAAAGTTACACCAAAGGAATGGAGCATGACTTTTATGGTGCGCAACGGAAAATGTGGAATGCTCTTCGAAATCAGCGGAAAGAAATCTGTGAATTTAGGCAGGCCCATCACATTCGGAAAGAAGAATGGCACACTTATTTTACTGAACTGTACAAAGATGCAGATGACGACATCCAAGAGAGGATTGATTACCAGAACGAAGATAATGTGACCGTGTCATTGGAGATGGTGACCAAAGCCATTCACAGATTAAAGCTCAGAAAATCCCCTGGACCAGATGGCATCGGAAATGAATTCGTTAAATATGGTGGAAAAGTCCTAGCTGTGTGGATGCATCGTCTGTTCCAAAAAATTTTGGAAGAAAAGAAAATGCCGGAAGACTGGAAGGATAGTTTCACAATTCCCATCTTCAAGAAAGGTGACAAATTTGTACCTGAAAATTATCGCGGTATTACGCTCCTAAACACGTGCTCCAAGCTATTTACATCCGTTCTCAAAGATATTTTGGAGCAGATTGTGCATATGGCCGAGGAACAGCAAGGGTTTAGGAAAAACAGAGGCACCAACGATGCCATATTCATGGTACGACAATTGGCAGAGAAATCCATCGAGTTCAACAAGCCTTTATTTTTATGTTTTGTGGATTTGGAGAAGGCATTCGACCGCGTACGGAGAACAGATGTCTTGAGGATACTTAACGAGCGGAATGTTCCCAGGTGTCTCATCGAGATAGTTGCCGACTTGAACTCGAACACCAAGACACGGATAGTCACCAGGGAGGGAACCTCTGATGTAGTCATTGTAAACAGAGGAGTAAGACAAGGGGACTCCCTCAGCTCTTTTCTATTCAATTTGTTAATGAATAAGCTAATCGATGCAGTTAGATTTAAGAGAGGCTATCGGCTAGGCAATTCGAATATCAATATAATCTGTTATGCAGACGATGCTGTTTTAGTAGCAAGCTCCGAGGATGATCTGCAAAGAATGCTCCATTCCTTCAACCTGGCTGCAGAGGTATTCAACATGAAAGTGTCGGCTAAAAAAACAAAAAGTATGGTCATCAGCAAAAATCCAATACGATGTAAGCTAGTCGTGGACGGTACCGTAGTTGAACAAGTAATGCAGTTTAAGTACTTGGGCGCTTTAATAACGAGTGTGAAGGATTTAGGGACCGAGGTGCGGAGTCAGACAATCAAGGCAACTAGAGTAGCCGGATGCCTAAATGAAATGGTTTGGAGGAATAAGTACATGGCTAAAGAGAGCAAAGTTCGAGTTTATAAAACGGTTGTAAGACCTGTGCTGACTTACGCTGCGGAGACCCGAGCGGACACGAAGCGCACTAAACAACAGTTGCGGACCGTAGAAATGAAAGTCCTGAGGAAAATAGCAGGCTTTACGCTCCGAGATAGGCAGACCAACGAGTCAATTCGCAAAGAGTGCCAAATTCAAGATATTGCCAAATGGACCAAGATGCGCCGGAAAATGTGGTCGGAACATGTTGAGAGGATGGACGGGGAAAGGCTTGCCAAGATTTGTATGGTAGGACGACCTCATAGCCAAAGGCAACCCGGACGACCGCCCAAGAGATGGGCACAGAGCTGCCTTTCATCCCCGGAGAATTAAGTGATCTCTCTCATCGGCATCATATTACTGTTTTAGAGGCTAGACAAACAGGGTCACGGCCCTAGTCAGAAGGCAGAAGAAGAAGAAGAAGAAGAATCTAATTTTCACGTCAGGGAGTCTTATCTTTCACTCTCTTTTATCCATCATTTTTTATGGAATCACTATTTGGATAACTTCGCTTCGTTGGAAAAAAACAATTAATTTATTAGAATCTTCAATCCGTCCTCTCAAAAGAACCTTAATTTGTGGTTACAAGTCTGTTACAAACTTTGCTCAAGACGTTATCTCCGGTGTTCCCCCTATAGACCTCCTCACTGAATCAAAACTTAGACTAGCCAGAAAAGAAAACAGATCAGATGTTGAGCGTAATATCAGAGAGAAATGGAAGAAAAAATGGGATAGCGAAGCTGGTAACAAGTGGATAAAGACTATCATAACCGACTTTGACGCATGGCTAGATAGAAATCACGGTTACCCCGACTTATACATAACGCAGTTTTTGTCCGGCCACGGATCCTTCGGCAGCTACTTGGAAAAAAGGAAAATCATAGACTCTCCCCATTGCTCTTGTGGAGAAATTGACACCCCGGAACATGTATTTTTTAACTGTATATTAATTAAAGATAAATTGTTGGAATTAAGTAATAAATTAGCACAAAATGTTAAGAAAGATAATCTATTAGAACTTATGCTTAAAGATAAGAAAAATTGGCACTTAGGATACATCTATATTAAAGACGTATTAGTTAATAAGAATAAATATTTTAATGATCTTGTAAAAAATGTACATATAAATACACAGTCACTCCCCGATGTAATGTCACCAGATGGTCCCGGGGTTTTTCCCTCCGGACAATCTTAGCTTCTAAGTTCTCATTTATTTGTTTGACTAATTTTTCATTTTGTACACAGTAACACTTGTGGCTTTTTTTCTAATTAGTAGTTAATCTTTTTAAGGCGATAGTGATATCCCTCCGATATTTCCGCCCTTTTCGGCAAAATTGTATATTTCTTTTTTTTTACAGCATATAATTTTTACGAGTATAATATTATCTATAATTTTTGTAAACCTATTTTTAACCGAATAAAGATAGAAGGGGAATGTCCCGGATATTTTGAAATTATTATTGTTTCATGAAAAATAAATGCACCCAAAATGACTAGAGCATATTGATTTTTACATATTTGCACTCAAGAAATTGGTTGGTAAATTCAACGAGTGGGTGCATCGACCTGGTCTGCAATTTTTTACGGCAAATCGGTAGATTTTCGGGATGTAGATTGCTTACTTTCAATTCATGAATGAATATAGCATGGACATGGTTGAACTTCTTTGTATGTAAATACGTTTAAAACAACAAAATCAAGACATATTTAATGCAATTGCAGTTAAATCGGGTCAAAATCTGTTCAATAATATAACGGGATTTATAATACCGGCAATTTGGGTATTTTAGCCCCAAAATACTTTCAAATCGACTTTATCTTTCAGGAGTTCGACAGAATTTTTCCTTTCTTCGCTTAAATTATTACGTAACACTTTTCTTTAAGAATCTGATAAGATTTTGCTTGGGGCAGATCAAAAAACTTAAACGCATTCGAATGGCTTTCTACATTCACAATACACGGTCTCGTCAAAGTGCGTCGTTGACCTCGCAGTGTAGGATCATAGGAATTCTCTTGTTGTGCTACTTGCCTATTTTGAAATCTCTGTAAATGAAAACTAAAGGGGTTGATATGTCCGAGTTAATGACGCGCCTTATCAACACATTGTGTTGGAGTTCACTGCTTGTTTTGTCTTAATTTCATTATAATTTTATTGGTACCAGTCGTTGACTGCTGGTAGTGATGCTGATGGCATAATTTCAAAGATCGGTAAACCGGTGGACCGCGGAAAAAGGCGAGGAAAAAGAAGCTGCGAGTAAGCCGCGTTTAATAAGCGCGTTTTCCTCGCTCACCTCAGGTCGGAAGCTGCGCCTCACACACGCCAAAACAAACACCATGACAACCGATACTTCGGAATAACTTGCTCTCCTCCGAAATTCCACTTGAGACCTCGAGGTGAGAGCGTGAGGGCATTATAAATTCAAGAAGCTTTTAAAACCCTTCAGCCCTCACCGTTGAGACAAGACCCACAGGCAGTGCTGCCATTTCCCGGAAGCAATTCCCAATCTTGGAACTTCTCAATTTCTCAAAAGATACGCCCGGAATCTTTGAAATTCCCGGAATTTTGCTCTTTTCTCGAGATGTTTCTGTCTCATTTTATTCTTTCAGAGTTCCGTTCTTATTTTTGCCGTTTTTATATTTAATTTTAATTTTTTTTCATCCTTGTTGTTCGAATGAGAAAGTCGTATAAGTGAGAGAATTGACATTGATCTAGACAAAACAGTCGTAACTTTGTAAGGAGCATTGTTCCGCAAGAGAACCAACGAGAGCAGTAATTTAAATAAAATGACGCCCTTTTTTGCCGATTTCTAACCTGAATATTTATGTGTTATGTGTCCAAAACGCTACCAAAGCGCATGCAGAAGTTAGCGCTTCCGGCTGTTTTGCCAAACACTAATCTTCAATATGCAAATGAAAAATACCCTTTGTATATGGTTGAAAAGAAATTCGTTGATTTTTAATTTTAGAAACAATCTTAGAGAATCTTTCACATGATTGGTGACAATTTGACAAAAAAGGAGGCTCCATTGAATACAATTTTCCGTTTAGACGCTACTGATTGGCGTGAGCCAAATTCTAAAAACTTGATTTTGGCAGTTACGGCTTCCTTCGCTATCACGGCAGCGCTCATTGCTAGTTTTTTCATCCTAGTTGTATGTGTGGTTTTTTTTTTTTTTTTTTTTTTTTTTTTTTTTTTTTTTTTTTTTTTTTTTTTTGCGCGGCGCCGCGGAGTTTTTGAACGGGAGGCCGGAAGCAAAAAACTGCGGAACCGCGCTGCCGTGATAGCGAAGAGAGCAGTAAGTGTCAAGTTTTTGAAATCGAGTTTCCTTCAAAATTCGTCTAAACTTTTTCAGGTAAAATCACTAAAATAGCTAAAAAAAAAAAAAAAAAAAAAAAAAAAAAAAAAAAAAGCCAAATTCATCTGAATTGTATCAAGAGAGACACGTGAGAAAGCCGCAAGTGCGCAAAAAATAACGCAGTTTCAGGCAATACAGCAGTAAGTGACAATATCCCTCCAGAGAGCCAATAAAAGCAGTGCTTTCAAGTAAAGTGCCGTCAATTCTAACTTGAAAATATGTTTGTTGTGTGTCCAAAACTGTTAAAAACGCGGCCGTGAAAGCATGCAAAAGATAGGACTTACGGCCGCCTTGCCTAACAATAACCTGGCATGAAAATGAAAACTACCCTTTTCATATAATTGAAATAACATCAGTCGATTTTTAATTACTGAAACGATTTCTAGGAGTCTTTCGGATAATTTAGTGGGGATTTGACAAAGAACGGAGGCTTCTTTAAATAAAACTCTCTGGTCAAAAGCTTCCGAGCCAGTTTTCTCATAACTTCATTTTTGCACTTACTGCTGTCTTCGCTATGACGGCAGCGCGGGTAAGGCCAGAGTGGCAGCACCGCTGCTGTCGTCTTCGCAAGGCTGTCGGATTCGTCCCCGCTCCGCGATGATGCGCCGCGTTTTTGCGCCCGGGTTTCGACGGGCGGCAGCCCCGATCTCCTCGTATAATTGAAAGCGAGATCACTTTACAACCTGACGTTTTTTGACGCTTTAAACACCTCCTATTTCAAATAAGCACTTGAACAACGTTTTAATTTCATCCGTTTCCTTTGGGTTCCGCCTTCTCCGCCGCGACATCCGGGAGGGGGTGCTGTGGCCGGGGGAGGAGGAGCGGGTCCTAAAGTCGATCCGCATAATTTTCACCGCGGATAAACAAAGGAACCTCCTGGATGTGTCGAACGCGACCTAGATGAGCCACCTGCGCGCCGCGCTGTCTTTGGCGTCTTGCAAGCGCAGCATGTTTTTCGTCCAACCGCTACCCACAAAACTTCGCATGAGCGTTTGAATGCCGCCGAAGCCCCTCCGGCTGATGTGATATTGAATTTTCAGTAAAATCGTAAATAGTTTTTATTTTAAATTTTTCAACAATTTCAATTGAGGGGCTTTGAGGACAAGGCAATAAACGCAGTTTTTGAAAAAAAAAATGAAATATTCATGAACTCAACTAAAAGTAGCTTGGAAGTATTGTTCCTTGTAAAATTTACACCTAAAATCCAACTTCAAAGCATCAAAAAGTGAGTTCAAACTTCCTCTCTGCCGTGAGGCTCCATGTAATTTTGAGACTTTAAACACGTATTTCTTGGAATAGCAAAAACTGCACTCATGCGCCTTGTCCTCCAAGCCCCTGAATTTAGAGACGAGGATAATTCTATGAGCAATTTTGAGAAAATTATACAAAGCCTCGTAAAAGAATGCGATTTTCATTAGCAGAAATGTGGTGACATCTCCATACGGTGGTGTTCCTACGGTGGTATTTAAACGCAAATGCTGCGTTTGCTCTAAAAACAATTTAACGAAATCATAATAAAATCTACTATAGTGTGTGATCTAATGGATTAATAATAATTTGGACAAAAACTGAGGCACTAATTTAAATAAGTCATAATAACAGGATCATTGAGAAAGGCCGTTAGTAGCATAAATCTATTAGAAAAACGTTGTTAATAGGTACAAACCGTTCAGAAAAATGTGAATTTCTAGAAAATCGAAAAGCAAGTAACCTCAGAATATTTTTAGTATTTGAGAAAATGTCCATTATTTATGAAGGAGCAGGCACTGAGGCTCTTTTCCTCATCAACCTATCTGAGTGAGTCTCCGTTTTCGTTAATATTAAATCTGGTTGGGTTTGCCAGGCAAAATCGAAATCTCCTTCAAACGCGCGTGTAGGCAATCCGAGCTCCAGGGAGTTCGAATAGTTGCTCAGCTGAATCCCGATTGTTCACAGGCAATAACGATCTGCTTCAACTTTGAATCATTACTCAGAGAGATAAGTGTTGGATGCGAGCGGAGTGAGTTCGCTCAAAATGCAAGGTTTTTCTCAATTATAGTGAACAAATTCGTGAATAATTGACGGATACGAAGCAGTAAAGCAAGAATGGAAAATATTAGAAATTTACAGTAGATCTAACCAGCAAATTCTATAAAATGTGAGCATGAGCTCCTTTATTCGAATTGTGCGAGGAGTAACGAGGTACCGCACAATGTGAAGTTACGCTTCAAAACCTGGCCTAACCTCACACAAACTGCTTTAAAAAGAAAGAACTGGAGATGTATTCGGAATGGACCACCAGACACCGTAAAAACTGGACGCAATTAACCAGGATCAACCGAGCAACATCCGTTGTTGCCTATTTTTCTGTCATGTTTTATTCATTTATTTATTTATTTTTTTTTTTTTTTTGCAAGAGAAGCTAGGAGCATATTCTATTTTGAAATTGTGGCAGCGGGACCTCTGAGATTTTCCTGATTTTTCCCGGAGCTTAAAAAATACCCAAAATGTTCCGGATCTTTTGCATTTTCCGGAAATTTCTCGGAACTTTTGAACAAATTTAGACGGAATAATCCCGGAATATTGGACGGTCATGGAGTGGGCGAGATCGGAGCAAAAAAGTTCGGACTCCCGGAACTTTTGACGAACATAGAATGGAAGCATTGCCTTTTGAAAGGTTTTAGCCAGGTTTTTCACTGCTACGGCTCCGTGTGAGCCGGTTGGAGGCGTTAGCCGGGAGGAATGGAGAATCGTTGCCGGTGCCTAAGTACTATCGATTATCGTAGACTTATGCCTGAATATTGGAAAACTTCACGTTCGAAGCACTTACCGGAACGTGAGGAGGAAAAGTAAGAGAGCAGCGCCGGAGCTGGTGCTTCCCCGCTGGGAGTTGGCCCGGGCAGAGTTATTCGCGCTCCACAGAAATCCAACCTAACGGACGAGTTATGGAAGGAATTTCCCCCGGAGAAAATGAACGGAGCAAGAGGCCCCGGGTAACGCAACCAAGAGGGGTGGAGAGACACCTGCAAAGAGTGATATTAACTATCGGTATTTTTCACCAAATCCGCACTCGCACCGCTCGAGGAACTACCAAAACCAACGTCGCCAGTGACTGCAACGCGCTTGTCACCCAAAAGACATGGAAACTGAGAACATATTTATATTATGTATTTTTTTAAGGGGATTACTCTCTCCCGGTGATTCCATTTCCCGGAACTAGTTCCGAATTCCGGAACTAGTTCCGAATTCCGGAACTTTTAGAGATTTTCCTGGATTTTTCCCGGAACTGTTGAAATTCCCGAAAAGCCGTATCCTTTGCATTTTCCGAAACTATCTTGGAAATATTGAAAAAAATCTAACATTAATTAAGGAACTTTTAACGGTCATGAAGTTGAAGAAATTGGAACAAAAAAGTTCCAAATCCTGGAACTTTTGACAGATATGGAATGGGAGCACTTCTCTCTCCAGTATTTCAGGACGGCCGGTAGCCTCCACCCAGTGACTTTTTATTTTCTCTCTCTATTCTTTCTCTCCCTTCCCTACGTCTCTCCTCTTCTTTTTTTCTTCTCTTATACTTTTCTTCGCTATCTCCTGCCTCTTTTGTGCACCTTCTGCTCTTTTTTCTTTTACCGTTCATTTCTTCCTTTCTTTTCCTACTAACTTTATTTCCTTTACTTCTCCTTATTCGTCATACTTTCCTTTTTAAACCTCACCCTCGCGTAGGTATCCTTCTTATTTTTATTTCAGACTTTCTAGATGTGCTCATCGTAATTTTTTGGCGGTTTCACCTAAGACGGGGCGAAGTGCGAAATTATCAACTTTTTTGGCCACCTTGGCAGGGAAACATACGTATAGAGATACAGTTACTCAGTCGGTTACTTTCGTCAAAAGGCCCACCTCAATTGGCGGACCGATCACGGCGCCTGGATGCAACTATACGTGTTCTGCGGATGTCCGCGTTACAAATGTTAAAAATTGAAGGCGCGTCTCTATTGTTTGCTTGTGACCGAGGCTCTCACAGCTTTATTTCATTAATCTGCTCTAGTATTCAAAGAACTAGGCGTTTTCTGCGGAGCCTTCTCATTTCTGATGCACTCGATTGCACCAGCCAGCCAGCCTGAGCACGGTACGTCGGAACGAGTTTAAATTTGTTGACGAGTCACAAGCAAAAACTCTTCAGGTTCTAAAGTAGAGTGTCTACTGAGTCATTTAAGCGAAAAAGAAAAAAATTCGGTCGAGCTCCTGTAAATAAAGTCGATTTAAAGGTATTTTTGGGCTAAAATAGCCAAATTACCCATAGCAAGGCCCGTCATATTATTTAAATTTTTTTTTCTTCCTGGATATAATGCCCACGTTTCCTAAACATGCATATTTTAAGCCTCCGATTTATTGAAACTACCAATTTTGACCATATGGTGAATTTTGGGGGCCTAAAATGAGCCCTCAGAGCCAAAAATTGCATACATTTTCGAAAACTTCGGATTTTCATGGGGATGCCTTTTTCTTATTTAACGTTGTTTTTTCTACAGTCGTCAATGAGTAATTCTGAAGGGCATTTCCGATTACATGATTGACATTTTGACTGTTCAGGTGAAGGGGGAGGGGGGGGCATCAGGCTTTGCTTTGCCTTTCTCACAGCTTCTGAAAGCGCTTGAAAATTCCCTATTACATCGGAAGTCCAAAATATCCCTTTTTAATTCATTAATTACTGCTTCTGATATTATGAAATATGCAGCAGGAGTTATTGCCCACCCCCCTCCTCCTCACTACGAGATGTAAGTAAACCTTTTGATCTTACTGCGCGCGCTACCGGATCCTTGCTTTTCGCGTGATGGCAGTCCGTTGTATAGTAGATCCGGGGATTTTTAGCATCAACTTGTAGCATAAACATGTCCATTTATATGTAATGCTAAAAAGACCGACACATGTTTTATTGCAAATGCCCGGATCTACTATACAACGGACTGCCATATCTCCAGGAAGACATATACCCAGGAAGAAAAAAAAAATTTAAATAATATGACGGGCCTTGCTATGGGTAATTTGGCTATTTTAGCCCAAAAATACCTTTAAATCGACTTTATTTTCCAGGAGCTCGACGGAATTTTTTTTCTTTTTGGCTTAAATGACTCAGTAGACACTCTACTTCAAGAACCAGAAGAGTTTTTGCTTGTGACTAGTCAACAAAGGACCCCACACACCTCTTATGGGGAGCTGCACCATGAAGAATTGCCTTCTGACTTATGTTTATCGATTCTCCTCAAGATGCTGATCAAAAGTGTTATAATTGCGCCAACTCTCTACGATGCACCGTTTTCGCAAAAAACCTATGAGAAGATTCAATTATTCGGATACTATGAATGAAAAAGAACAAAGCATTTGAGAACAGGCCCGATGTAAATAAGGAAAAAACGTAGTGCGTGTCCGTCTTCTTATCTGTACCTGCCGACTCAGGGGCTATCTCCCTCCCGCACTCGCCCGGTAGACGTTCAGACTTTCCTGTTCTTATGCTCCTCAAGAATCTGATTTGGATGGTGGTCGAGCAAAACGGCGTGTGGAATCCGAGATAAGACTGCCGCTCGGTGCGGGAGTCCCCATGCTTTCCTTGTTATGTTGGCACACAGCCGCTTGTCAATCGAGCACTGAAATGAGGAATCTTTCTGGCATTTTATCACCGAATAATTGAATCTTCTCATAGGTTTTTTGCGAAAACGGTGCATCGTAGAAAGTTGGCGCAATTATAACTTTTGATCAGCATCTTAAGGAGAATCGAAATACATAAGTCAGAAGGCAATTCTTCATGGTGCAGCTTCCCATAAGAGGTGTGCGGGGTCCTTTAAACTCGTTCCGACGTACCGTGTGAGGGTGTCATCATGGAAAATGTCGAACCATCATTTGCAAATTATAGATGCTACGGATCACTTGGATCCAAGGGGCAAAAAGCGTTGTGACATAAGTATTCCTTTCAAAATTTCACGTAATTCACGACATTTTCAAAGAAAAAAAAAATTAACTGCTATCAAAGATAGTAAAGTTTTCAGTATATAATTTCAAACCTCCCGCTCATGAAGGAAAAAACCCGTAATCTACTCGAGTTAAATCGTACACTAAACATTACCGTTACAGTCTTTGCAGTTTGAAAATATGCCAACCTCAATATTGACTATTCGGCTCAGCTCTTGCACGTTGTTTACACTTAGAGCAACACGACAAGGGATAATAAGAACAATGCTTATCGAGCAGCCTGCCAAAATCATGTAAGTGGGCGATTTTATTTAAGTGCTTAGACTCGTTTTTCATTTGAGCGGTAAAAAATTCTTTGCAACCAATTCTATGCCTATAAAAAACCTCAAATTTTAGACAGGAGTTATTTCCAGCCTTCTTCGTTGCAAAAATCGTGTTCCACGTGAGACTTTGAAGGGGAAACTTATATCAGAGTGCCTCAATCCGTACCTTGTCCACCTCGTCTGTACCTCGTGTGTTCAACAAACCCGTTTCCAACTGCGCTCCACATCGAGTCCATAAGCTACAGAATCCATACAAGGGTAATTTTTTGAACTTCCGAAAATTCCAACTCGTTTTCCTCGGAAATTGCGAGAATTTCACTCACCTTGTTGATCCACCGAAGGCAACAATTTCGATTCACTGGCGCTTTTGTCGGGGATTCTCCGCTCGATTGCGACTCTGTGTGAGCATGAGCGCATTGTGTGCGCTACGGGCGCTTTTAAATTTTAATGAGTCGCCCCCCCCCCCCCTCCCCCCGCTCTTCATTTAGTGCGAAGGTCAAAACGTTCGAAGTAAGACCGGAAAGGAACTAAGAACGACTACGGGGGAGCGTCTGACCTTTGCATTTTACATGTTCGGAAAAAGACTGAGGAAACGTAGCCAGAAACTCGGTTTTTCTGCGTTGTAGTCGAGTTGTGCCGGCGATTACCTTGTTTTTTCCAAGTTATTTTTCGCGTCAAGAGTGATCGTATTCACAGCAAGAGCATGGCGTTGCAAAGCGGCGGGGTCGAAACCGACAAATCCGAAGACATTCCCCCTGCTTACTCATCTACTTCTTTTATTCGTTCTTCTTCCCCTTTTTCGTTTCCTTTGGTCTTATCATTTTCTTTCTTTATCGTTTATAATGTGCTTTCTGCTTCTTTCTCTCCTGAATGTTTTCCATCCTTATAAATCTACTATTCCTTCACTTACTTTTTCCCTCCTCCTCATTTCTCATCATTTACTCCTGCTTTTTTGCCCTCCTCCCCGTCTCTTTTTCACTTTTCCTTTTGCTTCTTCCACTCTTCTTTTGCCTTAATTTTTATTCTAATTTTTGTTGCTCCTACGATCACTTCTTTGTTCCCAACTTCTTAACCCCAATTTTTACTTTCATTTTTCTCATTCCTTTTCAAATCTGAATTCTTTTTTTCCTTTATTTCTCCTTCTTTTCCTTCTGTTTCTTCACTGTCTCCTCCTTTTCGACAGTCTTTTTCGTCTTCTCCACCTTTTATTTCTTCTCACCTCTTTCTTCCTCTCATTTTTTCCTTCTCCTTTTTGTGATTATTTTCCCTCTCCTGATGTTTCATCTCCAAGTCCTTCTAATCAATCTCCTTTTCTTCTCCATCTCCTAATCTCCGCAGCGTTTTTTTTCATCATTTTCCATTGTCATCAAGTTTTTCGTTCATTTTCTACTTTCTTATCTTTTAAACCTCTTTCATCTCTCTTCTTTGCACCTCCGCCTTCTCATCTCATTCGTTTTCTTCGTATCTATCATCTCCTTCTTTTCGTGCCCTTCATAGTTACGCCCGAAATAATTCAACGACAGCTTTTTCAAAGAGAGGGGGAGTGTCAGGGGGAGGGGGGGGGGGGTTGGCCGCGCCTTTGGCAGGACTATCGAAGTCTCTGGCAACGGTGGCTGGGGCGCGGGTGATTCGCTAGGCTTGGAGTCGGCTCCGGCTCCGGCCAGTCTCCGGCAACGGATCGTTGAGCGTCCTGCGCCCTCCTCCACCACCCCCCTCGCCACGCCGGGCGCCCCTCCCGGAAGTGAAACATCGAGACCAGCTGCGAGGTATCGCCTGGCCCGCAACCTTGTTTTGAGCGAAGGCCGCCCGTCTGTTTAGCGCCAATCCTTTAATTACTCGGGGTTTCCATTATTTACTGGGCAGTATGCTCGCCCCCGCCCCCTGCACCACCCCCTCGGCCGGCTGTGACCTCCGCCCTCCCCGGAGTTTCCTCTTTCTCCGGCCTCCCCCCTCGGCCCCGACGTCGCGGTCAGGATCGCTCGCCGCGGCGCGGAGCGGCGGCCCCGACGTGCTTTTGAGGGCTCCTTTCAGCGATGAACGGAAAGCGGACTCAATGGATCCATCAAATTTTCAGCACAATGCACCGTTGCCGACCGCAATTAAGACGTATTGAGCACGCCCGAGTCCGTGATTATAGCATTCGCTCTGCTACCTGTCTGCAAGTTCCTGCCCCTTCTGCCCAACTTAATTTTTTTCAATATTCATCCCTAATTTCCACTTAAGTTCCACGCTTTTCTGCCGCAACCGAGTCCGTCCACGTTTGGTGAGTTCAGAGAAAACCATAGAGTACATAGAGTCGTAATGTAAAAGGGAGAGATTGCGTCATGTTCTGCTCGACGAGTTTCGAGCCCGGTGTGCGCCGGGCCTCGGCCACTTTTTCGATACATGTTCGATCCAAAATGGCGGCGTGGAATACGTGGTAATTCCTTTTATTTACATCGGATGGCCGGGTACCCGTGTATCGCAAACAATCGATCATGTATCGAAAAAGTGACCCGGCGTCACAAAAGAGTCTCGGAATTCGGGACCTGAACAATGCTTAAAAGTAGCGCCAGCTCTCCCTCTTACATTACGACTCTTTGAACTCTGTGGAGAAAACCCACATTTTGACCCCGTTAAGCAGGAAAGAACCCGCATCAGCTTTTGTCAAATTTGACGGGCAATTTAATTTTTTACATGAAAACGGCTATGCGGGTTTTTTGACACATCTCAGTAAATGTTCTGCATAGTAGGAATCCGCACAAACGTTCTCTTGTTAAAAATTAAATTGCCCACTTAAATGCCAATAGCTGACGTGGCTTGGTTCCTTTCTGTTGAACGCGGTCCATTTCATGTAACATCGCGAATTGGACTATGTGCACTTAGCCTAAGAGTGTCTTTCTTACATCATCCAACATCTTCTAGAGCTGCATGATCACTGCTCATTGTTTTTCAATATTTTCATTGAGCATAGCTTTCAATTTATATCAATTCTCTATCGTGATAATATGAATAAGTCCAAAAAAACACCTATGCAACCGGGTCGAATTCATCCTAATTTAACCTAATTTGAATCTAATCTTACCAAACCTCACCTAATTTCACGTACACGAACATAATTTTTCTTAACTGTGGCAAATAAAAGCTTCTTTTGCCAGAAAAAGATACAATTTTTGGTCAGCAGGCTAATAATTAGTCTAGAGTATTTAGTTGGGCTTTATGATGGGAGAGCTTCCGTGAAAATCAACAGTGTTGGATCCTGGACTTTGTGCTAGCGACAATTTTGGAGAAAAATTGTGCTATATAGTAAATGAGGACGGATTTTAGTGTCTCAGATAAGATATGCAAGCCATAACTGCCTCTGACTTTTAATATTGTCTAAAGTGGGTGCTTTTAATGTTGTTTATTTCTTGCTACTGCTGCTGCTACTACGGCGTCGAAATTCTTATTAGACCTGGTTCTTGTGGATAGAGAACCTTTATGGGGAGAGCATGGCCTTCCCTATAAATGTGTAAAATTGTAACGTGTCCCCTGTAAATGTGTAAACGACTAAGAGTTCCGTTCTTTGGTCCGCTTGGGGTACTCTATGACAGAAATGGAAACTGTCGTAGTGTGATATTTTCTTTTTCCACAGAAGAGGGGAACAAAGAAGAGCTTTTGGAGGTTTTTGGCAAGAGGATGGTGACTTGCCCGGAGTCTCTTTACCCAAGTTTTTGGGGTTTTTTGGAGTTTCACTATGCAGCCGAGTAGCGTAAACGCTACCGCAGTCAATGGCACGTACGCAAATGCTCTGACGTCAATCTACGAACGTACACAAATTACTCTCATCACAGTTTACAGCTGAATTGAACGCAAATCGCCTATTTCATTCCTCATGGAGCTTTGTCAAAATATACCTTCATTATGTTCTGAAGGGGCATAATACTGTTTTGATAATTTCATGTATTTGATTTTGAGGAAATATTTCATTCAGGATTTCACAACTACTCTCCTATCGGAAGACTTCGGAGTCTCGTTCATGTCTTTTATTTGAAAGGAGGTATTTCTGCCAAACGGAACTATGTGCATCAATACATGAGCCCTGAGATTCTTTAGAATATATGCATAACAGGGCTCCCGTCATAATGCACATAGCTCCCATTGGCAGAAATACATCCTATTTTCTTACCCGAGGGGCACCATGCCGCCCTTCCGTGCGATCAGCCCAGAGCCCTCCACTGGCCTCTTGGCCACAGGTGAAAGCTTTTACTCTCTGGGATTCAACACCCCCTTATGGACGATTATAAGGGAGCAACGGTCATCACTCTTTTTTCGACTGTTGACCTGCGTACATGGTGGATGATGAGCTTCGGGTGACGTCATGAGCCAAAGAAGTCTCCCAAACTTTGGTTTGTTTGCAAAACGAAACTGCCAACTCGTTGTTGACCATCGATCAAGTAGGTACGTCAACAGCTGAATGTTGAAGTCCCGAAAGTAAAAGCTCCCACCATTGCCAAGATACCAGTGGAGGGTCTCTTGCTTCTGGATCCGCCGTTATGTTGAAAATAGAGGGAGAATCGCGATTTCTAACCACGACTTCCGGCATATAAAAGGATGGAAAAATGGGAACATGAATAATGTAAAAGGCGCCGGGTCCGCTTTTGAATTTTATTTAGTGGAGCTGCAAATTAAAACGTAACGAGGGCGAAACAAATGGAGCAGAAAAGTGGTGGTCAGCCGTATGTCAACTTTGGAGTGGTAAACGCGGGGCTGGGGCACGGTGTCCCCTGAAATATGGAGTGCCTCCAATGAAGCAGTAAAACGGACGAAATCGATCATAAATAAATGATTCGATTAATTTGAATTTCGCTCGGTTTAGCACTAACATCCGCTCTCCAGACGGTGACTCGCCCTAACATAATTGCTCCGCGCGATAACTGCGGTCATGTTTGGCCGAATTCGCACGGATCCTTGAATCCTTTCCGTAATTTGACCAGAAAAACAAACCTCGGGCATGCTGTTTCAAAATTCACGGGCACAATGGGCCTCTTGTACCAATTTGTTTTATTGCTTTAATCGAAAGAACTAAGGCTCCTGATGTCACAGGAAGTTTCCCGGAGTTTTTTGATCACCGGAAACCCCCAAAAAATCAACTTAACAACGCCTCAGAATTTGGATTTTCAAAACGGTCGTTTCGGGTACGCCATACTTGTGACGTGAAATGGTTCGACAGACCTGGTTTCTTCATCACTTACAATGTACTTTCCCGTAAGGAAATGGCAGCCTCTTTTCTAATGCAAATATCGAGTCAATCGATAATTTTTTGATCAAAATGGAAATCAGAAATGGATTCCTCGTACGTTTAAATGGTTAAAATCTTCATTAGATAAATGAGAACCGACGGGATAAACCCTATTTTTAAGGAAGACTGTAGTCAATGGGAGATTGTTTACATCTGCTTAGTGATAACAGACATGGATATTAGCTCAATATTTAGCCATTTTCATGAGTTTTTACTTTTTTGTCACTATTTTAAGGTAAGTTTATTTTGTAAATCAATTGTTTAGTGCCTTAGGATCATGTTAAAAGCTGTAAAGGTATACTTTGTTACTTATTAATTCAGAACACACTCCGCCGGAGAACACATACTGCCAGTCCAACGCTCAAACCTGGATGTAGCGAGTCAGTTGTTATTTCTTAATATTTCACCCTTTAATGCTTCACTGAAGACACCAAAATGATAGTATCAATCATTGATGATGAAAAAAACCTACCTTTGACAATACTGATGAGATGAGGAGACCGGTATGTTTTAGCTGGAGGCAAGGAAAGTAGACGTAGGATCCTTCTTCGGTTACCAGACTTGATCGATAAATTTTTCTGTATAGGGTTACATTTAGAACACACAGGATTTTAAAATAACATAAGTTTATAAAACGTGGGAACGTTCTGAATGATATTGAGATGTTTGTTGAAGAGTTAAGAATGATTTACACGCATTGAGAGAACATCCATGGTTTGAGCGTTGGACTGCCGGAGTGTGTTCTGAATTAATAAGTAACAATGTGCACCGTTACAGCTTTTAACATGATCCTATACACTAAACAATTGATTTACAGAAGAAACTTACCTACTTATTAATTCAGAACACACTTTACACGACACACTATAAAGACGATGACATTTTTAGGTCAACATTTTTATTAGAACCAAATCTTTGAAGTAAGTACTAGGAAACATGAATGATACAATTAGTTTAATAAACAAAAATACGTGGAGCAAAATTGAAGATTTTTTTTGTCTTTGGAAAAGTTAAAAGTATAAAATTGGCATGAGGATCACACTACTCATCATTCCACGGAGTGAAGAAGTGGGTTGCAAGAGAAATGACAGGAGAATGGTCCGATCGGTCAGCAATCGGTGATGTACTGATCTCCTCTATTTTATCTTGAATTTTATTATCAACCTGACGAAAAATCGATTTTTACATTTTCTTCAAATGTAGGCTGCAAAGCTTACGTTAGGCTCAGCCCTACCTCCTCTCCCCCCTCGTTAGACACCGCAAGGCTGTTAGAGGCCCCCCTCAACCCCCCTTCCTAAGAACCTCACGTAATTTACCAGACGACCCCGTATCATTCATCGATAACGGGCCAAAAGCCGAAAATTGAAAATTGAGTTAGTCGGGCATTGCGTTCTCTAAGCACCAGAGACAACAGCTTGCATAACGGGTCAAGTGTCTCTAAGGTACTTTCAGAGACAGATTACGTCCACCAAAGGATCCACTCGTGATTGGCCTCTCCATTTTATGCTCCATGGAGCATCTCTATTAGAGTGATTATAGTGGCGGACGTTGCACGCAGCAGATGATTCGAAAGTGCATAATATATTTATCTTGCCTGTATTACCTACCATGAATTTTACTCAAAGCACGTAGTTGGGCGTATTTACTCAATGTTGTGCAATACATGTGAGGGGCTTGAAGAACAAGGCAAGTGAATGCACTTTTTGAGAAAATTGAGGTTTTACTGATTTCAACTGAAACTATAGTCTTGAAATATACCTGCTGTGAAAAATTCACAACTAAAATCTAATCCTAAAGAATCAAACAGTGAGTTATTACTTTCTTTTTACCATGAAGCTCATTGTATTTTGAAAACTCTAAACACGTACACATATTTCTAGAAATAGAAAAAACTGTACCTATGCAACCTGTCCTCCAAGCCCTCCATTTGAAAACGTATCCTTAACTTGAACCTCTATAGACTGCGTTATTACCTACATATTTTGATGTATGCACGCTTTGAATCTCGTTTAATGTAGGTAGATTGTATAGCCAACTCTGTTTCCAATACTTTCAATTTGTTTTGTGCAAAGTCGGAAATCCGTTGTGTTTTTTCTTCTTTTCTTTTTGTTCAAAAACGTTCGGGTGGTTTGAAATGAAATGCGTTGAAATTGAGCAATTCTGCCTGTCGGTAGGTGAGACTATTTATGAGATACTTGCACATTACAGATAACCTTCAACAAAACATTTTAATTGTAGAAGAAGCAGAAGCAAATTATAAATTCTGAACGCGTGCAAAGAAACAAAAACACCAATAAGGTATGTGAAGAAGAATTTTCAACTTTTTGTCGCGTCACCGCCTGCATCTTACGAACGTGACCTACTTGCTTCGCGCACGAATTTCACTCACGTTTCTAACCCTCCCCATAACTTCTGCTCCTCTAACCTACGGCGTTTTTTCCTTTCATCCGTTCATCACTTTTCCTTTTATAACAACCTGAACGTAAGCTTGAATGATCACGTACACGATAAAGGTCAATTACCTAAATTACGTGCATGGGTTGATCACCTAAACTGGTACTGACAAAAATTTTCAGAAAGCCGAACGGACATAAAGGGGGTTTGGTGGAGGTTACGCACATTGTCATTTCGCCTTCAATTTTCAAGGTAGGCCAGAGAGCACCTTCTCCTTGTAGCCATGGGTGGGTTTTCGAGGATATTTGTGTTTTTCGTTTCGTGATGGATTATGTCGAACACTAATGTAACAATTTTGACGCTAGCTCTGCTTTCTATGAAAGTCTCTTTCATAGTAAATAAAACGAAATATAATACTAGCTCCTATCATCAAATTTTTTTAGCGAGGCAGTTCTTCCCCGGCGTGCGTGCAAATAATACGACTATGCTGGAATAAATACAACGATCATTCATCATGCCTTATAATAATGCAATTTGTGCTAATTAGATGAAGAGAAAGGAATATTCTTTGGGACAATATTATTATACATTTTCCAGATTTCTCAGTGCCGATGTTAAAATACGCGGGTGATTGTTTGGTATATGTCATGGACTGGAATACTTTTTAAAGTATTATCCTGACTCCTCCTTTGTATATTGCAAATTAATCAGTATTATATAAGGCATTAGTTTAATTACAACCATTTCCAAGAGAGCGGGTGTATGAGGTTTCCAGTTTTCAGAATTTTCAACTCCCTTAAGTTTTCTTTTCTCTCCCTCTTGTAGCTCCTTCAATTCCTTTCTGTCTAAACCCTCTTAACTTCTGACTAAACTCCACGATTTTGAACACAGACAGCTTTCATGAATTTAATTTTCACTGAGTAAATCCTGTAACAATTAATTCATCCTTCCCGCTATTTATTTTGGATGAGTAAATTCAACTCATCCTCTTAATTTGAAAACTTTTTCGTAAGTCTCCTCGTTTTTACGTATTCCATTGTACTCATTTAGAGAATCTGACAAGTTCGCTTATTTTTACAAATGTATTGAGTATACAAAAACAGAATGTAAGTATGTTTCAAAATCATAGCTTCATTTGTAATTTGGAGATACCATTTCTGACTCATAAATAAAAGCACATATCGACGGTGAAACTACCAAACCACGTATCTTGTTTGCGGTGTTTACAAATCTACGCTCGCGTTTTATTTTTTTGAAGTAGACCAAATCAATATCATTCCTTGAAATTTTCACAGAATTTTCTCCGCACGAAGAGGAAAAATCACAGAAATTTTCAAGACTGGACGTTAAGTAGTTTTTCATTTAAAAAATAAAGTATGACAGGAAGTCTGCGACGTCGCAAACCGAAATACGTGGTTTGGTAGTTTCACCGTCGATATCCATATCAATGAAACTGCAACAGAGGGCGCTTATGTTCAGTGGTGTGATTGAAAGAGCAAGGGGGTGGGGCGATATCCACTCGCAAGTTTTCGAAAATGACAAAAAATGCCTATAACGGCAGGAATTCCGAGTTTGCTGCAATGCGAAACTGAAAGATACTCACTGCTGCATAGTGTTGACAAGTAACCCATACATTTTCAAATAATGTTTGTCAGACATTGTGTTTCAACAAGAAGGAGATGGAGGAGGAGCAGGAGCAGGAGGAGGAGCAGGAGCAGCAGGAGCAGGAGCAGGAGGAGGAGCAGGAGGAGGAGAAGCAGCAGCAGCAGCAGGAGCAGGAGGAGCAGGAGGAGCAGGAGCTGAAGGAGCAGGAGGAGGAGGAGCAGCAGCAGCAGCAGGAGCAGCAGCAGGAGCAGCAGCAGGAGCAGAAGGAGCAGGAGCAGAAGGAGCAGGAGCAGGAGGAGGAGGAGCAGGAGGAGGAGGAGGAGGAGCAGGAGCAGGAGCAGGAGCAGGAGCAGCAGGAGGAGCAGGAGGAGGAGGAGCAGGGGGAAGAAGAGGAGGAGAAGAAGATAAAAAAGGAGAGGAGAAAGAGGAAGAAGAAAAGGGTCATGAATATTGAGTCAATTTTTCAGAGTCCATATTACACTTCTCATACACATGAAATACATCGTATAAACTAAACAAAAAATATACATCTGTTCGGATATGAGAAATGGAGTTCATTTTGCGATTTGGAGCTACTTTGATTTCTGGCTCAGCTTAGGAGCAACATACGTACAATTAGTTTTCCTACGTACATAGGTGTTTTTACGGGTGAGCTAAAAATTATATTTTCGAATTGCAAAATGAAGTCCAAATAATCTATAATAATTGAAGTATGACTCCCATACTTTAGGTTCAGCTCTCATATCTTGGAAGTCAAGGTTCTGCTGAAATTACGTCATACTCTGTGATCATGAGTGGCGGTAGCCACAACCGGGCAAGTAACCTATCCTCCAACAATTGGCAACACAGCACAGCCCGGTCGAGGCAACGACACCATAGTTACACGTACTTGGCTTATTTGGGTTTTTAGTTGCGGTTTCAAAAGCTTTTCAAAGCAACGGAGCGGCGGATTTCAGAAATTTTGGTGTCTAAAGATGCGTCTCGGTCCCGTCTAACGAACTGTTGAGTTTCAAGGAGGTTGATGATTAATTAAACGAGATAATTACGCATATGTGCCTAAAAAAGCGAAAAGTATCCACTTTGACCATTTTCACGTTCTGACAAAGCTATGAGGAATACGAGACATCAGAGCCCTATACAGGGTGGCCCAGACCTACCGTACCAGGCCTTTTTGGGCGCTTCTGGGTACCAGATGCGCCCTTTCCAGCCGTTCGACTCCCCCGATGTAACATGTACTATACTACATACCGTTGTGCCTTATGGGTAATGACGCCATTCTGGTACACCCGGGAAAATTTGATTTTTTTCTGCATCTGGTATTCGTAAAAGTTTTCGTGAAATGTTTTGCTTTTAAGCATAACAATCTCGCACGGACGTATTACCTGGTTAAAGTATTTTGGGGCTTCGTTATGCTTAAATGCCTCATATTCGAGGTTGTAGTTTCAGATTCATTCGAAAAAATCACGAACAGTCACGTGATCTCTTCATTTTAGTGACGTATTACTGTGCTATTTTGTGATTGGTTCATTTTCTCGGCGCAGCATCGTCAAGCGTCAGCTGTTTGCGGCTCTGGGTTGAAGGTTTAAGGTTATGTCAGAGAGAATAGAAAGTTAGAGGCCCGACTCGATGCTAGGAGGTAATTGAAACAGATGCGCTCGCAGCGCGCTCGCTGGCAACGTACGCAACTACTATTTTCTATTGTTTTCCAGAGACTAGCGGCGGGTATGTTGCTGCCGGACCACCTTCACGTAGGCAATTTGTTATACATCGTCCGTCCACAATACTCTCGCTTGGCCGTATGAAAACGTTCCTCGCATGCGCAGTGTTAAAGAAGCGCCCTCCAACGCTTTGGCGTTGGAGCTGCTTGTTTTCGGTTAATTTGGGTCATGCGAAGTCCAGGATCGCGGGGATGAATAGGGAATCGAACCCAAGGAATCCGAATTTCATGGTCCCAGAGCCCCCCTGGCGTCCCTTGGGGGGTAAAAGGGGGGTCCGTGCTTCAAAAGTCAGGGTTAATGTCAAAATTGTGAAATTATTTCATCGGAATCAGAACGTACGGAAAATTTTAGCTTAAATCGACACCAAGAAATCCAAAATCGGCCCACCCGTGTCCAAAATACCGACCCCTAAAGGCGGGGGACAGAGCCCCCCCCATCAAAAAAATTCAAGTTCGTCAAGTTGACGTGGAGACTCGGAAAAAATGTGTATTCATGGGTAATCGACCCCAAGGAATCCGAATTTGAGGGTCCCGTTATCCACAGAGACTTTTCTGATGGGGCACAGGGGGACTCTGAACTTTCAAATTTAACCGGTGTGGAGGTTACCCCTGTGCCCCATCAGAAAAGTCTTTGTGGACAACGGGACCCTCAAATTCGGATTCCTTGGGGTCGATTATCTATGAATTCTCATTTTTTCCGAATCCTGAATCCATTCAAGAGTGTGAAGCTCACATTTTTCTGGCATTACAGCCTTTTATTCCTCAAATTCTACGGATATGAGTCCATTTCGCTCAAGGTTTCTCTGAGCGATACCAAGTGTTTATGCATTTAAGATGAGTGAGATTTGTCTTTTGGTTCTTCTCTTAGCAGTTTTAAAGTAAATCAGGTATTACAATACCTTCATCCAGTTTTGTTTCCTTGTTTAATGTTTGTTAAGAGTCTTTCTACGTGAACACTCAAGGACATACATACTTACGCTCAGGTACCAATACCATTGTTTTTCTCTTACGTCAGGATGTACCTTTAAGCATGCTAATTTACCAAAGAAACTCCTCCAGTGATAAATAATTTTAAGCTTTATTACGAAGTGAAAACCTCTGTGCGGTGTCGCTAAATTTCTCAAATAAGTCTCAGTTTAGACACGAAGAACAGACGTTCACTTTTGTCCGTTACGATCCGTGCTCTTATAGCATCACATCTTCCTTTGATCTCTGATTCATCGATTAATGGCACTTTTAGTTTCATCCATCATCAATCAGTTCAAAGCTATCTCAACGATGAATCATCAAACGTTAGATCAAGGAAGAAATTTTCTGCTAAAAGCTACGACGGAATTGACATTGCACTTCAACTCACGAAAGCATGAACCAGGACATACGTAAGAATCATTAAAAAGTGAACAATTTTTTCAACTCATCAGGCAGTTTAGCAGGTAAAAAATCTACAGTTGATTAATTAAGGATTACCAGATTACATGCACACTGGTTTTCCAACATTTACGGTAGATAGGGATATTTTTATTGATAATGATTAATGACGAAACGAATAAATTAATGCCATGGCCAAACTGGGAAACTGCTTACCGCAATCCACAAAGTTCATCCACAAAGACTTTCAGAGTCTTTTCATTTCTCTGCTGATAAATAATTCAACATAATTTCTGAAAACTGTGTAATTAATGACTTCGATGCGCAGAAAATTCTTTTCTGGGATTTTAAGCGTAGTGGTCACTAACTTTTCCCTGATTTTGGAATGTCCTCTTTTAACATTAGGTGTCTCAGATAAATATTTTTTTCACAAAAATTTTAAGTTTTTACTTGACTTAATTTTCAGTGTTTAGTCTCTTTAAACTGAAAAGTCCATTTTTTTTACAGGGAGAAGGAATTTCAATGCTCCACAGCAAAACTACCTGACATATTTTCACAGTGAGGAGGGCTTAATTTTCTAACTTTTACAGAACCTGTCACCCTGTCTATCCCTCAGAAATTCAGTGCACCAGATGAGATTCAATGAGGGTCGTTGATAACTTTACCACTAAATTGATACCGCTTGAAGGATTTTGGAGGGAGCAATTTTACCTACTAACATTGTTGTCAAACAGGGTTTATTCATCAGAGCCCTGAATTGAGGAACCAAGAGAAAATAATTTGTTTTCATTTACTCCTCGAAGATGATACTGACCCTGATGCAGGTCAGTACCTATGAGAACTATATGGATTACATTTTGCAATAAGGAACCACTATTTCTGCCCCATTTTAGAAACAACATACATGCCATTGGTTTCCCTATGCAGATATGTGCTTTTATTGGAGAGCCAAAGATAGTGGTTCCTTTTTGCAAAATGTAATCCATATAGATCTCATAAAATTTCAGTAAACCTTGTCGCTGGGGGAAAGATCTAATACATACTGAAGATAATCATCGAATAATGTACCCTCCTAAATATAGACAAAAATTACAATGAAAATGTTCATTATTTGATGAAAAATAAAGTACAAAAATTCTCAGAGTCTCAGAGGACACCCAGAAAACCAAGAAAATCTTAAAATAATTTCCTTTCACAAACAAAAATAAAAATGACACTAAACATTTCTAGCAGGACTTCTTGATAATCAGGGAACAAAAATTCTGAGAGCTTGACACTTTTGATCCTCACAATTTTTAGATTGTTGCACTAATGAGGTCTGGGAAGCTGTTGAATGCCCTGATTTCCAAACTTCTATTACTCAAGCAGCACACATTTCTTTAAATTTCAATTCCATGGTAAAATTATTTCTATTGCATTGTAGTGTTGAGAATGTTGCCAATTTACTCATTGAAGGAACAATTTTTAGAGCAATTAATTTGAAATAAGTACCTACCGTAGTTGCAATTTATCATTGGATTTCTTCGTATTTCTTTTCTTTCTCCTTTTTCTTTTCTTGGGATTTTACAATCGTATTTCTTTTCAGGGATATCTACAGTTGTGTAGATTTTGATTTTTAAAACTCATCTCTTTTTAAAACTAAGAGAGCGATGAAATAATTATCATTTACCATGTATAACTTTCTGCAAAATTTGCCTCAGTTGATGCTCTCACAAGTTCAGTTGTAAAGTCAATTCAGCCATAGCTTTCCGAAGAAAATTTCTTCTTCGATCTAACAATTAATGATTAATCGTCGAAATAGCTTTGAACTGATTAATTAAAAATGACACTCAAGGGTGTAAAAAAATACGACGGATCCGAAAAACTTTGCTACACAGCAAGGAGATATCCACTTCATAGCTATAAGCATTAAATGGTTTACATTTTGCGATTAGGAACCACTATTTCTGGTCCATTTTAGAAACAGAATACATGCTATTGGTTTCCCTATGCAGATATGTGCTTTTATGGGAGAGCCAGAGGTAATGGTTCCTTATTGCAAAATGTAATCCAATTCATTCACAAGTAGGGGACTGACTTCATTTGGTAAAAAAACAGTCTTCTTGCAAAAATGAGATGATAGAAACCCCAAAAAACCCAAAAACTTGGGTAAAGAGACTCCGGGCAAGTCACCATCCTCTTGCCAAAAACCTCCAAAAGCTCTTCTTTGTTCCCCTCTTCAGTGGAAAAAGAAAATATCACACTACGACAGTTTCCATTTCTGTCACAGAGTACCCCAAGCGGACCAAAGAACGGAACTCTTAGTCGTTTACACATTTACCTATTTAACAAAATCTCCAGGAGGTCACAGACAGGCTGGCAGCCCCTCATCGGACCAAAACGCACACCGTATCATTTTTTCCTTGTAGGTATGTGCCTCCAAAGTACATGAAACGACTCCTTGAGGAGCGGGCAAGTTTGATTGAAATTCACGCTGTCTTCTGAAAATGAGCTAAAATTTTTACCTTGAAGAAGAAGAAAATCGAGTTATCATTTTCTTCCATACACGGTAGGTATGCCTATGAGAGGCACCAGGAACGCCTTCCAAAATTATTGATGCAACCCGCACGACTCCGAAGTCAGCGTAAAACTTTCTTGAAGCGTCTCCTAAGATTTTCCCCACGCAATAATCCCCTTCAAAAATGGAGATGCAACAAGCGCGTCCTGTATGACCGCGAAAGCTCCTCAGATGAGCAGTCTTTTGGTCTGGTCAGAAAAATATTCAAACTTTATTTTTCGTCTTCTCTTCTCATTTCCCGCATTGACGGAGGCGAAATTTTTCGGAAAGCATGACGCGCCCGGCCCAATGCGTAAAAAAAGTGCGAATAGAATGTGGCCTTCCATTATGAATGATCGTTGAGGAATACTTGTACAACAAAGACGGTACTGTTTATTTGGAAGTGTACAATTAAAGCCTCCTCGTAGTCAGTATTGACTTTTTCCATTCTGATCCCGTACTATCAGTTCGGAAATTGGCCTCATTCTCAGTGAGCCCGAACATCTGTTTCCTAAATATTTTTAGCAGTCTATCTACAGGTTGATCCTCAGTGAGAGCATTGGGCCGGGCGCGTCATGCTTTTCGAAAAATTTCGCCTCCGTCAATGCGGGAAATGAGAAGAGAAGACGAAAAATAAAGTTTGAATATTTTTCTGACCAGACCAAAAGACTGCTCATCTGAGGAGCTTTCGCGGTCATACAGGACGCGCTTGTTGCATCTCCATTTTTGAAGGGGATTATTGCCGTGGCGAACAATCTTAGGAGACGCTTCAAGAAAGTTTTACGCTGACTTCGGAGTCGTGCGGGTTGCATCAATAATTTTGGAAGGCGTTCCTGGTGCCTCTCATAGGCATACCTACCGTGTATGGAAGAAAATGATAACTCGATTTTCTTCTTCTTCAAGGTAAAAATTTTAGCTCATTTTCAGAAGACAGCGTGAATTTCAATCAAACTTGCCCGCTCCTCAAGGAGTCGTTTCATGTACTTTGGAGGCACATACCTACAAGGAAAAAATGATACGGTGTGCGTTTTGGTCCGATGAGGGGCTGCCAGCCTGTCTGTGACCTCCTGGAGATTTTGTTAAATAGGTAAATGTGTAAACGACTAAGAGTTCCGTTCTTTGGTCCGCTTGGGGTACTCTGTGACAGAAATGGAAACTGTCGTAGTGTGATATTTTCTTTTTCCACTGAAGAGGGGAACAAAGAAGAGCTTTTGGAGGTTTTTGGCAAGAGGATGGTGACTTGCCCGGAGTCTCTTTACCCAAGTTTTTGGGTTTTTTGGGGTTTATATATAATTACTACAGTTGTGTACCACGTTAATCATGTCACAAGCTGGTTTTCTCTCCCCTCTTTGCTCCCATATCGTGCCCGCTTTTCTGACTTTTACCTAATTGAAGGTGCTGGTTTACTGTATGCACTTCGTCAAATCCTGTTGCCCCATTCTCTTGTATCTGCAATGACAGTTAATAAATCCCAGGGTCAAAGTGTCGATCAAGCCTGTCTTTATATACTTCGACCCCTTTTCAGCCACGGGCAGCTTTACGTTGCATTATCAAGATGTGAATCAAATCTTGGCACAAGGATTCAAAATGTGGGTGAAAATGATTAGAATAATTTGGTTCGTAAAGAGTTATGGCCAGAAATTGCCTTTTTATCATCATCATTAATTCATTAATATAAACTTCGAAGGATTTAGACTTTCAGCGATTCTACCTTTTTCTATTTCACTCGAGAGGTTGTCAGATTGTGCGATAAATATGAATATTTTACATGGATTTGAATTGGAAAAAGTGCTAAAAAAGCAACTTTTCTGGCAACAATTGAGTCCGGGAGGGACGAGAGGCTGCCTTCCTGGGAAAACCCATGATTTAGCCGGAAATGTTATTAAAACAATTGATTCCGTTTGAAGCATCATTGTATACTAGGGGAAAGCTGTTTTAAAATAATAATTGTAAATGGATACAGATGCTACAGAAAGGGAAAAAGGAAAGGGAAAGGAAATGAAATGAGGATATGATTACCTACTAATATGCAATCAGAGAGAATAAAACAAAACCGTTGCATCAGAGAAATTTATATGCGATGAGAGTATAAGAAAAAAACACGAGTGGGTTCATTGCGATTCGGAATTCGAACTATAGTATCGTTGAGCAATTTTTAGACCCCTTCGCCACCGATTATCTTCTTAAGAGGTAAAGTTGAACTTTTGCTACTTCAGCAAGTCAAATCGCGGAAGGAGATCCATGCATTGTCTTTTTCCGCTACCCGATGGGATGACGTCCCAGTCAAATGCGTTTTTGAAGAAATGATCGATACATATCATCGCCTTATCTCCACACATCTATTCATGTGCAAATGATGGCACGCTCCGGCAACAAGGTTCTGTGACGAAATCATTTTTGCCTCCAGAGTCTCCAAAATGTATATATCTTAGTGATCAAATGTCCAATCACTGAGAAGAATGGCTCGCGGAGCGAGCCGAATGTCACTCGCGTTGATCGGGGGTCCAGGGGGCGCAGCCCCTTGGCTGGCCGTGACGGACGCGCAAAGCGCGTCCAGAACGGCTAGTAAATGTGACCGCTTCGCAGTCCAACTCATCGCAGCGCTTCGTGCCTCAGGCGTCATGTGCTACGCGCAGAGACAGGAGACCCTCCACTGGTATCTTGGCAATGGTGGGAGCTTTTACTTTCGGGACTTCAACATTCAGCTGTTGACGTACCTACTTGATCGATGGTCAACAACGAGTTGGCAGTTTCGTTTTGCAAACAAACCAAAGTTTGGGAGACTTCTTTGGCTCATGACGTCACCCGAAGCTCATCATCCACCATGTACGCAGGTCAACAGTCGAAAAAAGAGTGATGACCGTTGCTCCCTTATAATCGTCCATAAGGGGGTGTTGAATCCCAGAGAGTAAAAGCTTTCACCTGAGGTCAAGAGGCCAGTGAAGGATCTCTTGTCTCTGATGACGCGTACTCTTTGTAATATTATATTATTATAGAGTGTGGATTATATTATTATTTTTAAATTTTACAAAATTAATGTGAGTTAATGAGCTCGATACCTACTTGTTGGCCTGGTAAACACGCCCTAGTCGTTCGTAGTAGAGGAAGAAGGAGAATATCGATTATGATATACGTGTTTCTGCCAAACGGAGCTATGATCCTTAAGACAAGAGCCCTGACACCCTTAAGAATATATGCATAACGGGGCTCATGTCATGATGCACATAGTTCCGTTTGGTAGAAATACGATCATATGATTAGAGGCACGACGTTCCAGGGGGGGGGGGGGGGGAGGGGGCTTGGACCACAAAGGAATTAGGGAGCGTAGCCCCTTAATGTTATTTTTAAAATAAGAGAGAAATATAGGTTAAAGGACTTGGAATAGGACACGGTAACTTCCTCTCACACCTAGAATTAACACGAAAGACATTGATCTATGCGACTGTAGCCACATCGGGGACCTGAATTATATTCTTTTTGAATGTAAAAACCCAATTAATAGAGACCTAGAGATAAAAAAACTCATAGAAAATAAATACGAACTCCCACTAAACTGCATACATCCTACACAATCCGGACCCTAAGATGCATAAAATGACAGCCAAATTCCTTAGAGAAAATAAAATTAACATTAAAAAAATCAAGTAATAAAAAAGAGAAGAATAAAATAGCCACTCAGGGAGTGACTAGGTTATCATTTACTCAACTTTCTTTCTAACTTCAAAATACCTACCATATCCCGTTGAATGTTCTCCAAGACCCAGTCCAACTATGGTAAAGGAAGTCGTCCTGAAGGGTCTCAGGATGTGAAAATGTTGTTGGCCTTCTAGATTCTACCCTTTTTTTCTTCAAAACAACAACCGCAAATATCCCTAACCGTATACCCTTAATAAATCCCACCCCTAAAAAATTATAATAAATGTCTCAAGATGCCTGTACTTCCTCTACTGGCGTGGAAGCCAGTAAATTAACAACAACAAGAAGAAATAGAGGTTCCATATTGGAAAATGCAGTAATATTGGCCCCTCATCGAGGATGAAAGAAGGAACTGCCTCGTCTGCTGGTGAAGTGGCTGAGACGCTCCAAGATGTGAAGGACTTGAAGGGTTGAAAAGAGCGGACGTCGGCGGCGCCTGCATGGGCCGCGGGTGGCAACAAGTGCTGACAGATCACGCGATCTAATTAATACCCGGAGCCGGCATTCAACATCAACATCCGCCCATCGAGCCTCGACCGGGGCCGCCGCCTCCGCCGTCGCCAGAGCCACGGAAAAACTCCCGCCTTTCCAATCCTTCCCATCGCTAATCGCCCGCCCGGCCCGCCACTCGGAAACCGCGAGCTGAAAATAAAGCGATTTTTCTTCCACGTCAACCGTAATGCGAGCGCGCGAGCCGAGCATTTGCCACTTGACCGCCTCGATTTATCGCTTAATGATACGTAACGGCAGTTTACTCTTTCCGATTTAAGGAATCCCGCCTCAATTATCCCATCCCCCTCCCGATCCTCAGGACCGTGCTCATATTCCCGTGCTAAGGAAAAACGCCGTATGAGCCTTTAAACGTTGCCGTATTCCCTTTAATAAGAATTTAATTTGCTGCGAAAGTAGTAAAAAAATTTTCCACAAAATTTTCAGACAATATGATTTGCAATTTAATCTAAAATATCTGAAAATTGCAAGGGGGAATATTGACAACTTTACCAAAAAATGAAGGTTTTATTCGGGGAAATTCGGCAACTCTCGAATTTTCATACGGCGTTCTTTCTTAGTACGACAGCATAGTCATTCCTTAAACACTTCCTTTCCTTAGGAGGCCTTTCATGGTTTACAATGTGATTAAGGGAGGCTTAGGGAAGCTCTTGACGTATCATCATAAAAATGACAATTTTAACGCATGTCCAGTGAGATGCTCTTCATGAAATACGCACTGTCCTAGGGATGAAGAGGGGGAAAGGTCTAGAGGACTGTTACGCCATTTTGTTTTCACGACGTAAAAGATAAAGGTCCCACGCCACAAAAGCGTGTTCGAAGAATCCAGAATTTGGTGTTACATGATCAATGGGCATCGAGTTAGGGATAGTATACATCCATGCCCCAGGCTTTCTTTTCAGGGATTAAGGCCGAGTGGAGTCTGTTTCTACAGATCTACTCGTTAGTTTTTTGAAAAGGTGTCGCCACCACCTGGATTCGAACTTGGAACCTATTAATTGGTATACGATACAGTCATACATACTGACCGCTAGGCCATCCTGGCCGGCCCCGATAGAACATTTCTAGAAGACTGATTTCCTTCCAATCGTTTCATTCTCTTCATTTCTGTTCTCTTCTTTTCTCTGATTTTCGTCTTTCTTTTCATTTTGTTCTCGGTAAAAGGTATACCATTGTATTTAGATTTCAGCGATTATTCTGTTGGCATCCCTACCCCCTTCCCCATCCCCGCAGGGAAGTTTATGGACCATGCGTTTAACCATCGATATATTGCCAGTTTTAAACAATTACTCGCAAATCGTCTTTGAAAATTCCGGAGATACACATCGATAGTGTGTGTTTACATTGGTAGCTCACAGGCACGTAGCCAGGATGAGGGGGGGGGGGGGGTTGAACCCTTCAAGCCCCCCTTTTAATAGCATGAAAATGGGTATTTTTCTCCCAGGAGAAGATCTCTCTAGCCCCTCCCCCTTATTGTGCGGGCGGTTTGCTCCTTCACCCGGCTAAGTACCCCCCTCCCTCCCCCCACAAACAAAAAAAACGAAATCCTGGCTTCATGCCTGGCAACTTATGAACTGACCTGAACTGGGCCACAAAGGAGGTCAAAGTTTTATAAAAATTGGAAAATTAACACACCTGATTTTTGCCCTTGAGAACGAGAACATTTGTGACCCGACCAAATGGAATTCCTAAATGGATGATTTCAGCTTCGGTGACCTCGTTCGGTATATTCCGGATATGAATCACTTTCGAAGGTTTTGTGGTTGCTTGTTGCTTCGTCTCTAATTTAACCTGCAACAGAAAAGGAATTTTTGCATAAATAGTTTGACTGAGGCCAGTCATCATAACCGCAAATGAAAAATTTGGAGAATCCCTCAACTTGAAATTTTGAATTTCCAACGCTTTGCGTGCAATTTTGATGTGAAAGGCGGTGGCAGTTTCTGATTTGACGTGGGTAGATATTACATATTTCGGCGGTGTAAGTCGGCAATCACAAGACTCGTTTGCGGTGTCTGAAAATATCCGCTTCTATGTAATTTTGATAAAGGAGAACAAATTGACATCATTCCTTAAAGTTTATGCAGAATTTTCTTCGTACAGTGCAGAGATGAAAAATCACGGCAGTTTTAAAGAATTGCCGTTGAGTAGTTTTCCGTTTAAAAAATAAAGTATGACAGGAAGTCTGCGGCGTCGTACACCGAGTTATGTGATTGCCGACTTACACCGTCGGTATGTGCGTAATGTGACAGTGGTGGCAATATTCATATGAAATACAAAATTCCAAGTGAATATGTAGACAGCGCGCCGCGTATCTTCCGTTGTTTTGGCGTAATTCAACACAAGAAATAATTTCAAAATGTCAAAACTTTTCATGACTTTTTTCCATAAATCACACTATTACCAAAGAAAATTGATGACTGAAATTTTTGTACCCATAAGCGTCATCGACCTCTTTCCAGGATGTCGAAAATGCCACCAACAACCTAAGACTACTCACCACCTGTACCTTCTTCTTCCCAAAATTAACGACCATTGCGGTAACTTTCTAGGGGGAGTAAAGCCACTATCTAGGTCTCATGGAGACCCTTAGTAGAAGAAATTACTTTCCTGCTCCCCTTGCGGGTAGAGGAAGTATTGGCATCGTCCGAAAAAAAAAATTGAATTTTCATTATTTCAACAGGCGCTTTAAGGTGCATGGAATAATAAAAAACCATACTTGAAAACATGTGGCCGTCCTAATCTGTGTACATCAATTTCATTCAAACTTCGCACATAAAGTAATATTGGGGCACGCTAAAATTGTATGGAGGGGAAGGGGGGTGTCTAGACGTAAAATATGATTTTTGTCAAATTCATACGAAATGGCCACTTTGAAGGACTGTAGATTTTGAAAAAATGCCTTTCATTCTTTGAAAGTAGGCATCAAGCAACACATGGGTCCATAATTTAGGGTCCTTGAAGATCTTCATTGCTTAGATACACGGTCGCGTGGTCTTATCAGTTTCTGTGCCGCCGTTTAGCCTTTATATCACAATCATATCACCATCACTATCTTATTTAATTTATTCCTGATTTGTACTCATACTTTTCATCTTGCGGGACAGGGGGGATAAACAATAATTACTAAACACGATTCTATAAGTGTATATATTTTATTTGTACATAATCAATATTTTAATCATTGTTGCACTTAAATTAATCATAGTATATAGTACCTATATATTTTGTAAATAGCTAGGGATGGTCTCCTGACCGACCCACCCACTAAAATATTGTATTAAATTTAAAATTAGTACAATCAGGATTAATGATTTTTCTGTAAGTAGTCACCTATTTTATTAAAAAAAAAAAAAAAAAAAAAAAAAAAAAATCTTTGGACTAAACTCAAAATTGAAGGGATACAGGTCCCCAGAAGAGGGCACTTTCTTTAGCGAGATTACACAGAGGACTCACTACTTATGTGCTGTTTATGAGTCTATTTGTAGAAAAATCATGGGGGAAAAGTAACCGGGATAGTAGGATGAGAAGGGAAATAGTAAATTTTTTCCCTCTTGTCCAGAATGAGTTAATAATATTTCGCGGAACGTTGTGGATTTATTCACCCCGCGAGGATTCGCAAGTCGAGCAAGCCGGGGGAAAATTTTTGACACAGCCCGTGAAAACTGACTGAGCATAAAAATCTAGAAAGCGTTACATTTAATCAATAAATATTTGTAGCATCAACCGAACAATGCGCCGGCATGATAAACGCTCTAAATTACGAACAGCTTATTCCAGCGCATCCGAATGTGTTTCGAATATGCGGTTAAGCGGCCCCAGATAGTTAATATTTGCGCTCGAAGGGTGAGGGGGAAGGGGCTTCCATAAATGTGCACATGTGACCGCGCCGCTGAGGACAGGATGTATGCGGACAATGCCCGCATAAATATGTTAATAATATCCAACCCCCCCCCCCCCCATGAATGTAACTGGATTCCTCGTTTCGGCATAAGTGCACGTAGGTTATAAAAAAAAAAAAAAAAACTGACTGTTGAGATAACGGTGCGCGTTAATTAGAGATGTCAAACCAGATTATCACTCCATCAAATGATCGCACTGAAAAAAAGATTATATGAGTTCGACTCCGATAGCCCCAATTGATGTTGTGCAAAAATTTATTGGCTCTGTACAAAACTAATTTGAGTTGTGCTCCGATTATCAAGACCACAATTCCAATAAGTTTGTTAAATAAGACCAATAAGTTGTTGCACAACACCAAATTGGGTTATCAGCTGGGTCGAAATCATCCGACCTTTTTTAAAGAACCTTTTTAAAACCCTTTTCAAAAAGGAAAGCCCGCCAGGTGTAAATCAGCATTTGTGCGAAATGGGCCTGTTGCAAACTTTTGATAGAGCAAAACTAAGAGTTAATTCTTATATATGTAGATAATGCCTCAAAAATCACAGTGAGCGCATCGGCAAAGTTTAAAATGCACTCATAACTTCACAATCTGCGTAATAAATTTGCGGTTTTTTTGAGCTTCCCGCTTCAAAAACAATACTACGGCACGGGTGAACATTTTGTTAGAGGAGTCGTTCCATCGTCGGCAATATTCATCATGACCGACGCCAGTTCGCCAAAACACGTGTAACGGGACGAGATAACACCTGATCAGGATAAGACCAGTTAACAATCGGTGTGTTTACGTTCATATTTTCCTCGCCCGCCTTGATTGACCTTGAACTCTCCTCGAATTATGCGCGGAAGCGTGTCAGCCATGAGGAATATTGCCGACGATGGAGAGACGCCTCTAGCAAAATGTTCACCTGCGCCGTAGTATCGGTTTTGAACCGGGAAGTTAAAAAATACGCTAATTTCCTACGCAGATTGTGAAGTTGTGTGAGTGTATTTCAGACTTTGCCGATGCGCTCATCGTGATTTTGGAGACATTATCTACAGAAAACAACTCTTTTTTGCTCTAGCAAAAGTTTGCAACAGGGTCATTTGATAGCAAAAAATTACAAGATCTGAAAATTATCAATAATAATTAGGAAAATTACAGTAAAATTATTTTCGTGCTTTAAAGATTAATCACGTTTCTATATTTCCGATTGATCGGTAGTAAACAATCGATTAAACAGTTGATCGAAATTTTAGCTATCAATTAATCAATCGAATCGAAAGATACTTGATTAATCGATTAATCAATCACTAATCGAAAATGCTTTCGTCGTGTTGTTCCGTCCGAAATGAATTTTTCCGCTTCTGGGTCTGGGTCAACGACGGACCCATGTTATCTGCGGCAATTTGTTTTTAACGGTTTCCGCTGTCAAACCAATTTCTTTGAGTGCTTCACTCGCTCTGACGCACCTTTCGCCGATTGGTATTTATCTTCTGCTACCGACGGACGGGGGCAGCCTTTCGTCTGTCTTAATTTATAGAGCTTCAGTCCTCGTTCAGTTGTCAAATTCAATTTTCGACCCTCGATTCTCCACTCGGTCGCTGCAATTGAACTTCTTGAAACACAAGTGGTCTATCTACGCTGAAAAACTTGAGGGAACGGGCGTCTTCTGCGGCACGAGCAGTACAATGCGGAGGCATTCTATTAAATTTCTTATTTTAGATTAATATTTTCCATCACATGTGCAACATCAAGTGCCTTCCCTTTGAATCGATTTTAGTAAAAAAGGGGTCAGACTGTTTTACATTTAAAAAAATTTAAAAACACTCTCGCATTCATCCGGATTATATTAGTGTGAGCCTGAATCAGTTCGGTGCTACTCTGCATGGAACAGGGCGACACATTATCTTACATGTACATATATAACTCCAAATTATTTAAATTTTTCATGACTTTGCAGGGTGTTTGGTCATAAATTCCCACGCAATACATAGCTTTTAAGCGTGTTTGGGCATAAAAATCCTGACTTTTCTATAAATTTTTTATGTAGGTAATTTTGACACAATTTGTCACGAAAATCCTTCTCTCAAAAAAAATTCGAGTCGAAGTCTCATGAATTTGAACTAAACCTATAAAGAGCTTGATGCAAAAACGGCTTTTTTCGCCCCCCCTCTGGAAGTTCTTCAGACTTTGTCTATTGATTACTCATACTTGAGCGCTTCTTTTCCCAAATTTTCAGACCCCCAAAAAATTTTGGGGGGAAGCTAGGGGGGGGGGGGGGTGGAAGTCAAAACCTATGAACCTCGATATCTCTTGAACAAAGAAAGATATCGAAGTCCGGTTTGGACGAAAAATCGTCTAAAATTGCATACTTTAAGATTCTAAAGGTCAGAATCCCGATATCACATTTTTAAGTCAACATATGTGCTTTTTTCCAGTTTTTAGGTCTAGAAAATTTCTTTTAACCGAAAAATTTACAAAGATCTCAATTTTTTATTTGAACCAAAACCATCTTTTTAAATTGTTCGTCTTTTTCCGCATCCAACGAGTGGTCCATTAAGCTGGGGAACCAAACGGTTCCGGAGTTATGATCGATTGAAGTTTCCGCTCAACGCGCGCCGACCGATTTTCGCGCGCCAAAAAGTCGGATTTGACTGTTATTAGATCAGATTGAATGTTCAAACTGAGCAAAATGCTTTATTAGGGACTCTTGAGGGTCGCTGAGTTCAGAAATTACCGATACTTCCAAAAAATTCACGTTTTTAAAATTGCAGCTCCGCAGCGCTATTTTAGAGGCCCACTGAGCGCCGACCGGCCGCTCAGTGGTCCTGTCCGAAGCTGCAATTCTCAAAACGTGAATTTTTTGGAAGTATCGGTAATTTCTGAACTCAGCGACCCTCAAGAGTCCCTAATAAAGCATTTTGCTCAGTTTGAACATTCAATCTGATCTAATAACAGTCAAATCCGACTTTTTGGCGCGCGAAAATAGGTCGGCGCGCGTTGAGCGGAAACTTCAATCGATCATAACTCCGGAACCGTTTGGTTCCCCAGCTTAATGGACCACTCGTTGGATGCGGAAAAAGACGAACAATTTAAAAAGATGGTTTTGGTTCAAATAAAAAATTGAGATCTTTGTAAATTTTTCGGTTAAAAGAAATTTTCTAGACCTAAAAACTGGAAAAAAGCACATATGTTGACTTAAAAATGTGATATCGGGATTCTGACCTTTAGAATCTTAAAGTATGCAATTTTAGACGATTTTTCGTCCAAACCGGACTTCGATATCTTTCTTTGTTCAAGAGATATCGAGGTTCATAGGTTTTGACTTCCACCCCCCCCTAGCTTCCCCCCAAAATTTTTTGGGGGTCTGAAAATTTGGGAAAAGAAGCGCTCAAGTATGAGTAATCAATAGACAAAGTCTGAAGAACTTCCAGAGGGGGGGCGAAAAAAGCCGTTTTTGCATCAAGCTCTTTGAGGTTTTAAAGGCAAACGTTGCACTTTATATGCGTGATCCTCGTAGGTACAGGAAAACAATTGCAGAAATGAGTTTTCTTGCTTCTTTATATTTTTTAGATTACTTGCATGTCTCAGTCACAGACGCATAAAAAGTTTTTAATAGAAATATGAATTTTGACACTACAGAACAGAACTCTGACTTTCCGCAGAGAAATTCCCTGACTTTTCAGAGGTAAGATTAATTTCCTAACCTTCCCCGGCTTTTAGTTACTTATGAAAGGCCTTGCACCCGATGATATTGGACTAGTACCTATCCTCATTTCAGCACAGTGGCATGAACCTGCTCAGATTGATATAGAGTGAGTTACGAAAATAATTTAATCGAATCAATTTGACGTCAGATGAACTCGCTTTTACTGGGGATGAAATCCTATAGGATACTTCGCATTATGCATTATGACGACGGTAAGTCTCTATGAACTTTATAGAGGTCATATATAACAGGGAATGTAAATGTTTCTTCGTGAGCTGAATCAACAAAAACCGCCGAAAAAATATATTCACGGTTTTAGGAGGCCTACTTGCCATTTAATGGTGCGAAATTAAACACAGTTTTAAGTTCTTGCTAATTTAATTAACGGCAAAATGTTTCACATCTGATTGGGTTTTTAGAAGGGTCCTTCCTGATTCCTCTCGACAATCACAACTTTATTATTTCTCCGAACTTTCTGATTTATCACTGAATGCGCTCCAGACCGAAATAATAGGGACTAAGAGACTCTTCCACAAGTAAGCTGTATTTCTCAAACAGAAACCAACAGATTTGGATAATCAAAGGCAAAACGCATATGCCAGCGATTAAGCACTTGCAGGTGTCAGAAATTTGCGATTTACGTACTGATTCCTCCGTAACATTTTGCGAGAAACACGATGGTGCCATTGGTTTTCTCTGAAATCAACACCATAGCTCAAAAAAGCTCTCAAAGTTGAGGTCGTTATGGAGATGATATCCAATGCTACCCTGAGAGTACACCTCTATGTATCAAGTCAAACTCTCCATACAACGATAGGGAGTAAATACATTAACAGGGTTGCCGTGTTTTCAGTTTTGGAGTCCCCATATAAATTGGCAGCCCTGTCAATGTATTTGCTCCCTATCTTTGCATGGAGAGTTTGTCTTGATGTAGACGTGGACTCTCAGGGTAGGGTGGGATATCCCCTCCATTTTGGCGTCAACTTGAGAGCTTTTTTTTGATCTTGGGAGTTGATTTCAGAGAAAACCAGTGGCATTATCGTGTTCTCCGTGTTTTACGCAAGAAACGGCATTTAAATCTTAAATTCCTCACACAGACAAGAGCTGCATTCCCCACGCAGATGCATGCTTTTAGAGATGAGTCAAAATGCAATTTGAATGTCTCCATGCGATTGGAAGATTCGGCATTGCTGCAAACTTTGTTTTCCATCAAAGTGTCAAGTGCCAATGCGTGCATTTTAAAGACAGGCAATGAACTCCAACACAATGTGTTGATAAGGCGCGTCATTAACTCGCACATATCAACCCCTTTAGTTTTCATTTACAGAGATTTCAAAATAGGCAAGTAGCACGTAACAAGAGAATTCATGCGATCCAACACTGCGAGGTCAACGACGTACCTTGACGAGACCGTGTATCGTGAATGTAGAAAGCTATTCGAACGAATTTAAATTTTTTGATCTTCCTAAAGCAAAATCTTACCAGATTCTTAAAGAAAAGTGCTACGGAATAATTTAAACGAAGAAAGGAAAAATTCTGTTGAACTCCTAGAAGACAATGTCGATTTAAAGGTATTTTGGGGCTAGGATACCCAAATCATCGGTAATATAAATCCCGTTATATTATTGAATAAAAATTGACTCGATATAAATGCAATTGCATTGAATATGTCTTGATTTTGTTCTTTTAAACGTCTTTCCATGCAAAGAAGTTCAACCATGTCCATGCTTTATTCATTCATGAATTGAAAGTAAGCAATCTACATCCCGAAAATCTACCGATTTGCCGTAAATAATCGCAGAAACTTGATTTACCAGGTCGATGTACCCACTCGTCAAATTTACGAATCAATTATGTGAGTGCACATATGTAAAAGTCAATATGCTGTAGTCATTTTGGGTGCATCTATTTTTCATGCAACAATAGTATGTAAGTAATTTCAATCCCGAAAAATCTGAGGTCAATTATATTTAATTGTAATTTATATATATCTTTTTTCCCCTTCATTTTATTTTTTGAATGGAGAAATCGAGGTTTCGTTGATTTCTTCGGATTTCGAATACGGTAACTTCTCTTCTATTCGGCCGATTTTTAAAAGTAAGGCCTCTTTTTACTCGTGTTTTAACGGAGAGTGAAGAAAAAATTGCTAAATACGCGCGAAACAATTTTTTTTTTTGAAAATTGGATGAATCCTAGTGTGACGGTGAAATGGCTAATCAAGCGTAAGTAATCGGGAAAGGGTATCGGCCGCGCCGAGACCCACGGCGGCCCAGGACCATTGATCATCGGGACGCCGACGTAGTGATCAGGAGCGTGGGGAAGAGAGGGAAAAGTGGATTCCTGTATGAGCCACGTTTAGCAAATGGTCTGATGAGTCTCGAGGCTCACCACAGATTGCACTTACGGCTGCCCTGGCTGGCCCTGGCTATCAGAGCAGTGGTACCAAATTTTGAAAAGCATAACAGGGGTGTGGAGATCTGTCAAAGCAACGTTTTGAACAAAACGGAGGAGTGAATTTCTCATTCGAAGAGTGCCGAACTGCTCAGCCATCTTCGAATCAGTTCGCTTGCTTCTTATATCTGTATATTTTAAATTAGCGCGGAGCATTCATAGGCTTTTTTTTTTTTTTTTTTTTAAAAAAAACAAGTAACGTAGACTCTTGGTATTCATTGCACAAAAACTAGAAAGCCCCAGAATGAGAAAAAGTTTTAAATTATAATTATTCACGGATAAGTAAACTTTTTACACGCTTTGGAAAATCTCAGAAGTTCGCGGTTGCCACTTTCCGGTAAGGAACTAAGGGACTCGGTTATTGTATCGAGTGGGGGGTCGAAACGATCGCAAAGGCGGTATACTACGTATACGCGCCAACATCACTTATTCTATCAGTTCCTCTACACTGAAAAAAAATGTATGCACTCACGCTTCATAGTATAATCATTTTGTTGAGTGTACGCAGATGGGAGCTCTTGTAGGCAAGTTAGAAAAATAAAATTATTTCTCTCTTAATGCAGTCCGATTGTGCCGATTCGGCATTGTCACCCATCGCTCTTCGTCAAGTGGACATGCTGGTTTTAAAATTATCGTACGTGAAATCAGTTTCCACTGCAGGTACGTGCTCTTACAGATGAGCCAAAAACGGCAGTTATTTTTCGTCTGATATAGCCCGATTGTCTCAGTGCGATCGGGACATTCGGCAATGCCGCCTCTCTGATTTTCGTCAGGTGCCAGGAAAGCGCTCCTTTCTAATAAGGGAATCGCGTTTAAGATCGAACTTAATCGCACAAACTTTCGGATTGGCGTGCACTTGTTGATTGCTCGACGGTGGGGCGAGGCGTCTCCGCTCATTGAGACGGTACTAGTTGCTCTTAATGTACCAGTTGCGCCCCCCTCCTCCACCCCTGTAGGTCCCCCGATGCTCCCCTTCCCCCTCCCGTTCCCCCGTCCCCGCCCCCTCTCGAACCCTCCCGTCCCCTCCAGTCCCCTCCTAACCCGTGGAGCTGTCTCTCGTTCCTGCCGCCTACCGTACCAGTTGCGCCTGGCAACCGACTCTTGATGCACCAGTTGCACTGACAGCCCTTCGCCTTCAATATCCCTTTGAAAAATAAGGGGAACGAATGTGACCAAGTCGGAGAAAAGGGATTATAGTTGGAAACTCACTATTTTCAGAGCGGTATAAACGCGACCATAGCTGAAATTATTTGTTTTCTGTGCCAAGAGTGCTTATCTTTTTCTGATACGGCATTTTTTCATCCAATATATGTTTCATTTCACGTAAAAATTTTAAACAAAAATGTTCATTTTTGTTCCAGATCAGAGGAAAGACAACAATGGAGACTTTAAGGTGCCGCCATGGAGGAAAGTATAGCTGCTCACTTCAGCCATCAATTTGTCTATTGTAAAATTAGTCAACACGTGTCTCACAGTCGGCGAGTTGAAATTTCCGCTTTTGTTCTATATTTTTTGATAAGAGAAAATACAAACCTCGCAATGAGCCAGACAATTTTATAGAAAATATTTTAGAAATAACTTTTTTTTTTTTTTTTTTTTTTTTTTTAACGAGTTACTTATCGTTGAAAATGTAAATATACCTACTTGCACAATGTTGCAAACCCAAGTATGTTTATTGTCTAGTTACAATATTTACCAATTTATTGATGTGTATTGGAAATGGTTGTTTATTCTTCATCAGCATTTGTAGGCCCATCGTCAGGCGGGGAACGGCAGGTTATGTAAAGAAATATCGGAAAGTTAAGACATAACGGTACAAGTGTTGTATCCTGTTCAGAAAAGGCTGAAATATGCACGAGCGGCGAACAAATCAGGAAGTGACATAAATGAATTGATGGGTATGAGAAAAAGGGTCTTACTCATCTAATTGACAACCCCGGGTCCCGTTTTTCATAAAAGAGATACCTGCGCGGGGTATATATTTTTTTGCGGAGTCAGAAAAGTGAAAGAATTATGAAGAGGAAATATGAGTTTCCGGCCACAAGGGAACCTTCTACTCTCTCCCCGTTCTTTGTCAAAATTGACAAACTTTTGCTGCCGTTTTTGTGCTCGAACGTTACTCGACTCTACAGTCAAAATTAATATGTGGAAGACTCGCAATATACCATTCACTCGGCACCTAATCATCTCATATATAGCCGCACACAGGCTTGCTTACTTAGTGGCTACGTTATTTTTGCAATATTCGACCTATCGATACATCGATGGCTCGATGTTCTAGTATAAAAAATTAAACAAAAACTATGCTACATATATTATTAGTTCATTCCAAATTTGAGCTTTAGGTTTTGTTAACTTATAAATCTATTTCTGTTTTTCCAAACCTTTTTTCAGAAATTAATTTATTTTATTTTTAATGTAAGCCGGGACAGAGTTCGAGACAATATTTCAGCACAACAGCTTAATAGGGTATGAAATGAAGTATCCCGTTTTACGTGTCCTCTTTAAATTCGCATTGCATGTAGAATAACACGACGGGAATTTCGATAATGAATACGGAATGAGCTTTTCGGTTTTAACAAAGTTTATGAAATGGAACACTAATCTTTCAAATAATATAATGTTATTGTACTATTGTAATTTAACTAATGTTCAATAAGAATACTTAAACCATCTTTAGGACTTGATTTTCAGACTTACATACCTTTGTGTTAATCCATTTCTAGGATACATTTTGGAAACATGTAATGAAAACATGCAGATAAGTAGCGAGAAAACCTGTGAGGTGTACCGCGGCTCGTTAGGTGTTCAATTTTGCTTAGCGCAGGAGCAAAATTGTTTGGCTTTGCATCTTTTTTGGATTCCTCAAAGGTAACATTAAACTTTCCTCGAATTAGCCTTAAACCAAAGAACATTTGGACTATACTTTGCAATAAGGAAATACTATTTATGGCTCATCCTTAAAAATACCTATCTGCATGGGTGGATGAAAAGGTGGCAGAAAGAAGAGTGAGAAGAATGAGAAGAATGAGAAGAAGAAGAAGAAGAAGAGGAAGAGGTAGAGGTAGAGGAAGAGGAAGAAGAAGAAGTAGTAGTAATAGTAGTAATAGTAGTAGTAGTAGTAGTAGTAGTAGTAGTAGTAGTAGTAGTAGTAGTAGTAGTAGTAGTAGTAGTAGTAGTAGTAGTAGTAGTAGTAGTAGTAGTAGTAGTAGTAGTAGTAGTAGTAGTAGTAGTAGTAGTAGTAGTAGTAGTAGTGAAGGAAGAAATAGAAAAACAGAAACAAGAAAAAGAAAGGGAAGAAATAGAAGGAGAGGAGAATGAAAGAGGGAAAGAAGGAGTGGAAGGAGAAATAGAAAAGAAAAAGGATGACAAAGAAGGAAAAAGAGGTGAAAAAAGAGATAAAAGAGATAACGATTAGGAGGAAGAAGAAGAAGAAGAAAAGGAAAAAGAAGAACACGAAGAAAAGGAAAAAGAAGAACATGAAGATAAAAATAAGGTAAGGAAGAGGAGAAAAAATGACAACGAAGAGGGAAAAGGAGATAGATAAGAAAATAGAAAAAAAATAAGATTAGGAAGAAGATGAATAAACAACAACAACTGTGTCAAGTGTCTGTGTAGGAACATTTACTGCCCATGCGTTTTTTTAAAATGAGCTTGAAAAACACTGAAAAAAAAAAAAAAAAAAAAAAAACTCCGGCCATTGAAGCCGAACCTACGGGCTATATAGACATACCGTCCGCGTTCCGGGCTCAGAGACCGAAAGTTCTGGGCGTAGTAGCACCCGGAACAATTGAAGCTACGGCTCCAGCACCGGGAACCTTCGGCCTCTGAGCCCGGCATGGACGGTATGTCTATACAGCCCGTAACTTTTTTTCAGTGCACTAGTTCTCTACTGCAAAATGTGTCTTTACTTCATTTTTTAGTCATATTTTTCGAAGACGGGATGAAAATTGGAAAAAAGAATGAATCCAGGGTTCAACTTTAAGCAATCCTAATTTCATAATTTTCCCCGAAAGCTCCGTCTCTCGGGCGACTCTATCTAATTTTGACGGGCGCCAACATGACTCTCATCAATCCATGTTCTTCCGTGAGACGAAATTAACGAAACGGGATCTAATTTGGTACTCGGCAAAATGTGATTTGACTGCTCTTCGCAGCCGCCAGGTGAAAAAGAATAATCGGCGAATTTTCAGCGCACCGCACACTGTGACATTAGAACTCAACACCTGGATGAAATCCAAATTAAGATGAAAAATTTAAAATAATGGAAATTTTTATGAGCCGCTGAGTCTATTATAACCCGGTTGGTGAAACTGGTTAAATCCGCATCGAGAGAGAAACGAGCCGTGTGAAATACACCCCGTGATGCTCCAATTCTTGCCCCTCTCAAGTGATCCAATGGGACTGACACGAAAATTCAAAACGCCTCCAAATACAAGTATAGGCAACACAAGCTCCTGGGCGTTCGAACAGTTGCTCAGGCGCCTTCGAGTTGTGTGCGATGCGGGACAGTCAGGAATTCTATCAGCCGTTACATGCAAAAATAACTTACATCACTAATAAACGTTAGTGAACCATCCGACTATTCGGCCGTGTCACCAAAGATTATCGAAGCGAGAGATTTGAGAAAATAGACCCAATACTTAATGCGTGGAAATGTTTAAGCCATCCGCTTTTCGTATAACTTACAACAATGGTTCGAAAAACTATTAACACCCGTTTGAGAATTTAAGAAAACCTTTAGCTGTAGTAAAGAGACTTACGCTCGGTAAGATAGTGACGAACGAATTAATATTCTACCTACCAGTTTCAATGCAACCTATAAAACCTTTATGATGTTTATGAATCTTTGTGTTAATCCTTAGTGTTTATTTTAATTTTTAATTAGTATGATGATATTACCTGAATGATTTCTTGTTACCTACCTTCGTTCGGTTGAATAATTTTCAAGTTTTTGTATTTCTGCGGGTTCACATTTCTTTGTTTTTCTTGATTGCATTTATTACCAACAAGTACGAGTATTTTGTCCGTTTGTTCTTTCTGTAATTGTGTTATTTTTGTGTTAAGTTGTCTCGGAGCTTTTTAGAGCTAGTTTTTTTCTCTATTTTTTTTTTTGTTTCTTTTGAGCTAGTAAATTTTATTCTAAGAAACTAATCTTTACTATTCGCTGCTATTAGTTGATAGTTTCTGTCCTTGTCCTACTAATTTTAAATGTTATGTCTCAGTATTAGGCTACAAATGTAATTATTATTATTTTTAAATCACAATCTCAAATTTTATGCCACCTTTGCGATCTGCCCAAAATATTATTAAGAGCACGAGTTAAACCTTTAATCTGGTAGGGAGAGGCGGGCAACGTGGAACGGGCGGGCAAAGTGGAATTTGGCCTTTTAAAAAAATCTGTCAGTCCTATGGAAACTCTGGTGGTTGAAATTGAAACTAGAGAGGGTACCCATCTATTAGAAACTGTTTCTATGCAAAAAACAACAACATAACCAATAAAAAATGACGGCAATAGAAAACCGGTCCTCCGCAAATTTTTTTCGCGCCCATGAAAACTTATGGGGCCACGGGCAAAGTGGAATGGGCGGGTAAAGTGGAATATGGTCATTTTAAAAAATGTATTCATCCTGTGGTGCTTGAAATGGAAACTAGAGAGGGTACTTATCCATTAGAAACTGTTTTTATGCAAAAAGAAAAACATAAGAATCACGAAAGTAACTAGCCGGCCCTCGCCAGATTTGGTCCGCGTTTGTGAGAGCTTGTTCGTATTTAGAAGTGTCAAATTAATAAATCCATGAATCTTACCTAATCAGTAATTGCTCTAGTTTCGATTTCAAAAACAAAATCTAACTGAATCGGCTTCTCCTTTTAATTATTAATACAATTTCAAGGGACGGTGTCTCGAATTCCACTTTGCCCGACTTAAGTCGGGCAAAGTGGAATCTGGCCTCTTTTTTTGTATCCGATTATTTAGGCGCTTTTTAAAGACTTTTCCGGCTTCTTTTACCTTTTTTTGATAAAAAAGCGATGAAACTTCAATTAGAAATAAACAGAATGTTTTAGGTAGTTGAGACAAATTTTCTGTAGCGCGTTAAAAAAAAGTGTTCCACTTTGCCCGGCTCTCCCCTAAACCATTTTCTCAACTCAAGTTTTGAAATACCTCCTTTGATATGATTTTGTAACCTTTTTGTAAGGTACTTTGGTGCCTTTTATTCGATAACACGTATAAGTTCAAATTATGATTTTTGCTGTTTTAGCGTTTATTGTTACTTACTGATTTTTGACAACTCTATGGCGAGTAGGGCTAATTTCTTAGTAAAAGGGGAATCGTTCGGTTCATTCAGATAAGATCGGAGCAACTTTGAAGAAACCTCGGTTTTGAACATCAGTTGGTCACTGCTCTCTTTTGTTCATTAATTTAATTTTTTATTCAATTTTTAATGTTTCAATTTTTGTAATAATTATGTTCGGTTCTTCAGTTGAAATACTACGGTGTGCGTCGCGCTGCTTGCGGATATTCACACTTTTCGAGTTGACAACTAGGCAGATGTTTGCTTCGAGTGCGTGCTCAAAAGTCGAGCTGATTGAATAATCCACCCGCGCGTCCCGCGTCTACGTTTCAAAGGCATAATGCTGTGCTCTCACCACCATTGCAACATCGCAGTCAAAAACAGTAAAAGTTCTCCAGCGGGCCGATTATTAAAATTGATAGACAAAGCTATAGATAGAGATGACAATAGGATGTGTATTTCTGGAAAACGGAACTAAGCGCCAATTTGAGTTCTTTTTGAGGAAATTAGAATGTCGGATAGCGCGTTCTGACAAACGGAACTAAGCGCCATGGAAAAGTATTGCGGGCAAAAAAAGGTATGACTCTGAGACCCATAAGAAATGGCTCGGAGATCCATAATTTCTAACCAAAGTGACTTACCGTCTACAGTATGGCTTTCTGAGCCATACCTTATTGGTCGTGAACCTATAAGCATGGCTCCACGAACTATACAGGGTGTACCAAAAGTCCGTCCCACCCCTGCTAACTTTTGAACGAATTGAGCTAGGGTAATGAAACTTTGGGAATGTTCCTATCTCAAAGGGGACCGTCTTTTTTTTTTTGGGGGGGGGGGTCAAAATTTTGGTCCCCCCTCAGGGGAGGGTGCGGGGGCCCCTAACTTTTTTTTCCAAATGGCAACCCCTATCTTGTGATACCTCATTCGAAAGAGCATAAAAAACTAAGAATTCTTGCGCAAACCGCAGATCAATATCTTAATTTTTGACCGAGTTATGATATGTCAAAGGTCAAATTTGACCTATTTTCAAAAAATCATAACTCCGCTTCAAACTATCGTAATGAAAAAAATAAAACTGGAAAATTTACCAAATTGTGTCCGCTTTTAAGTAAAGATTGCAGAAATCACTTCGATTTAACTTTAAGGGGGGGGGGGGGCTCGGACCCCCAAATACGTGAATTCAAAGGTCATTCAATTTTCCCGCGAAATAAGCCAATTTCCCCCAGATTTGCCTCCACATTATCTCAGTAAGGTCAAAATCAGTTTAACATTACGTTGGCAAGTCCCCAAATTTCGGGAAAGGTTAAAAAAAAAACGAAGTTTAAGGTGATTAAATTTGACCGAAAATTTCGGTTTTTTTTTAACTTTTCCCGAAATTTGGGGACTTGCCAACGTAATATTGAACTGATTTTGACCTTACTGAGATAATGTGGAGGCAAATCTGGGGGAAATTGGCTTATTTCGCGGGAAAATTGAATGACCTTTGAATTCACGTATTTGGGGGTCCGAGCCCCCCCCCCCCCTTAAAATTAAATCGAAGTGATTTCTGCAATCTTTACTTAAAAGCGGACACAATTTGGTAAATTTTCCAGTTTTATTTTTTTCATTACGATAGTTTGAAGCGGAGTTATGATTTTTTGAAAATAGGTCAAATTTGACCTTTGACATATCATAACTCGGTCAAAAATTAAGATATTAATCTGCGGTTTGCGCAAGAATTCTTAGTTTTTTATGCTCTTTCGAATGAGGTATCACAAGATAGGGGTTGCCATTTGGAAAAAAAGTTAGGGGCCCCCGCACCCTCCCCTGAGGGGGGACCAAAATTTTGACCCCCCCCCCCCCCCCAAAAAAAAAGACGGTCCCCTTTGAGATAGGAACATTCCCAAAGTTTCATTACCCTAGCTCAATTCGTTCAAAAGTTAGCAGGGGTGGGACGGACTTTTGGTACACCCTGTATTATAGGGCTCCTTAATCCATAACTCGGCCGGTAAGTCACTCTTCCCATACTTGTTTTTTGAGTGAGGACGGGATGAGCCCGATGCCCGATTCCGCTGCCAATCCAAGCCCCCCTCTCCCTTCCTCCCCCGATGGCGCTTAGTTCCGTTTGACAGAAATACGTCCAATAGAGATATCAAGGGATTCCATTGGTGGAAGCGGGTGGTTGCAATGGACAAAGGAGGTAGGTAATAGACTAACTAACGGCAATCTACGAGGGACCCGATAGTTAGTCCATCATTTTCTCCCTTAGTCTACAGAAATCACCCATTTCAATGAAGGACAGCTCCATACTCCCTATGTCTTCTTTGTCGATCGCCTTGTCTATCAATTTCAATAATTGGCCCGCAGAGCTGGTAACAATTTTTTTCCTGCCCTTGAATCCAAATAATCGATTCCGGGTGGAGCGATCCGCCTCAATAGCTTTAGATTATTTCACATCGATGGCTCAAGTGTGAAACCATGTCTCTCCGTTTGCAAGACTTTCTGTCGTACTTTATTTATTCTTCGGAAAACTAGGTGACGTAATTTTGCGAAAACCCAAATTGCTTTTTCTCTGTTTGCAGAATATTCTGTGGGAATTTCAAGCTACGAAATTGACTAGTTTCTCCTTGGAAAATAAACTAGGAGCGGAAATTTAAGAAAATCGCATCGGATTTGCAGTTTTGTCATCAACATCCAATCAATATAGGGATATCGTATTCAGACTGGAGGATTCGTTGCTCGGGTTAGCCTGTGATTTTTGATGAGCCAAAATGATAATAATTTCCAACTAAAATGCAGGTGCTCTCATTCTTCAAGTACCTACTCTCTGAGAATAAATTAAAAAAATCGTGCGATAACCCTATCCATTTCGACGGTGAAACTCCTAACCACGTATTTCGTTTGCTGTGTTTTAAAATCTCAGTTTCTATTTTACTTTTTCAAGGGAAACAAACCAACGTCATTCCTTAAACTTTTCACAAAATTTTCCTCGTCGAGAGGAGAAATATTACAAAATTGTTTAAGAAGTGACGTTGAATTGTTTTTCATTTAGAAAAGAAAGTGTGACAGGAAGTCTGCAACGTCGCAAACCGAGATGCGCAGCCTGGCGGTTGTAGAATCACCGTCGATATGCTTAACTTCGTACCTTTCCTAAGGGTTGGATTCGAGGATTTAAAGGTTGCGTGTAGAGGCGTTCAACAATGACTAGAAGGGACGTCGTGTCGTCTCGCAGATTCGGAAGCTACGCAGAGATAGAAGGGAGAGCTGCAAAGCCTAGAATCCGATAAATTAACCCGAGGTGAACTTCCGATAGTCGAGCGGATAGTGACTGGAGCCCCTTGTAAAAGCGTGCGAGTGCTTAGCGTTCGAAACTTTTCTCATTTGAGGGGGGTAATGGTTTCGCCGCTCCGCATATTAACAGAGAGATCAGTGCGGTCGGCAACGAGTACCTATCACTAATTTAGCATCCGACCATGCGCACGTTTTAACTTGTGATTTGTGATGCTAAAATGCTACTTGATGCGCAAGTGTTCCCAGCGTCAAGCGGGAGAAAATATCAAGTGTCGAAATACAGGGAAGTCCAGGGATAAACGGTCAGGCTGCAGGAGCGTGTTCCACGAGTCAAAATGAGACTTTTTTGTAGTATAAAGTTTTTTCCAAAAGTGCCCCCGGTCGGAGCTACGACCTCCCCAAAACAGTAAGTAAATCGTCTTTCCTGAATTTTGGCAATGGTTGTAAACCAAGTCTCATAAAAATCTGTCCTCCTCTGTACTTTTATGTCCTGAATTCATAAATGATCATAGAAAAATCGACATTTCAATTTAAAGCGGGGGTTTGGGGGTGTTTCGACTCCTGCAGTCTGGCCGATTAACCCTGGATCACCCTATATTTACCTCCACCTCGTCGGCCGATAACTCAGACTATACCGGTACGGCAGGATAAGGTGAATACCCATCCTAACCGTGGTTAGGAACCATGGGAATATATCGAAATGCGATCATTTCCATATCTAATCCTGCCGACATGCAATTTCAACAATCGTCTCGTTCATGAATATTGTTTAACATCGGGTGACCGAACATAAAGAGATTGATTTTTTACATGAGGTTGTCAGTCAGGTAGAAAGAAAGAGCCAATAAAGAAAACAAACGAACTAAATAGTGACATTTATGAAGTTCTTCTAACTACGAGCTTAAGTTATTCATCTTATTTTGTATTTGAATTTTGAGAAACCATCTGATTTTAGAAATAAGGATGCGATGAGGGAAAACATACGTAAAAAAAGTATCTTTTAAAATTTGACAACGATATTTTCGAGAATTATTAGCGCTGAGTGAGAATTCCGATACTGATAAAATATAAAATATTTAATAATTAGACGATAGTTGACGTGTGGACGATTTTAACAAAGTCTAAATTGTGGAAAATTGATATTTGCCTCTCATAATAAAGACCAAGTAAGGAATAATTATTAACGACGACTTGAAACCATTTTTCAAAAAACTTTGAAAATCTTTTCGAAAAAACATAAAAATCCTTTAAAATTTGACTCCTTGCCCGGACTCCTAGCGAAGTATACTATTGACCTGCGACATATGCAGGCACTGTATCATCGAACTCGTCAAAGTCAGCTGAATATTGGTCACAAGTTCAGTGCTGGCTGCGGTCAAGGCCCGGAGCTTAGTTTGGAGCTCTTGGAGATGTAGACTGGAGAAAACTTTTAGTTTGGGGAAATCCTAGGGACATTTCATCGGCTCAAGGCTTACCGGACCCTATACCCCGCGATGTGCAATTTTCTTCATACGCTGAGGTCACTTTTCTCCGCCCCGAGTCCATTGGGAAAACCGATTACGGAGCCGAACTTTGAAGAGAGCAGCTTTTAAAAACTGGGAATGAAAGTTTAGTTACAGACACGATGCGTCGATGCGCCCGCATTCCACCGCGTTGCGAAAACTTTTCCCCTGCGTTTAAGCACCTTCGCAAGCTCTATATACCTTGCGCCTCGCTGAGCGCGAATAAAAATGAAAATTGATGAATCCACCAAGGTCTGATGGAAACGATGTCTTTACTTTTATTTATTCTTATTATTCTCTGCACTGCGAAAAAACTTGGCGCAATTTTAATAAGCCTGAGTGCATAAGTTTTGAAAGATCTGTTGGAAAAGGAGAATTTTGTTTGTGCAACTGGATTCTTTTCCCGCCAATGGAAGGAATAAAAACATTAAACAAGCGGGCTCAAATTTTTAAAAAGCGATGTATCATTTAAAGTATTGCCCCTCTTTTCTATTGTAGAGGGTACCTATTTAACATTGCAGAGACTTTGTAGTTATAGTATGCACTTCTATCTCATAACGAATCTTCACTCCTGCCGAATATACGATAACATTATAAAAACAAAAGAGGGAAATAAATGCAGTTGTTGTATTTGAAAGCTCACTATTCGCAATTAATGGACCATTAGACGAAATGAAAAAATTATCATCTTGGTCCACGGTTAAAATATATATATATATATATATATATATATATATATATATATATATCATATATATAAGCTCCGAGACCTCCTAAATTTGCGTAACTAGTAACGCTTATTTCCAGCATTCTACCGAGCCAATTTTTATGATTTTTGCGGCTATCGACAGGCAGCTGTCTTTAGATGAGCCCGCTTTATTCAGATTTGCAAAATATCTCCCAGGTTTTTTATATTACGTGGTAAAGTTGTGAATTCTCCCATTTGAACAATGTATTTTTTTGTCTTATGGCATAGTTCGTTTGAGCGTTCTACTGGACCGATTTCCAGGATTTTTGCGGTTATCGACAGGTAATGGTCCCTAGATGAGCCCGCTGTAACCAGAATTTGAAAATAGACTCAGTTTTTTTTATTTTTTTTTTTTTTTTTATTTTTAATACTAGATGAGAAGATTAGAAAGTGAACGGGAACCGTCAAAACCAAAACCAAAAACAGATAAATAAATAATAAAAAAAATAAAATATGGCTTTCCCTTGGGGGGGTTTCGACGTCCCTCAACTAAATAAATAAAATAATAAAATAAATAGAGAAAAAAGTGTCAATCAGCGCGAACTGTTAAGCGCGTCAGCGACGTGCCCAGTCCGTGCCGTGAGCGAAGTTGAGAGTCAGCGCGAACTTTTCAGCGCACCTAAAAGATGTGCCAAGTTCGTGCCGGTAGCTGCTCAATTGACTCAGTGGAGTCAGGAGTCAGGGTAAGTGATGTAACACGGGGTAATGTTTCACACTTTAGATTTATTTGGCGAGGTGACGTACATCAGTTGTACCCACTCTGCGGCAAATAAATAGGATTTGTCTACTGGACAGGCCAGGAGCCTCGAATTCAAGTGAAGCGCAGGGGGCTCTGAAAACGGGACTGAAATCGCAGCGGCAAGAGCGGCCGCTGGGAAGACGGGGTCCTCCACTCGGCGGAGGATGCGCGCGCATCTGGGGCGCTGGAGTGGGGATGATGCATCGAGGGGTGGCCCTACCCAAGGAGCCGTCAGGAGACAGAGGGCGAGGGGGGTCTACATAGAAATAAGTCAAATAGCACCGCAGAGGGTTGAACATGCAAAAATGAAACTAAATGAATATCTTATGATTAATGAATAAAATTGTAAATGTCTGAAAGTAGATAAAAACTTAAAATAACATAAGTAGGTCAATTGAAACCCAACAGAAAGCTTAGAAAAGGGGGCAAAATTGAAGTAAGCGGGAGATGTTGAATCTTGGTATGTTAGTAGGTTGGATGGTGGATACGTTTATTTGGTTCTTTTAACAATTCAGCCATTAACACCTTAGAGGAGAGATCAAAATATGGTACAGAATTTAAAAATTTAAAAAGTAGGGGTCACAAAAGGTAGTGCAAAATTAAAAGTTAGGACAGGGAAATACTACATTAGATTTGGAGATTAATTCGTTTGAAAAAGAGAGGGATTTCACGAAAATACTTTGAAAAGATGGTATGGAGATCAGAAAGTGGAGGGAAAATTTTGGATCTTAATTGTTGATATGTAGGGCAAGTTATTAAAACATGTTTAATTGAGAGAGGGACATTACAAGAGATGCAGGTTGGGGGTTGGACTTTCTTGATTATATATTGGTGGGTGAAAGACGTGTGCCCAATGCACAGCCTGGTTAATTTTACTTGATCTGCTCGTGGTAGACCAGAAAATTGAGGGAATACGGACATTGGAGGATTTTTATGTTGGCAATACACTGTCCACTCTGGTTGCCAATTTGTGAAGATTTCTCTTTTGATGTACTTGTTGAGGTCCTCGGCTGTGACAGCCAGGGGGAGGAAGGGGCCAGCAGATGAAGCGGCTTCTTTCGCCAGAGTATCAGCTTCTGTGTTTCCAGCAACGCCTACATGTCCCGGGCACCAGCAGAGAGCAATGGATAAATTCAGGGAGAGAAGATGATGTAGGGAATTTTGGATTTGGATAATGAGTGGATTGGAACCAGGGACAGTTTGGAGAGCAGACAGAACACTCAGTGAGTCAGAACATATAATGGCTTTTTTACCTTTTGTCTCTTGAAGAAAATGTAATGCTTGGAGTATAGCAAAGGCTTCAGCAGTGAAAATTGAGGCAATAGGAGTATGTTAGTAGGGTAAGTGAATCGGAGGTATGCTTCTTTGCTACATACTATCCAAAAGCAATAAAACGCTCTGTTCCGTTTCGTGTAAGTCTTGGCGTGATGGAAATGAATGCCGATTTTTTTCAATCGGTCCTTATTGGTCCAATTGCTCCCGGCCAGAGGGAGTTTGGATTAATAAGAGTCGGGTATGAAAATCTTTTCATTTTTTTTTGGTCGTTCTTTTGTCGACGTGGGCCTAAGAGAGCGCGAGGCGTCCTCTGGGGGTTGATCCGTGTAGCGGCCAGGGGGCAGAGCCCCTTAATATACATATATATTCTGCTACCGTATTGAATGAATTGAAAGATATGAAGAAAATCAATTGATTCGTAGATTTTATGAGAACTGATTACTTTGTGCTCATGCCTGAACTTCTTTTCTCACAACAGAAAGTCTCTGTAAGTATAACAAAAAGAGTGCAAGAGCTCTTTGAACAGAAGATTCTGTCATGCAGCACCGACTATTCGTTTGCGTGTGCTTAAAAAAATTACATACACACATACATATTAAAAAAAAATTGCAACACTATTTTTCAAAAGATTGTTTTTCGTTGAAAACTAAAAATTCTATTTTTCCGACCTGACAACCTAACAAAAATCACCCCACCGAAGAATCTGCCTCCAGGAGCCAAGGCCATCTTTCCCCTCGAACGGTTCCTTACGGAAAAGAAAAATCACTGCAGTAGGTTGTTCAATGGGTGTTATAGGTTCGTTCTGCCTCGCGTGAATAAGAAATGAAAGTTAGTGAACGCTACGTGAGTCCCAGACTTTATCAATCGGAGAATACAGCAGCAGAGAAGTGGAGGCTATGGATAGGTGCTCGGCAGTAAACATGTAACTCCGGTGTGAACCCCGCGTAGGTACGTCCTTTAGCCGAACTGAGGTAAGCTGGGAGAGGGACTAATCACGCGGCGGAGTCGTTAACTGTCCCTGGAAATCTGAGGATGGTATTACAGGAGGGAATTCTTTCGGCGCTTGAATGTTTTCCCGATGATGAAGGCAATGAGAGAGGCAAAAAGCGGGCGGGAAGAAAGCGACAAGAAAAAGGGAGTTCTGGAATCCAAAGAGCCTGTGTGGAAATTCGGAAAAAGAAACAGAGCTCAAAGGAAACATTAAGAAGTAATGAAACGCACCCAACTTCTCGAACAATATTCCAGGCAAGGATAACCTTCCATTCCTTCCTTCCTTTTTCCTTTCCTGGCTCTATAAAAACGTAGCCATTTTGCAGCCGAAATCCATTTTTTACATACTTTGTCACGAGAACTGCGGCCAGGATAAACGTTACCGTTTATGAGGAGAAAAGAATAGGATGTCTTTTAATTTACTTAAAATGTGCATGAGATATGGGTACATAATTACTTGAATTTGAAAGATTTCTTACCTAAAAAATTAAACGATTTGAGTTTTGATAAAAATGCAAAGCTCTATTACAGCAATGACTGGACGCAAACGGTGACAACGTCACTATAAGGATTCTTTTAACTTCGAATTGGACGCAAGCAATAACGATAGCATTACCTTGTTCAATGCTGAAGATGAGAATAAATCAATATACGTCGATTTTCTGTGACGTAAAAACTGATAGCGCCTATACCCATGTTTATAAAATTGGAGTCACACTAGTTTCCGTCAAGCTCGAGCCGCCTGGGGGGGGGGGGGGGGGTGTTAAATTTTTTTTTTCCCCTGTCCAATGCCCAAAGACCGCATAAGATTTCACTGTCAAAAGAAATAAATAACTAAAAACAAATAACAGAACATGCTGTTCAAGTTCGCACATTTCGATTACCGAATCCGGACTGAAAGGTGGGTTCCAATGTCATAAACCGCATAACTGCATGAAGGTTCCATTGGAGTTGGGCGATGTTACTCAGGCTGGGGGACCTCGACCCCAAATAACGGACGAAAACGTGCTGGAATGACAACGCCGCTTCTGAGAATCTCAGACATGTCTATTAAGTTCAGTTCGCTGCTCCGTATATACATCATTAAATTGTAAAGGAGCCAGAAACGATGTCTCTTAATACAGGCGCAACTCTCTCCCGAATTAACCAACAAAAATCCTCTCTTTTGAGGGCGTCCTCCCTTTTCTGAAAACTTAGCAGAGCAAGCAACGCAAGCCGAGGGCTAGGAGAGAGGAAAGGTAAAATTAAATTATATTTCACGTTGAATAAACAAACAGGCTAAGAGTAAAGTATTGTAAAAGGGATGGGTCAGGCGGACGGCCTTGAATAAAACACGGATAGGGAATCCGCTCTCAATGTTGGCAGTGAAAGACAAACTCCAACAGAGGAGAGACCACACGATCAGCGTCGAGGACGTCGTAGCTTTATTCGCACTCCGCCGCGGCGCGGCGCGTTCGGCGTTGGGCAACGACCGCGTAATCTACGAAATGCTTAGATTTGAGTTACGCGCGTGTGCCCGGCTCCGGGAACCATAAATACGCTGTACCAACTAAAACCGAGCACATACGTGGGGTTATTCGTGGGAGTCACGCGGTTCCATCCGACCCGAAGGACCATAATTTTGCTACCCTGGCCAGAACAACATAACTGCACGGAGCTTCTATCAGAGTTACGCGACTTCACACCACGTGTTGAGCAAAAACCGCATCTTCCTGTAAGGTTTTCATGGGTGTCACGAGGTTTTATCCGGCTCGAAGGACTATGAATGCTAGTCCACAAGAAAAAACCGCGTATGTATTCGAGGTTTCCATTGAAATTACGCGGTTCTCACTTAGCAAGGCCGTTATAATCGTGCCACTATGCAGGGATTTTTCGTTGCAGGCGCCGCGCGAAAGCTGTGAAATGTGTTTGGTTAGCCAAGAGTGTTTCTATGTATGAGAGCGAGCGGAGAAGTAAGAAGGAAAGCAAATAGGTGTAAACTCGAGGTGTGCGTTTCGAGGGTTTTCCTACCGCGGAGCCCCCCAGCCGGATAAATGCGCGTAACCCCCATGCGAGCCGGACGCAGATGCGCGGTTTTGGCGCCGAGTAAAGCTACGACGTCCTCAATGCTGAGCGCTTACATAAACACTAAGTAGTGTAAGAGCGCGCGCGGATAAAGTTACTATCGGCATCACACAACCTGTTTATGTGCGGAATGTATTAGCCCAGGCGCAACAAAAATAGATTTCCTCCTCCATGTAAATGCCCGCCGCCACCGCCCGTGCAGATCCTGCATTAGTGCCCTTTGAATATTTCATAAACTTTTTTCTTCCATTTTAATAGGATGTTGCCGGTTGCGGTCCCTGATTCTTCTTCAGCCTCTAAAAGGGTGTGTGCAGGATTTATCATGCCTCGATAGGCATCATTGATGGCCGTATTCTCAGTCGCTTTTCAATCAGCTCTTATCTTTTGGGAGGTTTCATGGTCAAGTAGAGCTTAGGGAGGCCCATAATTTGACGGAGTTCATCAGAAAGGAACTAACCTACGTAAAGGAAAAAAATTGAGTTAAGCATGTTTTTGAGTTTCACTAGTCGTATATATTTTCCTGCCAAAAACTCAAGTCGAGAAAAAAAAATTAGCCTGCGTTAAAAGGGGTTAAAGTTTATTTTTTATATTGAGCCTTATGGAGGTATATGAAACTTCAAACCCCCTTTCCTCAGTTTCAGCTTTATGTGAGTTGGTTCCTTTCTGTTGAACTCGGTCCAAATCTTTTGGTCCAATTAAAGTAAGAAGACTCCGGGGCAGACTTTAAGAGAGTTAAAATCACAAATTAAACAATAGAACGTCTCTACCTAATTCAGAATGATTAGGACCAAACAAGTCTAACACAGAGAAGTGGGCGTATTTCTACTAAACGGAACCAGAGACAGGTGGGAAAGAAGGGGTGTGCTCGCTAGTCGAGGGCCGTAAGAATGATTGGGAATTATAAAGCACTAGTGACGTCGGAGGCGACGACGGTGCTGACGCGCGACGATCCGACGACGCAGTAATAGTCCGAGAGCCAGACGACTTTGAGTGACAAACTCGGGATACATGTTTTGACCCCCTAAATCGATAGCCTTGCATGCACTGAAACGGAAAATTTTTGTCTGCCGCCCTCTAGCCTGTGCCATCACCCTCATCTAGGCCCTCAAAGTGGTCCAAAAAACACCATCTGGTGACAAACTCCTGACGCTCGGCAGACAAGTTTATTATTAAAGATCATACCCAGGGTGACTAGAAAAACTTTGTCTGCCACCCTCTAGCCTGTGCCATCACCCTCATCTAGGCCCTCAAAGTGGTCCAAAAAACACCATCTGGTGACAAACTCCTGACGCTTGGCAGACAAGTTTATTATTGAAGATCATACCCAGGGTGACTAGAAAAACTTTGTCTGCCACCCTCTAGCCTGTGCCATCACCCTCATCTAGGCCCTCAAAGTGGTCCAAAAAACACCGTCTGGTGACAAACTCCTGACGCTTAGTGCGGTTGCAGATGTACTCCTGTGTGCAGCTTGTGTAATGAAGTTTGAATGATACATCATTCTCTTCGTTTTTTCGTGTAGAATCCGATTTTCGATGTTGTCAAGTCCAAAAATGATGTTGGTGCCCCCAATTCAAGATGGCGTCCAAAATGGCCGCCCCGGGGGTCAAAATTCCAAAATTTGAGAATATTGTCGAGATTGGTATCCATTTATATGTAATTTTGGTCGTAGAATTCATATCTGGTGTCAAAAAATCGTTTCAACCCCTTAGGGACCGTCAAATCCAAGATGGCGGCCAAAATTTCAACTTTAATGATAATTACCCAAGATGCACCTTTCACTGTCGAATGACGTGTCTTCATTCATGTTAATTAGGTCAGAAAACCTACAAGGGAGGTCTACAATGCCACTGCACCCTATGGAGGGCCAGGGTTCACCCCCTCCTACCCCCAATATGGCCGCCGCGGAGGGCATAAATAGTGACATTCTCTCAGAACGTCATAGTAGGTGTCGATTCCTATGTAACTTGAGGCGTAAATTCCAAATTTCAAGTCATAAATCGCAAATGTGAGACTTGCAATGGCTTATACCCTACATGGGGCCAGGGGTCCCCCTCAACCCCCTCTTCTTTCTAATATGGCTGCCATGGGGGGCATAAATAGTGAAATTCTCTCAGGACGTCATGTGAGGTGTCGATTCTTATGTAAGTAGAGGCTTAGATTCCGAATTCCAAGTTGAAAATCGCAAATTAGAGGTCTGGAATGCCATTTCACCCTACGCGGGGCCAGGAGCAGCCCCCTACCCTCTTCAAAACGGTCGCCGGGGGGGCATAGTTGCAGTGAAATTCTCTCAAAGCGGTATGTGAGGTGTCGATTCTAATGTAAATAGAGGCGTAGATTCCGAATTCCAAGTCGGAAATCGCAAATTAGAGGTCTGGAATGCCATTACCTCTACGGAGGGCCAGGAGCAACCCCGTACCCTCTCCAAAACGGCCGCTGGGAGGGGCATATATATTACATATGCGAAAATTTCAAATATGGTAGATACATTCTTGTCCCTGGTATTTTATTAGCATATAAATATGTTCTACTCCTATTTTTTTGGCCTTTATATGAAGAAAACACTTTTTCCGAAAAACAAACATTAAAAAATTAGCTGAAGTTCTTGTTTTTTGGTAATTTTTATCCCTTGAATGATGTCAAACGCACGACTGTCTCCCGCATTGCGACCACAGACATTCCGACACTATATAGGGTTCCTAGCTTGCACTGTTACAACTCAAAGAGTAAACCGTTATTCGAGAACTTGCACATCATGATATACTGTAATACGTTTCTTTCATTATAAATAAATAAATAGAGGACAATTATAATTCCTTCACAAGCGGATAAGAACGTTCGAAAAAGTTTACTCACGACCGTCACAGCTAGACTCTAGAGATAAATGCTCCTACCAAACTGTTTGTAAGTAGCGCAACCGGAATCCGGTCGGCGTCGGTGATGCCCAGGGATGTCCTGAAGTGGGACGAAGTATTTATCATTACCAGGTTGAAGTTTTTGGTGAATCGGAACAATATTAGTAGGCAAGTAATAATTCTGTTTACTTGGGAACTCACGACCGTCACGCTAGTTTTTTTATATTTGAAATGTTTTTCATTAAAATCATGCGTGCCATGTGTTAAAGGGCATATCCTTATACCAAGATAGAAACCAAGATACCAAGATAGAAATCCAAGAGATCGGTGTCATATGTCGTTCAGATGCGGCTCGTGCAGCATTAGTGCGAACATGACTGTCACCGTCATAACCGTCATAAAGCTGAGTTGTACAGGAAAAACTGTATTAAAAAAAATCGTAACATTGGACCATAACGTTTCAGATCCAGAAATCGTCCGAATAAGAAAACATAACTTCAAGGGAAATTATGAACTTGATTTATCGACTTTTTCACCCTGAAATGTCCGCTATTCCAATATTCGCCCACATAGGAACAGTGAAATTCTCTCAAAGCGGCATAGTAGGTGTCGATTTGTTTTTAATCTGAGGCGTGGATTTCGAATCACAAGTCAAAACATGTAAATATCCCATTGTGACGAAAAAACTTAAATATGGCAACCGCTTTGGCCTACTCTTTGGACTATAAATGCTGCTTGGGTTCATTTTTGTCAAAAGAGCTGGAAATGAATTGGTGATTTTAATGGTAATTGACAAATTTCACGCGTGTTCTTTTTCTATGTACGCAAAGGACTCAGATGGGCGTCTGTTTTTTTCATTTTTAAAAAATTCCCACAAAAATATAATTTTTTTTGCCGACGAAGTATGTATCTGCATTCAGAGATCCTATGTTATTGTTTATGAACGCACTCAGTTTAATTGCAATTAAAACAACTGGACATTTGAGTGCTTTTTGTAGCGCAGGGTTTCGTCTCCTAGTAGAAGCGACACTCTGCAACAAAACGCACGCTCCTGCTGGAAGAAAATCGATTACAAAAAGAACCATCTATTATCCAGTTATCTAATAATGAAAGAACCAGAAACCAATATGAATTCTCTGCGTACATTTGAAAAAGAACACCGGTGAAATATGTCAATCACCACTAAATTATCCGATTCATTTCCAGCTCTTTCGACATAACTGAACCCAACCCAAGATGCATTCTTTATTCCAAGATGAAGGCCAGAGCGATTGCCATGCTTAAGTATTTTTGTTACTTTGAGATACTGACAATTTCTGACTTAAAATTCGGAATCTGAGCCTCTATTTACATTGGAATCGACACCTCACATGCCGCTTTGAGAGAATTTCACTGCAACTTTGCCCCCCCGGCGACCGTTTTGAAGAGGGTAGGGGGCTGCTCCTGGCCCCGCGTAGGGTGAAATGGCCTCAACTTACATGAGAATCGACACCTCACGTGCCGCTTCGAGAGAATTTCACTGCAACTATTTCCCCCCGGCGGCCGTTTTGGAGAGGGTACGGGGTTGCTCCTGGCCCTCCGTAGAGGTAATGGCATTCCAGACCTCTAATTTGCGATTTCCGACTTGGAATTCGGAATCTACGCCTCTATTTACATTAGAATCGACACCTCACATACCGCTTTGAGAGAATTTCACTGCAACTATGCCCCCCCGGCGACCGTTTTGAAGAGGGTAGGGGGCTGCTCCTGGCCCCGCGTAGGGTGAAATGGCATTCCAGACCTCTAATTTGCGATTTTCAACTTGGAATTCGGAATCTAAGCCTCTACTTACATAAGAATCGACACCTCACATGACGTCCTGAGAGAATTTCACTATTTATGCCCCCCATGGCAGCCATATTAGAAAGAAGAGGGGGTTGAGGGGGACCCCTGGCCCCATGTAGGGTATAAGCCATTGCAAGTCTCACATTTGCGATTTATGACTTGAAATTTGGAATTTACGCCTCAAGTTACATAGGAATCGACACCTACTATGACGTTCTGAGAGAATGTCACTATTTATGCCCTCCGCGGCGGCCATATTGGGGGTAGGAGGGGGTGAACCCTGGCCCTCCATAGGGTGCAGTGGCATTGTAGACCTCCCTTGTAGGTTTTCTGACCTAATTAACATGAATGAAGACACGTCATTCGACAGTGAAAGGTGCATCTTGGGTAATTATCATTAAAGTTGAAATTTTGGCCGCCATCTTGGATTTGACGGTCCCTAAGGGGTTGAAACGATTTTTTGACACCAGATATGAATTCTACGACCAAAATTACATATAAATGGATACCAATCTCGACAATATTCTCAAATTTTGGAATTTTGACCCCCGGGGCGGCCATTTTGGACGCCATCTTGAATTGGGGGCACCAACATCATTTTTGGACTTGACAACATCGAAAATCGGATTCTACACGAAAAAACGAAGAGAATGATGTATCATTCAAACTTCATTACACAAGCTGCACACAGGAGTACATCTGCAACCGCACTAAGCGTCAGGAGTTTGTCACCAGACGGTGTTTTTTGGACCACTTTGAGGGCCTAGATGAGGGTGATGGCACAGGCTAGAGGGTGGCAGACAAAGTTTTTCTAGTCACTCTGGGTATGATCTTCAATAATAAACTTGTCTGCCAAGCGTCAGGAGTTTGTCACCAGATGGTGTTTTTTGGACCACTTTGAGGGCCTAGATGAGGGTGATGGCACAGGCTAGAGGGTGGCAGACAAAGTTTTTCTAGTCACCCTGGGTATGATCTTTAATAATAAACTTGTCTGCCGAGCGTCAGGAGTTTGTCACCAGATGGTGTTTTTTGGACCACTTTGAGGGCCTAGATGAGGGTGATGGCACAGGCTAGAGGGCGGCAGACAAAAATTTTCCGTTTCAGTGCATGCAAGGCTATCGATTTAGGGGGTCAAAACATGTATCCCGAGTTTGTCACTCAAAGTCGTCTGGCTCTCTGACTATAACTCATGGGTCCTGTGCGAACTGTATTGTAACGTACCCATGGCTCATGAGTGCCGCATACAGATGGAGCTCAGTTCCATTTGACCAGAATGTAAAATCCCGCTTTTCCATTTCCCCAAAGGGCATCACGCCCACTTTTACATTGTTTCTTATGCAGTTTTCTAGAGCTACTCTATTCGTCTATAGTTCCGATCGTGTTGAGCAGTTTGTTCAACAAGTTCAAGAAACCGAGTTTTGGGTTTCAATCGAATTGCGCGAAAATGGCCGCTCGACAGAAAGCAATAAGGATGTAATTTCAAGGGTTAATGTTTTGTAAGTTCGAATGTGTGCACCTATCGTCGCCACAAGGCTGAAAAACAGTGTACTTTTTTTTGGTTTCTAGTGGATGACACGATGCGCTATGTGAGTGAAATAAAACGCTGCGCCGATCTCAAAAATGTCGCTACTGCAAGGATAAAGGGCGAATAAAGAGATGAGAGGGCGGAAAAAAGAGGCGGACGCTGCAAAAAATAGAACGAGAACGCTGAGTGTACCATTAACGTCACCTCCTCTTTTGCATGCAACCTAACCTCCGAGCGCAGTTAAAATTAATAATTAACTCGAATGAAAATAAGATAATTATACTTATCCGCCGAAGAATAATTTAATAAGCCAAAACGCAAACAGGAAACCTTTTCCGAGTGGTTCCTATCCTCCATTTTACCTTGCGCAAAACTCCCTTTATACTCTTGCCCCAGACTCCACTTCCACCATCATCCCGCTGTCCCTCCTTCATCCAAGATCAGATGCCTTTTTCCAACATTGCCGTGCCAAGAAAAAACGTTCTTTAAAGAGGTTTATGCCTTGTCAAATTTCTTCCAAAGGAAATTTTTAAGAAATCTTGATAACACTCTTCTTTTAAATTTATTGTAGGTAGAATGTATTCCTGAACAGGATAGATTATCAACTACTATTAATGAAACCGTAAAAAATTGTTCACCATCAAAACATTATGTATGTATCCAAAACACGGCAGACTCATCATGAATTTCTAGTTTCAACTCGTAGACGAGAGTCAAGGTTTTTAGGTTCCTGTAAAAAATATTCCGCCCGCCAAAAAAATGAAATCTTCAAAAAAATATTTGTAGAAACACATAGATCATAAGATGGCAATTTTTTACCGAAGCCACCGATAAAGTCTTTCTTCAGATGGAAGAACGTACCGAAGTTTACTTGTACGTTGCCGAATATTACCCAAAATTATTATGTTTCCTACCAAAAACTGTTGAAAATTCGATTTTTCTTCTGATTGTGGCAACAGTCGGTCAGTTTTATAAAAAATTGAATTTCCGAAGTTACTTTTGCAACAGTAAAATTGAATTAAAGATCCTTTGCCCGAGGAAGAACGGTATCTATAGCAATAATGTGTGACCTCCAATACCGTATCTCCACAGCGGCGTTCAAAAATTTCCGCTCATGATTCATTTCTCGAAGAGAAACAAGCGGCAACTTCATTGCTTGAAATCGATACAGGGTATTCTGCTGACGCGAAGAATCAAGGAAGTGTTCAAAAAATTACGTAGACTAGTTTTCCAAAGGAAAAATAAAAAGTATGACAGGAAGTCTGCGATGTCGGGAACGGAGATACGTGGTTTCGCTAATGGTCAACGATATGACAGAAAGGCGTTCGAAATCAAGACTGTCGCCTGTTAGTTGTCCCAAGTAATTGAAAGTCGTTTGAGAAAAGCATGACTGTTTGCGGGGTAGGGAGGCGGAGAAAAAGAGCCCAATAAACGCCGTTCGCCTAGCTTTGAGAAGCTAATTTTATGGAACTTAAACTTTCCGCGAGCCGCACTTGAGTTGTTCTTATTGTTGATTAGGCTATTCGGCAAACTGGAAGTTTTTAACTTGAAGCAAGTTGGGCGACGCTCTGAGTTCTGTGACTGGTAAAAAGTTGCAACCTAGTATTGCTGCCAGATGTTCAACGCCCTGGTCCGTTTCCAATAATCACTCTGTCTTCCAACGTCTTCCTCCCTTTTGATGGGTTTGTCGCACATACAGACAAAGATAAAATAATAAACTCTCCTTAAACGGTCAAATAATTGTACAAATCTAACAGGTTGCACTTAAAAAAGTCTACAATTCACTCCATTACATACAATTTGCGTGGTCCTTGTAGCATGTTTCCAAATTTGTTTTGTCCATAGGCATTTTTTTTTTCTTACTAGGGGGCTTACGCCCTCTGGCCGCTACGCAACCCAGCCCTCTGAGGCCCTTTAAAGTCCGCTCCGCGGACCCCTCCCCTCGTTAATCTAGTTATCTGTTAATCTAAAAAGAGTGGTCTCATCTAGGCAGAGACTACATTCTGTCGGTGACCAAAAGAATTTTCCAAACCATGGAAGAACATTAAATATAAAAAAATCAATAACATATGCTCAGAGTTATTGAGGAAGTCAATAACAATGATACTTTATAATTAAAAAGAAAACAAGTTTGTAAAGAGTGCTTTACGAAAAATAACATGCTTAAGATTATCGAGGGAGTCAATAGTACTGATACTTTACCATAAGGAAGACATTTTTTAATAAAACAAGCCCACGAATCACTGAAAAATCACTGGAATCACTGAGAAGGTAAAATGACGGATAGGAAGTGAATAGGTAGGGTACGATTGGAAGAAAGGGAGAGGAAAATTAGAGGTGGAGTAAGAAAGGTGTTGCGGATTGAGTAATCGCAGAATGGGCAAGGAGGGCTGATGTAGTAGAAGGGGTAGCGCTAGCGGACACGCCCAGCGTTAGGAACCATTAGCATTATGCGACACTCATATGAGATTATGTTATGGAGTTTGATTAGCGACCAGGTTTTCCCTGAAACATTTGCCGCAATGAGGTTGTTCCATCCCCCATTAGATTTGGCCCCCTATCAAATATGGCGGTCATTTTGACTTAGGCCCCCCCCAGAGAGGGGGGGCGGGGGGTCAAAGACAAAACCTTCAACTGCCTATAACTTTTGAGCGAAAAATCGGATTGAGTTGAACTTTTTTTTAAACGAAAAATCTCAAAAAGATCTATCTGATGATACCAGAAAAATTGAAAAAAAGTCAAATTTAATGCAAATTTTTACCAATTTTTCGATTTTTTAGGAGACAAAATTTTCAATTTTGTCGTGTTTCGGCACTGCGCAATGACTCTACTAAAACAAAAACCAGTTTTTTAGATTCTCCACTCAATTTCCTATAAGATGCAAAAAACCGCATCTTGGGGAAACGTTTAGATCGCGAGCTATGGCTTGTCAAAGGTAGCCCCGCGCTGTTCGCATATCCTCCACGCGTCTGCCACCGATCCTGTTGCCCCTCCTCCCCCATCCTAAATGCAAATTAACATTCTACTACCCAGCTTTCGTACGTATCTGCGTTATCGTGATTTCCGGTGGAATTGATACTTTATTTCGCCCCCCCCCCCCCCACCCGGCCACTGGCACTGAAGTTTGCCCCTGCCTACAAGTTGTAATAGTTTTTTCTTGTGTCTAACTGGAGGTATTTGTTTTCTAGATTACACGCTAAAATGAACAGAATAGGTATAAAAAAAGTAATTTCTTAAGTGAATTGAAAGCAGTTACACAAGGATACACACAGGTTACACAAGGAGGTTGGGAGGTGGGATAAAAAATTACCTCAATTCGATTTCGTAGTCACAGGGTGCTACATCAGCAAAAACATGTAACAAGAAAATGTTTATAATTCTTTTTCGCACAATATTTGGAGCACAGTGGCCGGGTTGGGAGGGGGGAGAGAGATAAAAAGCATCAATTCCACTGGAAATCACGAACTTGCTGGATTTTCACGTACCTATAACGCAGATTTATACGAAAGCTGGGTAGTAGAATGTTAATTTGCATTTAGGATGGGGGAGGAGGGGCAACAGGATCGGTGGCAGACGCGTGGAGGATATGCGAACAGCGCGGGGCTACCTTTGACAAGCCATAGCTCGCGATCTAAACGTTTCCCCAAGATGCGGTTTTTTGCATCTTATAGGAAATTGAGTGGAGAATCTAAAAAACTGGTTTTTGTTTTAGTAGAGTCATTGCGCAGTGCCGAAACACGACAAAATTGAAAATTTTGTCTCCTAAAAAATCGAAAAATTGGTAAAAATTTGCATTAAATTTGACTTTTTTTCAATTTTTCTGGTATCAGCAGATAGATCTTTTTGAGATCTTTCATTTAAAAAAAAGTTCAACTCAATCCGATTTTTCGCTCAAAAGTTATAGGCAGTTGAAGGTTTTGTCTTTGACCCCCCGCCCCCCCTCTCTGGGGGGGCCTAAGTCAAAATGACCGCCATATTTGAACGTCTTGCATGCTACTGTATCACTCCTGAAAAGATGGATCATATTTGATAGGGGGCCAAATCTAATGGGGGATGGAACAACCTCTTTGCCTTTATCCCAAGGAACGTCAAATTTACAAATGTTGCTCCCTATTACTTCGTGCAGTGGAAGGTAAGTTACTACCCACATTCAAAATTGAAATGCGGGAATCAATTAAACGTTTCATTCGGGGCAAATATTATTCAAAGGCGGGCGCGGCTCTTAGGATGCGATTTCAAAGAGACGAGACAAAACATTTCCGCAAAGGACAAAATTTTAATCACCCCAAAGCGAAGCAAAAGCTAATGCTGCCACGGACACCAATTAATTATAAATTTAATGAAATGTAAGTCACGTTCCTAAGTTCTCACCTGCCAGATATTCATAATCCCTCCGCGAAGTAATTGGAAATAATCCGAAAAGGAAACATGACCGGCAATTCTGCTGTGCTAAGGGAGAACGCCGTATGAGCTCTTAGACGTTGCCAAATGTCCCCAGATAAAATACGAATTTCGAGGGGAATTTTCTGATATTTTTATTCATATATTTCCAATGGATTCCGTTTGCAATTTGACCTTAAGTACCTAGAAATTTCAACTAGCAATATTCATAACTCTCCGCAAAAATGAAGTAATTTTTTGGGGGTGAATTTGGCAAAGTTTATATGCTCATACTGCCTTTTTCCTCAGCACGGGAGAATTCATTAAAGACCCGGGTAGACATCTTAGGAGGCAAGCGTCGCGTCGGCGTTATTAATCAGATTGCATTGATGAGGTCTGGCTCACGTTAAGTAACTTATCAAAAGGCTCCTAGATGCACTTCAAAATTTACCGTCGAATCGGTCCGATAATACCTCAGTCACTGTCTACTTATTTCCCAAAATATTCGATTTCCCATTATGCTTGCGAAACTGATACCCTCAAAGTTTCGACAAGCCATTCAATACCGAAAATCGCAAGAGAACCCCGATATTTGAGCGTCAAGTTAGAAGAGAATAAGTTCCGGCAAGTTTCATAGGAGTACAAAAAACTGAAGCTGTTGGTGTTCTTATGTTGCGCGAATTTCATTGTCACAGACAGTAGCCTCAATTTTATAATTCTTTTGTGTTCTGGGGCTTAACAAACTGCATTTTGCAGTTAGGAACTAATATTTCTGACTCATCAAAACACCTTTCTGCGTGGAGGATTTATTGTTTCATATTTTGTCTCTAAAATAAGCCAGAAATAGGTATGGCAGTTTCTGATTGCAAAATTTAATCTTTATATATTATTTCAGTCGTGCCGAGAGAGAATGTCTTATCAGTATTTGAGTTACAAAAGATTCTCCAGCGGCTAAAAGAAGTGGCTTTGAGCAATTTAAATTATTTAATGTCAAAAAAGCCGCCAAATGTGCCGCATAAAGAGAAAAACTATAAAAAAATGAATAAAAGCGGAAAAAAGCAGGAAACACGCAATCTTTTGTTTTGACCCATTTTTTACATCAATCTTTTAGAGTCAAATACGTCCAATTTTGAGAGTTTGGTTGCGCACACATCACGCCTCAGCACAGTAGAAGCACAAAATATAAAAGAAAAATTGAGGTGCTTTGGAAAGCATTAAATTTGACACGGAACCACCTTCATATTAACAAAACACACATTATATTTTCCTTTAATACATATTTTTCCCAATCAATTCATGTGAGAATAATCCATGCAGAGTGCGCCAAAAATTTTAAAATCAAGAATTGAAAAACGCTGACCCCGCTTTATATATTAGAGCCTAACACGGAGCTGAGCGGCGCGGCGTGCTGCCGGCGCAAAACCCGCACTGGCGCCTACAACCCTAGAGGGATACTTCACGCATTGCGTAATGCTTGAAGTATCCTTGTAGGTTTGTAGGCACCAAAGCACGTTTTGCGCTGGCCGGCCGGCCGCCCGCCGCCGCGCCGCGCCGTAGCGTGCCACCACGGTGCCTCAAGCAACTATCTCTCAACAGAGGTATTGCACAATATCATACAAAATTGAAGGCGCTGTAGCATATTAAGAATGACAGACATCCTCTAAGAGTACGGAGCAAGGGGAACTTTCCTCGGAAAATAAATATAGATATGACGGCACAAAAAGAGAGCGGTAGTGCAAAAACTCAGTACCTAAGTCCTAACATCCGTATTCAATAACTTTTTGCAGATTTTTTTTATTTTTATTAGAGAAAAAAGTGACTCAATTTAGACTGAAACATTCTTGAGTATGCCGTCCTGAAGATTTTATTTTAAATCGAGAATGAATTGACTGAATGAACGTGGGTCTCTGCTCGACGACTTGACGTCGTGAGCAATCGTCGTTTGTATTTATGTGACTACTTGAAAGAAACGGCGCGCGGGCAAAAAATCGTTGACGAAATCGACGGCGGCGTAAGCTCGCAATCACTCATCTCTTTTCCGGTATCGGAAGATCTCCACCACTATGTTATTTTTTCAAAGGAGAGCAAATTGACATAATTCCTTGGAGTTTATGCAGAATTTTCCTCGCACAGAGAAGAAGAATCACGGCAGTTTTAAAGAATAGCCGTTGAGTAGTTTTCCGTTTAAAAAATGAAGTATGACAGGGAGTCCGCGACGTCGCAAATCGAGTTATGTGATTGCCGACTTACACCGTTGAGATGACCTACAACCGTTTTCACGACCTCTCTGAGCTTGCAGCAGCAGAAAATGCAGGAGGCTGCGTTGCACTGATGATGGGTCCAATTAGACCCGAAACGCGCCTGCAGTACGTTACCTTCCTGAGTGGTCGTAACTAGTGTTGCACCAAACAGAGTGCCTCTTTAAGGGAAAATTGTGCTCGAATGAGCTTTTCGTCTCTGTGTGAAGATTTCCAGTTTTATGGATTTTAAGGCGCTTCGGCTACACCTTTAACTTACTGTCTACACGACTTGTACGACGTCCATCCGCAATCAGTTTGTTATTAAAATAAGTTGAAATGCTAGTGAATATAATTCAATTGCACATAACTTTAAAAACACCCATCCACAAAAGCACACAACGGTGAGAGTGGCTCAAATATAGCATCTCCCGGAGGGAGCATGAGTCTGCCTTTGATGTCCCTTTATAAACTTGGAAACGGTTGGAAACAATTTAACGCCTAATTTCTAGTACCCAGCCTCAAAGGGATTTCGTTAGGGGTATTTTTGGTGCAACTTACTTCGTCTTTTGGCCTCCCGATGATTAGCTCTGACAGGAATAGTGATGAGAGAGCTCTACGTCAAACTCAATCTTCAAAAACGGGACGGAAAAATCAAAGGAAATTTGATATCGAGCAACCCTACGCAAAGCTGGAATTCCATTCTCATGAACTACAGCTCTTCTCAACTTTCTTGGTGTTCCATCCCCTGAGAAACACTCTAATTGAATTGACTTTCTGGAAAATTCCAACTTATCTTGGATTCTTTCACGCCTTATCGATTCCGTCTCCTAATTTTTCAGACTTTTTCGCGAACATTGAAAGTTAAAAAAACCGGCGCTCCGCTTCGCTCCGCGGCGGTTTTTAGGGGGCTTCGCCCCCCCAAGCCCCCCGAGACGCGCGCTTCGCGCGCGTTATTTAGTTTGAATATCCGGCCTCGGTTGTTCTGTCTTTTAAGCGAGCCGCGCGTCCACCGCGGGAAGAGCGTATTTTCCGAAGGGAGGGGCGGGGGCGAGGAGCTATCAATCTTTGGAGGTAGGATTTACGTTTACACTGTTGGAGGCATTGATTATTCGAATAAGGACTTCATGTCGCCAGATTGCAACAACAATCCTCATGTAATGTCTGATATGAAAAAATGTCAACAAACGCTATGGCAAGCTTGAATGACGATGGATGAATCTCCATAACCCACTGTGCGACTATATTGCCGTCTCGTCCACCAATTATCAGTCTGTAACCCACTGTGCGGCAATATTGCCGTCTTGTCCACCAATTATCAGTCTGTAACCCACTGTGCGGCAATATAGCCATCAGTTCATCAGTTCGTGACCCATTGTACGACAACATTACCGTCTTATCCACCACTTTTCAGTTCGTGACCCTCTGTGTGACAACATTGCCGTCTTGTCCGACAACTTTCAGTTCGTGACCCACTGTGTGACAACATTGCCGTCTTGTCCACCAATTTTCAGGTCGTGACCCACTGTGCGGCTTCCCTCCTTTTGCCGCACACCCCCCGCCTAAAACTTTCAAAGCTCGCCATTTTCAAACGGCTCGACCGATTTCGCTCAAATTCAATACCAGCCTAGAACTAAGTAAGATCTTCCTTCTGTAAAAATTTCGGGGGGAAAGCTTCTAATTTGCGCGAGTTATCGCGCCCACAAAATTGAACCTCCCCCAACTTCTCGCCCCCACCATTCGAAATGTATTACTTCGATCTCCGTTTTTTTTTCGCAGAGTAGTAGTCCTGTTCCTCTTCTTTACATCGCAAAAAGTTTCACTCGGAAATTTTTTAAAATGAGGGAAATATAACCAAGCAAAAATCAGAAAAACCACGATGAGTCGGAAATACATACATAAATAAACAGATATATAAATAAACTAGTCGTGATTAGCTCGCTTCGCGAGCTGACACGTCTAGCCGGGGAGTGCCCCTGGACCCCAGTTCTATGCTTCGCGACGAACTTGCGACTCGCTCCGCGAGCCGCCACCGCCCCGCACAGTTTTTAACATTGATGAGGAGACAACATCTATGTCTTAATCTTCTTTTTCACCAAGTTTTACAGAAATTGATGTTCTAGGAGTCCGGACCACGTTTTCGTGCGGGGCCGCCATCTAGGATTTGGAAATGTTGAAAATCTGACCAAAAATGCGAGTTTTCCGTCGAAATACACCTCCTAATACCGAATTTCACAAAAATCGATGGATCGGAAGCCAAGATTGCAATTTAGACCACGTTCGTCATCTTGGATTTTTGAATTTTAAAAATCGGACCGAAAATTCTAATTTCCCGTCGAAATACACCTCCTAATACCGAATTTCACAAAAATCGATGGATCGGAAGCCAAGATAGCAATTTAGACCACGTTCGTCATCTTGGATTTTTGAATTTTGAAAATCGGACCTTAAATTCTAATTTCCCGTCGAAATATACCCCCTAATACCGAATTACACAAAAATCGATCGATACCAGGAAGCGATATAGCATTTTAGGCCACGGTCGCCATCTTTGATTTTGAAATTTTGAAAATCGAACCATAAATTCGAGTTCCCCGTCGAAAAGTATCCTAGATCTCCGAGTTTCACAAAAATCGATCAAACAGGAGCCGACTTAGCATTTTAGGCCACGGACGCCATCTTGAATTTTGAGATTTTGAAAATCCGACCAAAAATTCGAGATCCCCCGAGAAAAATACCCCCGCTTACCAATTTCCACAAACATTCGTCGAAAAATACCTCCTAAAACCTTAAATTTCGTCTATAAGGCAGTGACGTCACGCAACAGGATTGAACCTGTTCGGCGCGATGCGCGTAAACAACCGTGTATCTCCAATGTAATACTATATGGAGAGAAAACTTTTCGCTCTTGCGGGCATCCGAGGCAGCGGATTTGAATGAGAATAATTTTAATCAACTCCTCATTACAATAGCTAAGCGTGTACCAATTTTAAAGGAAATGGCTTCGGCCAATTTTTATATAGGGGGGGCATAGTGAGTGGGAACAGCATATATATATATATATATATATATATATCATGAATTCAAACGGCATGCATATTCGTAATCTACGACCCATGATCGATGCTCATTACATGGTCTTTGGTCCAGGTCTGACATCAGGGGAGAACGCAATAGTGTATTTCCTTCGGAAAATACACTAAAAACCTTGGCGAGGCGCAATTTTCCCATGAGATAAGCCACTTTCCGCATCCCTTCCCCACAAGGCGATTATAAACACGGTTTAGTGAATTGTTTTTTTAGGAAAAGGGAAAAAATGAAATAAGTGTGCACACCAACCTTTTTAGCGTCATTGTTGTTCTCGGAGTGCTTAGGCTGTGGACTCATGGCATTACCATTGCTGACAGCGCTACCTTGTGACAGAAGTTCATCGGAGCCTCTCTGCAACAGAACATTTTTTTTATTTGAATGACTTGCTCTAGTCTGAAAAAAAGACAGAATTACCAGCGTAAATGTCGCGTATAAAAAGTAGACCCATGCCTTTTTTTTGCAATTGTCAAAGTAATTTCTTATTTTGAACGTATCGAGTTCAGACATTCGAGTTCATTCCTGCATTCAGTGAGCTGTTTTTATGGACTTGCACAGCGAAAAAAAAAGTTGTCGCTTTTATGCTATGCTCATGAAAGTTGCTATATTCTACGTACATTTCAAGTTAAGCGTAACTTAATTGCTATTTTTGCGGTCAAAATTATTTGGGCCTAAAAAAAAATTCTGTTAGTATTGTTCCTGGCGACGAAATAGGTCGTACATTAAGAGTAATAGTGTAACTACGGCCTAAAAAAGTAGATAGGATTTGAAATCTTCAATGAGCACTGTACTCAAATCTCTTTTCTTCAAGATCACCGTTCTCTTAAATGCTCAAAAACAATGATGGCTTTCTCTTTTTTTTTTCAATGAAGAATGCGTTGAATAAGACAAAATAAAATCAGTAAAAAAATCAGTAAATCAGAATTCCGAGAGAAATTAGTCGTTGGTTTGAAGAAAAAAAAGAAAAAGAAAAATAAAAAAAAAAGGAATCTGTGGCTCTCTGCAGTAGCATTGATGGTCAACTTCTCTCTTGATACAACCAACACTGAAAATCTGAGTCCCTAAAAAATACAAACAAGTAAAATAAAGTCTAATTCTGATTCAGCGAATTTAGATTGAGTTATGAAATTTACATAAATATGTTTCCGTTGTATATACAATATTTATATACTTACGTTCTCTACTTATACATATAGCATGTATAATATAATATAGTCAACAGTTAAAATAGTTGTTTTGCGATTTATACAATGGAAACATCGCAATTTAATTAATAAGCGTTCTCTGGAATATCTTGTAATTCTTTTTCCTTTTTCTACCAACCCGAACATACCGCTAGGAACACGCATCCAACCATGGAGGTAAATTACTCGTTGCGGTCTACCAGGGCCTGCACCATGATAAATCCACTCCGTAATTGCCTTATAATAACAAGGGCCGTGAGTGGCTAAAATGGATGGGGGGGGGGGGGGGGTGAGGAGGAGGTTGAAATCAAAATGAAACGACGCGACTCGGGCGCAACCTAGTGGCGGCTCCGCGCGGGCGCCGCGCCGGCCCTTCCTGTTTAACCATGCTCTTTGCGCAGCGTAAGCTGGCCCGGTACCCAGACAGCATTTGACTGTCAAAGACTAAGCTTCGCGTTTGGGTCGGGGCTTTATGGACACGACTACCCTGCCGTGCTAAGGAAAAACGCCGTATAAACATTCGATAGTTGCCAAATTTTCCCAGATTAATCATGTATTTTTTAGGAAAGTCACACATTTTTTTCCTCGAAGTTTTCAGGTATTTTACATCGAATTGCGAACAAAATCGTCTGAAAATTTTGAAGCAAAACATTCAAAAAATTTCTGGTAAATTCGGCTTATATGAAAGGAACCCGGCAACGCCCGAAGGCTCATAAGATGTTTTTCCTTAGCACGGCAATACCGGGCCCTGGCCCCGGCAGGTTATTATTTATTCAAATTTCAAATCACCGCCCTCCCACGGTCTCCTCATCACCCTCCTCTCGTCGCGGACCGTCCGTCTCTAAGTGACTCCGAAAGGATTAAAATAAAATCCCGCCCTGCCCTTCCCTTCCCCCTCCCGCCGCCGCCGCCGCCTCGGGCGAATTCCCGAGCAAGTGACGTCGGGACATCTTCATCTCAACTGCCGGATATTTCATTAGCATTTATTACATCGATTTTTCCGCCGGTCGGAGCGCGCCAGTCCAATGAGCGCCGCTCGGCAGAGTATACATACAGTAAGTATTTGCTTACGAGACCCCTTGGCCGCTGAGCATTCTAAGGGGCTGTCCATAAATTAGAGAACACAATTTTTCTAAGTTGTTGACACCCTCCTACCCCTCGCAATGCTCGTCTACGCACCCTAAAACGTTTTACGTAAAATTTGTCTCGGCAGCCCCCCCCTTTTTTTCACGGAGAGGGGGGGGGGGGTTCAGTTTGTATGGCCTCCATCAATTGACATTGCTAGTAAATACGAATCAAATAAATGATCGAAAAATGAATATTTGAGGCACTGAATGGAGAAATTCCTATGTATTAATGGAAATAATTGGTGGTGAGAAAAGTTGTGAAAAATACATAACGACGGTGTAAGTCGGCAATCACATGACTCGTTTGCGGTGTCTGAAAATCTCCGCCTATATATCATTATTTTAAAGGATTAAAAAATTGACATAATTTCTTGAAGTTTTTGCAGAATTTTCTTCGCATAGAGAAGAAAAATCATGACTGTTATAAAGAATTGCCGTTGAGTAGTTTTCCGTTTAAAAAATAAAGTATGACAGGAAGGCTGCGACGTCGCAAACCGAGTTATGTGATTGCCGACTTACACCGTCGATAAGTGATAAAATGAATAATAGGGACAATGAACGGTAGTTGAAATATAGTTGAAGAATGAGAGATATAAAAAGCTGAAATGTCACTTTTATACGCCATACTTTGTATGGCCTCCAACAATTGACATTGCTAGTAAATAAAATCCAAATAAAATGATTGGAAAAATGAATATTTGAAGCACTGAATGAAGAAATTTATGTATTTATAGAAGTAATAGGCGATAAGAAAAGTTGTGAAAAATACAAGTGAAAAAATGAATACTAAGGACAATGAACGGTAGTTGAAGTATAATGGAAGAATGAGAGAAATAAAGAGTTGAAATCTCACTTTTATGCTGTTACGTCACGTAAAGCTTGACACTCTCCACTCTTGTCACGCTCGGTCACAAAACTATGAAGACTCACCGACTCCCGAGGGCGTTACGTAATTTATGGACATCCCTTTATAGGAATCCTCTAGGCCGCTATGCGACCTAACCCCTCTGATTGGTCTTTTCGGCGACGAAAAACCCGCGTTACGGTGTGAGCCCCTAGACGCATCATAGACGTAGACACACCATCTCGAGTCCTGATGTCATAAACTGTCACGAAGAAAAAACTGTTTGTAACATCTTCTATGATTTTTGATCAATTCATTCCCGCATAGTTCCCTCCCACTGTCTCCTATTTGGAACTCAAAACATGGTACACGGTAAAACATTTAGCGGTAGTAGGTATCCACACTCGGAGAATTTTGGCAGCTGGAGCCGAGTTTTGCGGTCCCGGCTGCTGGAATTCGGCAGAATTGCCTAAATCTTGGCAGTACTGCCGGAATTCGTCAGCCGAGACCGCGAATCTCGGCTCCAGCTGCCAAAATTCTTGGGGTGCGGACACTGGCGCAAATTTTTTACCTTGCGGAACCACACCCCTTTGCAGACTTAGCAAACTATTGATTATTTCTTGCAAAGCTACAAATATACCTAGCTTCTTACAACACTGTCCCGGCACAAATAGATTACTCCAAAAAACTGTTAATAGATACGAGAAAACTATACCTAAGAGAAACTCGGAGAAAACTTCCGAACATAGGTGATCAAAATACACTGGTGATACTTCATCCCAAGGCTGGGGCGTTTTTAACTTATTTCTCTTAGAAGCAAAGTACAATACTGTCGTGCTTTGGAAGAACGCCGTATTACCATTGAGAGTTGCCGAATTCCCTTCAATGGAATGTTCATTATGTAGGGAGGTTATGAAAATTTTGCATCGAAAGTTTCAGGAGCTTTAGGTGACATTGCGAACAAAATAATCTAAAGATTGGAAGAAATATATTCATAAGTTTACAAGGAAATTCGTGTTTTATCAAAGGAAATTTGGCAACGCCTGAAGGTTTATACGGCGTTTTTCCCCGAGCACGGCAGAATAGAATCGTAGATAAGCAAGACGCCTGTATTTATGAGCTCCAATATCATTACACAACGAAACTCAAAGGCCCGTTCACCTGTGCGCTAGAAGTATAGTGAGAGTAACTGAGGAGCCGGCGCACAATGGATCGAGTCAATTAGAGAGGTCGGACACGAAATTTTCGGCAAATCCTGCAAATTTTTATATGTTTATTTCGTCGTATTCAAAATGCAAGGGGTGATTCTGGAAGAAAAGTTCACGAGAAAACCAATGGAACCATTTTTAGAACCTCAAAGTATTGTATAAACGGTTTATAAATGTTTAAAGTTTCCAAATTTCGTCCGACCTCTCCTATTGACTCGATCCACTGTGCGGCGGATCGAAGATAGTCGTATCGCGGATAATCGAGACCCTCCTGTATTCATAAGCCCTGATATTGATGCACGACGAAACGCAACGGCTCGTTCGCCCCTGCGCGATAAAGCATGAGGACGCGGATCACGGATAGTTGTATCGCAGATAATCGAGACCCTCCTGTATTCATGAGCCCCGATATCGATACACGACGAGACTCAATGGCCCGTGCGGCGAGGCGGGGGAAGTGAGAGTGAGTGAAGAGCGAGAGCCGTTCAAAAGAAACAATCGGCGATCAAAAGGCGAAGTCGGGATACGGCGGGCGGTGGCGCGGGAGGGTAACGACGAGGAAGAAAGAGGATAAATCAAATTGATGACGGGTGAGGATGGGAAAATCTTGCGCGATAGCATTTATATGGAAATTCCATCGCGGAGCCGGCTCATTGCGGGAGTGCGCGCCGCGCCGCACCGGCGGTGCAAGGGCCCAAGGGCTCACGGGGTGAAGGTGTCAAGGTGCCAACGCCCCCGCATTATCATGCTTATTAGGTTTGTGGAGCTCGGCGTGCACTCAGGTCCCCCATTATGGATTCATCCTCCATAGGCTAAGGTCCCGCTCGTGTAAATTAGTCACCTGAGACGTAAGCAGTCCCAGAACGTCTGTTCCAGGTGATCCAGCACCTTTGAAGCAGACCGAAAGAAAGTTAAGACTCAGAATTTTATCAAACACCCACGACTATTTGTTAAAATTGCAGAATACGTAGAGCAAATTGACAACTTCTAAATTAATTAAGTCTTAAGTTTGAGGTTGACGTTGAAAGTTCACATTATGAAACAGTACTCACATTCAAACTTCACGCTCATGAGAAACCATATGAAACATGAATAGGTCGAATCAGCCATGGAAAACAGACTATATGTGAGGCAGAGAACTGAGGCTCGGTTTCACAAACTTTTTATCCTTCTACGATAAAAGGGAACATAGATTTTATCCGAGAACAGTTAGCACACCGGAAAATTCCTCCATTTTAAAATATACATTTTCAAATAAGTTCTCTTACAGCGCACTCTGACGCTCTGCGACACCCAACGCTACAAGTGCCTACCTTCCCAAAGGTTACCAGGCGAGGGTCATCGCAACATCTCTTCGTCGACGCCCTGCCGCCACGCCGCGCCGCCGTCCCTGCATGGGACGTCCCCGTCGGCTTCTGCCGGGGGGTACCGTACCCCTTCACCCAAACCTGGTTTGGGCACCTCCAACCTCTCATTCGACATTATTATTCGCACAAGTCCACGGTGCTACGCTAATTGCCTGGACATGACGTCGTGCACGATACTACTTTTAACTTAACCGGGCGCATACTTTTATTACGGACAAGGTTTAGGGAGGGCCCGCAGCCCACCTTAATTGTGTGCCCTGTCTAGTGGTCCATTGAAATTTAGTTAAGGCAATTATAGTTTGAGACTACACATTTAGCAATCTGAAGAAATACGCACATGACCGCTTGTGGAAGAACGGACCAAAGTTCACGAGGGCAAACTTTCCAGTAATGCCCAGTTCACACTAGATCGGAAATTTGCACGGGCAATTGTCAATAGTCAACGATCGATAAGTATCGGGATCGCAACAAACATTAGTTACTATAAAAATAATTGCATAAAGAACAAAAAAGGAAAAAAAATATTAATAATAGTAATAATAATAAGACAATATAATAATAATAATACAAAAAAATATAGAAAGGTACGTGGATTTAGGTAATGAAATCAAGGTCATGTGGAAGCTGCAAGAAGTCCACATTGTTCCAATCGTAATCTCGAACACCGGTGTAATACTAACCAGGCTGAGTGTTGCACTGAGACAATTGGAGGTCCAGGAGAACATCATACAGAGAATGCAAAAAGCTGTAGGTAATTTTAAGCACGTGCAATATGGTACGGAAGTTTTTATCGCTCTAAAACAAAAGTATCTCATACACGCACGACATCACGGCTGTTGAGCAACGACTGACGACTACACTTTTCAGCTCACATTTTTGGCGCGTGAATTTGACAAAAAGCGATTTCTGTTGAGTCTGGGTGGATGATATGGTAGTAGAATTTTGACGGAAGAGTCTCTAGTGTCGTAAGGAGTAATTTATGACCAATTCAGACTAGTTTTTTGCCACGGGGCGTAAAATTGAAGTTGCATCGTAATCCAGCAAATTTTATACCTACCCTGAAAAGCCGGCAGATACCATTCTTAACAGTTTTTTTTATCGAAACTATGTTATTAGAGCTGCTAAAATAATTATTAAAACAATTTTTCTTACAAATTCAGTTTCTATTTACCTATACGTAAACGTCCATGAATACTGATATCCAATTCACCACCACCTCCTGAACATTCTCTATAATTTCTGAGGCTTTGAAACTTGTAGATACCAAGGGACTTAACTCTGTTCATCTCACGTATTAGGGAAACCAACAGAATGTCGGAGAACTTTTCTATTTGGCTTTCAAGAGATTCGAGAGAAAGAGGGGAAGATGCAGATCGATGGAAGATGGGGATAAGGAGTAGCGACCGATCACAGGCACCGCACTGGGACTTGGGAGCCGAAGGTAGAATCTGGAATCAAACTCGAGGTTTAAGGGTTATTAAATTTTCCGGGTTTACCATCGGCAGGTGAGTGGGATTCCACAAAGGAGACCCTAAGTCATACGCTCAACCAACTATAATCCCAATTCCCTGGTAAAATTATTATTTCACCATCAATCTTGGCATTTACGATAAATGTTACGGGCTCATTCTCCGTCATTCTCTCCGAGGAGTTCTTGTGGAGGAAATATTAATCAAGAAAGCGCGTTCGGAAATGTCAGCAGCAACGTGTAACTTGTAAGATGCTCGGCACTTGACGCTGACGGACTCAACGTCAATATGAGGCGGGCCAAACATCGTTGCCAGACCCAAATTGTGCTGACAATCACGACTTTTTTCTGAATAATGCAGTGTTGAGTATCTAAATTTCACCCAGTTCAACAACCTTACCGGGCAAATGGTTGCCAGATCGTGGCAAAAATGATAATTTTCCTATTTTCAGATAATGTTAAAAATGCAAATTTATTGGCACGATCTGGCACCTTCAGGATCAAGGAATTTTAACGCTCTTTCCACTCAATCTGCGAATTCAATGATAAATGCTTACAACTTTCGGTGCGATGAAATGATCGTACCGGCGCGCGTTTGAATGGGAGCCCAAAATACGGACTTGGACTCGTATTTCGTGGGTTAATATTGCTCAAAAATATCGGGGAAAATTCCTGTGAACTCTGTGCACTCTCTAGTTTCCAAAACTGCAAGAATTACGAATTGCTGAACAAGCTCATTGGATTGATTTTGTATAACTTGAGAGTATGAAGAATCCAGGAATGTGGCACACTGTCAAAGGCTTTACGATAGTCTATATAGGCCATATGGAGGTTGCGGGTTCTTTTGTGTGCTTGCCGTAATACTACTGAGTTGATGATTAGCTGTTCTTTTCAACCCATATGATTTTTGCGGCATCCTTTTTGATGTTCGGTCATTATTTGGTTTACCTCGACGTGTTTGCTGATCTTGTTAGCTATACATGCTGTAATAATCTTGTCCAGCGTTGATAGGCAAGTTATTGGCCTATATTGAGAGGGATCTTGCGTATTCTTACTTTTCGGTTTCAAGAACGTGATTCCTTGGGTGAGGAATTGCGGGATTTCCGATTCTCCACCTATCACCCTTGTGGCTTGGTCTGCAAGGAGTTGGTGCAGGGTGGTAAACTTCTTGTACCAGAAATTCTGCACTCGATCTACTCCCAGGTGTTTCCAATTATGTAAATTCTTGATTACTTCCTTCAGTTCGATGATATTGAGTTTGACTGCCTCGTCTTCCATCGCGGGTAGTTGCTCACTTGAGCGTTCTTGTTCTTCCAATCACTTTGCTTCGGTGTTATGTCTCTTATTTTGGGACCATATGGACTCCCAGTATTCGGTTAAGGCTTCTTTCGTAGGTAGCTCCTTAGCTGATTCGTCTACTTTATTAAGGCTCTTGTAGAATAGCTTCTCGTTAGTGTTGAAAAGGTAATTTTGCCTTTTTCTCGCGGTACATGCTACGTATCTACGTAATCGTTTTGCCCTCGCAGCAAGCTTCTGCTGGATGGTATCGATACATTCTTTCATATTTTCATTCTTCCCTCTGTACTTGTCATGCAGATCGTATCGCTTTAAGATTGCTCTCACTGCTCTGTCAAAACTGCCTGGCGTTTTGCCTCGGGAGGCTTCTTTGAGTCTGCTTAGATTGGCTAGTAGTGCTTTGACTTGCTTTCCCAACCGGGATTGCCACTTGGGTTTCGTTGTTCTTCTTCAGGGCGTGGATTCGTTTTCAAGTCTGATGAAGTTATGTCTACGCGCGACGGTTAGCGCAGCGACGTACACAATCGTTTGTGGTTCTTCGAGGTTGGAGCTCGCGTTTGCGTACCGCGGGACCATTTCTTTGTTCAGCTTGTGGACGGTCTGATAGATTTTCTTGGACATATTCATTCTCGGGATCATCGGCCTTCCGGCCGGGTCAGAGCCGGCGTATTTTGTTAATGTTTCGTTGAATAAATAATCTAATGCTGTTAGCTCTGAGACTCAGAGCTAACAGCATGTCAATGAGACGCATGAATGAGACTCAGAGTCTGAGTCCTCATTCCGACTGTCTTCGTTTACATTTTCGTTTAGCCCTGGTTCGTCTCCTACAGTTTCTGCCTGTAGCTCTCCAGCTTCTACAGGTACCTGCCCGTGGCCGTGCTGGCTGTGGTTAGGTATCTGGTTCTTCCTGACCCACCTGTTGCTGCCCTTCCTGGCTGTTGTTGATACCTGGTTGTTCGAGGCTTTCTGCCACCTCTTGTTTTATTTTGTCTATCACTGCCTGTGGTACCAGTTTATTGGCAACTATCACTCTACGTAAGTCTGCAACCCGTTGTTCTGTTACATTGCCTTGCGGGTACCGTTCTATAAATTTCTGATGTAGTGTAGTTCTGTATCCTATGATTTGTGTTTCTGCTTTTGTTACTTCAAAGTACGTTCGTATGCCGAATTCGTTCAAGTCGTAGGTCCATTTCATACGTTGACGTGGTTTTCCCGCTTTTGTGGTCCCCTTTGCGGGTGATACACGTTCAGCGGCAGCAGTTTGGGGCTCTTGTGTACTGCTTATACAGGGTGTGGCTGTAGCTGATTTGTCGACCATGTTTTGCCTTTCATGGCCGCCATTGTTTCGCGAGCTGTCATTCCTGGCGATGGCACTTGAATGGTCCTCGGGCAGCGGTGGATTATTGAGGTTGTTCCTCTTGCTTCCTGTCTCCATTGTGGGCGTTTATAAGGAGCAACTAATCTGGTGGTCGATATTTCTGTAATGAGGTTTGTTGTAGAATTCCATTTTGTTCCCACGAGTAAAGGAGGATTTTAAAAGTCCACCCAGCAGCCTCTACGCCAGGTAAGGCCCCTTTTACTTCAGGAGGTGGCTCGTTATCCCGAAGGCACCGTTTTTAGACACCAGCAGAAGCGCTCTGGTGCCAAGAGACCCGATGAGCACGGTTCGCGTCACACCCCGGGTTGGGCTTTTCAATAAGTACTTCTGGCCTCAAAGTGCGTGACTGAGAAGTGACTCGGGAAAGGAGGTGCGTGAATACCCAAGACCATAGACAGTGCTCCCTGCTTATCCCTGCTTATTACAATTATCATTATTATTATTTTTCAGAAGTACTTTTCTCACAAAAATACGTTTGTGGAATGAAATTCATTGAAAGACAGACCGTAGTCAAGTCTTTCAAAGCTAGAGCCTTTTAAAATTCCTAAAATTTGATTTAAAAACGCTAAAATTTGATTTGAAACTGCTAAAATTTGATTTAAAATTACTAAAATTTGACTTAAACATGCTAAAATTTGACTTAAAATTGCTAAAATTTGAATGTAAAAATCACAAAAAGGTGTTAAAATCGAAAAAAAGTTGTTAAAATCGTGAAATTAAAAATTTACAAAAGATTGTTAAAATTAAAGAGCATAAACCATAGGTTAGCAGTCGGCCACATTATCAAAAATAAAAATACAGTCACTGCCCTGAGTTTAGGAAAGATCTAGTGATATTACAGGTGTGCAGGATAACAGCTTTCTGGCTTTGGGTGTGAACGTTTTCACCTAAGTGGAGCTGCTTCAGATGTCTCAGGAAAGAATGAGGAGTGATCCCCGTGACGGATATTATAAATGGTACAATAATTACTTCTTTAAGCTTCCACAGTCGCTGTATTTCAGATGCTAAGGGCAGATACTTTTCGATCTTATCTCTATACTTAGCATCTACATTGGCATCAGCAGGGACTGAGATATCCATTAGGTGAGCAATGCCCTGATTTTTATCTAGAAGGACCATATCTGGCCTATTGTGCGGGATGGTCTTGTCGGTATAGATGGTAAAGTCCCAATATAATTTACAGGCATCATTTTCCAGCACTGACTCAGGATTATATTCATAATACGGAGGCACACTGTCCAACAGGTTACGATGTAATGAAAGCCCTTGGTGGATTATTTTGGCTACTGAGTTATGTCGGAGGTAACTGTCGGATGCTAGTGTCGACGTCTATTTCCATATTTTCTCCGTGGATGTATTTACCTTTCTTGAAGGTTACCTTGGCACACTTATCTAGGCCAAATTTCATACCTATGTCGTCACTCAATTTTTTCACCGTCTCTAGTTGATTTTGCAGTTTCTCGTCGCTGCTGCTGAACAGTTTCAGATCATCCATATACAGGAGGTGCGTCAGTTGTTTATGGCCTGCCTTGATGTTATATCCATTGTTCATGTTGTTTAGTCGTGTAGAGAGGGGTATTAATCCAACGCAGAACAGAAGGGGGGAGAACGCGTCCCCTTGGTAGATTCCTCGTCTTATTTAAATTTCAGAGGTGACAATGGACCACTAGACAGGGTATGAAATTCAGCATTCTGATACATGTTTCTCAGCCAAAATTTTACGTAGAATACGTTGCACACAACGAAAATTGCCAAAATCAACTCCTGACAAAGATATTTATTGATTCTTGATGCGTGAATTCAAACCACCCGCTCATGAAAACTCAATGCTCTACGTGATTCACATCGCGCGCTAAACGTTATCATGACAGTCTCTGCGATATAAAAATCTAGCGACCTCAATCTTGACGCTTTGGCTCAGTTATAGCAAATTGCTAATAGTTTGAACAACACATGGTGGGAAATGAACATTGCTCGATTGAGGAGCCTGCTGAAACCGTTGTAGTGGGCGATTTGACTCACGTAGAGCTTTGAGTTTCTTGTGAGCGGGCAGTTCAAATTCCTCGTAACCAATGTGAAATAAAAACGTTAATATCTTCGTTAGGAGTTGCTCTCAGTAATTTTCGTTGTGTGAATCTTTTTCTACGTGAAATTCTGGTTAAGAAAGATGGATCAGATCGCTTAAATTCGTACCTTGTCTAGTGGTCCATTGTATCTGTTTTTCCTCTTAGTTGGATGCATGTTGACCAGTGCTCCATCATGTTCTTACAGGCGTTTACTATATTCGGGTGCACTCCCATGAGTTCCAGTGCACGGATGATCCAGCTGTGGGGCATGCTGTCGAAGGCTTTTTGGTAGTCCAGCCATGCGATCGATAGGTTCTTCTTGTTCTTCCTGCAGTCCTCAATGATGGTTTTGGATATTAAGAGTTGGTCAAGGCACCCTTTAGCTCCTTTGCGGCACCCTTTCTGCTCTATCGGGAGTAGTTTGGCACTTTCTAGGTATTTGTGCGTTTTTCCGGCCATAAGTGCCGTGAAGATCTTATACGTTATGTTGAGGCAGGTTATGGGCCTTTAGTTTTTGGGATGTGCCGTTTCTCTATTCTTTGATATTAGATATGTAGTCCCTTTGGCTAACCATAGTGGGAATTCTTTCCCGTTCAGTAATTTATTGTACTCGGCTGTTAGGTACTTATGGATGCTAGGGATTTTTTTGAACCAGAAGCTTTGTATCTTATCTGGGCCAGGTGCTTTCCAGTTTGCAAGGTTTTTTATGGTAGTTATCAGTTCATCATCATCGAGATCTGTCCATTCCATTAGGTTGTTCGTGACCTCTGTGTCTTTGATCCACCCAGCCTCCGAGTTGTGCTGAGTAGGGACTCCGTAGATTCCTTTCCAGAACTCTTCCACCTTTTCTTTCTCTGGGGTTTCACCGATGTCAGAGGAGCCATATTTGATGTTCCTGTAGAAGCTTTTGCAGTTGGTTTCGAAGCTTCTGTTGTGAGAGAATTGATTTGATCTTTTCTGGTATCTTCTTATTCTTTGGCTAAAGACAGCAATACGTTGCCACAGTTGCTCCATTACATTGTCTATACTGCTTTCTTCTCCCTCCGCGGTGTATTTATCCAGGATTGACTGGACTTTGTGGGTTGTCTGTTGTCCTTTTTCCTTGCTCGATATTTTGAAGTTGGCTAGTACTGAAAGGTTCCTCCTCAGATCTTGGATTCTGAACTCAATTCTTTTTTGCCATAAGGGCTTACTTTCTTTCTTGTTCATTTTAGTTCCTTTTGGGCCGTTCGACTCGTCACTGATTGTGAGGGCTGCAGCGTAGAGAAAGCAGTTGATTTTCCACAGGTCGAGATTTTCTTCGCTCTTAAGCATACTTTGTACTTCATTGTTAGTTTATTATTATGATCTCGTTATTTATTATCATCATCATCATCATCATCATCATCATCATCATCATCATCATCATCATCACCATCATCACCATCATCACCATCATCACCATCATCACCATCATCACCATCATCACCATCATCACCATCATCACCATCATCACCATCATCACCATCATCACCATCATCACCATCATCACCATCATCATCATCATCATCATCATCATTATTATTATTATTATTATTATTATTATTATTATTATTATTATTATTATTATCATTATCATTAATATTAAAATTGATACTGTTATCATATGATGTTCAAGGAAACTTTGAGCATGCCAAAATGGAACACTTTCACAAACCATGAATGAAATTCAACCGTATGACCACTGACCGAGGGCTTCATTTCAGCCACATTTAAAGGAGGATTGATATTCGAATAATACAGTAAAATGTTCTCACATTGATCGAAATTGAGCAAGATGGCATCCCATGAGATAAAGAGTAAAATTATGGGGAGGAATGAGGGGAAACTGTTCTAACTGTCCCTTGCAATCAGAGACGGATCCAGCAATTTGGCAATACCGGATTTCCTCCATTTAAACCTATGCTAAATAATTGATCCTTGTCGGAGCACCTGGCCCCTTCAAGAATCGATATATTTCCATAGGTTTAAATGGAGAAATGACAATGCTCGCAATTGGCGCTCTATGTGAGTAATTGAATTGACAATTGGACCGCGTTTAACAGAAAGGAACCAAGCCACATCAGATATTGCCAAATTTAATTGAGCAATTTGATTTTTTACATGAAATCGGTTGTGCGGATTTTCGTGCAAATCTCAGTGAAAATTCTCCATGGTACGAGGCAAATTCCTTAAAATTTTCAAAGATATCTGAACAAACGTTCTCTCGTAAGAAATTTAATTGCCCAGTTAAACCAAACCACATCAGCTATTGCCAGCTGATGTGGTTTGGTTCCTTTCTGTTAAACTCGATCCAATTAAAAGGTACGATGTCACAACAAACAATACAAAATACTGATGAAAAACAAGAAAACTTTCAGACGACAAAGACAGACTTTCAACAGGATCTGAAAACTGTACGTTCGGCAGCAACAAGACGATGAAAATCACAGACTTGGATTCAAGTACGCACTGTTAAAAGCACTTTCCTCATTCCAGTGCAGTATTGGATTCATTTTCTCCCGCTCATTCGTTATTTTAAACGACACGTCGCAATCCACCCATCTTCCGCGCGAAGACGTGAAATTGCTCAGATTCATTCATAGCTTGAGCCCGACGCAATCTGCGACTTATACAAAAATGAGCCATGAAATAAAAGTAGAGTTTCACTTTTTTCTGTGCTTCCTATCTTGTTATTTGCATCGCAAGAGGAGAAAACCCGTGTTTTTCATTTCAGAACTTCGTCTTCCTTTTTCCTTATTTTCTTGGCAAAAAAATCATGTCCCTACAACGACCCTCCTTGATATCATTTCCCATGAACAAGTCGGCGACAATCTATATTATACAACTACAAGCAAAATCTTGGAAGCACTATTTCTGACGAACTGCCGGACCGATAAGGATGATCTTTACATGTATGTCATCTGTAGTAGATGTAGATGTGCAAAAAATTATGAAACCCCGAACTTTTAATGTTGTAGAGCTTTTAAAGCTCATGTCACTTAAGTCTAATGTTAATAGCGTGAGAGATACGTCGTTTCCGCTGGAAACGTCAAGGTGTGGGATTCTACCTGAGTGACTCGAATAAACAATAAAACAATGGAAAAGCTCGTGAAGGGCTCCTCATTCGAAGAGTTGAGGAACAGTGCATCGCTCAGGGTTCAAGGTTCAAGGTCCAAGGTATAAGATTTACCTCAATTTTTCCTGCGTTCTTCCGGCTTCGATTTACGGCATTGGTCAATTTACTTGACTGCTGAATTTCAAATAATATTTACAGCAGATACAAAGTGAGAAGGCAAGCGTTGCGTCGCGTCGGGTCGGACCAAATATTATTAACTATTAATTAACGGTCGAGTCCTTTTTTTTTTTTTTTTTTTTTTTTTTTGTAATTAAGTTTTTCAAAATATTACATTACATCATCATTATTTACAAATCTGAGTGTTACGTCAAAAATTTTGAAATCGATTCAGCTCGAACACAAAATGGTGTATTAAAATGGAAGAACATTTTTGCCTATACATAGGCGTATAGAGCCCGCGAAGCGGGCCTGAGGGCGCGAGGCGCCCTCCCGGGGGTTGGGCCGCGTAGTGGTCAGGGGGCAGGGCCCCCTAGTAGTTTATAGAGACCAAGAGACCTTAGGGTTGAGGGCAGTAATAAATTTGGAGGTCAACACTCAGATTGGCCCGATAATGATTGGTGATCGAAACGTTGAAAGCTCCAACATACAAAACCCAGTTTGACAACCCCGCTATGCAAATTGCTTCATCCGACTGATATCAGTCATTGGTAAACCAATGAATTGTCCATCTGGTCACCCATTTATTAATTACCACCAGGCAGAAAAGAGTGCTGACTGACTGATCTCTTGTTGTTCAAATTGCCAAAATTAAAAAAGCGGGTTTGAAAAAGAAAAAGCAAGAAAATGACAGTTGGCAAGGCTTCTTCCTTCTCCGATTTTTGGGGACAAGTAAACATTTGAGAGTGATCAAAACATGTAATCTATAATTCACACACTTCTGGGTGAATACTTTCGCCATCTGAAAATATGTAAAGTAATCAATACTGATTGAGTTAGGCTATCTCACTCAGAATCGATTTATTTTTGTAATGGATTCGAAATAGAGGGAAAATAAGTGTGTTAACTTGCAAAAAATGCGTAAAGAACATTGCCCATTTCATGAAATGGGCAAAAATCTGCCTATTTTATGAATTTGCAGGGGTCTGAAATTTGATGAATTTCCTGTTTAAGTGGAATCCTCTGAGTGAACTGAACACGAAGATACCCTTGATTCATAAATTGAGCAATTATTAGAGGAGATATGACAAAATAACCGATTCTGCTAAAATACATGTGTTTAAATGGGAAATGCCGCCAGATGACGTCACAAGGCGGCACATTTTCTCACTTTTAAATCAATTTTTCTCCAATTTCCCATGTCAGAAAAAAATTATGAAAAATATTGCGAACTCAGCTCATTAGGCACTTTCAGATGAAGCAATAAAAAAATTGCGTGCAAATTCTCCATTACACGATTTGTGCGTAACATACATACAGGTTGATCCAAAAGTCCCTTCCACCCCCTCTAACTTTTTACCTAATTGAGGTAAAGATTTGAAACTTGGGGGATGTTCCTAGGTCAAAGAGAGCTACTTTTTGGCCCCCCTAAAATTTTCAAGGGGGCCCCCCTTGGGGGGCAACGGACCCCAACGTTTAATTTTCAAATGGGAAGACCCCCTTTGTAATAGCTCGTTCGAAAGAACATAAAAAAAGAAAACTTTTCGCGCAAACCCGAAGTCAATATCTCAAACCGTTTCAAAATGGCGGCCGGTTAAAGTTCAAAATGGCCGAAAATTCACACCGGTTATTTGTCAATGGAATTGCGCGAAAATCGGTGTGTACGGGTCTTTTGACACGAGAGAAACAAATTTGACGTTAGATTTTCAAAAAACCGAAATTTCCAAAATGGCCGCCGGTTAAAGTTCAAAATGACAAAAAATTGATTTTTTTAGAAATCTAAGTTCAAATGTGTTTATCTAATGCCAAAATACTCTCAAATTCCAAGTTTTAGGCAAATCCATCAGCAAAAAACCGAGGCGACAATTTTCGGCCATCTTAAACTTTAACCGGCGGCCATTTGGGAAATTTCGATTTTTTGAAAATCTAACGTCAAATTCGTTTTTCTCGTGTCAAAATACCCCTACATACCGATTTTCACGCAAATCTATCGACAAAAAACCGGTGTGAATTTTCGGCCATTTTGAACTTTAACCGGCCGCCATTTTGAAACGGTTTGAGATATTGACTTCGGGTTTGCGCGAAAAGTTTTCTTTTTTTATGCTCTTTTGAACAAGCTATCAAAAAAGGGGTCTTCCTATTTGAAAATTAAAAGTTGGGGTCCGTTGCCCCCCCCCCGAAAGGGGCCCCCTTGGAAATTTTAGGGGGGCCAAAAAGTAGCTCCCTTTGACCCAAGAACATCCCCCAAGTTTCAAATCTTTACCTCAATTAGGTAAAAAGTTAGAGAGGGTGGAAGGGACTTTTGGATCACTCTGTATATACATTAGAGTTACTTATACTGTGCGACACCTGAGCTAGCTACAGTGGTGTTAACGTATCGAAACCGACGGAGGATAAAAATTCACCACTTTGAGGACTAGATGCATTCGCCAACGTCGGGAACAAGCATCTATGGCTTATAAGGATAGAAGTTCGGTGCCTAGCGCGAATAATTTGACACTAAAAAGACGAATCCAACCGGAATCAGCCTGATATACAAGCCATTACCTGATTACAGAACGAAGATAGCAAACAAATCCACACTGGAACTAAATTTCCACAAAATGTTTAAGATCAATTTATAGAGAGTTTGAAGGCGTTAAGTATTACAGATCTTAAAAAAATAAAATACGAGAGAAAATCAGGCAATTAAGTGCAATCAGGGCGATTTCTGTTGATTTCGTATAAATACATCGAAAAAACGAGAAATTCATGCGACTTTAAATCTATGCTCCACGGGTGAATAAAAATTCGCTCAATATCAGCGCTGAGGGAGGATGTTGGAACGATTCGGTTAAAGCTAGTAACCACAATGACGACTGTTAAACGACGCGAATTGATTCCGGGAGCGGAAAATGCTCCTTGTCGTCGCACTCGTGTTTCAAGAGGCAGCGACAAATGCATTTAACCTAACAACCTCTCGACAAGGTCACAAGAGGCATCCTCTAAATCAGGGAAACTTTCGAATCTAATGCGAGGAGCAGGGGAGGCTCAGCCCGGATGACGGATGAGGCCTCACTCAGATCCAAAGAATCCACATTGTTGTCAGACCAACCATCCACTAGGCACGGTGAGTTTCGTATACGGGGTGTCCCAGGATTAAATACGAATAGTGAAGGAGTCGATTCTTTGGACCAAAAAAATATGTTTTTGTGTTCTAACTTTTTTTCCAAAAACGCTTTCCCTGGGGGCCACCCCCACCCCCTTCGCGCCCACCTGCCCTCCATTCAGTCCCCATTATCTCGAAAATGATGAGTCATAGCGAAAATAGAAACGCAAGACGCATTATCACAATAATTTTCAGCATTGAATCTAATGGTGCCGTCAAAAATCAATTTCTGTCGCTAAATAAAACATTAATTTTGGCCTATTATAGGCACGATACCCCCCCTCCCTAAACCCCCCTTAAAATGAGTTGTCCCTTTTTTGGATGTTAAAAATGACAAGAACGCTAAAAAGTACTCTCACTTACCAATTTTTATTAATATTGGTTGATAAACATTGTCACAGGGTTAAAAAGACGATTTTTTTCTCCGACTTTGGGAAGTCATGGCCCCCAGGAAAAGTATTTGGAAAAAAAGTTAAACCGTAAAACTTTTTTTTTTACCCAAAGAATCGAAACCTTCAATATTCGCACTTAATCCTGGGACACCCTGTATTTAAAAAAAAACTAATCTTAAAATAGCTGAAATCGGTCATGTAAAAACCTCATGTATTAAAAAAGCATTGAAATAGGGTCTCACGAAAATGTCCCTCTTCCTTTATTTTGCTCCTGAAAATTTCAAGTAAAATTCAGCACTTCGAAAAAAGTATTCCATTGCAACGCATACTGAAAACCGTGCCTCACTAGACTCAAATAAACCTCGGTATTTTATGTATAAATATATTACATAAAAGTATATTACGTATATTGCGGTATAATTACGCATCAACTCATTGCACGTAAAGACGGGCAAAGTAACAGGCTGGAAAACCTTAAAAAAGCCGCACAAAGCTATGATTAATGTAACTCAAATGTAGAATTTTTACTTGGACCAATCAGGACGGTATTCCGTTTCTAATTTGACTCACCACAACACGACTTCAAAATATGATTGCTTGCTTACCTAGAACAGAACAGAGCGGAATGTTATATAGTAAAATCAGGGCGAGAAAAAAATGAAGAAAGTCAAGAAAAAATTGAAGTATAGTGTAGTATATATAGTATAGTACTAATAATATAGTATGGAACTATCTATACTATAAGCTCCAAGACCTCCTCATTTTGCGAAACTGGTAACGCTCAGTTCCAGCGTTCTACCGGGCCGATTTTCATGATTTTTGCGGCTATCGACGGGCAATGGTGTCTAGATAAGCCAACTCTTTTCAGATTTTCAAAATATGGCCCAGGTTTTTTTATATTACGGGGTAAAGTTGCGAATTCTCCCATTTAAACAATGTAAAGGACCCCGCACACCTCTTATGGGAAGCTGCACCACGAAGAATTGCTTTCTGACTTATGTATTTCGATTCTCCTCAAGATGCTGATCAAAAGTTATAAGTGCGCCAACTTTCTATGATGCACCGTTTTCGCAAAAAACCTATGAGAAGATTCAATTATTCGGTGATAAAAAGCCAGAAAGATTCCTCATTTCAGTGCTCGATTGACAAGCGGCTGTGTGTCAACAAGGAAATCATGGGGACTCCCGCACCGAGCGGCAGTCTTATCTCGGATTCCGCACTCCGTTTTGCTCGACCACCATCCAAATCAGATTCTTGAGGGAGGGAGATAGTCCCTGAGTCGGCAGGTACAGATAAGAAGACGGACACATGCTACATTTTTTCCTTATTCACATCGGGCCTGTTCTCAAATGCTTTGTTCTTTTTTATTCATAGTCGCCGAATAATTGAATCTTCTCATAGGTTTTTTGCGAAAACGGTGCATTGTAGAGAGTTGGCGCAATTATAACTTTTGATCAGCATCTTAAGGAGAATCGAAATATATAAGTCAGAAGGCAATTCTTCGTGGTGCAGCTTCCCATAAGAGGTGTGCGGGGTCCTTTATACTTTTTGTCATAGTTCGTTTGAGCGTTCTACCGGGCCGATTTCCATGATTTTTGCGTAAATCGACAGGTAATAGGCCCTAGATGAGCCCGCTCTAATCAGATTTTGGAAAAAGGACCCAGGTATTTTTAAAATCATGTTATAAAAGTGAGCGAGTTTACAGAATGCTCCGGTGCAGCTACCGCTATGCGCGGGAGGTTGCGCAGTAGCTGTAGCCTGCGCATTAGCTCTACACTTATCTCCACAAGATTCGCGCCGAGGTCCTCCTGTAGAGCGGTGGCCGAGTCGTCTAAGACGTCGAGTACGTCCACAATGAATTCAATGTGGGATCGATCCCCGACTCATGAAATCTTAATTATTACCTGACTATCATTGTTCCTTGTTTTACTGCAATATTTCATCAATCAGTCATTCCAAAACGCGTCCTTTTAATTTTAAAGTAATTTTAAGTAAAGTTTAAAATTAAAGTATACCTCATATCGTAATTTTTTAGGGGAAAAATAAAACTAACACTGATAGGAGGGTAAAAATAGGGCCGCGAAGCGGCCCATTGATGGCGCGGAGCGCCTTCAGGGGGTTGGGCCGCGTAGCGGCCAGTATAGTAGTATAGTATTGTTCCGTCTCGCGCCATCGCGTCGAGCTGTTGAAAATCTCGAATTTGTTCATAACGTCTTCAAGCAACTATTCGTGCTACTATTCGTTGCATACACACATACTTGAAAGATCTTCGACTTTCCTTGCCTCCGCTTCGGGATTAACGCCATCAGCACGTTGTTGCAAGTCTCTGACATGCTCCATAAGCTTAGTTCGTAATGTCTCAGGTGTTGGAATGTAACTTCATTCCAAGGTTGCAAAATTTACCAAAACTATCCAAATTTTACAGGCATATGACAGTGCGACCCCTGTCCGAATTTTTATTAGCGCTTGCTTGTCCGAAAAAAAACTAGTGACGATTTCAAACAGAAATGCAAGACGGTTTCCTAAAAAAATTATGATCTACAAGTGAAAGTCTTACGACGTTTAATTCTAGGTGGCGGTAGCCACCCCGGCCCAATCCTAAAAAACTCCCCCTAAAATGAAGAGACCAAATAAAAAAAAAAAACAAGTTGGTTTTTGCAATCGCTAGCGATAGCAATATTCGTCATGGGAACTTTCGCTTCTGGGATAAGAAAATGTTAAGGTACAGTTCGTTTGTAGAATCTTCAGAATTGAAGGGGCTATGTAATTTTGTGTCAACATCTCTTTTTTAACATTTTTAATTTTTTTTCTTTGCATACAAGAAAGCTGTTATTTACCAATTAATTATTTATTTTCGTTGGATTATATATGGTTTTCGGAAGTTAACGCATTTAACTTTCAGTTTCGCTTTTTCGGCGTAAAGTATGATATTTTTACTCTACACATATGGCCGAATACGCATCATAAGTGACCTATGTGCTTCCTAAGTTGCCATTTTTTCATTCAAATAGATGTAACTGAAACGTTGGATGTGTACTATACTACTTTCATGTCATTGCTTTATTTATTTTTATTTTTTGATGATTCCCTAGTAGCACAACCCGTTTCACTAATATTTAAGAAACATCTCATAGGTGTCTAACTTGTGTCATCTCACTGAAACGTTTCAAAAATATTTTTGAAATATATAATTGACACGAAGCTTTGCAGAGGTTTCATTGATACAAATTTGAATCATTTTAAAAACGTTTTTTTTTAAAATTAAAAAAATTAAAATCAAAATATATTAGAAAGAAATTTGAAATAAATTGCGGCTGTAAAAAATGAAACAAAATAGAAATGTTTCAGAACTATCTTGGAAACATTATTCCGAAACCTACGTCCAAATTTTGTACCTAAAAATATATTGGAAATAAATTTGAAATGTTTTACTTTCAGTTTTTTGATGCGTGATTACCAAAATTTTGAATTGTTTTGAAAACAAATTTAAAAAAAATTTACGCGATTTTTCAGAAATATTTCTAAAACATATCAGAAATATTTCGTATGAATTTAGAAAAATACCATTTCATCTGAAACATTTTTGAAACAAATTTAAAACATTTTGACCTAGTTTGATCTTTGTTACGTTCAACTGAGTCAAAATTATTTTCCAAACATTTCCTCTTCATCTCATTAATCTTTGTTAAAACGTTTCCAAAACAAATTATAAATGCCATCTGAAATGGGTGGTTTTAGTGGAAATATTTGGAACACATTTTGAAAATGTTTCAACAAATCCTTTTCAAAACATTTTCAAAATGTCTCTAAAACCTTTTTGAATATTTTGTTTGAATTTATACGTCACTTAAAATGTTTTTGACACGTTTTAGAAATGTTTCATTGATTAACATAGAAACATTTCTAGGACCTTTCTAAAACTTTTCCTGGTTCAAACTGAATCCACCAGAGAGCGTTAACGTTTAATTTCTCAATTTTACCAAATTTCAGCTTAATTTTTCGTCTCAAGCTATACTTTTTGGACATTTAATTATGTGGAGGTTATAAACACGTTTAATTCCTTGTATGAATCGAGTTCATCTCCATAAAAGCTCATAAGTTATGGATTATCTAGAATATTGAAACCGTACATCGTGCTTTACGTATGCTTTTCTAAAGTGAAGGTGTTCTGATCCCTCTGATAGGTTGATAATGATGAAGTGTAACGATTCGGCCTTCAGGCATGGTTGGTATCAAGGGATTCCTGTTGTGATAGTTCTAATTCCACAGCGACATTAGTTATTAAAACAAATGTCTGAAAATTTTTGATACTTAGCCTCTAGTTAACCCCCGAAGAAACACATTTCTGAAACATGCAAACATTTTTAAAACATTTCATAGTGAACAGTCAGAACCTAATTTTCTCAAACGCATGTTACAGAAATGTTGCTGAAACGATTCAGTGAAACTTTGAAACATCCTCAATAGGTTTCAGAAACATCTTCCCGCGGTGTAGGCGACACAAGGATTTGGGTTGACATGGAGAAGTGTCTGAAACGTGTTAAAAACTGAATGAACACATTCTGAACGTGTTTAATATGCTTCGATGAAACGTAAGAAATATTTTGAAAACCATCGAAATGCTTTGGAAACGTTTCTGAAACAATTTTGTGAGAGCATCAATCTCCTTTCCTTTCAAAAATATGTTTCAGAAATGTTCCTGAAACGTATCAGTGAGACTTTGCTACATCCTCAATAGGTATCAGAAACATCTGCATAGGGTGTCAGTTTGACAAAAATATGGGGTGACATAGAGAAGTGTCTGAAACGTGTTCAAAACTGAATGAAAACATTTTGAACGTGTTTAAAATGTTTCGATGAAATGTGTTGACAATGTTTTTTGATTTCAGTGACACATTTTTGAAACATTTTAAACACTAATTGTGCTACTAGGGTTAGTCTAAAACATTCAATACAACCATTAAAAACTAACTCCCATCGTCGGGTATCGAACTCCCGATCGCCTGTTGCCCGCATCTTATCAAAATATGGGCTGCCTCGGTCAACTAGGCTATCACGGACCCGCGACCACGAGGGAAATTTTTAGTTTAGTCCAAAGACCTCATAGGAACTTAAATTAATGAACCAGGTGGTGCTTTAATGCCAACTTTCGAAGAATTAAAAGCGTTTTTTAAAATTTACAGTCTTTGAAAATGAGCTGTTTGTGTGATGTTGCGGAGCAAAGTGCCCTTTTTGGGCCTCGTAATCCCTTGAATTTTGAGTTTAGTCCAAAGACCTTTTAGGAACTTAAATTAATGACCGAGGTGATGTGCTTGATGCCCATTGTTAAAGAATTAAAGGCATTTTTCAATATTTACACTCCTTCAAAATGAGCTTTCCGTGTGACTTTGCTAAAAATGGACAATTTAGCCTAGCCCCCCCCCCCCTCTTCAAATTTCAGCGTACCCCAAAATCGTTTGACGTGCATAAGGAGACCATAGATATGGTGTTCTGTGAGAATTTTGAATGAAATCGAACAGATAGGTTCTGAGATATCGCTGTACACAGATTTGGGGGACATCGGACGGACGGACACACATTTTTTCAAGCATGGTTATTTTGACTCCTGGGACCTTAAGACGTCTAGAAATTATGAAATTTCGACTTTTTTTTCTTTCTTGGAGGATGACGATACTTCCTCTCTACCCTAGGGGAGCGAGAAAGTAAAAATTCATCACAGTTCTCATAAGCACCTCTTTGCCAACTGAACAAGGACATTAAACTAAGGGTCGAGTAATGATCAGTGTCTCCTCAGCGATGACTTGGAAGGTCTCGAAAAAATTATTGATCAGAGATGGGCATATTTCAGAGAAGTTGGGCCGATTTGATATCATACTCCTTTAAAGCGATGGATCAAATAAACGTGTTCAGGTCATCATTCCTTATAGGTATTTAATTTTTTTTTTTTTTTTTATAAGACGTTGGGGTGTTTGGTATATTGCATGGGCATGAAAGAGAAAATTGGGCTGTTTTGATATCATTTTCTTTTAAATTATGAATCCAAACAGCACTGCCATCATATTTTGTGGGTGCCTGGTTTTTTCTTTTTTTTTTTTTTTTTTTTTTTTTTTTTTGTAATTAGCGACATTTTTTTGAATGGGCCGAAATTTTGTACAAAAATCGTATTTTTGTTTTTTGGAAGTAAAGTATACCGAAAATTCCTTGTATAGAAAATGGAGAGTCTTTAAATGGGCCAGTTGCGCTGGTCACAGAATCGAGGTTTGATGCTTGATTGTTGCAGATTAGCTAAAGATAATGAGATCTATCTAAACGGCAACTTACATTCATACATGAGTCGCTTTCATAGCGCTCTTTGGCGCTGTGCGACGCCTAATCGCCACAAAACTCGGTCTTCCCACAGGTCATCAGGGAGTTAACACTTCCTCATTTCATTTAATACCCCCTGTCGCCACCCTCCCACTGGGCGTCCCCTTCGCCTCCTCCCAGGAGGAGCCCAATCAAGCATCTTTTTCGGCAGCCTCTCTTCCGTCATCCTCTTGACATGACCGTACCAGACAAGCTGTTCGGTCATGACGTCGAACACGATGTCATTTTCGACTTCCATGATATGACGTATTCTCTCATTACGGACCCGATCTCTCCTAGAAATTTCTGCCGACCTCCTCCAGAAATCCATCTCCGATGCTCATAGCATATCCTGTGTCCGTTTCTTCAGCTGCCAAACTTCGCATCCGTATGTTAATGTACTTTTGTCCACAGCGTTGTATATCCTCCTCTCGTTATCTTTGGAAATCCGCTGATCCCAGAGGACTCCATTTAACGTCGCTATAGCCTTCCTTGCTAAGATGTTCCTTTCCTCATAGTCTGTCCGAGATGGGAAGAACCGTGGAAAGTCGGAATTAATTGCACTTTGTAGAAGCAAGGGTAGCGTTCGAGCTATTGTAAGATGCAGACACTGAACCTACCCTGTATCGAGGCGCACCGCACAGAGGGATAGCTCCTTATGAATCGCTTGCCGCGCCACGCCGCTTGGCGCCTAGTACAGGAATGTTTGGCTCCAGGTTCAAATCCCGGGGAAAACTGCCGCTCCGAGGCCCGTAGCCTCAGGTCCATTTCACCAGCCCCCCCACTTCCACAAAAAAATATGAAAAATATGCCACCGTTTTGTAAGTGTTTTATAACGTTTTGTAAGTCTAAAAAAAATTTTGTAACGCAATTTTTAGGGGGGATACGGCTACCCAAAATTTTGGGGCCAGCCCCCCACTTTACGATCAATAGATTCTGACAACGCCAACGTTTTGTAACGTTTTGTAAGTCTAAAAGAAAATTTTGTAACTCAATTTTTAAGGGGGGTACGGCTCCCCAAAATTTGGGGCCAGCCCCCCCCCCCCCACTTTGCGGATCAGGTCGTTTACATTTCATGGGCACTTGAAAATCCGGTTGTTTCGCTTTAGACAGGAGATGGACCAATGAACATGGTCTGCATTAAATAATTAACGGCACTTATTTTCTCTTCAAAATTTATTGTAAAAAATGATGCACACAACGAGAGGTTCGGAAAGCAACCGCTGAATGGGATACTCTTTACTTTTTTAAGTCAAATCAGACGATGGTTCAACGGTACAAATGATGTCATTTATATTTTTTCCCCGAAAATATAATGTTAACTGTGAGCACTTATTTCTTCTTCAGTTGCTCATTTCTGGACTCCACGTCGTGCGATTCGTTTTATACTTGAAATTTTGAAGTTGGAACGCGTTGCGTGGTGTTTCAATTTATACCGTGTATAGAGGTCTATTAATTGTTTGACGGATCCGGGTCAGGGTTACGTTTCCTTAAACTTTTTTGAGGGTAGGTTGGTAGCTTCCTCCCAAGAGAAGAAAACCAATATTTAAAAAATCACTTTCCTCTAGGACCTTATTTTGTTACATTTTTAGTATTATGAACTAAAACCACTCAGAGAAAACAATCACTGTCATTCATAGGCGGAAACGGACACTTCAAATCGGGGAAGGAAGCGGGAGGCCAGCAGAGCTTCCATCAGAAAATTGTCGAAATTTAAAAGAATCTAATATACAGGGTGATCCAGATGGCCCTTCCACCCCCTGTAACTTTTTACCTTATAGAAGTAATGATTTGAAACTTACAGGATGTGCCTAGGTAAAAGTGAGCTACTTATCGGTCCCTTCCCCCTAGGGTTTTCAGATGGACCCCTTCGGAAGGTGGGAGGGAGAGGGAGGGAACGGACCCCAACTTTTTGTTCAAAAGAAAAGACCATATTCGCGATACCTCGTTCGAAAGAACATAATTATAGAAAACTTTTTGCGCAAATCCAAAGTAATTTCCTCAGAATGTTTCAAAATAGCGGCCTGTTAAAGTTCAAAATGGCCGAAAATTGGCACCGGTTGTTCATCCATGAATTTGCACGAAAATCAGTAACGAAGAGTATTTTGCCACGAGAATAACGAATTTGACGTCAGATTTTTTTTTTTTTTTTTTTTTTTTTTTTTTTTTTTTAAAAACCAAGATTTTCGAAATGGCGGCCGGATTAAGTTCAAAACGGCCGTAAATTGCCAACTCGGTTTTTTGCTAATGGATTTGCTTGAAACTTGTAGCCCAGAGGTATATTGGCATGAGATTAACAAATTTGGAATTTGATTTCTAAGGGAAAACGATTAAAAAAACCATACAATATTTTCTCACAGTTAAAAGGTAACGCCTTTACATATTTATTGTATCACAAGAAGCACCTAAAAAGCACCCAATGCTTCTTATGATACGGTGAGTATGTAAAGGAGTTACCTTTTAGTTGTAAGAAATTATAGCACGGTACTTGAAATTTTTTCCCACGTTTATCTTATAATTCACTTTAACAACCTGCCTCAATACGGGCCTCGTAGGCCTCTATTAGTCATTCTAGACGCGAAGTACACGCTTAGTAGACGTGAAACACAAATTGCAGTCTAAAAAAAAATTCGAATATTTTTTTTTTCGAGAATTATGTTTTTAAGCGTTTCTGTAGAGCTATTGGTGAAGGACAGACTTTTCGGTCAATTACAGCCAATGTGGTTCGAAAAATAAAAAGCCGTCGGGCCCCGTAGACCCGGTCAGTCATTTAAGGGTTAAAGAACCGGAGCTCTCCATTCTGCGGTTTGCGAGTTTTCCAGAAATATTACTCAAGAATAAGACGACCTTCGTTCCTACATGCCTAATTTTGTTTTTCACCAATGATAAACTTAAATTGGACTAATTTTGCAATTTGGAACTATAAATTCCAGCCCGGTTCAAAAACAACGTATGTGCCATTAGTTTCCCTATGCATATGAGTGTTTTTCGGATGAGACAAAATGTATAGTTCCAAATTGCAAAATGCAGTCTAATTACTCCTTGAAACAGTTCGTTGCTTCCCACCGCTTTTTCTCGTGAGCTACACATAGAAGACTATTGCATCGTCAATATTTATCAGAAGTTGAGGAGAGGGTAGGTGTCCAAACTTTTGGGGGTCATATACCCAGCAATTTCTACCTTTCAATATTTGGGCGAATCAGGATCCGTCAAACAATAGACCTCTATACACGGTATAAATTGAAACACCACGCAACGCGTTCCAACTTCAAAATTTCAAGTATAAAACGAATCGCACGACGTGGAGTCCAGAAATGAGCAACTGAAGAAGAAATAAGTGCTCACAATTAACATTATTCTCGGGGAAAAAATATAAATGACATCATTTGTACCGTTGAACCATCGTCTGAATTTACTTAAAAAACTAAAGAGTATCCCGTTCAGCGGTTGCTTTCCGAACCTCTCGTTGTGTGCATCATTTTTTACAATAAATTTTGAAGAGAAAATAAGTGCCGTTAATTATTTAATGCAGACCATGTTCATTGGTCCATCTCCTGTCTAAAGCGAAACAACCGGATTTTCAAGTGCCCATGAAATGTAAACGACCTGATCCCTCTTAGTTTTAGCTGAATAATATACGCTTCTCTCAAAACCGCGAGAACAAAAATCGGGGAAGAAAATCTATAACCTGACCTAATGTAACCCTAAGCAGCGTAGGAACACGATTTATCTCTGTCCCACTGAAACGGTCGGAAAGGTTGAAAAGCTGCGGCAACATGGCACGGAGGCGAGAAAGATCCGGGCGAAATCCGGTGGTCTTTGCGCGGGATATTTGAACGGTGCGATTGACCCTGATAATTTTGGGTAGCCGTATCCCTCCTAAAATTTGAGTTACAAAATTTATTTTTGGACTTTACAAAACACTAAACGTTACAAAACGCTTACGAAACATTGGCGTTATCGGAATTTATCGATCGCCAAGTGGGGGGCTGACCCCAAAATTTTGGGAAGCCCCATCTCCCCCCTTAAAATTGAGTTACAAAATTTCCTTTTGGACTTACAAATCGTTACAAAACACTTACAAAACGTTGGTGTTATCGGAATTTATCGATCGCAAAGTGGGGGGGGGGGGGCTGGCCCCAAATTTTGGGAAGCCGCATCCCCCTTAAAAATTGAGTTACAAAATTTTCTTTTAGACTTACAAAACGTTAAAAAACACTTACAAAACGTTGGCGTTGTCAGAATCTATCGATCGTAAAGTGGGGGGGCTGGCCTCAAAATTTTGGGTAGCCGTATCCCCCCTAAAAATTGAGTTACACAATTTTCTTTTGGACTTACAAAACGTTGACGTTGTCAGAATTTATCGATCGCGAAGTGGGGGGGGGGGGGGATACCATTTCTCCAGCTCCCCAAAAATGAAGTTATCCATTTGAACATTTGGAGTGACTTACAAAATTGTTTTAAGACTTACAAAACGTTACAAAACACTTTCAAAACGATGGCATCTTTTTCATATTTTTTGTGGAAGTGGGGGGGGGGGGGGGCGCCTGGTGAAATGGACCTATGTTTCAACAGTTTATTAGTATTCGGTTACATGAACGAAAAACACAGAAACATGAGCTAGGAATTCAATAAGTGTACACCAGTGGAAACTGCAGCCGATACAGAACACCATGCCAGGCTACGTTCCACACGACAAAGCATTTTTCCAGTGTGTAATAAAGCACTCCGCAGAACGATACGAAGAAACAATCTTAAATGTCGCGTCGCGAAATCGATGCGGTGCAGAGAAAAAATGAGAAGGTGACAGACAGGTGGAAAAAGTAGCGAGATGATGACGAAGAAGCCTGACAGCTTCCAAACTCTCGCAGGGTCACCAGATTGTACAAAGAAATCGAACGCTTTACACAGAATTCAATACCATCGTGCTAAGAAAAAATGCCGTATGAACATCCGAATGTCGCCATATTTCCTTTATTTCCTTTCCTTCATTTGTGAGGAAATTTATGAATATTTTCCCTCGAAAATTTCAGATACTTTACATGAAACGGCGAGTAAAATTTTCTGAAAAATGGGAGGAAAAAATGCACAACTGTTTCTGAAAACTCGTATTTCATGGAAGGAACTTTGGTAACGCCTGAACGTTCAGACGGCGTTTTCCCAATAGGAAGAGCTGCTAGTGCTCGGTTACCTCAACGCAAGGATCGAGACGTCGCTGTCGCATGGACGAAAATGAGAAACGACAAAAAAACAATCAAAAACGTCTCAGACATAAATTCCATTAAAGTACAGACTAAGGAGCGGCGCATGTGTTATTAGGCACTATTCATGGCAACGTCGCCAAGAGGTTTCTTCATTGCATGGAATTGGATCCAAACAATTATGATGCCATAACCTCTTACAATGCTACTGTTAGAATTATTATTAGTTATAATTTATTTGCCTTTTCTGTGAGCCTCAGTATGTAAAGGCGTACGATCCAATGACGTATGAAACTCGAGATGTGTGAGACCGCAGCAAAACGTGGAGTCCAGGAGCTTTCGGCATTTGAGCTCAAGCTCATGGTTAATCGCTTGACTGCTGCACGTCACGCTCTAGGATACCAGGAATGGTGATCGAAATGTACTATAAGACCGGTGCAGGTATCAACATACCATCGGTCAAACTACCAAACCACGTATTTCGATTTGCGACGTTGTATACTTCCTGCCATACTTCATTTTTAAGTGGAAAACTACTCAACGTCAATTCTTGAAAACTTACGTGTTTTTTCTTCTCTGTGCGAAAAAAATTCCATGAAAATTCCAAGAAATGGTATTGATTTCTTCTCCTTCATAGAAATAAAATGAGAGTGAAGATTTTTAAACACCACAAACGAGATACGTGGTTTCATCGTCGATATGGGCTTTACATCAGAGTAACACGGTTTCATATTTCTCTCATGTGAGGCTACACCATTCTCGTGATACGTAACGTGTCACTTTGTTATGTTTGCGCTTTTCGATGTATTGATATGCGATAATTCAAACCAAAACAATAGAACAGTCGAACAGTTTGGCCTAGCCCTTAATGCTCAGTGCGTCGAACTGAATGTTAACAATTCACAGTTACAGTCCCGGCAGTGACGACACATTTTGACGCAACTGATGAGTGGGGTCAGGTGAAACAGAATCTCTAGGCCCACAGCATTAACTTGGATCTGTCTATCACCCTTACCTATGTCTAGCGTCCATAGGTGGCTGTAGCTTTCTCAGAAGCCAAATATCTACAAGGAGGGGGGGGGGGGCGACTGAGCGCAACCTTATTTCCTGATTGTACGTGAAGTGAAAAAAGTTAATAGAGTTAATTCTTTTTTCTCTTCGAAGGAAATTTTACAACATTTTGCCAGAAAATGATTACTTCGTTGGAGGAAAGTTGGCAATATTTGGAAGTTCATGCGGCGTTTTACTTTTGGCATGGCAGTCGAGAGGCTTTGACTGAGCTCCTCCGTGCCGTGCTAAAAAAATAAAGAGTATCTACATTGGGTTGACGTTACGCGAATCCAGCGTAGAAAGACAGGATGATCAACGCGTTAAATTGGCAGAGCGTAATTAGAATATATTTCCATTTCACCCTCTCCACCCCTACCAGTAGTCGGTTCTATCCCTTCGCGCTATCTTCGCGCCAGTAAATGAAATTCAAATGAGAGAGAGACGGCCCCGGAGAAAGAATAGGTGCCACGATTAGGAGGGAGGGAGGGGAGGTAAAATGGCAAGCTCCTGAAATCTCCGTCTTGGAGGATTGTCAAAGAAAAAAAGGGATACAGAAAAAGACGTGTCAACTATTTAAAATATTTGCATAACAAGTGCATCGCGAGTGGGGGAGGTGGCGCGCGGCAAGCGAGCAGAAAATGGCGGCAACTCTTTCACGAAAAACAAGGGGATGGTTTCCTAGGGCGAGGGTAACGGGGAGGTTGGTGAAAAGGGGAGGGAGCGAAGGACGTTGAAGTTCTTTTTCCTGCGAGTCCCTTTCTGCGCAGACGCCTCGCTGAACTTTCGGCCGGCGTCAGAGGTATCGGATCCCGAGATGCCACTCTAACGGAGATGCAAAAGGGGTACGTGCAAAACGGGCCATTTCACGCTCGTGTCGGATACCATTGAAACTTGCCCTATTCATTCATCTAACAATGCCCCATGTTTTCCCAAAGTTTCAAGTCCCAAAAAAATTTTGGGGGGAAAAGGCGGGGGGTCAAAGTTGAAAATCCGCGAAATTTTCGCGAATTTTTTACTAGAAAACTGCTAAATATTACGAAACGCGCTTTAAACGAACGTTTTTAGCGTGAAAAGAGCTTTCAGAAAATGTATAATATCATAGGGTTTTGTCGACTTAAACTCGAGTTATCGCCTCCGAAGCGCCAGAACGCTATAAAATGACCCGCTTTTTTTTCACGTTCGGGCCGATCCCCAAAATACTCCGTTTTTAATTTCTTTGAAAAACTGATATGTTGTTCCTGACTCTCTATGGCACCTGTATGTCTTTACCGTATCCTGGGGAAATGTTTTGCTCGCGAGTTATAAGCGCGAAAAGGAGCGAAAGTCGGGAAAATCGGCTATTTTGAACTGCGCGCGTCGCATGGGTTAGAAGGAGAACGCCCCCTCCTGCTCAGTTCGGCGAATCACACTCCTCTGCCGACCTTGCATTGTTGCCACATGTCTCCTGATCCGTCGCCGCGCGCAGTTCAAAATAGCCGATTTCCCCGACCTTCGCTCCTTTCCGCTCTTATAACTCGCGAACAAAACATTTCCCCAGGATACGGTAAAGACATACAGGTGCCATAGAGAGTCAGGAACAACATATCAGTTTTTCAAAGAAATTAAAAATGGAGTATTTTGGGGATCGGCCCGAACGTGAAAAAAAAGCGGGTCATTTTACAGCGTTCTGGCGCTTCGGAGGCGATAACTCGAGTTTAAGTCGACAAACCCCTATGATATTATACATTTTCTGAAAGCTCTTTTCACGCTAAAAACGCTCGTTTAAACCGCGTTTCGAAATATTTAGTAGTTTTCGAGAAAAAAATTCGCGAAAATTTCGCGGATTTTCAACTTTGACCCCCCGCCTTCCCCCCCCCCCCCAAAAAAAAAAAAATTTTTTTTGGGACTTGAAACTTTGGGAAAACATGGGGCACTGTTAGATGAATGAATAGGGCAAGTTTCAATGGTATCCGACACGAGCGTGAAATGGCCCGTTTTGCACGTACCCCTTTCGTGAGACTTTATGTTGGAAAAACAAACACAAAAATTAAGATGTCACAACTTCCTGGTTGTTAGCAAAATTGTCTCATATCTGACGTAAGGGCGGATCTCAATTTCCACGTGAGCCCTCGTCTCTGTTAACTCAACATCCTCAGGCCGTTAACTTAACATCCTCAGGACGTATAATGTTAACAGAGGGGGCAATTAAAACGAATGTAATGAGTTCATAACACAATTCTTTTTTACAAAAATATATAGAGGTTATCTCAAAACTCCTATTCTTTTAGTGTTAAAACACCAAAGTACTTAAAAAACTGTATTTTTCCGGCACTCTAGAAACGAACCTCAAAACGGGTAAAAATATATAGACCTCATCACACATTCGTGTTTCTCCGTCAAAATTTCACGTAGAGCAAGGTAAACACGCCAAAAGCCTCCGAACTAAGCCACGAGTAAATAATTAGCGGTTTTTATTTTTGAAAATAAACATTTTCTGTTCGACAAAACCCCGAAGACTACTTGAGTCGGATCGAGTATTGAACTACTAATGTGTATATTGCAATAATATACTTTTTTTTAAAGTGATATTTTTTCCCTCGATTTTTACGATTCCGAGCGCATTGTGCTTTTCAACAGAAAGAAAGACTACCGTTAAGTAAAACTTTATGAAATCGCCGATTGGTGAATTGCTTTCAAGGGTCTATTTGAGGTACGTTCCAGCATGACCATGACCTATTCTATGATATTTATGAAATCGTTCATTATGATTAGTAACACTATTTGAAATATGATTAATGTAAGAAGAGATTAGCCACTCACGTTTATTAAATAAATAAATCAGTGAAAACACATAATACCTTGGCTAATTACTAGGAGCGGTAGCGACCCCGTCAAGCCTATAGAGATCTCCAACAACGAAAATGGGAGCCGCTACTGTATCTTACACGAACCCGTTCAACTTTTGCGTTGTTTTGAGATATCTCCACAAAAACTTAACGAAACTCAAAACCCTTTGCACTCTGACTGGCGAACTTAATTCCTCGCCTACAGGCAAAATTTGGAGCTGATTCATTACGCAGTTAATTCATAATCGCTAATTAATTGCCGTTTTTGGTCCCTTTTTCAAATCACCCGCGCCGCATTCACATTCGTGCCTCGAAATTTTGCCTTCGATTCCGCACCCGTATTAAATATAAATGTGCTGTCAACATTTATGAAAATCATTGCAACTCGCATTTCAAAAGGTTTGAACCAGTGCATAGGCATCATTCCTTGAATTTAAAGCGTGCTTTTGCATTATTAATTTTTGAGAAAGTTCAACAGATCAAAGTCGTTGTTTCATTCAATTCACGACCATTCACGACGCACCGCCAGTGCCATGGCGTCAGTCAGCTGCTGTGTTGCTGCTCCATGTTGCTGCTGCATCATCGTCGTCGTCGTCGTCCACACACAGGAGTATCGGGACCGTCTCGCCAGAATTTTTTATTTTTTAGCTAATTTTTTTGGCTCTTTTTAAAAATTCTACCTTCATCTACCTGACTTCTTTTTTTTAATTTTCAAAGAGTGAGCCAGAATCTGAATTGAAAACATTTATTCTATTCTTGATCTAAACGAGGAAGGTCTCGTAAGTATTATACAATGGTTTCTTACATAGCTGTTGTAGGTAAGAAGAGTTGCGGCTACCTGAAATGAAGGGGAATAATTAGCGAAAAATTAAAGAAAGTTCAATGATGTATGAGAGTGGAATTTATTTCCTGAAATGCAAAACGAAAATGAAAGAGAGATGAGGAGATGGTAAAAAATTTTGACTTCAAAAGATATCAAATATTTTGAGGTTTGAGACTGAAAAAAGAACTGCTTGTTTTATCCCTCGCCATCTTCTCGCAGGAATCAAATCCAATTATCTTTCCTTGTATTAGTGATCCAGGCAACTAAACTAGCTTCAAAGGTAAGCTGGTTGCGTCCGAGACTAACTGAAGGGGACTCTCGGCAGAATTAGTTACCCGTTTGCTCGTTGTAGTTTAGGGGCGTACGTGCACTTGAAAAATCTTGACCTCAAATGATATCAGGCATTTTGAGGTTTGAAATGGAAATGGAAACCAGGAGTTTTAGCTATTTTTCTTTTCTCCTTTTGTAATTTTCGAGAGATTACTATTGCCCCCTCCCCCCCTCTCCTTTTTTAATTTTTTTTTTAGATCCTTACATACCTATTAATTTTGTAACAAGATCTCATAGGCTTTGCGGAATTTTTACCTTTTTTGAGGGTTTCTCTTCTTACATTAATCATATTTTATGATATTTGATTTTTATGAAGCGTCTCAACAGAAAAAAAAAAAGTCTCATGTAACTGTCAACTCAAGTTCTAGGCTACTTTTGGTAATGCAGTGATGTGAAGTTACGTTATTAGCAGGAATGCATAAATTAGTGCTGAAAATTCTAAACTTTGCATCGCTATATTTCGTAAACCAGCCTAGAATTTAAGCTCAACCACATACAAAGGGCTTATCTCATTAAAATTGTATTTTCAGTGATTTGTCAAAGCAGGTTACGAGAAGAGGGATATGGAAAACGATTCTTTCAACGAGGCTTTCTTACGATGGAATTTTATGAGATTCCATGCGTTTTTATTCATAAGGTTTTTAGTAGATGCAGGAAATTATGGAGTGCATAAAATATTAAAATTCGATGTTAAAATTGGCGTGTTGCAAACTTCAGCTGGAGCAAAAGGAAAAGTTGTTCCATACCGTAAATGGCTCAGAAATCCCGATGAAATACATTCCTACCTTCACAATCTGTGAACGAGATATGCGGTTTTTTAAGCTTCCCGCGTCAAACACGAGGCTGCATAGCACATAGGATAATATTTCGTGAGAGGGGTCGTTCCATCTAACCCTTTGCGCACTGGGATGCTACACGCAGTATTCACAACATATCGGACGCTTCCGCGCGCAAATCGTAAGGAAGCACTATAGTCTTAATCAACGCAAGAAAAATGTAAACATTAACATGCTGGTTGATAAAATCACGTTGCGTCTCGTGTGTTTTAGATGATTGGCATCGGTCATGTTGAATATTCCGTAACACCCTAGTGGGCAAAGAAAGACTCCTCTTAAGAAGTGTTCACCTAGGCCGTCGCGTCGTATCGTGTTTTAAGCGAGATGCTCAAAAAAACGCATCCTTACGCATATTATGAAGTTAGACGTGTATTTCAGACTTTTTCGATGTGCTCGTCTCGATTTTTAAGCCATTTTTGACAAGAAATAACTCTTATTTCGCTATAGCCGAAATTTGCAACAGGCCCATCTCGAGGGGTGAGAATAAAAAATTCCGATTTGGAGAGAGAGAAAAGTTATTTCTTGTAAAAAAATAGCACAAAAATTACGATGAGCACATCGAGAAAGACTGAAATACACGTTTAACTTCACAATAAGCGTCTTGTTCTTCACAGAAATTAAGTGCTTTGTAACCAGACCACCTAAATTTTGATGATGTTTTGTTTCCTGGAGAGTGTACGTGCTGACTACAATGGGAAATATCAAAGCCTCTTCAATCGACTATAAGCATTCACGAGAATCGCACTCTCGTCATTATTTACTTGTGCAAAACAGACCCATACGACTAAAAACGCCACCCGCCTCCTCCGCGGCACGAATATCGGAGAAATTCGAGGGGCAAGACTGACGGTCAGAAAGATGAGTGGAGCAACGCAGGCAGGGTCGGTTGGGAGCAGTGCGAAGAATGAACAAGGCGGAAGGGGGGCTACTAAGGGGAGCGAATGTTGCCTCCATTAGCGGGAGGCAAAGGGTTTTCACGTCTAACAGGAGCGGGAGCTACGGCAGCCTTCATCGTAGAAGTCGAGGGAGTTGTGGCGCACAGTGGTCCAAGCACACAAGAACGGACTCCTGGAATTCTGCCCCAGAATTTCTTAAATAGAAAATACTTTGCGAGTAGTAAACTTCGATAGTACGTGCACTGATAAAAAATTATTAAAGCACGTGTAGGTAAAACTTTGAAATCGCATACATTTTCTCAGTTTCAAAGTCTTATTAAAGACGCTTATTTACAATGCGCTGTCGGCCATATTGATTAATCCTTCAAATGCATAGGCTGGCAGCGGCTTTTCTCTAGCGATTTTCATTTTACACGTTGCCAGGCTGGCAGCGGCACTTCTCTGGCGATTTTCGTTTTACACGTTGTCGCCCTTTTGGGCTCGGAGAGCTACATAAATCGACGCGTTCATACTCTCGGCTTCGCCGAAAGCTGGAAGTATGTTTCAAAGGCACCTTTTACCAATATCATTTTTATTTTTCAGTTATGGAAAAGGGAATCTTACATTAAGGGTACTCCTCGTATTTCATGGAAACTCTCCTACAGACTGATCTGTTAATTCCTCAACTTTTGCCCATTGTGCAACGGCGGAGGTGAAGCACAGTTTGTAACGGGGGCTCCGAATCGGCTCTGCACAACAGGTTGTATCATACGCGGCCACGTCGAGCAAAATGCGTCTAACTCCACTTTAAAACTTACCGCAGATACGCGGTTTTCGTCGAACAAGGTAGTACACGCCTCTAGTTAGCGCAACAAAGCTCGAGTTCTTAATAGTCTTTCCGTCATGGCCTAACCAGAGACTCCCCCTCCCCTCCACCTCGTTTTTCTTCCTACCACTATTTCATTAAGAAAACATACTTTGTCCATCAATTATTCATATTTATTCACCTTCCCCTCCTTCTATCATTCCGGCAGAAGAAGCGACTCCCCCCATCCCTCCCCCCTTCACCCTCCGTCGCCGCAACAACTTTTCCCGGGCGCTCCGTCCTCCATTTTGCCGTGCTAAAGAAGAACGCCGTATAAACAATTGAGAGATGCCAAATTCCCTTCGATAAAATGTTTATTTTTGAGGAAAGTTATGAATATTTTCCCTTGAAATTTTCAGGATCTTTAGGTGAGATTGCAAAGAACATTACATGAAAAAGTGAAAGACAAATATTTACAAAATTACCAGGGAATTCGTGTTTTAGAAATGGAAATTTGGCAATGCCTGAAGGTCCCTACGGCGTTCTTCCTTAGCACAGCAGCATTGCTTCGCCCCTTCTTTCGCGAGTTTCTCACGAGTTTGCTTTACTTCTCTAATTCAATTTGAAGCCGGTCTTTCAACCTCATCTGAGCCGCAGAGTATTGATCTTAATCAGTGATACGGTGTTTTTGAGGTTCGCCGCTCTCATTACCATCGAGGTCGTTCTGATCACGGGGATTTTCACGGACGGGGCACTTAAAAATATTGGAGGTTCTCAAGGCTAGTGCCGTTTCAGAGATCACCGCAGCAAGTAGAGTTGAGGGTTTGGGCCATGGTCGTACCCAACGCTTCGCATATCGACGTAAAGTACTTTTATAGGGAGAGTATATGGACAACTCTATTTATGTAGCTATTCGGACCCTAAAAAGCGACAGCGTGTAAAGCGAAAAACACAAGGAAAGTGCCGCTGCCAATCTATGCATTTGAAATATTAATCAATTCAGCCGACAGCGCATTGTAAACCAGCGTCTCTGAGGATTAAGACTTTGGAAATTCGAGAATTTATGCGAAAGTGAAGTTTTATGCGTGTTTTTATAATTTTTGATCAGTTATGAAACGACGGGTAGTAAGAATTATGAAAATTAGTACCAATGGATATTTCGATATGATAGTTAGCAGCCCATTAGGGCCCCAGGAGCCACATGCCCTGATCAAACCTAACCTCCAAATTTTCGAGCTGCCCATACTCTCTCTATAAGGTACTCTATATCAACGGTGAAAGTCCCAAACCACGTATCTCGGTTGCGGTGTTTAAAAATCTCCGCTTTCATTTTATTTCTTTGAGCGAAAACATATCAGCGACATTCCTTCCAGTTCTCACACAGTTTTCCTCGCATAGAAAATAAATATCAAGGAAGTTTTGAAGAATTGACGTTCAGTAGTTTTCCCACTTAGAAAATAAAGTATGGCAGGAAATCTGTGACGTCGCAAACCGAGATACGTGGTCTTGTAGTATCAACGCCGATATATTGTGGAATTCTAGGGAAAAAAAAAGAATCGTTGCTCTTACAATATGTGTGTTGGATTCCAGGTTCCAACTACTCTTCTAGAACAGTTACGATGAGACCTTTTGGTAACAGTTCGTTTTCTTGTCCATCGACGATGAAACTACATTCTAGGTGACTATTAACCTCATCAAGAACTTCTTTAATAATTGACGAGGGGCTCTTTACACCCTGTTATAAGTATGAGGACTAGAGAAGGGGCATCCTTATGTTATACTTTCCTATTTTTAATTAAAGTAGAATGAGGAGTTTTCTACCAACCTAAGTCAATTATCTAATTCTTTCGGCCAGACTTATCAACGAGAGCTTCGATGTGTACCCTAAGAAAACTCTACAATGATCCAATCTGAGCTAAGTAGTTAACTAAAAAACTTATGCCTACCCCTGTCTTTTGCAGCATAATAAAAAAATTGGTTTCTCCTCGCAATGCTGTCACATTTTGCCGAGAATGCCTCAAGCTTAAAAACTTTCGTGCGGAAATTAAAATTTGGGTTTATGTGAGGAAATGATGAGACCCTCCATTTTGGGTGGAAAGCCGAACTCCCATCAAAATATGTAGCCGCTCCGTAATGAGCCGCTCTCAGCTTGGAAAGTTCGGCGCAAACGAGAACAAATGTTGCTACATTGTGCGCAAATTTTACATTGAGTTGAACGGAAAAAAACTAATTCCGGACGCCATCCGACAGCCACGCTTCGTGTTAAGCGGTAAAATACTGAACAATGATAATGGGGAGTCGCGATGACGTAACGCGGGAGGAACAATATGTTGCTGAAAAATGAGGAAAAGCGAAGGGAGGGAATAAGAGAATAATACCGCGCTTAAGAGCAACGCTGTTTCAGCAATTGGCGTTGCCAAATTTACCCCGGTGAGATATTTAATTTCAGGCCACTGAACGAGGAATAAGAAAAGCACCGCAAAAAGGCCTCCTCCTTAAGATTTTACGTAGAGAGGGACTTATACATCGGGAAACTACGGGGATTTTGGGAATCTGCGGGAGGTTTGATTTGGAAATCAACTCCGCAGCGAGATATTGACACGCGGGTAATTAACACGGAACACAAATTCTAAAAATGACATCGTTTGTATTTCTGCCGATGTTAATGTTTAATACTGATGGTATCTTTAGGAGTTCATTCCCAAACTCCCCATTATACAAATCTTTGTCTACGTAGAGCATAGAAGAGAAGATGATGTAACGATGCATGCGCTAGTTTGTACCTTGGCTTGTGTCCCATTCTTAAAATTTGACCCTAACAGTGGTGCAAATACCCGATCTGAAAACTTCAGTATTTAATTGGTATTATTTTTGTCTCCTGAAAAAGTATTTGATTTTACTAGGACTCCTTTCAAAACCATTGAAAGTCCTTGATTTTGACTTTAAGAAAGCTACCATGAACCCTGCCCACATATTTCCAATACCTAACGGGGTATCCATGCATAAGGAGAGAATTGTCATCTCAACCCTCTTTGTACAGAAATACCGTGTCACTACCTGACTGCACAGAGAGAAATTTCAACACAAAAGTCTGGTTAATGCGGGAAGTAAAACACAAAATAACCCTAGCCTTTGGTTGACAATTTTAAGAAAAAATGCCACCTAGTTTTCTTGAAGATATTTCATAAAAAACAAGAGTGTTGAGTAACAACGTCGCAATCGGTGAAATACATTTTCTCAGTCTATCCAATGTTTTCTGCGCTTAATTCACCGCATACTATATCAAAATCAACACATAATTTTTGTTAGTTTGTGTTTCATCTCTTAAATTAGCCAAAAGTAACACAAGAACACAAATGTTTTGATCAGTGTGGTTACGCCTTCCCTCCTCTCTATCTCTATTGGATCCCTCCGCTCCTAGATTTGGACCAAGGAAAACAAACAAGATGCTGATAGAGACGTGATAAACATTTTTGAATTTCCTTTCTCTGAAAAAGTAGGTAAAATCAAACTTTGATTTACATTTTGCCGAGGAATTCACTCTTTTTGTGAGAGTGTGATTCCTTCCTCCCTCAATAAAACGAATTCGCGGTCTTCAAAAGCGAATTTTTGCGAGTGGATTTGGTTGACTTTTTCGACCAAATCGTAATGAACGTGTTTTTCCAATGCGATTCACCAGACAGTTTAGCTCATCAGCAACCAGTGTCTGGACCATATCCAAAATATCTCGAGCCACCTCCGGAGGTGGGTCAAAAAATGAATGGAGGTAGGCGGGTTCACCAAAAACCTCGAAAAGCTACAATTTTTCCGAAATTGCGGTGTTCTTTGCGACTTAAATATTTTTTTTTTTTTAAATAAAATTCAATAACCGAGGTGATGGCGATAAAGGAAGGTACAGAAAAAGAACATATTTTTGTATATTTGTATTATAATTTGTATAATAATTTATATCGTATATTAGATCATGTTGCGACGGCCAGTTGGCAAGCTTTTTTGAACCTCATCAATTTGGCTCATTTTTTTCAAGATTTGGTTAAAAATGAGGTACTCGATCCGGATTGGTCCAAATTCCGTGGGTGATACAATACAGTCATCAATTCAAAAAATACACCGAATCCATTCGCCAAAATTCATTTTAAGACAATGCTCCCATTTCGCAGAACTAGTATACCGAATTTTGGAACATTTGAGATTTTCCTGAATTTTTCCCGGAACTTATGAAAATTCCGAAATGTTTCGGATCTTTTGCGTTTTCCGGAACTATCTTGGAACTTTCAAAAACATTTAAAATGAATCCCGGAACTTCTGACGGACATTTCGTGAGAGAAAGTGCAACAAAAAAGTTCGGAATCCTGGAATTTTCGACGGACATGCGGAATGAGAGCACCGCCTCAAGAGCCGCCTGAAAATCCCAGGACTGATGGAGCAGTGAGAAAGCGGCGCGACGCGCACATGGTAATACTCTTCGTATACAAGTACCTACCCTAGTTTTTAAAAAAAGGGATCAAGTTTTCCGCAGGCGAGTGGGATCTTACATGAAGAGGCCTGGCAACGTGTGGAAGTTGATACGCGCGGCGTTTTTCCCGAGCGCGGCGGAATGGTGTGAATAAGTCTTGGGGGAAACATTCTCAGACAACTTAGCCCATTGACTAAGGGGAGGGGGAGCGGGAAGGGGTGGAGGCGCGGGAAAAGCTTATTCATTTTATTCAATGACTTTATTCAAACTCACAATTAGTCATCATTTGGCTCCTTTTAAAAGGCGTTTTGCCTCGCGTCCTCCTCCGCCTACACGTTATCCTAATTCAATCAACCTCGGCGTAATGTATTCCAACGACTGTTTCCTCAAATTAATTATCTATTTATCACAATAAATGACGCGCGTTGCCGTTGCCGTTGCGCTACCCTCCGCGAAAAAATGAACGTCTATCAATCATACTTAAGGTTGACGAGCTTCGATTTGGTTCTGCTATCAGCTCGTGCTCAAGAGAGGACGCCTGCATTGTACGAATTGGGTTTCCAGGACATTCGGCTAACAGCATGTACAGTGAATGAAGCAGCACATATCAATGAAACGAAGGTCGATGACATTGGCGTAACTAGAAATCTTCGCGCGCCTCCGCCGATCTGAGGCTGCGCCCTTTCATACCAGAGGTTTTGAGCGGCGCGCCCCTCCTCCCTCCCCGTCTAGTCATTCAGATCTGAATAAATGGGAGAAAATCAAGGTATCCCTGTAAGAATAGAAAGAAAAGTGAAGAGGAAATTCAAGTTCCTAAAAAAATATATGAAGAAACGTGTACTTATTTTCCTTTCTTTCCTCTTTCTTCATCTTTTCTGCCTCTCTCTCCCTCTCTTCCTTATTCGTTCTTTTCTTTCTTTTTCTTTTTCTCCTTCTTTTCCCCGTTTTCTTTTCCCAAAATTTTGCGAACCCTCGCATCCCCCCCCCCCCCTCGCCCGGCAGGTATGGTAGTTACGTCACTGGTTGACGAAATCTAATTCGGCCCTGTTAAGCTGCGTTGCTAAACTCTCCGGAGGATTGGGAGCGGAGAGTCTCGGAGCATTACCCGGAGGTTTTATGTCATCTCTCCAGTCTCTTCGCCTTGTTGGGTCCGCCATGGTCCGCCGGATTCTGTTTTGTTTACACTTCAATTTTAGGTTAAGTTTCTATATTCCCAAAGTTAAAAATGAAATCCTCAAACACTTTCATCTTTCAATATTTGAAAATTCTAATACTCATTGCATAAGCAGAAAAAAAGGCGCGAGAATGCTAAACGCCTATATTCTTACGTCAGTCTACGTAATGGTCTCCAGCTCTCCGACCTGGCTGGAGAGCAGTTTGGAGACTGACGTAGCATGACGTAGCAAGTCTCCGGGTAATTCCTCCGGGGTCAGAACAACGGTTGTTTACGTCTCCGGGTAACTCCGGAGAGCTCTCCGGAGACTTTAGCAACGCAGCTACTAGTGATTCGACGGACGCCATTTTATGTGTCAGAGCAACGTCCGATATATCGCATAGATTCGCTCGGTAGTCTCACCTACTTCTTCTAGCGGCTCTGATGCTAGCACCTAGAGCTGCTATTCCGGTCGGTCTCTGCAGTGGATGTTACCAATGGTACATCTACCATTGGTTAGAGCGCGCGTTGGTAGATGGGAATCGTCGCCATTTTCGGCTGTGGACCTTGCCATGATTTTATTTTAATTCATTGTTTTTTCTTGTGAGCAAATGATATGTTGTGTAGTGTATTTTTGGAATCATGGTGATACTGTCGATAATTGAAAACTGGTCTGTGCTTTAATCTCGTATTGAAAAAGATGTACTTAACGTTTAAAATCTGAATTTTCAAAACGACAAGTTTTCGCGCTTCTTTGGAAGAATGCCGTGGTTGGAGCCTCCTAGTCGTACTACTTCATGTACGGATTCGTCCCTAGCGGCGTTGTTGTGTATTAATGCCTAAAATGCTAAGTCGGGTCCTGTTCACTCGATTTCGTGAAACTCGGTATCTGAAGGTATTTTTCAACGGGAAACTCGAATTTTTGGTCAGATTTTCAAAATTTCAAAATCCAAGATGGCGTCCGTGGCCTAAAATGCTAAGTCGGCTCCTGTTCACTCGATTTTCGTGAGATTCGGTATCCGGAGGTATTTGTCGACGGGAAACTCGAATTTTTGGTCAGATTTTCAAAATTTCAAAATCAAAGATGACGGCTGTGGCTTAAAATGCTAAGTCTGCTGATTGTGGATGAGGACAAAGATAACATATTCGCCACTATTCACCATACTTCGTTAAAAAAGTGAATTCGTTCTTTTAAAAGTTAATAGCTATGAGGGGCGGCTCGCGGAACGAGTCGCAAGTTCATCGAGAGGCGAGGAACTGGGGGTCCAGGGGCACTCCCATGCTAGGCGTGCCAGCGAGCTGAACGCGGCTAGTAGTTTATATATGTCTTGGATATGAGCGGCCCAGAGCCGCTCTCCAGCGGCAGTACGCTGGAGTTACTGCTTGGTTTTTTTTCGTCCTATACTGGCAATGCTTTTCCATGGCGCTTAGTACCGTTTGACAGAACGCGATATCCGGCATTCTAAATTCCTCAAAAGGAACTCAATTTGGCGGTTAGTTCCGTTTGGCAAAAATACGTCCAACTGATATTTTCAATGGATTTAAATGAGAGAAAAAGTGTGTTACGAACTTTCAAAATCGCCTTATGCAGTAAACAAGTTCGCCAAATTTTCCGGGAGTCCCATTCATATATTACCAACCAACTCTAACGACGGACCAAAATCTGGGCATTGTTATAATTTTCTGAAATAAATTATATACAAACATTTCAGGACACTTTTGTATGGAAACTGTTGTGGGAAAACGTTTGTATGGATTTTCCGAAACACCTTGTACGCCTTAGATTCAGTGTATCTGCAAATTTCAAGGAGAAATAGTTATATTCAGCATATTATTAATGACAAAACAAGCTACTAATAGATGGACGGTATGAGTCTGAAACCACGTAGGTGTCTCGTTTGCTGTATTTGAAAATCTCCGCTCCTAATTTATTTTCTTCAAGGAGAACAAATCGATATCATTCATTTAAGTTTTCGCAAGGTTTTCTTTGCTCTAGGAAGAAAAATGATGACAGTCTCTAAGAATTGCTGTGGAGGAGTTTCCCATTTAAAAAATGAAGTATTTAGGACAGGAAGTCTGCGACGTTGCACTGCCCGTGGTACACGCAGTTGCGTTACACTGGCTCTATACTTACGTATTAATATAAAACTACAAAAAACCCCAAAAAACTTTGGTAACGTTGCATGGTGGCAACGATCAGAATCCGGCCAAAGTCTTAAACTTGTTGAACCAAATTGTCTTATTACTCCTAAAAGAAAAATTAAAATTACCTATACTTTACTGAAAATCGAATGTGGGCCCCTTCATAAACGAGCGATACAACATTCACTGCATGTGTGTATGTGGACCTCTTGTAGGAGCCGAATCGGTTCGCTCTTTGCAACAAACGCTACATTCGTGAATGGAAAGTCCTTGGAGGAGCACATAACGTCCTCTTTCTTTATTTAACTTATGCATTTTTTATTCAGAATCTTCATAAAATCAAAAAGAAAAGTATGGACTGATCTGAGCCTTATGTGTGCTCTAAAACAATATGAAATATTTTATCGCACAAAGTCGAATATTTTTTCTTTAAAATTTAGAGCTACGTAACTAATTCAATAATCATGACTGGTGCATTTGCAGAAAAGTTTTCTCAGAGACTCAGTAAATTCCCTTGCTGAGCTGCATGTATCTTCAAGTAGGCATTATACTTCTAAAAGGAAATGTAGGCCCCTTCATTTAGGAGTGATGCAACAGTCATGACGTGTAAGTATGTTTAGCCCTTGCAGGAGCCTCTCCTCACCTATTTGCATTTTTATCTAAAGTAAGAAAAAAAATAGTCGGTAGGTATGGATTGATCTATGAGCCTTCTATGTGCTCCAAAACAATATGAAATATTTTATCGCACAAAGTCGAATATTTTTTCTTTAAAAGGACTACGTGCAAAACGGGCCATTTGGGGCTCTGAGCGGATACCTTTGAGACTTGCCCTGTTCATTCACCTAACAATGCCCCATCTTTTCCCAAAGTTTCAAGCCCCCCAAAAATTTTGGGGAGACACGGCGGGGGGTCAAAGTTCAAAACCGGCAAAATTTTCGCGAATTTATTACTCGAAAACCAAGAAGTTTTCGAAAACGCGGTTTAAACGAGCGTATTCAGCGTGACGAGAGCTTTCAGAAAATGTATAACATCATAGGGTTTTGTCAACTTCAGCTCGAGTTATCGCCTCCGAAGCGCCGGAACGCTCAAAAGAGACCCCTCATTTTTTCACGTTTGGGCCGATTTAAAAAAAAGCCATTTTTTTATTTTCATGAAAAACTGATATGTTGTTCCTGACTCTCTGTAGCCCCTCTAGCTCTTTACCGCATGCTGGGGAAATGTTTTGGTCGCGAGTTATAAGAGCGGAAAGGAGCGAAGGTCGGGAAAATCGGCTATTTTAAACTGCGCGCGCGGCGTTGATCGGAGGGAAAACGTCCCCTCCCACTCACTTCTGCGAATCATACTCCTCTGCCGACCTCGCATTGTTGCCACATGCCTCCTGATCTGTCGCCGCGCGCAGTTTAAAATAGCCGATTTTCCCGACCTCCGCTCCTTTCCGCTCTTATAACTCGCGACCAAAACATTTCCCCAGCATGCGGTAAAGAGCTAGAGGGGCTACAGAGAGTCAGGAGCAACATATCAGTTTTTCATGAAAATAAAAAAATGGCTTTTTTTTAAATCGGCCCAAACGTGAAAAAATAAGGGGTCTCTTTTGAGCGTTCCGGCGCTTCGGAGGCGATAACTCGAGCTGAAGTTGACAAAACCCTATGATGTTATACATTTTCTGAAAGCTCTCGTCACGCTGAATACGCTCGTTTAAACCGCGTTTTCGAAAACTTCTTGGTTTTCGAGTAATAAATTCGCGAAAATTTTGCCGGTTTTGAACTTTGACCCCCCGCCGTGTCTCCCCAAAATTTTTGGGGGGCTTGAAACTTTGGGAAAAGATGGGGCATTGTTAGGTGAATGAACAGGGCAAGTCTCAAAGGTATCCGCTCCGAGCCCCAAATGGCCCGTTTTGCACGTAGTCCTTTAGAGCTACGTAACTAATTCAATAATCATGCTCTAACTGTAATCATTAGGAACTCGAACGAAAAGGACTCCAGATTACCTAGATATTGAAAATTGTTTTCAGAGTAAATTAATGAAGATTTAAAAAAACAAAAATCATGGTTGAAAATAGCGTTTTTATTTTTTACGCAGAGTAGAATAGGTAAGAGGGTTTTGACATGGATCCTCAGATATCTCTATGAAGCATTAATTTCAGTGACCCGTCTTTTTTACGCATTTTTGCGGACACGTCAGTGATTCTTCAAAATTTAGCTGAGTCAAATCAAAAGGCTTCTGCAAGGGCTTTTCATATAAAAATGTCGCAATTGTTGCATCACTCATTGAAGGAGGAGACTATTCTTAAGAAAAATACTGGACTTTAGCCAGCCGATTGAGTATTTTTTTTTTCATGCTCTCTTAAAAGCATTTGTAAGACCTGAATCGAAAAATATTGGACTTTGTGCGATAAAATATTTCATATTGTTTTGGAGCACATAGAAGGCTCATAGATCAATCCATACCTACCGACTATTTTTTTTCTTACTTTAGATAAAAATGCAAATAGGTGAGGAGAGGCTCCTGCAAGGGCTAAACATACTTACACGTCATGACTGTTGCATCACTCCTAAATGAAGGGGCCTACATTTCCTTTTAGAAGTATAATGCCTACTTGAAGATACATGCAGCTCAGCAAGGGAATTTACTGAGTCTCTGAGAAAACTTTTCTGCAAATGCACCAGTCATGATTATTGAATTAGTTACGTAGCTCTAAATTTTAAAGAAAAAATATTCGACTTTGTGCGATAAAATATTTCATATTGTTTTAGAGCACATATAAGGCTCAGATCAGTCCATACTTTTCTTTTTGATTTTATGAAGATTCTGAATAAAAAATGCATATGTTAAATAAAGAAAGAGGACGTTATGTGCTCCTCCAAGGACTTTCCATTCACGAATGTAGCGTTTGTTGCAAAGAGCGAACCGATTGGGCTCCTACAAGAGGTCCACATACACAATTACACACATGCAGTGAATGTTGTATCGCTCGTTTATGAAGGGGCCCACATTCGATTTTCAGTAAAGTATGGGTAATTTTAAATTTTCTTTTAGGAGTAATAAGACAATTTGGTTCAACAAGTTTAAGACTTTGGCCGGATTCTTTACCCCTTAGAATCTGAAAGTTTTTTGGGGTTTTTTGTACTTTTTATATCAGGTCGTTTTTGGAATGATGCGAAGCTAATGAAACATTTGGCTGGAAAAAGAGAAACTGAGAATAATTTTTTCAATGAGCAGAACTGGAACTCCTTGTTTAATCAACTAAACATTAATAGGGGGTGATTCAGTTTGCAATCAATAAAAGTTACCTGATGTTTTGGTGAGTTTAAACTTCTCTCATCGAAATAGGGTACATAATGTTTTAAAAACTGATGGATTAGCAATTAATTGTCATAGTGTAGGGCTACTTAGAATGAACTTCTTTTGCCGCATAAATTATTCCTTACCTACTCATAAAGTTTCAACATTAATTCTGCAATTTTTACTGCATTTAACTCAACTGTTGGACATACTTACATTCAGCCACTAAAATTTTAAATTAAATAACAGTGAGACCATTAAGTGGAAAGTCCATTCAAAGCGTTAAAATTATTTTTTTTTTTGGTTCACTCATTATAAAAAGTATTTCCTGTAAGAGGTATTTAATTTATCAATAAAAGTGTGCGTCAAGCCAAGCCCCTTCGGCCACAAAAGTATTTTTTCTTTTAACAGTGTATAACTTCTAGGAATGTGACTTGAAACATGAAGATATGAAAATTGTACTTATACCTATTATGCACTCCGTTGAACTTGAGCGATTCAGGTAATAATCGACTGAATTTCAACATCAAGTTACAATGGCCTCAGTCAGAAAATTAATTGAAAAAGAGAAAAACTTGCTGCAAATATTACACTGTAAGCTTACCCACCAAGGGGGGGGGGGGGGCTACCGCCACTCTTGATACAGTATGCCTATATTGACGCTATAGCGGAGAATATTTTGATTTATTTTGCTTAGAGTCGCTTCACCACATAATTTGTCGAATCGTATAACTGGCATGTAAGTAAGCATTTAAATTTGAATGGCGTCTTTTGATTCATGAAAGATAATGAAGGCTACCTCTCAGTTACCTGGTAGTTCAAGAATTCCTGGTAATTTTGTTGTCCACTGTCGGACTAAAAACACCACCCCCAAACTCTTCATCAGAGCATGTTCCGCAGTTGGTGCCTAGGCGCAAACATTTTGATCATAAACGCTATCGATTGGTCTAATCTTTTTTGGCTTTGATTCGCCCGATTACATTTATCCATTAAGAACTAGGTTGGCACGCGAACCAAACATAGACCCAACGCTCAATTAATTTCAGAGTGCGCACTGTTTCACTGGAGTAATTATGCTACAAACTCACTAGGTGAAGATGGAATACTTCTGTGACACAACAACCAACAACACCACAATATTTCCACATCAAGAGTGGCGGTAGCCATCCCCCGTCGAGGAAAATGACGACCTACTAAAGTCCCTATAGCAAAGGGGTGGCCGACACTCTTAGTCACACCTAACTCCCTTAATCTGAAAATTGATTAGATATAGAATGGAACTCAGAGCAAACGGCGGCACGGATTCCAACGATCTTGGTGTCTTTGGACACAGCTAAGTTAGCCGGATGTCATTTGAGGGTTTATTATCTAACAGTCGGTAGCTGCACCACCAGTGTAAGTCCATAACATAGCCTAACTATTTGATGTGTTTACATCAAGTTTTCATATGTTAAAATAGAGAAGGAATGGGCGCTACGTACTTACGATTGGCCCAGCGATTTATGCAGCAATATAAATTCTTGATTTTATAGTAATCATCAAGCTGAGAAAATAGAACGAGTACATACCTTTCATGAAAGACTTTCTTACACATTGACTGGCCACATGGTGTTTCTAACAACTTCTGACACAAAATCAAAGAGACTCGAATAAAACCAAATGTAAGCTAATACTCATCGTCAAAGATCTCTGATTTAGGGACATAAAGTTGACTTAGTGATTGAATTATACCTCGCATCCCCGCATATCTCCATGATGTAAACAAGCAACGGTAAGAGGCGAAGCTTCCCAAGATTAGTCATGAAGAACACAAGATCTTAATGTCAATAACATACACTTAGGGAAAGCACAAGCACTCCAGAGCGCGTAGGTTGAAAGCAAAATTTAAAGCGAATAAATTTTGGTCAGAGCATAATGACCGTGTCGCAAGTAGTGTGATGGGCGAAGGCTCATATTACAGTAATTTTTAGATCTTTTCTTGAGACTGATAGGGTCCACTGAAAACAACTACATCTCTTCAAGTTATGGAAACTAGCATTTGTGACTTGAGGAAAACAATAATGTAATTAAAAACTGAGAGTAATGGGCTCTCCCTTCGATCCATCGGTGGGCATGGTAGAGAAATATTTGGATGCTGTTAGTCACGAGAATGCAAACTGTGGTGTAAATCCTGCTTCCTTTTGATAGTTTGGCACAACTTTGGTGTCCTTTTATCGACGTAATTTACCTGAATTTTGGAATCCGAATTATATTCATTGATGCTTGGGTCAGACCATTGACGTATATGGGTCAGACATGTACACCGACTGATAACCTCACTTCTGAACAATGACATCACTTGAACACTTGAAACTAATGAAATAGTGTATCGGGCTCTGGCAGAAGACGTGCGACGTAATAATATAAGTGTGTAAAAATATTAGTTAGCTTCTACAGAGAATGGAACTCTTATATTATATTAAATCATAAATCTGTTCTCAAGTAGTTAGAGTTGGAAGTTGGTATTGGTAACTAGGGAAATTTCGTTCCCGAGACTGGCTGAACTGAACGGAATCGACCAATGGAATTGAACCACTATACCGGATTTTTCTAAAATTCAAAACATTGTAGCTAAAATTTTGAAAGTTATTTGCCGATGCTGAATTATCCGAGCATTGAAACCCTATTAAATGTGGTAGAAATGAAATCCTCATATCTTCAAGCGGGTTCCTTTGTAGGTTTCATTAGAATCCGTGGCCGCGTAAGCAAGAAATCTGTTGTGAAAGGTGATCATGTCGGTTTCCCGCTACTGAACGGCCCATGTTACAAAAAATATTTGTCATTTTGGGCCTTTAAGTGCTTATAACTTTTTGAAAACTCAATGGATCTTAATGAAACTCTTCCACTTTGTAGTCCTAATTGAGATGCGTCCGTAGACACCAAGATCGTAGGAATCCGTGCCGTCGTTTGGGCTGCAGTCGAGTTCCAACCGAATCAATTTTCAGAATAAGGGAGTTACGCGTGTCTATGGTTGGCTGCCACCTTTTTTCGTTTGGAGGCTTTCCAGTGTTGTCGAGTTTAGACTTTGTCCGGAGGTGGCTACCGCCACCCATGACTAAATTACAAGCATTTGAATGCTCTCATGTAGTTATCTCTCATAGTTTCTGACGAATCCTTTATCTTTTTTCTCACTCCTCCCAGCTCTGCTTAAGAGCTGTTCTACGAATTATAATAGGCCGTCATTCTAACACATGAAGCTCATTTTGTCAATTGTTCAGAATCGGCATTTATTGACCAATGTATGTAAATACATTGGAATATCAAGTTAAGTAATTACATATTTTCTGCAGTTAATAGCAATTTTATTTAAATATATTTCATTGTAATGTGCTACTTGGGTACCTCACCGATATATCATTTCGTATTCCTTAGGTAAATCTGCAGTTAAGTAGATTTAGAAATTTCAAACACATCGTTTCTTGAAAATAAGATAGCATTGAAATAATTATCACTTACCTATCATGTATCTTTTTCTGCTCAATTTGCCTTGGTTGATGCTCTCACAAGTCGAGTTGTTAAGTCAATCCAGCCGTAGCTTTCAGCTGAAAATTCCCTCTTTATCTGACAATTCATGATTAATTGTCGAATTGATTTGGTTGTTTGATTTAAATCGCATAAAAAAGATCCCATTAGAGGATCGAGCGTCGGAGCAAAGTTTTACGTGTTGCAAAATTGGCACATTTCGTGGCTGTTTTCTATGTATAATTCAGTTGCAAGGCATCCGCATATGAATTCATGTTTTATTAACGATAACTTTCTTCTTCAACGTGTGGGATGAAAGTGTTACATAATGTATAAGCTTCTTAAAGTTGTATGTTTAGAACCGAACTGGGATCAGAAAGTATACTTTTAAATGTTTGCGCAAATGGAGGAGGCATTCACAGCCCCACCCCCTCCTCTTACCGAGGGAAAGTAGCAGGCATGGGAATGTCAGTGAGGTACATTCGATCCTTCGGAGTTATCAGTCGCATTATTCAGGACATCCTATTTATATTCTCTCCTCCTTCTAAATCTCGTAAGATTAAAATTTTCCTTGGTTGATATTTTTTAAGTTTTATGGGAAATAGACTTAGTTGAATAATACCTACAAATAAAGGTTACCAAAATCTTGCGTAGATATAGGAAGTAAAACACGATATAACACAAACTGTTTGTTGATTTTTCGAGTGTTAGATTTCCCATTGTTAAATCAACCATATCTTTGGGTTGAGGGGACTAAGTCTGTGTGTTGAAAATCTGCAATCTCATTGAAATATGCTTACAGGACTTTTGGTCCAATTTTTTCGCCCAAGAATTTTTTCGTCGAATTTGTTTTGTCGACGGGGTTTTGCCCTCAAAATCTCGTCCCAGTACATATAGTCCAGTAAACAAAGCTTTTTAATAGCCAAACATTAAAATACGGCCGGATTTAGGCCAAATCGCTTCTTCATATGAAAAGGTGTTTTTAGCCAAAAGTCCCCATAAATCCCCTTGGGGGATTCCGCTAAGTGGTCCGATGAAGTTGAAAATTGGACATATTTTCAAAAATTCACTGCGGAGCGAGAAATAAACTTGGAGAGCTCAATTTTTTTTGAAACTGTAGGTAATTGAGTCTACTTTTTGAAGAAACTATAGTTTTAAATGTCAAAGTAATTTAAAGGTGAGTAAAATTGAAAGAAATTGAAGATTGAAAATTATTGACCGGCATTTTCCGTACTTACATCCTTATGAAGACCCGGATCAAAAAATATCCTTCAGTAAAAGTTTTAGATCGTTCTTTTAGCATTGATTTGGTATATTACATCATAGGTTTATCTTTAAAATTGAGGGAGCAAAGGCGCAAAAACGGAGCGGGTCGACGCGCGACCGCCTATGTTTTGAATCGTAAACTGGGGATTTTAGGTGGCACATGATGGCAGTGATGATTAATTCACCTCTGCTCGTCTACTTACGACCAAAATCAATCATTTCCAATATAAACACTTTTTTTCTAAAGCGCCATGGTTGCCAGTTTTCGCGTTATTATTTAACTGTTCACTAATTCCCTCTGGTGGCGATTCAAGTAATACTTACGGCTTTTTGGACGACTTTTTAAACCTCCACCCCTTGTGAAGCAACAGTGCAACTACATTTCAATCCCCTTTGGAATCAAGTAATTGCCCGGATCTCCCCCCCCCCCCCAATTTCCCAGAAAGTGACAGAGAAAGTGTGAAAACTGGCGACTTTCTGTTTCTATTCAAAATTATTATTTTTTCCTAAAAAGGAAGGCTCACTAATACTTGATTTGACTCCCCTCCCCCCTCCTTCGTAAGACCCCGTGAGCCAAACTTAGACCTTACCCCCTCCTCCTTTTTGAGTAGCTAACGCAAGGTTTTTATTATGGCGTAATGTTTCAGGCTTGCGCTCCTCAGCGTGTGTAAACTTTCTTCTTCTTCTTCTTCTTCTTCTTTTTTTTTTTTTTTTTTTTTTTTTTTTTTTTTTTTAATTCATGCGTTTTCTGTATAAAGAGTTACGTAACTCACCAAGCGCGGGCCCGCCAGCAGACTTTATCGCTGGACCAACCTCAATACCCTGCAAGGCTCGATGAGGGGATTCCATTTCAAAATTTCAGGAGGTGACTGGGCCCCTTAGAGCCGTGGGCTCGCCCTCAGTGCGGCCCTTCATTTACACCACTTCTGCTGAATCATTCAAACTTTCTAAACATAATGAAAATCGCCTGTAGTCCTCATTTCTGGAGTTGATACTTGCATCTGGTTGTTCATTGAAGTGTGCTAACTAAATGTTGAATAAAAATAATCATTTGTCCTCCATATGCCCTGGAAGAGCTGGATATACAATTGCGACCGTATTGCTACAATTTAACGGATTTCTTCAAGTGACTTTGCAAACATGCAGAAAATCTGCTTCCGGTTTTTGGGGAAACATTTTCATAAAAAAGAAGTGAAAGTGTGAAAACTGGCGACTTTCTGTTTCTATTCAAAATGATTACTTTTTCTTAAAAAGGGAGGCTCACTAATACTTGATTTGACTCCCCTCCCCCCTCCTTCGTAAGACCCCGTGAGCCAAACTTAGACCTTACCCCCTCCCCCTTTTTGAGTAGCTTACGCAAGGTTTTTATTATAGGGTAATGTAATCCTGGGTATAGGGTATGTATTGTAAGGTAGTAGGTGTTATGTGGCTTGCGCTCCTCAGCGTGTGTAAACTTTTTTTTTTTTTTTTTTTTTTTTTTTCAAATTCATGCGTTTTCTATAAAGAGTTACGTAACTCACCAAGCGCGGGCCCGCCCGCAGACTTTATCCCTGGACTCACCTCAATACCCTGCAAGGCTCGATGAGCGGATTCCATTTCAAAATTTCAGTATGACCCTGTGAGCCAAATTTATGGCCTTTTCCCTCCCCTCTTGAGAAACTTACGTGATACTTCAACGGTTTCCTAGTTCTGCCCAAGAAGCATAGAAAGTACCTACCACGAAAAATACAATTTACCAAAAGTTTTAATAGTTCATTTTCTTAGTGTTGGTTCAGTGTATTGTATACCTACTTTGATGGTTGGATAGGTTCATTTTGGAAAAGTGAGAAGCTAATGGTGACGAGGAGCTTTTTTATGTTCATCGTATCGCTAACCGGTTGATTACACAAATGAAACGGATACGTTATAAAGGCGATAATGCATTTTGCTTGCGTCATCGATGCTCAGAATCTACCTCAAAAAAAGTCTCCGACGGAACGGTCCATAGAAAATAAGACAGTGTTCTTGTCCATCCGACGGACAAGTAGCACAGGCAATAACACTATTTTCCATTTTTTACCAATTTTTCGTAATGACTTGGCAAGCACGTGAAAATTGGAACTTAAAATTTTAGACTCTTTTCATGTTATATAAGGAGGATGCAAGAATTATTTAATCAAGGGATATTTTCGTAGCTCCGAGGAGAGCCTAGCAGGGTAAAAGGATAAAGTTATTTTGGTTTTTTTTTTTTTAAGGCAAATTCCGCATAATTTTTTTTTTTTTTTTTTTTTTTTTTTTTTTTTTTTTTTTTTGTGCAGAAAGCCTGAAAAATTTGGCCTCCAATTTTTAGAGACCATATTTTTGTTGATTAAATTGATGATACTCGGTTTTTACCACTTCAGAGGCAATAGCAAGAGGCAAGAGAAAATCGCTGAAAATTCGAAGATATAATAATGTGTTTATTAATCATTCTGTTGCCTCTTAGATGGTACCAAACGCGATAAATATCTGTCTGTGACGAAATGAATGATAGAATACTTCGGCAAACGATCCAATACACTTTGAGACTATTCTCCAAACGTTTAAAAAAGGTTGACATACGCTTAAGAATGTACATTTCCGTCAAGTACGAATAAGCTCCCCTCAGTTTCAGTAATTTCCAAAAAATAAAATAGTATCTCTACGTTCCCTGATTTAATTACGTATCCGTTCACATCTTAAAATTCTCCTACCGCAGCTAGGTTTCCCCGTCCTTCCTATTATTAAGAAAGTGACGTTTTAAAATTCCCCCTCCCCCACCCTTTTTTAATGTTGGCTGGGGAGGCTAAGATTTCTAACGCCCCCCCCTCCCATCATTAAATTATATTATTGTGAGCGTGACAATGATACGCCCTGGAAGTCGCCTTTTAGAGTATGGAATTTTCGCGTTTATTTAAATTTTTTCGTGATTATTTTTTGGCGGGAGGGAGAGGGGGTGGGAGAGGAGGGGGGAGGATAAACCCTTCTCCCCTCCCCCCCCCCTCGTTAAATTATGTTAGTGTACAGCGTGTTAATGGCAAGCCCTGAAAGTCGTCTTACAAAGTGGAATTTTGCGCGTTTAAGTAACGTTTTTCGTGATTATTTTTTGGGTGGAGGGGGGGGGGGGAGGGAGGAGGATGTACCTCCCTCCTCCCTGTCACCTCCCACAAGAAGTCGCTTTGATGTTCTCTCAGAACAAACGCACTTGTTTTCATTTCGCCGCCCACTTTTGCGCATAACGCTACATCAAGGAAGCGGCCAATCTTGACGGTTTTTATAGGGTGGGTACTGCTGGGGGGGCCCCCCTCCCCCCACGAGTGATTAGGCCGCCCCTCGTATGAAAAATTAATGCTCTATCATTTTAGGGATAAACAATTGTACGATATTACCAACCTTCTCCGCGTTATTGGCGAGAAATCGCGGCGAAACGGTCATTTTCGCGGAAATTTGAGATATTTTGACATTTTAAGCCCCCCCCCCTCCCATTTTGGGGAACCACGGGTAATGGTGGAAGTCACTTAAAACTTTTCTAGACCAGAATTTCACGAGCTTTCAGAATGGTTACCCGCCCAACACGAAATATTGCAGCAATATTGCAGCAATATTGTCAATATTGAAACAATATTGTCATGTAAATATTTCCTTAAATACACTGCAGAAATATGTTGACAATATTGCTAAAATATTTCATGACAATATTGTAACAATATATTTATAAAAATGTTTTAAATATATTTACAAAATATATTTATGTAATTACTTCTAAAACAGTTTGTAAAATATATTTACAAAATATTTTAAAATTATTTTAGAAATATTAGTTTAAAAATATTTGTTTAATATTATGTTAAAAATATTTTATAAATATTTCAGCAATATTTTTAAAATATTTCCGTGTTGGGCGGGGCGGCGGTTCGAGGGAGAGTGGCTGGCTTCTCGCCCCTTTGTTTCAGACCTCGTTGAGAGTGTTTGATCCTTCAAACGTGTTTAAGTACGATGATCGAGCATACCAGGACCATTGCGGAAAATTTTAAGACTACGTTATTTCCATTTTTATGAAATGCTGTCCAGAAGGGAAAAAAATAAATAACATAACATAAATACATCGACATAAATTCAAACTAGGAAAAAGCTCAAATAATTAAAACTGGAAAAAGACGCAATTATAAAAAACAGTAATTTGGTAAAGAAAAAAATGAGAGAGAGTTAAAAAAAACGAAAATTTGTAATACATGAATAGGAATATGTTGAGTACAATTAATAAAGAATTTGAAACACAAATTACAGGATGAAATAAAAAATAATAAATAAATAATAAATAATAAATTCTGGTAAAATATTATAAGAATCCGTCAATAAACAAACATATTACGGACTCAGAGGCCTGCGATAGTTAAGAGATTGAATTTACGGGCCCATCTACATCAAGCCTGGCTGGTCTGGTGGTAAAGTACTGGACTTCGGATATCAACTCCACCCCGAGGCGTGGGTTCTAATCCCGACTAGGACGGCGCGGATTTTAAGGTCAGTAACACAACTCTACGATCCACAACCTGGACGTATGTGTACATTAGAAAGAAAATTAGTACCAAAGACGTCTCCTAGAGTGCGCGCACACGGATATGGAATATGATAACCTCATCGCAAGTAAATATTTTTAAAATATATTATCAATATTACCTTGACAATATTGCTGCAATATTGTCAGGGGGGCGGACAACAAACTATTGCAGCAATATTATTTCGATATTGTTAAAATATTGTTAAAATGTTTTTGACAATATTTCAGCAATATTTTTAAAATATTTCCGTGTTGGGCGGGCGGAGTTTTGCCCTAAAATCAAGCCTTTTCGGATAAAAGTGGGAAAATTCGCGGAAAAGTCGGAATTCTGAGCAATTTTGGGGGGTTTAGGGGGGGCTTACTCCCTCCCACCACGATAGAATTCGCGTAAACAAGAAAAATCTTATTCTACTAGTCGAGAGCTTCTAGAAAATCACCACCCTCAAAATTCCCACGGGGGGGGGGGGGGGGGGGGGGGGTTACCCCTTGCTGGCCCACGGTCTAAGAGTACATAGAGTCGTAATGCAAGTGGGAGAGCTAACGCCACTTTTAAGCATTTTCCTGGTCCCGAATTCTGAGATTCCTGTGCGGCGTCAGGTCCCTTTTTCGGTACATAATCGATTGTTTGCGATACACGGGGACCCGGCCATATTCCATACCGCCATTTTGGATCGAATATGTATCGAAAAAGTGACCCCGCACACCGGGCTCGAAACTCGTCGAGCAGAACATGGCGCCAGCTCTCCCACTTACATTACGACTCCATGTGCTCTATGTTAATGTCTTATAAATATAGACTTTTTAGAAATAACTATAATAATGTGCCACCTAAAATCGCCAGTTTACGATTCAAAACATAGGCGGTCGCGCGTCGACCCGCTCCGTTTTTGCGCTTTTGCTCCCTCAATTTTAAAGATAAACCTATGATGTAATATACCAAATCAATGCTAAAAGAACGATCTAAAACTTTTACTGAAGGATATTTTTTGATCCGGGTCTTCATAAGGATGTAAGTACGGAAAATGCCGGTCAATAATTTTCAATCTTCAATTTCTTTCAATTTTACTCACCTTAAAATTACTTTGACATTTAAAACTATAGTTTCTTCAAAAAGTAGACTCAATTACCTACAGTTTCAAAAAAAATTGAGCTCTCCAAGTTTATTTCTCGCTCCGCAGTGAATTTTTGAAAATATGTCCAATTTTCAACTTCATCGGACCACTTAGCGGAATCCCCCAAGGGGATTTATGGGGACTTTTGGCTAAAAACACCTTTTCATATGAAGAAGCGATTTGGCCTAAATCCGGCCGTATCTTAATTTTTGGCCGGAATCGGCCCCAATACGCCTTCGTTTACTGGACTGATAGTCTGTCACACGCATTCGTTCGTCCAGCGTTTTTAGGTCACATTTTTTTTGTGCCCAGTGAGGTCATACATATATCCATTTATATACAATCAGCGATCGACTTATCAAAAGACGGAGATAGTAAGTAATGACACATGATTATGTGTACATTAATAGAATTCAGGGAATGATTGGGAATCATTTCCTTCAGAAGCACTCGTCTCAACCAATATGATCGCTTAATACTCCCCTTGGCTTCTTTGTCTATTGTTTTGTCTATCAATTCCAGCAATCAGCCCGTTCGACACTTTCTGCATGATCCGATGTCTCAATATGGCTTACGCCGGCTTGAGTCGATTTTACACAAAAGTGTGTTGAGCAACCTAGTCCTTTAGGTTGACCTCACGCACAAAAAAAAGTAACACTGAATGACATCTAACACGGAAATTAACTGTGAGCCTTTTGTTGGCTATTTTTGACTTAATTGTGACCAATGTACTTTTCTCTTCATTTTACATTCTCTGAAAAATACCTTCGACGCTATGAGCTGTACTTCATTCCGTGCTAAATACACGCACCATCAGTATCTTGTCCTTCTTGCTCGAAAAATAGTCGTATAAGAAGTAGTTTAATAAAACCAACAAGTAGAAAAATGTTACCAATTCATTACTAAATCTTCTAAGGTTTCAGTTCCATGCAATGGTTTAATGTTATGTAACCGTTGTGCTTTTTGGAAATAATATTATCTTTGAGGAGATCATTATAATCGAAGAATGTGGTAAGCAATAAACTTGAATGGAAAGTTACTATACGTAATTGTTAAAAAACCTTCTCTCGTTAGTTTCATAAAAAATCATAGACACCAGAAGATATCATCTCTATTAATGCACATTCTGCATGATACTTTTAAGCTTATCGGAAGAAGCAACTATTCGTGATTGAGGGTAAAGCAAGGAAGCACATCGATCATTTGAAGGGGTTTTATACCTCCCATATCATACTGTGTTCCCGACTCGATATTTTTTGATTCCACAATACTCCTAATACCTGTTACTTGTTAGGTACCTGTTATCGCGATTGTTTTCGTTCAACCGAGCTGAAAAGCTACGGAATGAATATCATCCCTGTTCTGAAAAGGAGGGGAAGGGAGTCCGAAAGGATGTTCTCCCCGAGATTCAAAGAGTTCTTGAAGGAATTTCGGCCTCTTTTGTTTGTCAAAGATACATTTTAAGCTTTTAAGCCCCCCCCCCCCCCCCCGCCTTCTTGCATGCAGAGGCGCACTTAGGTGAGACGTGAAATTCTGGAGTCTATAACCCGGTGACCCAGTATTTCCTCCAAAATGTTTCTTTCAGAAATTTTTTAATCTAAAAAACTACTACCCCTAGTGATATTCTGCCCCTAAATCCTTCCAGATAAATTGCTTTTATCGTACCACTGTTTCGGTACACTTAAGACCACCCCCCTGTATGAACATCTTAACCGAAAAATTGATATTCACTGACTTATTTGGTATCGTTTAACGAATGCAAAGCTCTTATACGGGTCTGTGGCGATTCTTTTACGCGGTGCGACAACACTGATGCTCGTCCGTTCAAACGCATGTAAAACAAATCGATATATGTTGAAGCAGGCTACCATACCGAGGATCGACTATTTATAATGTATTTAAGTGAAGGGAAACCAGCGTTGCCAACTTGCAAGTACCGCCTCGGTACGCAACATGAACAGTACGAAACTCAGAGGCTCCCATGGACAGAAGGAGCAATGAGCAATAAATGTAGACCGGAAAATCGATTGGGCCTATAAAAGCGGGGAAAGGCGAGTGACGAGCAGAGACAGTGAACTATGACTGCGAAGCATTGTGGGGAATAAAGAAATAAAATAAAATAAAAAATTAACATGTAACGCGGAACGGTTGATATGGGCCATGAATTTGAAGAAACGCCGGAACTGAGTCCCGCAACCCCCTCCCCTCCTCTCTATGCAACCCCCCCCCCTCTGTAAAGCGGCGCCACATCAAAACCCTCCTCAGGCTCCCTCTCCCCGAAGGATGGGGGCGCTTTCTCTTGTTTGCTATTATCAATTATTCAAGCAGAAAATAGTATTACTCCACAGGTGAGGAGGGGGAATTGAGGATGGTGGTGAACGGCGAGAGCTGAGGGAGGAGGGAGTGGAAGGAGTTGCAAAGCGTGGATGAGATAGGGGGGCGTGGGAGCGGGAAGGGATGAGGACGTCGATGGTCTTTCATTGATTCTTCGCGACCCTGCGACCAAGATTTCCGCTGCCGGCGAAATCAGCCATCATCTCAATATCCGCAGCGCGTTTTTCCGTCTGGTAGATCAAACCGGTGATGGGGAGCTATTTCGACTTCCCGGTTATCCACACTGCAAATCTCATGAACGCCCTCTCAGGTTTGTTCGTCGAGACCCTTCGCGGGAACTATGCGGTATTGATTTTTCTCGGTCTGAATCTTCATAATACGTCATTTCCCTAACGAACGAAAGTAACTCCACTCCGATAGTTCAAAATCGACTCAAGCAATCAGTTTTTACTGGGTTTGGGCCTCTTGGGCCCGCGTCGACAAACGAACGACCAAAAAAATGAAATGATTTTAATACCCGACTCTCATCTGTCCAATCTCCCCCTGGCCAGGAGCGAAAGCACTAATAATAATCGATTGAAAAAATTAGCATATATTGCAAACTTCGCGCCAAGACTGGAACAAAACGGAACGAAGCAATTCGTCGCTTTCTGATAGTCGGTAGCAAAAGAGCATACCTTCAATTCACTTACCCTACCAACTGTCCAAGATTCAACATTTCCCGCTTAGTTCAATTTTGCCCCCCTTCCTAAGCTCTCTGGTCTACTCTCATATAAAAAAAACCTGGGTCATATTTTCAAGTTCTGATTACAGCGAGCTCATCAAGGGACTATCGCCTATCGACAACCGCAAAAATCATGGAAATCGGCCCGCCAGAACGCTCAAACGAAGCATAACAAAAAATAAAAAGTTACATTGTTTAAATGGGGGAATTCGCAACTTTACCACGCAATATAAAAAAAACCTGGGTCATATTTTCAAAATTTGAATAGTAAGGGCTCATCTGGAGACAATTGCCTGTCTATAGCCGCAAAAACCATGAGAATTAACCTCGTAGAACGCTGGAATTAAGCGTCACCAGGTATGCAAATTCAGGAGGTCTCGCGGAGCTCATAGTATAGATACTTATAGTATAGACGAGAAAATGCCTGTAGAATTTCTATGGAAAAACTCAAATGCTTTTTGTATGTAATTCAAGGAAAAATCATGTCAATCGATCAGAAATACGTGGCCTCGCGATTCAAGACCGGCATATTTCGACTTTGACAAGACTGAATATTTTAATTTAGATTATCATTCGTTTTGCGATTTTTTACCGGAGGCGAACAATCGAAATTATTTCAAAGTTTTTCTTTGTCAAATTGGTACTGTTGTAGGAATACTTGGCACACTACAGAGAGAGATATGATTCCCGGAAATTTAATCGAAAAAAGCTTAAAATTCAGAAATTGTTGATTAATCAAATGATCGTCAAATTTTTCTCAAAATAGCCGATGATCGCGATTCACCTCAATGCGAATGGAGTGTATTTTTAGAGCGTATAGACTCTAGATATACGAATCGATGCCAGTTGAATTCGGGATATCATTGGCAATTTTATAAAATCCGCTGGACTTTTTAAATATGATTTTCCGATCGGACCTGAGCCTCACTGAATCCATTCTCTCAGGAACAGCATCGAAAATCGTTTCCAGCGTTTTCCTCATTATTAGCACTCCGTGAAAGGGATGGTTCCTAGGAAGTCGACGGACCTGCTCTGTGAAACGGGCGGATCAAAAGGTTCCCATCAATCTCAATTCATTAACGGCGTCGTGGGGAAGAGAGGGGGGAGGGGCGCCCAATTATGTCCTCAGAGATTCTTCAAGTGAGCTCCGACTCTTGGATTCTGCAACATCCGTGAGCATTCCTTTTCCGTTTAATTTTCTTCGCCGGCTTCGGGAGTTTCCACGGAGTAGGGCATATGGGCAAGGGGAAATCCCCCTCCCCCCCCCATCCAACCCTTTTCCCATCAATTATATTTTAATCATTGATCCCACGTCGCTGGCTTTTGCTTCGTCTCATAAATTTATCGGAACTTTCGTGAGGATAAATCAATGGGTGTGGAGCACTGTTGCCATATCGGGTTTCGTTTAAGCTATGGCGTAAGCCGCGAAAAACGTTAGTTTCTTGCGTTCGTTATCAGTCATCGGCATTGTTACTGACGTTATGAGTTAATATGTAGGCGTAAGTTGGCAAATGGCCTGCACATATCTGGAATTATCTCGTGTCTTGCATGATATTTCCCTGGTTTTCTGAGATTTTCAGAAGCGGATCCTTGATGAAAATCCGGGGCGGAGATCCGTTTGACGTCACGACTGATGGGTCTTTATAACCACCGCTGTGCCACAGTTTTCTTCTTTTTTTTTTTGAGAGCTTGCGCACTCTAGGTATAGTTCATTGGCCTTAGTCGTGTAGACAAACAGCCACCGCTAAATGATGGGAAGATTACAACAACCAACAACAGTAGAAACGGAAGTACAAAGGAAGAAACGAAGGAAGAAACGAAGAGAAACATCCATGCCACTCCACGGAGACAAGATCTGAGACCATCAAATCTTGCCACCGAGGCCGGGATTCGAACCCGGGACATTAGGTCTGTGATCAGTTGCGCTAACCACTGGACCAACCGATGTCGGCGTGCCACAGTTCTTCAATTGGAAACAAACGATGAAGCAAACGTTATTTTTACCCGACAGCTCTTCCCTTCTTTTCAAAGTAGGCTGATATCTAAGTGGAGGTATTTTTGATTTTTGTTTTTACTTGGGAAACAGAGTAAAAACGGTGAGACTCATGTATTTTAATTGTTTTTTCCCCGCAATGCACTGTTTGCAGCGAAAAGCTCAATTTACGTAGATTGTGAAGTTGAAAGTTAGACTCAGACGTTCATGATGCGCTCATCATGATTTTGAACTATTTTTCTAAAGAAACAACAAAGTTTTCTTCTTGCTCCAAGAGCAGTTTGCAATGGACCCATCCCTATGGCTACGGTATAATTGTCTATGACTCTTTGCTCTTCCACGTATCATTAACGCATTATTGTGGTATGACGCTTTTTAAACTGACGAATTAACTGTGCTTGTGTTTCTTATAAACATCGATAAACGTTAATATTCAATTCAATTCCACCGATATTAAAGGACTCAAAGCTTGCATTTCAAACGATCTGATTGAGATGCATTTGTATAATTTCGTCTTCATACCTAATGTTGAAAATCGACAGTCTTCAATCTAACAAGCTTTAAAAGAGTGTCAACAAACAACTGCGTCACCTACATATATAATGATACCCTTTATTTTATTGAAAGAATGTATTGTACACATTTGCCGATGCCAACAAATTGCAAAGAATGTCATTCATTTTTAATACCGAAAGCATTTTCCAAATTATCATCGGCCGAATTCGAGGGGAAAATAACTGTAGGGTAGCACTAATCCATTTCTTCCTTTAGAGTCCACCCCTTTGCAAGTTCAATCCAGTCGTTCATTTATAAATGTCATCAATAAGAAGGAAATATTATTCACACAAATTTATTACTAAAGTTATTGCTAAGGGCTTCTCACATGTCCATAGACGCTATTAGTGGCGACGTCATCATAGGGATTCTCCATTATATCGAATTGGATCCAAACAATAACATTGGCATAACCTCTTTCAATGCTACCAATGCGAAAAAATCGATAAATATCGCTTTTCCGTGACGTTGCACTAATAGCGTCTATACTTCTCGTTGAGCTGGGAACATTCAATCGATCGTGGGGAGTAAAAATTCAAGAACCAATAAATTCATGTTATTTTTGCTGGAGTACAAAATAGAGAGGTTGTGAATTGAAGATCAGGATGGCAAAATTTCATGAAAAATAAAATCTTGAAATTTCATGTGAAATATTTCGTGAAATTTCAGAAAAGTATGAAAGATATTGAAAAATATCGGTTCCTTTTCATGTTTCGCAAAATGTATTAATTATAACTTTCTTCTTTATGTATGTTTTTGATTGCGGGTTGCATACTCCAGCACCTGAAAAATATGAAATGTTTTACAGCCTCGTGAAATTTCATGAAATATTTCACTAAAATGTCCAATCTTTCATTTCCTTCTTACGTTTCATGCTACCCTGCTAAAGACCGAAAAGAGGAGGTGAATTCATAGTAAACCATTATTATCAGATAGACAAGTAAAATATTCTCTCATTTGCTTTGTAAGTCTCTCCTTTCGATGTTGTTTGTTTTAAGAGCTTTCCTCGTATAACAATGATCGAATCGACGAGTCGTTGAAAAAATATTATAATAAAAATATTTACCCCTTGTCCTTGAAATGTATCTTATATGCTAGCGCTGTTTTCTTATAAATGCTGGGCAGGCGTTGTTTCCGAATGTGCTCACACCTCTTCACAGCTCTGAAAGAGGCAGTGAGCTGGGTGAAATTCATCAAAAAAGAAACTATCTAATTTTCCCCCAATAAACATGTATTTACTCATTTGGAATTTTTTGAGCGAATCATTGCTCCTCAAGCATTGGCGGATGAATTAATGAAATTTTACATTAACTCAGTCTTACTGATGCATCGTGATGATGATGATGCTTTTAACCCCCCCCCCCCCCCCCCCCCCCAAAGAGTGGAATGCGTCAAAACCAGTGATGTTTAAAAATGGGTCATACTGACCCATATTAGTCGTATTCGCTTAGAAAAAGTGAGTCAGTCATCCAAGGGTTAAAATACCATTGTTACTTCAAACATCTATATGTAGGCTTATCCTCTAAAAGCAAGAACACCAAAACATGAAATATCAGATTGCAAGATAGCATGAGGCTGGTTTCTTAATATGGTGTTCATTTGAATTGAGATAAATTGAAGGAGGACTATCAGACCGACAGTAAGTATTCTTGATAGGCAAATTGAATGTTTTCTACACCGAGTAAAGGGCTCATTTCTGTTGACACATGGAGGCAGGTACGGCTGTACCTTAAAATCCGCAAGAGCCGATTTCTTCTAATTCTGCATTATTTTTAGTGGCCGGTGGCAAATCATTTAATGCATCTCTTTGCAAGAATCTATTCATTGTAGTTACACGCTTGAATTTTACTCGATGTAAAAGAAAATGTTCCTTTTTATAAAACTACGTTAAAGGCCTCCTATAGAATTCCTTCCTTAATTACAATGTAAACTATATGGGATCTTTCTTGGAAAAGGAGTCGTCCAAAGAACGAACATGAATACGGCCTAGAGTCCCACTCACTCCCTCACCCATTGCAACCACTACTGTGGTGATTAAAAGCTTACAGATACTGGACAGAGAGAAATCATGTAGTGGGTGTATAAATTGGATAGGACACAAGTTGGGGCATTTGATCGAATTTCCGCGGCTTTTAAGAGCAGTGAGGGTGGGCATGGTGGCGGCTCATTGTTTATTAGCTCGCTTTCTTAAATGCTCAGATGAGCAAACATCACAGCGTTGAAAGCCACCCGTTTCCTCTACCCACTCTTCATTTATAACTCATCGTCAAGTCATTTTATCTCAGATGTTACCTGAATGCCTATCTCTCCGTGTGCACGTCAGCGGTATTCCCGGGCAATTTTGAAAATATATTTTATATTATTATGAGGGTGTTCTTTGATGGCAATTTTATACAAAAATGATTTTGACATTATTTTCAAATATTTTCAAGACAATTTAATTGCAAAAATATGTTCCAAATTCTCAGACAAAATTTTTGAGAGTATTGTAAAGATCCCTGTGAATATATGGGGGGAAAAAAGCTTTATACCAATTCGCACTTGGTCGCATTTTGAAAGCAGCCTCGCAATATTTTTTGGACTATTTATGTCAATTCGATTGAGATAGTTTAAAAATATTTTCAGTTTAACTGGATAGGCAAGTATACCTGTTTAGTTGTGCTTGAAAAATAATTGGAGCAGAAACATATCAAATTCGGTGACGTGAACTTAAAACGGATGAAAATGGGTTCAAATCGATCCATTCTTCCAGACTTTTTAGTAGTCAAAAAAAAAACTGCGAGTTACATTTTTCCATGATAGTTTGGTGGAGTTTGCATTTTTAGCCAGGGAAAAATATAGTAGAAACAAACTTGACGGAAGTCGTAGAAACCCGCGCTCGCTTCTGATTGGTGCCGGATGACATCATTTGATTCGGCAAGAAACCGGGGCGTTTTAAGTTTGCGGAAAATATGCGCTTTTCGAACTGCGTATCTCTCGGTTTCTGAGCTACATTTCCGCGGTTTTGGTGTGCGCATCGTGTTCTACGCGCCATTTACCTTCGTAATTATGCATCCACAAGTCAGAATTCGTTAATGGTTTAATAACCCATTGAGATTGGCGTGGACTTGACGTTTGGATATAAGATCACTTTTAAGAGTGGCAGTTAGCGTGGCAACGTTGGAGATAAGGAGGACGACGGCTCGTTCGGAACATTCTGATGCACTCGGTGACATTCTGAATTGGCAAATGGACTTAGGATGTGATGGCTGGACGCGAGACCGCCCTCCCCAATATTGTTTGCATGATATTATGCAAACACCTTTTGAACGTTGCAGCGCACCGCGCCCCACCCAACCTCGCATCCAGGATTATAGTTTTCCGTTGTTTGAGTTCGACATCCGAACATTATCAATTAAGAGAAATTACCATCGAGTTTGTATACGGGCGCCGGGATTAACGCTCTGGATCAAACAAGAAGCTGATTCACTGCCCCGGGCCGCCTCTAATTTCTTGGATATGCAACACAAGCGTCCGCCGAACAGCAATAGTCGCATCCGGGCATCTTCATTTTAGATTCACAAGGACATCGCGCCTTCATTTTTGGTGTATTTTCCGAAGAAAATTCACTACTGCCTTCTCCCATGATGTCGGACCCAGGCCTGAGACCTTGTGAAGAGCACCAATCACGGGTCGTAGATCACGAAAATATATGCCATTCAAATTCGTGTGTGTATATATGTGTATGTAAATCAAATGATTTGTTCTGACCGATATTTATATAAAATGCAGTTTTTTACGAGGTATCGGTCCTAATATTTTTTTGTATGGATTTTTCCATAGAGAGAGAGATATATATATATATATATATATATATATATATATATATATATATAATGGTTATTTTATGTTTAATAAAGCGAACTTCATGAGTTGTATAACCGTTTTATTTATTTTAAACAAAAAATAAAATATAAATATAATATATAATAAATATTATATATATATATATATATATATATATATATATATATATATATATGTGTGTGTGTGTGTGTGTGTGTGTGTGTGTGTGTGTGTGAGAGGGTGTGTGTGTGTGTGTGTGTGTTAGTTTTAGTTAACGACGATCAGCATCTAGGCTATTTACGTCGGGGACTAGGCAATTTTAAATTTTTAAATGTAATCTCTTGAAGAGTTTTAAAATTTCTGTTACTACTATTGGATTATCTGAACATAAAGGGTGGATGTTATGAGGGAGGGAATTCCGAATTTTGATGCGTGTGGCATAGGTTTTTGGGCAAGAAAGTAAAATATGGTCGATTGTAAGGGGGGAGTGTTGACATAGAGAGCAGAAAGGAACTGGAGATTTTGAGATTAAATGAGAATGAGAGAAAAAGTATGGCCGATTCGCAGTCTCGCAATTTGGACTTCGCAGGTGCGGTGTTTGTCGAAGGAGGTGTTATCATATGGCTTAGGTCTTCTTTGAAGTAAGTTTTTGTCATTGTTCATCCAGTAGTATTCCCAAGAATCATTGATGTGAGACTGGAGCGCTTTTTTCAAATCTTGTAGAGGAACGAAATGTGTGTGTAGAGGTATATATATGATATTGATCATAGTCTGAAACCAGGGTGGAAAAGGAGGAATTTCACATCTAGTTGTTTGCAACTGTTTGATGTTATGTTTTGACTTAAAATCATCAAGCATTATAGTGACACATTTTGAAATGGTTTTAACAGTGGCCGTATCCTCTAATTGTTTGGAAAAAAGAGAAGAATAAGTGGGATGATTAGGGAGACTCATAAACTTGGCGATATAGCCTGCCAGTAGTCTTTGGCGTCTCCAATAGAGAGGTGGTTCCCCTGCTTCTGCGCAAATGGACAGAGAGGGGCTTGTTCTAAATGCCCCCAGAACTAAGCGAAGTGATGAAGTGTGAATAGAGTCTAATTTTCTCAAATGAAAATCCGCTGCACTCTGGTAGATGAAACATCCATAATCTATGGTTGATCTGATAAGGCTTCTATATAAGGTGAGAAGAGTGATTCTATCGCTTCCCCAGGTTGTATTTGAAAGGTACTTTAATATGTTCATTCTTCGTTTACATTTAGCCACAAGATTTGAAATGTGGTCAGCCCAAGTCATTTTTTGATCAAAAATTAGTCCTAAGTACGTAACTGTTGTCTTGAAAAAGATTTGATTACCAGAGAGAAAAATTTTCGGGGGTTTTGGTAGCTTTTTCTTCCTGCTAAAGATCATTCCAACTGTCTTCTGAGGTGAAAAGCTGAAACCTGTTTTGTCTGCCCAATCTTGAAGTTTTTGTACACAGATTCGGAAGAGTTTGTGGATATTCTAGGGTTTTTAACATATGAAGTAAATACAGAAATCGTCCATGAATAGAGATGTTTCGACTGACTTTGGAATGCATTCTAAGATTGAGTCAATTGCAATGGCAAAAAGCGTGCAACTCAAAACACTTCCCTGAGGAATTCCATTCAATAATTCGTGAATTTCAGAATAGATATTCCCTATTCTTACTCTAAAAAGTCTACGTTTCAAGAAGTTTGTGATCATAAAAGGAAGGTGGCCTCGGAAACCCCATTTATGTAGATTTTTGAGGATGTTGTATCGCCAAGTGGTATCATACGCTTTCTCTATGTCAAAGAAAATGGCGTATGTATCTCATCTTTTAAGAAAACCTTCCTGAATAGTACTTTGAATTTTAATGAGGTGATCGTAAGTAGACCGATTTTTCCGAGCTCCAGACTGGATGTTATTCCAAGCAGATTTTTGATTAAGAGTGTAGATGAGCCTCTTATTAATCATAGATTCATACAGTTTACAAAGGGTGGAGGTAAGCAAAATTGGCCTATAACTGGAAGGTTTGGTCTTATCTTTTCCAGGTTTTGCAATCGGAATAAGTTGATTCAAGCCATTCTGTTGGGAACTGGTTTGAGCTCCAAAAGAGATTGAACATTTTCAAAAGATATTCTTTGCAATAGGAAGGGAGATTTTTTATCATAAGATTATGTATCTCATCTGGTCCAGACGCTGAGCTCTTCAAAGCACAGATAGCTTTATTTAGTTCCTTTAAAGAAAATTTCTGATTGTAAGGTTCTTGATTGTCTGAAGAAAAATCTAATTTTTCCTGCTCTGCCTCAATTTTATGTTGGTAGAATTTTTCAGAATAGTGAATATCGCTACTTACTGAGCTAAAATGTTCGGCAAGTTCCTCAGCTATTTGCTGTGGGTCCGTCAGAAATTCTCCCGTTTTAGATTCTAGAGATGGAATATGGGTCTGGTCAGGTTATCCAGTGAGTTTTTTAATTTGAGACCACAAGTTGTTTGTGAATTTATAGACTGGACAAAAGTTTCCCAACTTGAGGCTCTGCTAGATTGAACTGTTCGGCGAGCTATTGCTTTAGCTTTTTTATATTGAATTAAATTTTCAATTGTAGGGTGTTTTTTATAGGTTCGAAGGAGTTTTTGCCTCTCTCTAATTGAGTCTCTACACTGATCATTCCACCAGGGAACGGGAAATTTTAAAATTTCTGTGGAAGTTTGAGGAATGGAGACAGCAGCAGCGTGTAGCATTTGATCAGAGAGATGAGAGAGCATATCTTGAGGGCTTTGATTATTCTCAGGGTTTACATTGATCGAATTCTTAAACAATTCCCAATCAGCTTTATTTACCACCCATTTTTTCTTCTTGGTTCTAGGTGTCTCAGGACCTATTTTGATGAAAATGGGAAAATGATCTGATGAACATAAATCATCATGAACTCTCCATGTTATTGTGGGGGCAACATTAAGAGAGCAGAGAGAGAGATCAATGGCAGAGAAAGAGCCTGTGGCAGTGGAGAGGTGGGTAGGCGAGCCATCATTAAGTAAAAATGTGTTGCTGTTATCTATAAAAGATTCAATAATTTTTCCTGTAAAACTCGAATGGTTTGTGCCCCACAGATAATTGTGGGCATTAAAGTCTCCGCAAAGTATGTATGGAGCAGGGAGTTGATTATGGATATTTTCTGTGTCTTGCATGGTTATTTTTGTATTAGGCGGAATATAAATAGAGCAAATTGTCATCAGCACATTGAGAGTAACCTGAATTGCAACTGCTTGGAGATTGGTGTTCAGAGGAAGCAGCTTGTGCTGATAACAATCTTTTACTAAAATTGTGCAATAAAATTATGCAATTGTGCAATTGTATAAATTGTGCATGACGAGAATACGTAGATAAACTCTGAGAAAAACCAGACATGTTCATGATTGCTAGAGCTTGGGAAGGGGAGAGACTGACATGAAAGCCCTGACGTGGAAGCCCCTTTCCGGCAATTTTCGGCAGTTTTTTAGGCTTAATTTTGAAAATTTTTCGCTTCCTTTTAATTTTTAATTTTCTTAACATTTTTCACATTCAAGAAAATCAATTTGTCAAATTTTGAAGATGGTTCCCCTCTGAAATTATCGGTTCATGAAAAATGATATTTAAATTATTTGAATATTCTTTCTGATATTGACACTTTGTTGACCTTGTTTGACTATGCTTATATTTATCTTTATTTATTGGTGAGGAATATAGTTGTGTTTATCATAATGATGGCATCCTTCAAAAGAACGAAGTAGTTTCCCAAATTAAAGTGAGTGACGACGACAAAAAGAGAGCGGTAGTCGACAAACTCACTAAATCCAAGTATTCATGTTCAATAACGTTCAGCATGATTTTTGACTTTATTAGAGGAAAAAGTGACTTAATTCAAACAGAAATATGCTCAAATTCACCGCCGAGAAGATCTCTTTTTGAATCGATGAAAAGAATAATGCTTGTTTAAAGAAAAAAAGATGCTTATATAAAAAGAAAAGTCGCTTACATCAAGCAAAAACCCGCTTTCATACAGTGATTTTATTCTTGATCCAAAATAAAATCTTCTCACGGCAAACTCAAGAATGTTTCTGCCCAAATTGAGTCTCTTTTTTGTTTGATGAAAATTAAAAATTATGTTAAAAGTTATTAAATACGAATGTTAGGACTTACCGAGTTTTTGGACTACCGCTCTCTTTTTGTGCCGCAGTATCTTGATTTATTTTGCGAGGAAAGCTCCGTACTCATATTGGATGCTTTCCACTGTAAATATGTGGAGCGCCTTCGCTTTCGTATGATACTGTGCAACATCACTGTTGTGAAATAGTTGCTTGAGGCGCCGTGGAACGCTGCACCGCGGCGTGGCGGACGGTCTGCTAGGTTGCTAGCGCAAAACGCGCATGGACGCCTACAAACCTACAGGGATACTTCAAGCATTTTGCAATGTGTAAAGTATTCCTCTAGGTTTGTAGGTGCCAGTGCGCGTCTCGTGTTGGCATGACAGCACGGCGCTCCGCTCCGCTCTGTGTTAGGCTCTAACAATTAAACTCGCGGAGTCAGCGTTTTTCAACTCATGATTTTGAAATTTTTTACACACTCTGCATGGATTCATTTAAATTCATGGAAGAAAATCAGTATCAAAGGAAAATATAATGTGCGTTTTGTGGATATCAAGGTGACTCCGTGTCAAATCTAAATATTTCTGAAGCTTTTTTATTTTTTTTTTTTTGTAAATACATATTTTGCGCTGTTGCTGTGCTGCAGCGTGATGTAACGTGCGACCAAACGCTCAAAATTGGACGTATTTGACTCCAAAGATTGATGTCCAAAGGGGTTAAAACCAAAGATTGTGCGTCTCTTTGTTTTTTCCCCTATTTTAATCATTTTTTTATAGTTACTCTCAACACAACTACGGCTCATTAAGATGCATATTAATGCCTTTGCTTGGAAAAGGTATTACAAATATTTGCCACGTTTCAAAAATGTAAATGTTTTTAAAATAAAGTAATATTTCCATAAGAAAAAAAAAGTATATATATAAGGTATATCTTACATCGAAAATTTTAAGGGTAGAAAAAGAACCAAGTATTCTCCAATGACAATTTGAAAGTGACAGAATAAAGAGCAAAGGACTCATCAATTCAATTCTACTCCATTGCTTGAAAAAGTTATTCCAAGTTAACACTTATATATGCCTAGACCAGGTCAAATTAGACCGAAGTTTACTAAGAATACGTGGACAGCAAGTTGTAAAGGACTGGTACATGCGAGTTTTAAATTGAGGACACCGCACCAAGAACAACCTATAGGCGTATAGGTCGTTATTACGCCAATCTGCTTTTCGGATTCTACGTACCCTGGACTATGCTGTGGTAGCGATAGAATATAGATAGGTAACGTCTCGAGGTCGAAAAACCTTTTTTTTCCGAGGCAAGTCAGGCCTCTGGATCGATGGGTGCAAGAACGACCTATACGCGCGGCCTTATCATTCTCGGTTAGCGGGCATCGGCGCGGCGCGGCGATAATGATGGCTCGATTTTTTGATCTCATTTTATAAAGATTTGTTTTTATTTCAGAAAAACGAGCTATTGAAATAATTTATTCTCCTCTCAAACTATCCTCTCCTCCAAAAATGTATACTTCGCATTTTGCCACCAAAATGACTGTTGGGCGTAATACGGGCCTATAAATTTAAGGGCCTATAATGTGCTAGTTACCCCTCTCTATACTCACCATCGATATTCTTTTATTTTGCGTTAATCATGCGTGATTAAAATGATTTATACTGCATATTGCCACCAAAATGACTGTTGGACGTAATAACGACCTATAAACCGCTTTTTTAAATTAAATATATTAGAGCGTAAACCCAAAATGTATCGCAAAATCTACCCGGCATCCTTCAGTAGAAGGGTTAGGTCACCCAAAAACACCAAAACAGGGTACCTGCATTGAAAAGTCTGCGCAGTACATCAAAAACAAAACTTTAAATGCGTTTTTCTCAAAACGCGGTTTCCAGTTATAGGTTGTTCTTGGTGCAATGTCCTCAATTTAGGTCTACAGGTCTGCAGATACATCGTAACAAAAAATTCGACATCAAATTGAAAAAAGGGAACAAATTTCGTATTTGAGGGAATTATTTTTTGACAGCTACCAGAAGAAATCCCAAACCGGATCAAATTATTGATCCGGTAATATTTCTACTGGGGAAGTGACGGTTGGGTGCCAAGGGTATAGCTATTTGTTGTTTATATTTCATTTTTATCTTCTTGTAAATGATGTTTTATTTGAGGATAAATGACATATATCTTTATATTTGACTATCTATCTATCTATCTACCTACCTACCTACCTGCCTGCCTGCCTGCCTGCCTGCCTGCCTGCCTGCCTGCCTGCCTGCCTGCCTGCCTGCCTGCCTGCCTGCCTGCCTACCTACCTACCTACCTACCTACCTACCTACCTACCTACCTACCTACCTACCTACCTACCTACCTACCTACCTATCTACCTATCTACCTATCTATCTATCTATTTATTTGACTATCTATCTATCCATCTACCTAAATTATTTTTGGGTTACACGTGCCAGCGTTACGATCGCATTCCAATGTGTGGGTGGGTATCAAAAATCGAAAGAGTCACGTTACGTAAATAATGGATTGCCCCTTGCCCTGCCTAATGGTCCAATCCTAAGCAAAGGAGCCGTTGACCTGCAGTCCAAGCCAATTCAGAAGCAAATCCCAGGCAGGCCCAGGGCATATCGTGGTCGCAACGGTCTAAGAGGAAAGAAATGATTAATTCGTCTCAGAGATTAGGGGGCTACATTAAGGGATGAGACGCTCGCGGTCGGAGGTTAACAAGGCCTGAAGCCCTTGTCGAGGAGCGGCAGAACGTGTTAATTATCAGAGACGAACAAACAAACCGAACGGCCAAACCGAACTGTCACACCGGCTCAACCTGGGTTCAAAGCAGCGAGTGTTTGGGTAGTGGTAGAGGGTCCCGGAATCCCCAGTTCCAAGCCGCGTCCTCCAGATCAAAAACGTCTTAACTAAAATTCAAACAATAGGTAGATCCGCGGTTTTTGCCGAGTACGCAAAAGACACGGCTCCAATTTGGAAGCATTCGAATAATTTCGATCGCCGCTTCCACGGGTTTCTATCTTAAGCGCAACATCGCTCTCCATCCTGACAATGTTGGTTTTCGCAAGCTGGTAAAACTGGGTCTTGTCAATTTAAGCGAAGGTAAGTAGGTAAAAAACAATTGGCCTGAATATGCGCGGCGCTTCGCTTCATGTACCGACCTTACAAGCCGACTTATAAGGGGGTTCGCCCCCCCCCACTTCATGGCGTGGTGCGAGGACCGCACAGAACTTTCTCGCTCCGCAACGGCATTTAGGTGGTAGAACCACCTATCTCTCGGCTGTTGGATAATACGTATGCCATTTTATCGTATTTGTTCAAACCATTAAACTTCATTGTTAATCTTTTCACGATAAGTGATGAATGTATTCAGAATCGACTTGTTTGTATAATGAGGCATCTTGAATAAAATAAGATTAATGATGCCACGCAGTGACAACTGGGACCCTCAAAAATCTTTGCTTTTCTAAGATTCAGGATCTATTAAATTCACTGACATCATGCTATAAACATGGCTATAATCTTCATCTGAGTTCGATAAAAAAGCTAACAAAAATCTCTAGATCTTTTTGGGTAGATTTTTGAGATGGACACTTTTACTACAGTGCATTATTAACAAAATATAGTTGAGGTCTCAAAATCAAGAAGTTTGATTAGAATTTCGATTGATATAAAGCAGTTATTACTTTTCGGCTAAATGAAAATTTCAAGAACTTCATCAATCTGGAGAAATTATGATGCTAATTTGTAGATAAAATAAAAAAATTAAAAAAAAAAAAAAAAAAAAAAAAAAAAACATAATAAAGTATTTTTCGAAGACGCAAAGAACGTACTTATAGTTCCACGAGGTAGATGTCCAACGATACGGCGCGGCGGCCGCGGCGCGGGGCGTAGCCCGGCCTAGCAAGTCACTCACCTCTCCGTGTGAACATGCCCTCGTGAATATGTGATTTATAGGTTAGATTAGTCTCAAATCAAGACCAGTGTTCGAAACTCACCTTTGAGTTTTAGGAGCCATGTGACGCATCAAGCCCGACTTTTAGGAACCATTGAAGATTTTTTAGGGGCCGAATTCAAATTGACTTTTTATCTATATATTACGGCGCATTTAGTGAAAAGTTAGACGCAAGATGTTGTCGTAACAGAACTAGTAAGTAGCTGTAACTTGAGGAAGACAAAAGTAATAAGAATGAAATCGTGAAGAATAGAAAAAGCAAGCTTTTACTTGTAGTGCTGAAAATTCTGAGTTTTTTCAATTCAAATAGATTTGTTTTTCTTCCTTTATGTGACTTCCTGTGAAAATACATATTTTTAGGGGCCACCCACGTTGGCGCAGCTACATTTTTTAGGCGCCATGGTCGATTTTTTAGGCGCATTTGGCGCGTTGGCGCCTGTGAGTTTCGAACACTGAATTCAAGACATCAAGAAATCAAGACATATTTAATGGAATAGCGTTCATATCAAGTCAATTTCTTCTCAATAATAAACGGGATGTACTAGAGATGATTTGGCTACTACAGCTCCAATATGTTTCTAAATCGACTTTTTTTCCCTGGAATTCGACAAAATATTTTATTTTTTGGCTTAAATTACTCAGTAGACACTGTTATTCAAGAATCTGATAAGTTTTTGCTTGTGGCAGACAAAAAATTTCAACTCGTTTTAATGGCTTTGTACGTTCACAATACACGGTCTCGGCGAGGTGCGTGGTTGACCTCGCAGCGTTGGATCGTGGATTCCCTTTATGTGCTGTTTACCTTACAGTGGCGTGGCGTGACTATATCCGGTAGGCGTTCGGTAGGAGTGTTAACTTTAGGGGGGGGGGGGGGTCAGGAAGGTTCACTCCCCTTCCTTAAAGGGGGGTTCGGGGGGTCTGCCCCGGAAACTTTTTAAAAAATGAAGCCGCAAGAACACGAATTTAACCCTTTCTGGTGAAAATTGTGCCGGTAAATTGTCATTGAAATTTTGTTCTTTTTTTCGATCGGTTTCCTGTGATTCATATTGTCAAATGATAACGTATTTTCGCAACACGCACCTGCAGAGAGAGATGGGAGAGGGAGACTGGGAAACTGGGAGATGCGGCCCGCAGGCGCAGGGGGGGAAGCGGAGGGCGAATCGCGGCATAGAGGAAATTCGGCGGTTCGCAAACCCCTGCGGAACACTGCTATAAGAAACAGCTGGACTGATGAACGGCTCTCCTCTCTCGTTCTTATCCCCTCCCTTTTCTCTTTGCTGTGTTCCCTCCGCGAGCGCAGTCCGCACTCGTCTCCGAACCCAATGCTCACGCTCCGCTCTGCGCCGTGCGCCGCACACTGTGGTATTTGACCGAAAAACCTGGCCAAAACCTCAATTTTAAATTTTTTTTTAGTGGAAAACCAATGTGATATTCTAAATCTACACTGTTTTTTACCCTGGTAGACAAGTATGTACCATTTTTCGAGTGGCTCAATTTCCCGGGAAGAGACCACGAAGTTACCTATTTTTGAGCGATTATTTTGATATGTTTCGGCGCGCTACTCGTCGATCAGTTTACTTCGACTGTGCGATCATAGGAGGGAAGTTCGGCGATATGCAACACATTCTTAGGGGTATATTCTACACAACTAACCACAGTATTTTCGAAATTTCTTTTTTTAGTGATTTTCACAGGAGGTTGAAAAGTGATGTAAAAGTAAACGTTTTTTTCGAAATTCAGAGGCCGATATCTTTTTTCTCTCAACTGTTCTCAAGCAGTTTGAGGCGGGATGTTATAGTCCGAAGTGGGTATTTTCAGGATTCAGGGCTGACAGACTGAGGAAAACTGAGGAAATTGAAATTTTTGACTTTAAAGATGGACTTTTGAGTGATTTTCACAAAAATGAATGGGAAAAATTATGTCGATATGACGACTGAAATTGTATTTTTCCAACAGCTCTGACCCATTTAGTACCAATTGGGTGATATTTGGTCACCCAACCTGTTTTTTTGGCCCCTACGCCCTCGAAAGAGGGATTAAAAAAAATAATTTGAAAGCGGATGTGAGGGTCACTTTAAAGTCTTGCAAAAGTGTTTAATCCGTTATCTAACAATCTCTTCGTGCATTATCCTTGAGTATAGACATATTTATGCCATGATTTACTTTGACAGACAAATTTGAGTCCATGTGGCCCTGGGGATGGGGCTTTAAAAGTGGCCCTCCGGCACCATGAAATTACGCTGTGAGGCACATTTGAAGCCTCGTAAAAGTGAGATATGTGGTTTTCTTACAAATTTCTTAGTGAAGTGCCTCACTTTGAGATGTGGGACCATGGGTTAGGAAGGAACCCATCAAAATGAATCTTTTTCACAGGTGCTTTCTGTCCTTACAATGGTTCTTATTATGATAAAACTCATTTTCATCTAATAATTTATCCTCAAATCATCATATGGAGGTCCCGGCACTTTCATGTAAGGACTAATTTTGATTCAAAACTGTCAAAAATCTAATATCTAGAATGATTCATATTAATTTTTTTGAGAAATGTACAATTACTCCTCAATGTGAGAGATCGACTGTTTTGTCAAAAATGTTGAAGTGACTTAAGCTGTTTTAAAAAAAAAACATTAATGAGGTAATAGAAAGTCTTTATTTCGAAAAGTAGACCATAGGTGACGGAGAAACTCGTCTAAATGCACCACCTTAGTTAGATACTTTGCGTCCTTTTAAAGGCTTTTTGGAGGGCTTCTTGCACCCTCTTTAAACTCTCCGCAAATTGTCATATTATGTGTTAGGTGGTTAAATTGTGCATATTATCACTTAAGAAGAAGTACTGATTGTAAAATATGTTTAAAACTCGGCGATATCTGGTGATAAATAGTTTTGGCCAGCTTTTCAGGTCCAATACCACAGTGTGCGCCGGTGCCTCTCCTCTCTCGTGTACCCTTTGCCCCTTCATCATTGCACCCAGGTTCTCTCTCCTCACCGTACGCAGATCATCCAGGTTCGGTAGCCGGAGTGGACCACGCGTCACAGGATTTTCTCTCTACGCCGCCCCACATGCCGCTGTCGGAAGCCAAGCGCCCGATACTTATTTGCGATCTACTATTCTGTATTCTGTATTGCTTCCCACATTCTTAGCCATAATTTATTAATTGTCTCAAAATATTTTAGGGTGTTCGGCGAACACTGCGAACCTATGGACGCCACGCCCCTGGTAACTTACCTATATTAATATGTCTGTAGATGAAAACTAATCAGGTTGATATATGTATATGAGTCAATAGCGTGCCTTATCAACATATTGTGTTGGAGTTCACTGCTTATTTTTCGTTAAGATTCTAAGCTTCGCAACCGTCCCTTCAGGTGGATTTACAGTAGATTGAACGATCGACTCGGTAAAGGTTAGAGCAATTGATGATTTTGAGAATTTAAGACTTTGCCTTGAATATCTTTGGAAGCCGCATCATTTGATAACGCATTAGGTATTCATATCTAAAATATGCTTGGGGAACACTTAGAGATAACTTTGCAAGTTTCGATCCAAAAGGAATATAGCGAACTGTAACTCCTTTTGGTTTGTTGCATTTATTTACCGTGAGCTGAGCAGCCTTCATCTGAAGTTAGCTCGTTATACTCATCAACCATATTTTGTTCATTCCTAACGCATTACATTTTGATGTGATTTCCAACGATTCTGTTTGAAAGTTAAAAAATTCTGAAGATATCATTTAACTGATCGAATATAGAGTCGTTCAGGACCACTTAAAATCTTCTATATATTTAATATCTTAAGGCCTTTTATGGCCTCCTACAGTTTGTGCTAATTCGATCTCGAAAACTACTGGACCGATTTTCCTCGGATTTGTTTTAAATGAAAGCTCTTAGGCTGCAGACGTGCCAACATCCCTTGGTTTTTCGATTTGGGCGACCGACGTTGCAAAATTTACCTCCATTTGATAACGACATATTTGCATTTTTGACGCTGGACAGTTTGTGCTAATTCGATCTCGGAAACTACTGGACCGATTTTCCTCGGATTTGTTTTAAATAAAAGCTCTTAGGCTGTAGACGTGCCAACATTCCTTGGTTTTTCGATTTGCACGACCGACGTTGCAAAATTTACCTCCATTTGATAACGACATATTTGCTTTTTTTACGCTGGACGAGTCATATGGTTGGGGGACCTCCCACCCTCTGATTTTCCGTTTCCCTCTCCAGGTAAACCCATCTCTACCTGCCGTTAACACGTGTCACCCTTTTACTCTGGCACAGGTCCTGTGGCAGTATACCTCCTTTCCTTATGCCGCCTGACTCGGAACACTCGCTACGCATTTCCTTCGTCGCATTGCTCATAATCAGTTCTCGGTTTGTCCAGGTTTCTTACTAGTACGTCTAGAGTTTTGCTTTCTTGATTTTGTCTTTAGTTTTTTTGTTTTTTTTTACATGAAAATTACTTAATTTTGATATGTATTTTTCAGAAGATAATTTTCCTTTTTATGGTAGCACAGGTTTTATTAATAATTAACTTTTGTCAGCAGCTCATGTGTTCTTCCAAGAGAATCGGTAATTAATCTTCACCCTTTCGCACCGTTAAATTTTCACAAAGTGGTTTGATTTTTTTTCCAAGGGTGTTTTTTATTTTTGAAGGATGTTTCTTTTTCTAGAAGTAGGTGGTTATCATTATTAGTTTCTTATTCTTTGTTTTTGAATTTATCATTTTGCCTCCAGGAAGTCCACTAATTACTCGTGGTAGCAAAATTTGGCTCGCTTCGCCAGCCAACAATCACTCGCGGAGCGAGTGACTGGGGGTCCAGGGGGCGAAGCCACCGGCTAGCGGCGCGAGCGAGCGTAGCGAGCTGAAGCAGCTAGTAGTGAGTAAAATCTTTTGAAATTTTCAGGGACAAGTAGGTAATTCTCTTAATTTTCTGAAAAGCTTTGATTATATTTAAGAAAATCAGGCAACATTTGAATGATCATACGATGGATAAAGTTCAGTGCAATACCATACTGTGAGTTTGAAAGAAAATATGCCCCACAGCATCCAAGAGTATCCTCAAGTAAAATCCTTACTTCACCACAAATGTATTGCGCTTGCCATCGGAAGCGTCAAATGATCTGAATCTGAGACGCAAGATAAAAGTGACCAAAAAGATATACAGGGTGTCCCAAAAGTCCCTTTCACCCCCTCTAAAATTTTACCTAATTAATATTTTGAAACGAAACTTTGGGGATGTTCATCGATCAATGTTAGCTACTTTCGGGGCCCCCCAAAATTTTCGGGCCCCCCGTGGGGAGGGGCTGCGGACCCCAACTTTTTTTTTTTTTCAAAAAGCAACCTCTATCTTGTGATACTTCATTCGAAAGAGCATAAAAAACTAAGAATTCTGGCGCAAACCTTAATTTTCACCTTAAATTTCGTTTTTTTTTAACTTTTCCCGAAATTTTGGGACTTGCCAACGTAATATTGAACTGATTTTGACCTTACTGAACTAATGTGGAGGCAAATCTGGGAGAAATTGGCTTATGTCGCGGTAAAATTGAATGACCTTTGAATTGACGTATTTGGGGGTCCGAAACCCCCCTTAAAATTAGTTTGAAGTAATTTCTGTGATTTTTACTTAAAAGTGCTTACAATTTGGCAAATTTCCCCGTTTTATTTTTTTCATTACGATAATTTGGAGCGGAGTTATGATTTTTTGAAAATAGGTCAAATTTGTCCTTTGACCTATCATAACTCGGTCAAAAAGTAAGATATTGATCTCCGGTTTGCGCCAAAATTCTTAGTTTTTTATGCTCTTTCGAATGAAGTATCACAAGATAGAGGTTGCTTTTTGAAAAAAAAAAAAGTTGGGGTCCGCAGCCCCTCCCCACGGGGGGCCCGAAAATTTTGGGGGGCCCCGAAAGTAGCTAACATTGATCGATGAACATCCCCAAAGTTTCGTTTCAAAATATTAATTAGGTAAAATTTTAGAGGGGGTGGAAGGGACTTTTGGGACACCCTGTATACCCAAAACCCGTGCATACATGAGCCAGAATACGATATTAAATACTTCGGTAACCACACAGCTCGATGCAAATACCACTGCACGCATCACAAAATTTCGTTCCTCTTGAAAAGACCCTCCGGAGCTCAGAATCAAGCCCTAGGGTAGAAATGAACAAAAACAGGAAATTTCTTAATAAGCATACTAGCACAGCAGTGCGTTTTCCAGGAAGGGATACGGAATACCCTTCCTCCCTCTTTGCTCCCAGACCACTTACGTTGATCTTCAAAATATGAACCATGGTCGTTGAAAGGAACTATTCCCATTTTCAGATGAGCTGTAAAGCACTTGAAAAGCAAGGTACCTCACGGCCCATGTGGAAATGCGGGCATGTTCACTTTCAAACGCAATGGGTTCAAATGAGTGCCGGCGAGGCGCGAGGGCAGCGTTAGCATGTGAGGCGTACAACGCGACGACTCCTTGTTACGATATATTCGGAAGCCATCAATTTCCCCGCCATCTCTTGACCTCCTAGTGTGAAAAATACGAAATTCTCTCTCCCTTCCTGTTCCGCTCGAGAACCAGAGTTGGTTTTGTATGCTAACGACTAACGTGAAATGGATTCTTGGAGTCTAGGATGTCTAGAGCAAAGACAAGAAGAGCAAAAAAAGCCTTGTTGAGCGAAACAAGAAAGCTGAATGCGTGATAATTTTATCTTCTTTCGCACGCGTTGATATTTGAAGGGTGCATATTCAAGAGAGGGTAAGAATCATGGTAAGCTCTTGTTCTCACTGTGTTATTTAATTGGAAATCAGTTTCCTGAGGAAAATGATTATTGCCGTGAGGATACGACTACAATTAGAGAGGCAACATTAAGATTACTTATTATTGTAAGTTACGGCTTTTGCAAATAATATTTTCTACCACCTCGGCCCCTCAGCATGGCATGACACAAACGATATTGTCGTCATTAATAAATAGAGGAGGGAGTGTCCGCATGCAGGATAAGAGAAGAGTTCCTGACCTTGATAAATGAAGTTCCCAGTAAACGATCTGGTCACCGAATACAAGTGGGAGATGATTTAATGAAAATCATTTATATGAGTCAGGCCAAAATGGAGGGTGCGACGCTTACCTGAAATAAAAGAAAACCACAAAATTACAATTAAGACAAGCAGACAGCTCCGGCACACGGCTGCCGGATAAGAGGGGGACTCGGTGTTGCATTTGATATTTGAGCATCAATTCTATTCTCTCAGCGGAAAAATACGTTTTGAGCGTTCACCACGTTAGTAGTGTGCGCTCTTTCTGGTCGTTTTGCAGCGCGTAATGGATCCATTGGTAAAAGGCCCGCACTGCTTCATGGGAATCGGCGCCATTTTTCGTGGCGGGAAGCAATACCTAGTTTCTCAATTTTATTTATGTACCATTTCTACCTTTTTTTCCCCCATTTGGTCCACTTTATGTAATGCCTGTAGGCTTGTCTTTGAGACATTAATATCTTTACGTTTTAAAACTCTGCAACGCACTTTTATTTAATGACTCTTTTAAGCATCGTTCAAATTTTTAGTCGTCGGAGATCTAAAAAAATTGTAAGGTACAGAATACCCCTTCACTACATGACCCCTATATTTTACTCTATGATGAAAAGACATTCCTTGTACATGGTTATCCAAAATTAACCTACCACCCCTGTAACTAATTTCCAAATTGAGATAGAAAATTGAAACTTTGGCAATGTTCCTCGGTCTAAAGTAGCAACTTTGTGGTCCCCCCAAAATATTGGGGGCTAACTTTTTTTTTCAAAATGCAACCCCCCTTTTGTGATACTTCATTCGAAAGATAAGAAAAAGAGAAAATTTTTGGCGCAAACTGCAGGTCAAAATGTTGATTTTTGACAAAATGGCGGAAATTTGGCATCTCCGTTTCTTATCGGCGGATTGGTTGGAAACTCAGATTCCAAGGGTTTTTTGCAAAGACAATGAATCACGTAGACCGTGCGTTCGGCTCAGTTTAGTACTGGCGGAGCGAAGCAAGTCTCTCGAAGCCCCATGATGGGCGGGCGGGGAAGGAGAGAGAGCGTGTGTCCCAAGCACTCGAAGAGACCGCAGAGAGGCAATGGAGAATTCATGCCCGCGCTCGGTTTTTCACGAACATCTCGTTTAGAGTCCATTTTCAGACAAAATTCCTGGGAAGAAAAGTTTTGGAACACATAATTTTACACCCGAATAGCAATGTTTCATTTTTCCGAACTAATTATTAACCAAGGAAAAAAGGCTCACAATCAGACAAAAATTCACTGGAGCCGCTACTGCGCATGCGCAGATGTGCGCAACTGGGACACACGAACTCATCGATGCGGGTCGGTGCCACCACTCATCACATGCGAATTTTTAAAAGTTGCTTCGCCTTCCGTAACACAGGATGCACGGTCTACATGATTCAATGTCTTTGGTTTTTCGGGACGAGAAAAACGATTCTGTCACTAGTTTTCCAGAAATGTCAGTCTTTTTCAGAATAGCGGCGATTAAAATGGCGGCTTAGAGCGGGAAGTGGATCATTATAGTAGAGCCCACGAACGATGATCCCTGAGCCGCGGGTATTTCTTGCAAACACTGGCAACAGCGACACCCCGGCCCGGACCGAGTCTCGGCAACGTCCGACTTGGGTCCCGTGGTCCCGTGTCGGTGATTAGGTAACCGACTTGGGTCCCGGTGGACTTTGCTCCCGATCGAGTTGGGTCCCAATGGACTTTGGTCACTCCTAACGTTAAAGGAAGATATTAGTAAATTCGGCAACCGTGCCTCGCTATGGAATCGCCGAGAAGCAACACAATCTTTTTTCTTTTTAATCTTTTATTTTTCTTTTATAGAAAAAACAATACATTTGTTCCTATTCATTTTTATAAATCAGGGAAACAAGGAACGGTCACGTTTTGTGACCTAGTCAGTACAAATAAAACAATCTAAAAATGACAAGACACTTACGACGGAAGGAACTTTTTAGAAACTAAGCGAACGTATTCAAAACGATTTACTTCTTTGATCAAGTACTTGGTCATAGTTTCATCTATGAATTTTTTCTTCTTAATGTGTTCAGAAGGTTTAACGGGTGGGGAAGTATCATTGAATTTGATATACGTTTCCGTTTGAACTTTCACTAAAGCGTTTGCTAATGTAGAAATATTTGGACTTTTACATTTACTATTTGCACAGCACAACCGCTCAACGTTTTTGCTTAGTTTTTCATGGAAACGGAATTTATAATTGTTAATCACTAATAACTGTTTGCCTTTGGAACTGAACATACAGGGTTATTCAAAAGTTACGCACCACTGGCCATAACTTTAGTTCTAATTACAATATCGATTTGCGGTTTGTGGCGTCCTTCCTCATATCGAGGGGGAAACTTTTTGAGGTACTTTTCAGTTCTTCACCCCCCCCCCCCAGGGGGAGGGGGGCGGGGGGCAACTCAAAAATTTTAAATGGCAACCCCCATCATGTGATACATCGTTAGAAAGAGCATGAAAAAAGAAAATTTTTGGCGCAAACCGGAAGTCGATCTGACCCCCCTGTCAAAAGTTAGGGGGGTCCAAAGGTTATTTAGGGGGTCCGTACCTTCATTTTATAGAGTAGCTTCGGCGGCTCTTGGACATACCGTTTCTCTTTTCAAAGAGTCCTCGAATACTCCAAGTCTGATACCGAAGTCAACATATTGCCCCCGGGCCACCACAGCCCCCCCCCCCCCCGTAGGGGGGGATGGGCCTGTTACAATGAAACATTGCATTATAATGCGAAAAGTCACAGAAGAGCTTCAAACTTAGCATCAAATCCGAGTGGAACTTCTTGCCAATGTTAACGCAAACGCAGCCTGCGACTTTGAAGTGAGTTTTCAAAACTCTTAGCCCCCTGCCCCCCCCCCCTCATTTTTGGTTGCAGAGCGGGTAAAAACCGGGAAATTCACTACAAATAATGCCCGAAACTAATGTCCAACTTGAGGAGGAGATTGGCAACAGCGCATCGGATCTGTTAGGACCTCGTTCCACCTCGCTCCAGTGTTTTTGCCGTTCTTTCGTAGTTTTTTCGAACTTTTGTTATGATTGTTTCGAGTCTGTGAACAAGTATAAGTGCGCGGATAAGTGTGAACTCTTGTTTTAGTGTTTTTCTCCCTTTTGGGGAGAAAAAGTGACTTTTATGACTCTCGGTTTGATTGCGTAATTAGTAGTGACTGGCTAGTATAGTGTTGTTGGTTTCTCTGTGTGTGCGGAATGATGCCAGATTTACGCGAGATTCTCGCACTTTTCTGGTAGCCGCGCATGCGCATTTGGACTTCAACTTGACAACAAGGACACACTTGAACCAATAGCAAGAAACCTCTCTAAACGCATAGACACAATTTTTAGCGATAAACATTAAAACCTTGTCAGATCAGTAAAATGATTATCACCAAAGTGTTAGCCGAAAAAGATGCCTTGAGCTGCGCATTTCAAACAATCAAGTCCTTATCGGATTAATCAAGTTTATCGGATTGAAACGAACACTTGACTCCTACAATTAATCTTTTACGCGATCAATAACATTGACCGTGCTCTTCGCCTGGTCGTTTTTACCGCGACCTACACTACGCGCTGCTTTCTTGTTTATCGTTGCGAACTCCACGCCGCGCAGCGCAGCGCCGCGCCGCGCCGCACCTCACCGCCGCTGCCGCCCGCCCCGTTACACCCGGGTAATTCAAATTGAAGTACCGCTGCCACTCACCATACACCGATCGCGCCGACAGCGGAAACTCAAACCCAACGGTCACAACGCACACACCGCCGCATCGCGCCGCGCAGCGCATCGCTTTACTGCAGGACACGCCACGCACATCTATATCTCCCTTCATATCACCTCGCGCTACCCCTCATGAGGAAGTGTATTCTTCACTCGAGGTATTACTGTCCGACATGTAAATGCTCGGCCCACGATGCAACAGACTGCAGGTCCAAAGAGTGCATCGAATGGAAATATTATCTAAATAACAGGAACAATCAAATGACTTCCAAACCGGTTAGAGAGGGAATAAACGCTCCGACAATATCGCCACGGAACACGGAAAATCTTCTGAACATTGAAGGAGTTACGGAAGGTGAATCTAGCACCGATCTCCCTATTGAGACACTAAAGGAGCAATTAGAGAAAGTTACTCACCATTTGAATGAAAACATTGAAAATCTGAAAAAAGATGAACTAAGCAGTTCAGACGCAAGACTTACACAAACTGCAATAGAGATTGGTAAGCAATCCCAGAAAGATCTACTGGAGAAGATTCAACAAAAAGAGAACTCCACCTTAGATAACAATTCTGAAAAGAAGATGTCAGACAAAGAAAAAGAGAAAGAAATGATGCTGAACCCATCAAACCTTGAACCTGAACAAAACTCCTCAACAAAAACCATGGATATTTTAACAATACAAGGAAACGAATTACAAATCACGGAACAAACAATAATAGAATACAAGAAACTGATAACTACTAAAGGAGAACTGCTGAAAAACCAACTACCCACGGAAACTTCGCTGGAAATTCAAGAAGAGATTAAAAAACTCTATGGAGATCTGGAACAAAAAGAAAAACTAAAAGAACAACAGGAAAAAATAATTACACAAACCAGAGACACTATCCTGAAAGAAGAAATTCAGGAGATTGGAATAAAATTAGCACTTCTCTCGGATTCAACTAAGAACAAAAATATGTCTGAAGGAAATCGCCAAGAAATTTTCGAAGAAATTCAACGCTTGGAAACAACAAAAGAGTTACTTACTCAGAAACTCTCAACATTTAATCCAATAATAGCAAATCAATTCAGGACCTCCACGCCTATCATTCAAGACTCTCCCATGGACACAGAAGAGGACAGGAATAGAAAGAGGAACGCATCCAATACAGAAATGAACAGGAGTTTTAGTGATACAGACCTGTCACAAACAGCAAAAAAGCTAAAAGACGGCTCTATTACTAGCTTCTTAACCTTTGAACCGCAGACAACGAAAAAGAACAAAAATGAAGAAGGCTTTACGCAAGTCATTAACAAGCGGAAAAAATCTTATCTAACTAAGAATACTATTAATAACAAACAATCAAAGATAGTCTCAAGTAATTCAAACACAAAATCTAGTAGAAACCCAGAACTAAAACCCCAACAAAAAGAAACTCAAACAGTCCCCCCTAAGAAACCAACTAATGATAGTAAAGAGACAACAGCACAGAGCAATCAACAAACGCTTCCCTCAAAACCATCTAATGTCTCAAATAGATCTGGACAACAACAAATGAAGGAAACAAAGAAGAAAGAAGAAGAAAATCTAAACTCGTCAGACTCAATCAAGAAGATATGGGAAATGTTTAAAAAAGATCCAATCGATAAAAAACTCAACATCTCCAGCGAGGACTTTGAAACTATAATAAATTATTATTTGAAACACCAAAATATAACCTCAGATCTCACCAAAGATAAATCGGAACAGAATACTGTCATAGAAGAAATTCGAAAGATTAATACCAGTAATCAAGAGAAAATGGAGAAATCTCTGAAACAAATGGAATCGATGATAACAAAAAACACCCAGAAACTGGAACAAAAAATCGCAGATATAAACAAAACAGTTCATTATATTGAGAAAACTCAAAAAACGGAAGAAAATAAAGAAAAGGCATCTTGGAGTAGCAAACTCAAGAAGATAGAACATGCTACACAAATTGCAGCAAAGGACGAAGGTGGCTTTAATTACAACCTTACCACGCCAAGAGAAATACCGAAATTATTGGCAACAGACATCTGCAGGAAACTACAAGAAACAGCCAACAAAACAGGAAACACCAGAGTCAGATTCATAAATATCCTTCAAGATCACAAAGGAGTAAACATCCAGGGAACGTCATTTAACAAAGAAGAAGTAAAGAAAAATCTGCAAAGCGAACTACAAAAACTGACAGAATCTGAAGAAATCAACACTACAGAAAAATTCCAATCTGAAGTGATGCGAATTTCCGGGCTCAGAAGCAATGTATCTGACGAACAGATCTACAGTCTACTGGACGATAATCTCAAAGATCCCAATTTCCCAAAAGAAAAGATTAAACAGAAAGTACATATCTTCCGCAAAGTAACTTGTTACACGAACAAAAATAAAATGTTGGTGTATTTGAGAGTCGAAACACCAATATTAGAAAAATTAACCATTCTAGGAACTCTATATTCCTATAGCGAAAACTGGGGGGTGATACATATATCTCCTATAATTTACGTGACACAATGTCCAAAATGCTTTCAATATGGACACGGACCCATGAAATGCGAACATGATAAGGTCTGTAAAAGATGTGGGTCCAAAGATCATTTAATAAAAGAATGTAAACAAAAAGAAAAATTCTGCTTCAACTGCAAACATGCTAAGAACGGAAAAGAAAAAGATCACTCATGCACAGACAGAGAGTGCCCAATCAGACTAGAAGCGTACACAAAAGAGGAGAAAAGATGTTCAAATCAAGCGAGTGCACAAGTATTCAAGGAAATGATGAACCTACAACTATCATGGGACGCACAATTCGAGGAAAATAACTATGGATAATCACCATCACCAACAATCGAATAGTAAAAATTCTTTTGGAGTGCTAGGAGAAGATTACTCAAAACCAATTAGGTCCAATGAACTCAAATGCCAACACAATTTAGCAATCTCAACCTGTCAATTCTGCTTCAAATTTCCTTTCTACGAAAATATCCTAAATATATATTGTCTACACCAACAAGTACAATTTAGATGTAACACCTGCAAAGAAAAATTCCTCCCCATACTTAAAACAAAAATAAAAGGGAAATCATACGAAATATACCCGAGAATGCCATATACTTTGAAACAACCAAAAAACCATTTCCCTACAAAAGATTCAACAGAAGAAGAACAGACTCAAAAAACTATGAAAGTATCTCAAGAATCTTCAGAACATCAAAACTCACAAAGCTCAAGCAAGATAATTTACAATAAAGAGAAAGGATATTTTGAAAGATCCAGAGATACAGAAGAACAAAACATAGATCCTAGTATCTATAAAGAAAAAACAGAAGAACCGTCTGGACTAAAGATCGAATCAATAGAAAGACGTCAAGAAACATCGAAAACACAAAAAAGTGTAAAAATAACAACAAGAAAAAACACGAAATCATTTACAGCAATTATTTGTAATACTAGAGAGATGCCAACGGCATATGATCTACTCTACGACTTTGCAAATAGAAAAAAGGCAGGAATAGAAATCTTTACAGAGCCAAACATAAAAAGATCAACCAACGATGGGCATTTTCTAAGCAAGAATAACCGAACAGCAATAAAAACAAATAGAAATCTAAAAGGTCAGACAGTGCAATGGGAATCCCACGATAATTTTGTCAGTTTTGTATGGAGAGAGATTACAATAATAGGATGCTACTTTTCCCCAAACGATTCCAGCGAAACCCTAATAAATGAATTGGAAAACCTAAGCGAAAAAGTACAACAGACTACAGGAGAGATAATAATCACTGGAGATTTTAACTGCCGATCCCCGCTATGGGGAGACAAATGTTTAAACACTCGAGGTCGAATTTTAGAAGACTGGATTCTCTCAATGGACCTAGTAGCCTGTAATCAATCCACCACTTATACTCCCACTTTTATCAGTAGTCAAGGAGACTCAGTTCCGGACATTATTCTATGCACACCAAGAACCCTATCAAAAATCAGAATGGAGATTTCACAAGAAGCAAACCCGAGCGATCATCAATGTATACTTCTCGAATACAACTCCGACAAAAATGAAGAAGAAGTCGAATTGAGGAAAGGAGGTTGGATACTAGACCCCAAAAAATACCCAGAATACTCTAAAATCACCCAAGAACTAACTAAACAACAACTACAAATTTCAGAATTATCACCTACTATCTGCGAAAAAATAATCATCTCGGCAGCAGATAATGTCTTTACAAGAAGAGACACAATCAAAAAAGACAAGAATCCATACTGGTGGAATTCAGAAATAGGAAGAGCAAAACGGAAATGTAATAAAAGTAATAGAAAATTAATGAACCTCAGAATAAAGAAAAAAGATACAACAGAAGAACTTAAAAACTTACAAGAACTCAAAAAAGACCTAAAGAATAAAATTATGATCTCTAAGCATAATTCATGGAACGAGATAATCAAAGATCTAGACAGAGATATATGGGGCAAGGGTTATAAAATCTTTAGAAATAAACTTAAACGCCCTACAGGTCATGATACAAACTCACTCACGAAAGAGGAATTACTAGAAGCCATAGACAGATTATTTCCTGACTACGGCTACATAAAATGGAAGAAAAAATCAATCTCACCAGAAGAAATCCCATTAATAACAAACGAAGAACTCCAATATGCAATCAAAAAACAAAAGAATCACAAGGCAGCAGGTCCTGATGATATCATACCGATTTTGAGCAAAATTTTCATTAACTCGAACTTTGCAGCATTCAGAAACATGCTAAATGCAATGATGCTTCAAAACATCTTCCCAAGAGAATGGAAAACTGCTCGTCTTGCACTAATCCCGAAACCCAACAAGAACAAAACAACTCAGAAGAATTATCGTCCGATTTGCATGATCAACTCTTTATCTAAGATTTTTGAACACATTCTAAATCAAAGACTAATTAAAGCATTCACCCCAACAAGAACCCAATTTGGATTCCGCAAAGGACGAAATACAACAGATGCAATGCAAAACATAAAAGACATCTACGAACATCATATAAATAATAGTGCAACTCAAAAACGACTACTTTTACCATTAAATATAGATATAAAGAATGCATTCAACTCTGTAAACTGGGAAGATGTAATTGTAACAATGATAAAAAGACAGATACCACCATATCTAATAGAAATGTTTAAATCATACTTTACAAATAGATACTTGGTTTTTTCAGACTTTAAAGTTAAAATTAACTCAGGAGCAGCCCAAGGAGGTTGCTTATCTCCTACCATCTGGATCATAATATTTGATGAAATTCTAAATCTCCACACAACACCAGAAGCAGTTAAACAAGCATATGCCGATGACACCCTTCTTCTTATTACAGGCACAGATATATCAGAAATACAAAGATCAACAAAAACCATCACTCAAACAATAAAAACAGCACTGAAAAAGAAGAAGCTACTTACAGAAGATAGTAAAACAGAGGCGCTCTTATTACATGGTCCCAAAAAAGCGAAAGACGTAGAAATATCAGTTGGCGAATCAATCATAAATGCTGGGTCATCTCTGATCTCCCTGGGATTCACTTTAACAGGAAAGCTCAGGATGACACAACATATAAAAGATGTCTGTTCAAAAGCAAAGAAAATCACCTCACACTATAGACCACTGCTTCCCAATCTTAATGGTCCAGCCTTCATCCAAAAGAGAATAATGATCCACGCTATGCTTTCCGTCATTTTTTACGGTGTAGCATTTTGGGGTCCCGCTTGTAAATCAAAAGGAAACATAAATGAAATAAGAAAAACCATCAGACCCATGAAACTAGCACTATGTTCATCCTATAGAACAGTATCAGATGCATGCCTAGATATAATATCAGGTATACCATCCACCAAAATTCTAATTAAAGAGAAAATTGAAAAATACAACAGAAAAGACCCTTACGAAATTGAACAAGATAAAAAAATCAGATGGCAAATTGAATGGGAAGAAACAAAAGGGAACTTATGGATTAAAAAACTGATTCCTCAAATTCATATATGGCTAAACAGGAAACACGGAAATACAAATTATTATTTAACCCAATTCCTTACAAATCATGGAGCATATGCGCAATACTTATTCAGATTTAAGAAGAGAAGTGACCCTTTTTGCCCTATGTGTAAAAACCTAACAATAGATGATGCAGAACATACCTTTTTTCACTGTGAATCCTTCAAGTTACTCAGAAACTCTCTCCAAAGTAAACTAAATGTCTCAATAACTCCAGAAAATATCATCGAACAAATGATCAACACAAAGAAAAACTGGTATCTCATCCAATACTACATCACAGAAGTCCTCAAACAAAAGCAAAAAGTCCTGAACGAAGACGGAAACGAGAAGTCACCTGAAATGCCAACCTACCAACACTCCTCCCTCGATGACATGTCAGCCGACAATTCCGAGGATAACGCAGACACTTAATCATTCAGAAGACCGAGGATCTTCAAGTTATATTCTAACCACTTATTAGCTTATCTTTCGGGAATAAAAAAGGGGGAACCACCAATTTGTAAATATAGGAACTTCTTATTCTAATCTAACATGTAAACATAGGCCTTCGGCCATAGTTCTGTTAAACTATGGTTCCAACTTGTAACCAAAATAATAAATCAAAGTTATCTTTAAAAAAAAAAAAAAAAAAAAAAAAAAAACTTGAGGAGGACCCTTGAAACGTTGCGATCAGTCGGAGCATTGAAATACAAGGACTGTCACCCCCTTAAAGTACGGAAATATCCAAAACACCCCCGCTGCCCCCCTCATTTTTCGTTGCGGAGCGGGTAAAAACCGGGAAAATCGCCAGAAACGGTGACCGAAACCACTGTAGAACTTGACGAGAACCCTTGAAACGTTGCGGTCAGTCGGAGAACTGCAACACAGGAACTGCCGCCCACTTTAAGGACGGAAACACCCATAAAACCCCCGCTGCCCCCCTCTTTTTTCGTTGCAGAGCTGGTAAGAACCGGGGCATCATTTCTGGCGATTTTCCCGGTTTTTACCCGCTCCGTAACGAAAAATGAGGGGGGCAGCGGGGGTGTTTTGGATATTTCCGTACTTTAAGGGGGTGACAGTCCTTGTATTTCAATGCTCCGACTGATCGCAACGTTTCAAGGGTCCTCCTCAAGTTGGACATCAGTTTCGGGCATTATTTGTAGTGAATTTCCCGGTTTTTACCCGCTCTGCAACCAAAAATGAGGGGGGGGCAGGGGGCTAAGAGTTTTGAAAACTCACTTTAAAGTCGCAGGCTGCGTTTGCGTTAACATTGGCAAGAAGTTCCACTCGGATTTGATGCTAAGTTTGAAGCTCTTCTGTGACTTTTCGCATTATAATGCAATGTTTCATTGTAACAGGCCCATCCCCCCCTACGGGGGGGGGGGGGGGCTGTGGTGGCCCGGGGGCAATATGTTGACTTCGGTATCAGACTTGGAGTATTCGAGGACTCTTTGAAAAGAGAAACGGTACGTCCAAGAGCCGCCGAAGCTACTCTATAAAATGAAGGTATGGACCCCCTAAATAACCTTTGGACCCCCCTAACTTTTGACAGGGGGGTCAGATCGACTTCCGGTTTGCGCCAAAAATTTTCTTTTTTCATGCTCTTTCTAACGATGTATCACATGATGGGGGTTGCCATTTGAAATTTTTGAGTTGCCCCCCGCCCCCCTCCCCCTGGGGGGGGGGTGAAGAACTGAAAAGTACCTCAAAAAGTTTCCCCCTCGATATGAGGAAGGACGCCACAAACCGCAAATCGATATTGTAATTAGAACTAAAGTTATGGCCAGTGGTGCGTAACTTTTGAATAACCCTGTATGCTCCATAGCTGCTCCGACGCTACGTCAGACTGATTACTGATTACTGATGTGGTGTGTAAACAACACCTATCATCACACGGCGGCCGAATGACTGGGAATCTGATAAGACGTGAGACATTTCATCGCTTACATAGTTGCCAAACTAGCAAACTTCCTGATTCAATGCCGATTACGCGGGACTTAATTAGGTTGGAACATAAATGCATTGGGACCCAAGTCGGATCTCCTTAATTGACCGCGGGACCCAAGTCGGATATTTTTTTGGGGAACGGGACCCAAGTCGGAAACTGCGCGAGTCTCGAGCTCGCGGACAATGCCGAGCCGAGCCACAATCGAACCCTAATTACTTACGCGTAATTTTCAATTTCACCCTCCCGCTAGAAAAAACCAAAATTTGTTGAAAGTTGTGTAACATTGTTTTGGCAAGTGTTTCCTTACTCTCCTTTAAAACACGAGTATAAAGAGGCCTCGTTTATAAAAATCGGTCAAATAGTAGCAAAGTTACAGTTCGAGATACGACGTTATAAATAAAAATTGGACTTCGCTTCAAAAAGGAAAAAGAAGGAAAAAATAAAAATTGTATATAACAATTATATGTACATGATTTAGCTTAGAATTTTACGAGCAATCCAACCATGTAATGGACGAAGAGATTGGGGCAAAATTACAAGGAATTGATCTTTTACGAAAGGGCTTCCTAGTTCCTATGAAGAATTTCGACCTGAAGATAGGGGTAGAATAGCAGCAGTTCGCATACAATAACTTTTCGCGCTCACAATACCCGGTCTCGTCGATGTGCGTGCTCGACCTTGTAGCGTTGTCATTTTCATGGTCCATGCGTTTATTCGCCCGATTTTTCAGGGATCATCGTTCGTGGGCCCTACGATAGGCTGCTTATCGTCGGACTTGTATGAGACTTGGTATCCGAGGGTATTTCGGCACGAGAAGAATGCGAATCTTTCATTGGCTTTTTGAAATTTGTATCCGACGATAAGCAGCCTGAATGTCCACTTCCCGCTCTAAGCCGCCATTTTGAAAAGGACTAACATGTCTGGAAAACTAATGCCACATTCGTTTTTCTCGTCCCGAAAACCCTAGGATTCTGAGTTTCAGACCAATCCGCCGATAAAACACGGAGATGCCAAATTTTCGCCATTTAGAACTTTTGACCGGCCGCCATTTTGTCAAAAATCAACATTTTGACCTGCAGTTTGCGTCAAAACTTTTTTTCTTATCTTTCGAATGAGGTATCACAAAAGGGGGTTGCCATTTGAAAGAAAAAAAAGTTAGCCCCCGCCTCCCTTAGATGGGGCCACCCCCCAAAATTTTGGGGGAACCAAAAAGTTGCCACCTTAAACCGAGAAACATTTCCAAAGTTTCAAGCTTCTATCTCAATTAGGAAAAAAGTTACAGGGGTGGAAGGTGACTTTTGAATAACCCTTTATATGTATGTTTCCTAGGTTACGCTCCACGTCTAGCTCAACAGCGTCTTGCAGCGCTCTCTTCCGTCCGCGCAAAACAACTTTTCCATTTTAACGTCGAAGTATCCCCCCCCCCCCCCCCCCCCGCGCGCTAGATCGAACTACTGTAAATCTGAATTACAATGCGTTGTTGGTGATCATAAGAGAATTTGTGAATTTGAAGTGTAATATTTTCTTTTTCTCGTCGGCGATTGGCGACGGTGTTTGATGCACTGCATTAAGTATTCCCACAGTCTAATAAGCGCTAACATTCAATATTTAATCATGGGTGGCGGAAGCCACCTCCGGACAAAGTCTAAACTCGACAACAGTGGGAGGCGTGCAAACGAAAAAGGTGGCAGCCAACCATAGACACATGTAACTCCCTTATTCTGGATCCCATCTGAATCCCTGGATCCCAAGCTCATAGGGTTTTTTGCGTTTTCACCCTATTTTGCTATAGGATGAGAAATCAACTTAAAAAATAAAGTTAAATGAAATTCTCTGAAAATTTGGAGGAAAATTATTCACAAACCCTGAAAATCGTATTTAAGTTAAAAAGTTTGGCAATGTCTGAGGGCGTTCTTCCTTAGCATGGCAGTATGGCACGAAAACAAAAGGCAAGTCCTTCTCCGTCACCGTATCTGCAGCCGTCAATATTTATTTTCAGCTCGTAAAAATAACTTCCGGAACGATGCTCATCTGAGAAGGAAAGTTAGTGAGCCGCTGTTGACACATCCTTGCGCTGCGGCCAGCGTCGTTGACCGGGGGGCAGTGACTGAGAAGGGGGTGAGGAGGGGGTGGGGGAGGAGGGCTACCGGGTGCGTTACATGACCCCGTCCCCTCAGTTTATAACTAAACTTGCGACTTGCGAATGAAATTTCCAATAGCTGTCAGCGAACTTTTCCGCGGTACCTGCAGGGCCCGGAGAATTCCCTCCTGGCTTAAACTTTAAGGCTCGGACAACCATAATTAATGACTCTGAAGCAAATTTGTTACCTTTTAAACTCGGAAAACTGAGCGGTGGCCGAATGTTATGTCACAATAGTGTGTGCCGGTTCCTGATGAGGGGTAAAGGGGGGTGGGGACTCCATTTGAATTTTGCCGAGTTCATATCTATGTCCGTCTGTTCTGTCATTCGACTGTTAAAAGCTAACTCCTATCCAATGCGTCCTGTCGCGCAATTTCCTGGAGATAAAAGGAAAGTTCAATGATTGAGCTCGGAGAGTATGCATTGCAATGGAAGGCGAATCTATCTACGTTAAAAAATTTGGTTGAATTTCAACGTAACCACCTTAAAACTATTTGTGCATCACAATGGGGCTGCTGAAAACTGTTGCTGAAGCAAAATTAAGAGTTATTTCTCGTTGAGAATGTCTAAAAAATCACGATGAGCGCAACGGCGAATTTTTAAATGCACCCCTAACCTCACAGTCTGCATAGGGAATTTGCGTTATTTTGAGCTTTCCGCTTCATAAACGATGCTACGGCACAGGTGAACACTTTGATAGAGGAGTCGTTCCATTCAACCCCTGCTCAATAGGATGTTTCGCAATAGTTACTCATCATGGCCGACGCTTCCGCGCGTAAGTCGAGGAGCACATAAGGCCAATCAAGGCGGATATCTCTCAAAAATTTCAACGCGAGGAAAATGTGAATGTAAACTCGCCGATGGTTATCAGGTGGTTAGAATCTTGTCCCATCACACATGTTTTGACGGATTGTCGTCGGCAATGTTGAATATTGCGTAGCATCCTATTGAGCAGGCGTTAGATTGGACGTCTCCTCTGCACGGTTGGTCTGAACGAGTTTAAATTTTTTGACGAGTCACAAGCAGAAACTCTTCAGGTTCTTGAAGTAGAGTGTCTACTGAGTCATTTAAGCCAAAAAGAAAAAAATTTTGTCGAGCTCCTGGAAAATAAAGTCGATTTAAAGGTATTTTTGGGCTAAAATAGCCAAATTACCCATATTATGCCCATATACAGAGTGCGGCAAAAGTCCCGGGACCCCTGTTTAATTTATTTACGGCTGCAGCTAGGAAAATTAAATGGAGGGGGGGGGGTAGTCCTAGGTCAATAAAAGCTACTTTTTGACCCCCCCAAAAAAAATTTTGGGGGGGTTACGGGCCCTAACTTTTTTTTTCAAATGGGAAGACCCCCTTTGTGATACCTCGTTCGAAAGAGCATAAAAAAATAAAATTTTTCGCGTAAACCCGAAGTCATTATCTCAAACCGTTTCAAAATGGCGGCCGGTCAAAGTTCAAAATGGCCGAAAATTGGCACCTCTGCTATTTGCACATGGATTTGCTTGAAACTCGGTATCTGGGGGTATTTTGGCACGAAAAAAACGAATTTTACGTTTGATTTTTAAAAAAAACCCTAATTTTTCAAAATGGCCGCCGGTTTAGGCTCAAAGTGGCCGAAAATTAGACAAACTCGATTTTTTGCCGACGTTAGATTTTTAAGCAAACCCAAAAAATCGAGTTTGTCTAATTTTCGGCCACTTTGAGCCTAAACCGGCGGCCATTTTGAAAAATTAGGGTTTTTTTTAAAAATCTTACGTAAAATTCGTTTTTTTCGTGCCAAAATACCCCCAGATACCGAGTTTCAAGCAAATCCATGTGCAAATAGCAGAGGTGCCAATTTTCGGCCATTTTGAACTTTGACCGGCCGCCATTTTGAAACGGTTTGAGATAATGACTTCGGGTTTGCGCGAAAAATTTTCTTTTTTTATGCTCTTTCGAACGAGGTATCACAAAGGGGGTCTTTCCATTTGAAAAAAAAAAGTTAGGGTCCGTAACCCCCCCCCCCCCCAAATTTTTTTTTTTGGGGGGGGGGTCAAAAAGTAGATTTCATTGACCTAGGACTACCCCCCAAATTTAATTTTTCTAGCTGCAGCCGTAAAAAAATTAAAGAGGGGTCCCGGGACTTTTGCCGCACCCTGTATAATGCCCGTCATATTATTTCAAATTTTTTTTCTTCCTGGATACAATGTCCAAGTTTCTTAAACATGCATATTTTAAGCCTCTGATTACTTAAACTACCAATTTTAACCATATGGTGAATTTTGGGGGCCTAAAATGAGCCCTCCGAGCTAAAAATTGCATACATTTTCGAAAACTTCGGATTTTCATGGCGATGTCTTTTTCTTATTTAACGTTGTTTTTTCTACAGTCGTCAATGAGTAATTCTGAAGGGCATTTCCGATTACATAATGGACATTTTGACTGTTCAGGTGAAGGGGGAGGGGGCATCAGGCTTTGCTTTGCCTTTCTCACAGTTTCTGAAAACGCTTGAAAATTCCCCATTACATTGGAAGTCCAACATATCCCTTTTTAATTCATTAATTACTGCTTCTGATATTATGAAATATGCAGCAGGAGTTACTGCCCACCCCCCCTCCTCCTCACTACGAAATGCATGTAAACCTTGATCGTACTGCGCGCGCTACCGGATCCTTGCTTTTCGCGTGATGGCAGTCCGTTGTACAGTAGATCCGGGCATTTGCAATAAAACATGTGGCGGTCTTCAGCATTACATATAAGGGTCATTCCACGTCAACTGTACCAGGCTCGGAACCCGACCCCCTCCGATTTGGCTGAAAATTGGTATACGGGGTCTTTACATCATTATAAGAAACTAATTTGAAGGGTTTTCCCATCCGACGCCCCGTTCGCGAGATATCGACCCCCAAAGATGGGGTGAATTTTAGCGATATTCAAAAACGCCCGTTTTAGCGATTCTCATTTTCTCGACTTCCCTCTCTTTGACTCTCCATAGCGAGACTCTGTATCAATCCATCATACTTTGAAAGAGTGTTTCTAAACCAGTTTTTCATGTAGATTCTGAATATGCCATCGAAATTTAGCTAAAAATTATTCTAATGGCCGTAATTTAGGGTTTTTTAAAATTTACGATTTTTTCGCCATTCAATGTTCAAACTGAAAACTCGAAAAAACTGTCTCTCAGATTTTCGATTTTTTTTTTTTTACTTCAAGCTTAGGATGTATACTTTCGGTTCATATACTTTTTTCAATGGAACTCGGACGGTTAAGGGCCTAAAAAAATTCAAATAGGCCAAAAAAGGTCAAAAATGGTAAAAAAAGACGAGTTTTTACATGTTAATCCAAATCTTTCGATAGAAAACTCTTTAATTATCGATATTTTTTCCCTTTTTACCCTCTAATATGCATAAAATTAGACTTGCAACGCTTCCCATACATTCACCGATCGATTAACGGCCTGAGGGAAACCGGATACCGACCGAAAATCCTCGAAATTTACGCAAAAAGGCGATTTTTCACATCGCAACCGATGCATTCCATGAATTGTTACTGCAATTTCCAATTTTCTCTATCTATTTCAACCTTAAGGTATATACTTACGAGTAATAAACACTTACTAACGTGCATCGATGGGGCACGGAGCTAAACGGAAATGGAAACCGGCCGGAAATGCTCAAAAAAGGCGGGGTTTTCCCACCGTAATCCGAGCATCTCATGAATAGTCATTGCAATTTTCATTTTTGTTTCTCTTCTTCGAACTCAAGGTGTACTTTTGAAAAGCTTGCATTACACATTATCCATTTATTGGTAAAATATCTAAAAAAAAAAACCGAATTAGAAATAAACCGAAAATTCCAAAAAAAAAGGAAAAAAAAGGCGATAAATGACGTTGAATAAGTGGAGTTGATTTGAATCGATGATATGATTTAAAGGAGCCGATGCTTGCATCATAAAAATCGCCGATTATAAACTTGACGGTGGAAAAATATGATGCACTTCATCGATCCTTTGGAGGACCTTTCTAAAGGTAAAGGCAGCCTGACACTCCTTTCAAAAAAGTTAGAAGCCAAGATAACTAGCTAAGAATTACACCCCTACGGCTTCTGAATAGAGGCGATGAAGAACGGCCAGCCCTAACTTTTTTTTTTTTCTCACAAGGAGGAGGTTGAGGGGAATCCATCGGCGGACGATGTTTAAATTAGGGACCAAGTGTGCCTTAGACTTCGACTTGACTGAGAATTCCAGCAATAGTTACAATAAAATGAGGAAGATAGTTCGAATAAGAAATGGAGGTTTGACTTGGACCTGATTTACGGACAGGAAGAAAATATCGTTCATTAATATTGACAATAAATATTGCAAAAAAGTAAAAGCTAAAATTTGAAAAAGGGTGAGACATCACGCTGCCTTTCCATACACTCGTATAATTTATTTGTTAGAAAACTCAGAATCCCAAATTTGAAGAGCGGATTCAAACCAAAGAAAAAGCGACGATACAAATGAAGTAAAGCAAAGAACAAAACCATCATTAATATATCATTAATATAAACTTCGAAGGATTCAGACTTTCAGCGATTCTACCTTTTTCTATTTCACTCGAGAGGTTGCCAGATTGTGCGATAAATGTGAATATTTTACATGGATATGAGTTGAGAAAAGTGCTAAAAAAGCAACTTATCTGGCAACAATAGAGTCCGGGAGGGACGATAGACGCTATTAGTGCAACGTCACAGAAAAGCGATATTTATCGATTTTTTAGCATTGGTAGCATTGAAAGAGGTTATGCCAATGTTATTGTTTGGATCCAATTCGATATAATGGAGAATCCCTATGATGACGTTGCCACTAATAGCGTCTATAGACTGCCTTCCTGGGAAAACCCATGATTTAGCCAGAAATGTCCTTAAAACAACTGATTCCGTTTGAAGCATCAATTGTATACTAGGGGAAAGCTATTTTGAAAATAATAATTGTAAATGGACCAAGATGCTACAAAAAAGGAAAAAGGAAAGGGCAAGGAAATGAAATGAGGATATGATTACTAATATGCAATCAACAAAAACATCAGAGAAATTTATATGCGATGAAAGTTTAAGAAAAAAACACGAGTGGGCTCATTGCGATTCGGAACTCAAACTATATTATCGTTGAGCAGTTTTTAGACCCCTACGCCACCGATAATCTTCTTAAGAGGTAAAGATGACCTTTTGCTACTTCAGTAAGTCAAATCGCGGAAGAAGATCCATGGATTGTCTTTTTCCGCCACCCGATGGGATGACGTCCCAATCAAATGTGTTTTTGAAGAAATGATCGATCCCCATCATCGCTTCGTCTCCACACATCTATTCATGTGCAAATGATGGCACGCTCCGACAACAAGGTCCTGTGGCGAAATTATTTTTGCCTCCAGAGTCTCCAAAATGTATACATCTTAGTGATCACATGTCCAATGACTGAGAAAAATAGCTCGAGGAGCGAGCTGAATGTCACTCGCGTAGCGAGTGATCGGGGGTCCAGAGGGCGCAGCCCCTTGGCTGGCCGTGACGGACGCGCTTAGCGCGTCCAGAACGGCTAGTAAAACCATAACAACCAGAGTTCCAGAAAAGAAAGAGGAACCTAAGGTCTTGACTTGACCTGACCGCATCACTGGAGGCCGTACTTGACCACTGAGCTCAATCAAAAGAGAAGGAAGAGGCCGACCCCGGGAGCAGTTACTCTGAGTCACCTTCTCTTTGTTATAGCTCAGGAGAGAAAAGATTAGGGAAACTGAAATATCAATCTACGGAGTGGATTATATCAATCTAAAGGAGTGTCAGGCTGCCTTTACCTTTAGAAAGGTCCTCCAAAGGATCGATGAAGTGCATCATATTTTTCCACCGTCAAGTTTATAATCGGCGATTTTTATGATGCAAGCATCGGCTCCTTTAAATCATATCATCGATTCAAATCAACTCCACTTATTCAACGTCATTTATCGCCTTTTTTTCCTTTTTTTTGGAATTTTCGGTTTATTTCTAATTCGGTTTTTTTTTTTTAGATATTTTACCAATAAATGGATAATGTGTAATGCAAGCTTTTCAAAAGTACACCTTGAGTTCGAAGAAGAGAAACAAAAATGAAAATTGCAATGACTATTCATGAGATGCTCGGATTACGGTGGGAAAACCCCGCCTTTTTTGAGCATTTCCGGCCGGTTTTAATTTCCGTTTAGATCCGTGCCCCATCGATGCACGTTAGTAAGTGTTTATTACTCGTAAGTATATACCTTAAGGTTGAAATAGATAGAGAAAATTGGAAATTGCAGTAACAATTCATGGAATGCATCGGTTGCGATGTGAAAAATCGCCTTTTTGCGTACATTTCGAGGATTTTCGGTCGGTTTCCGGTTTCCCTCAGGCCGTTAATCGATCGGTGAATGTATGGGAAGCGTTGCAAGTCTAATTTTATGCATATTAGAGGGTAAAAAGGGAAAAAATATCGATAATTGAAGAGTTTACTATCGAAAGATTTGGATTAACATGTAAAAACTCGTCTTTTTTTACCATTTTTGACCTTTTTTGGCCTATTTGAATTTTTTTAGGCCCTTAACCGTCCGAGTTCCATTGAAAAAAGTATATGAACCGAAAGTATACATCCTAAGCTTGAAGTAAAAAAAAAAAAATCGAAAATCTGAGAGACAGTTTTTTCGAGTTTTCAGTTTGAACATTGAATGGCGAAAAAATCGTAAATTTTAAAAAACCCTAAATTACGGCCATTAGAATAATTTTTAGCTAAATTTCGATGGCATATTCAGAATCTACATGAAAAACTGGTTTAGAAACACTCTTTCAAAGTATGATGGATTGATACAGAGTCTCGCTATGGAGAGTCAAAGAGAGGGAAGTCGAGAAAATGAGAATCGCTAAAACGGGCGTTTTTGAATATCGCTAAAATTCACCCCATCTTTGGGGGTCGATATCTCGCGAACGGGGCGTCGGATGGGAAAACCCTTCAAATTAGTTTCTTATAATGATGTAAAGACCCCGTATACCAATTTTCAGCCAAATCGGAGGGGGTCGGGTTCCGAGCCTGGTACAGTTGACGTGGAATGACCCATAAATGTTCCTAGAAAGTGTGAGAAAGGCAAAGCAAAGCCTGATGCCCCCTCCCCCTTCACCTGAACAGTCAAAATGTCAATTATATAATCGGAAATGCCCTTCAGAATTACTCATTGACGACTGTAGAAAAAACAACGTTAAATAAGAAAAAAACATCCCCATGAAAATCCGAAGTTTTCGAAAATGTATGCAATTTTTGGCTCTGAGGGCTCATTTAGGGCCCCCAAAATTCACCATATGGTTAAAATTGGTAGTTTAAGTAATCGGAGGCTTAAAATATGCAGGTTTAAGAAACTTGGACATTATATCCAGGAAGAAAAAAAAAATTTAAAAATATGACGGGCATTATATATGGGCATTATATGGGTAATTTGGCTATTTTAGCCCAAAAATACCTTTAAATCGACTTCATTTTCCAGGAGCTCGTCAGAATTTTTTTCTTTTTGGCTTAAATGACTCAGTAGACACTCTACTTCAAGACCCTGAAGAGATTTTGCTTGTGACTTGTCAAAAAATTTAAACTCGTTCGAACCAACCGTGTCTGACGAAATGTTCACCTGTGGTGTAATATTGTTTCTGAAGCGGCAAAAATGCTCAAAGTTCTTATGCATACCGTGACGTTAGGAATGCATTTCAGACTTTGTCGATAAGTTCATCCTGATTTTTGAGACATTTTGTAAAGGGAAAAACTCATCTTTTTGCTCCAGCAAAAGTTTTCAACAGGTCCATTATTGCATTACCTTTACCTATCCGCTCACGATTCATTATTATTGTTATTTTATTATTATTTTATACTCTATATAAAGCTGCTGTTCCCACTCACTATGCCCCCCCTAGGTAAAAATTGGCCGAAGCGATTTCCTTTAAAATTGGTACACGCTTAGCTATTGTAATGAGGAGTTGATTAAAATTATTCCCATTCAAATCCGCTGCCTCGGATGCCCGCAAGAGCGAATAGTTATTTCTCCATATATTATTACATTGGAGATACGCGGTTGTTTACGGGCATCGCACCGAACAGGTTCAATCCTGTTGCGTGACGTCACTGCCTTATAGACGAAATTTGAGGTTTTAGGAGGTATTTTTCGACGAATGTTTGTGGAATTTGGTAAGCGGGGGTATTTTTCTCGGGGGATCTCGAATTTTTGGTCGGATTTTCAAAATCTCAAAATCCAAGATGGCGGCCGTGGCCTAAAATGCTAAGTAGGCTCCTGTTTGATCGATTTTTGTGAAACTCGGAGATCTAGGGTACTTTTCGACGGGGAACTCGAATTTATGGTTCGATTTTCAAAATCAAAGATGGCGGCCGTGGCCTAAAATGCTATATCGCTTCCTGATATCGATCGATTTTTGTGAAATTCGGTATTAGGGGGTATATGTCGACGGGAAATTAGAATTTAAGGTCCGATTTTCAAAATTCAAAAATCCAAGATGACGAACGTAGTCTAAATTGCTATCTTGGCTTCCGATCCATCGATTTTTGTGAAATTCGGTATTAGGAGGTGTATTTCGACGGGAAATCAGAATTTTAGGTCCGATTTTCAAAATTCAAAAATCAAAAATGGCGAACGTGGTCTAAATTGTTATCTCGGCTTTCGATCCATCGATTTTTGTGAAATTCGGTTTTAGGAGGTGTATTTCGACGGAAAACTCGCATTTTTTGTCAGATTTTCAACATTTCCAAATCCAAGATGGCGGCCCCGCACGAAAACGCGGTCCGGACTCCTAGAACATCAATTTCTGTAAAACTTGGTGAAAAAGAAGATTAAGACATAGATGTTGTCTCCTCATCAATGTTAAAAACTGTGCGGGGCGGTGGCGGCTCGCGGAGCGAGTCGCAAGTTCGTCGCGAAGCGTAGAACTGGGGTCCAGGGGCACTCCCCGGCTGTGTCAGCTCGCAAAGCGAGCTAATCACGACTAGTTTTTATATATAACTAGGGGGCCCTGCCCCCTGACCGCTACGCGGCCAAACCCCTGGAAGGGCGCCTCGCGGGCCCTATACGAATATGTATAGGCAGAAATGTTCTTCCATTTTAGTTCACCATTTTGTGTTCGAGCTGCAACGATTTCAAAATTTTTGACGTAACACTCAGATTTGTAAATGATGAGGAATAGCTGGATGTACATAATTTCACAATCCTCTTACTGGAGAAATTTCCATTTATTATGTTATTTTTAAATACTTAATGAAAAAAAAAAATCGGATTTCGACCGTTAATTAATAGTTAATAATATTTGGTCCGTCCCGACGCGACGCAGCGCCTGCCTTCTCACTTCGTATCTGCTGTTTATCTGCTGTAAATATTAAAAAAAATACAGCAATCAAGTAAATTGACCAATGCCACAAATCGAAGCCGGAAGAATGCAGGAAAAATTGAGTTAAACCTTATGGTCGGGGCGAGATTTGGTTGGACCCGGACAAAATTGCAAGAAAAGGTTTTTATACATCAAAAAACGCAGAAAAATCAGCAGAATCCGAATATCTAAAGGTCGCCAAAAGGCCGCAAAAATTTCACCCCAAAATGGCCGAAAAACTGAAAAAATTCCCAAAATTTGCACGTTTTTCCTCCTAAATTCCTATCTTGCGCCAAAACTATTGGTTTTAGCGCCAAATGTTACTGGACCAAATTTTTAGAGGATAAAATTTTACTACGGAAAACCTTTTTTTGAGGATCATACGGTGACATTGGACCCCAGAAAATTGCATCATAAAAAAATTGATAGTTAACATCAATCGCGGATTTCATGAGAATGACCGATTTTCCTCTTGAACCGTTCAATTTAGAGTGAAAAGTTACTGAACAAATATTTTAGATCGTAAAATTTTACCTAAGAATAATGCAAGAAGCGCCATCGTTTGATAATTTGAAGCCTAGAAATTTCATTGGAAAGGGAGGCACTTCGGACCTCAAGTTTCCCATCGCGGAGGTTAAATGTAAACAGCATATGTGATAAACGGCGGGTCCTCCTGGTGAAATTTCGCGGTAAAACAGCATTATACATGATTACAGCAGATAGAGGCACCGTCAGCATTGCATTTTTTTTCATTTATTGGATATGGGTATGGGGAGGGGGGCAGAGGAGGAGGTCAATAATGAACGATGTGTATCCGATATTCTCATGTGACGCTGTGATAGTCCGGGTATCCGAGCCGTTATACACAATTGCTCACGAGTTTTCTTCACTTTCCCTCGGAAATCGTTTTAATCATTTGGCAGATATTTAAGGCGTAGCTGCGGGATAAATTGTAGCAGGAAGCATCGGTGGACGGGGATGAAGGGGGGGAAGGTGATCCCTTCTGTTTCTCCGGGCCATACTAAACCTGTGCAAAGAGAGAAGAAATTTACACATTTTAGGCACATGTTTGAAACCTCGTAAGTCACCCCCGTCAAATAATGCAACGATGATTAGCACTTGTCCAAAATTTCTGAACAGACCGAAACCGCGAATAGAACCGCGATAGAAATCATGGAGATTCAACGACGCAATACGCACATGTTTGAAACCTCATAAGTCACCACCGTCAAATGATGCAACGATGATTAGCACGTGTCCAAAACTTCTGAACAGACCGAAACCGCGAATAGAACCGCGATAGAAATCACAGAGATTCAATGACGCAATACGCACATGCTTGAAACTTCGTAAGTCATCATCGTCCGAAATTTTCAAAATTTACGGAAACGTGACTGAAAGTAAGTGCTGACCATCTGCTGTGGTCATCAGTGCCTTCGACGGAAAACTGAGACTATGCTCTTAGCTCATCGTTCACCAAAATGCAATGAATGAACCTGTCTCATAGTTCGGTTTCGGGTTTTAGTGAAAAGCCGTGCCTTAATATCTTGTTGTGAAAAATCGCGTATCCGTGTAAAAAATACCTAAGGAGCATGCGTTATTTTGTCATGAAGTCAATGCAGATGAGAACTCTTTGCAAAAAGCCGCATGCATCTTCCGAAATAGTCGATGGAAAAATCGAGAGCTCTCAATAGAATTCATTCGGCTCTTTTCTATTTCCATATGCAACAAATTTCCGCAAAAAGTCCCTGGTTTTCAATCAATATCTCGTTTTTTCGGATTTTTTTGGCAAGATGTTCTTCCAAAATGCGTGGAGAATCTGGAAGTTCGAACTGGAGGCACATACGGTGGAGAGCCGACAATACTCTTAAGGAAAGGGTCGCAGCACTGGATGCGTATTTTGCAGCTGCGAGAAAAGCGTGCATAATGAGGGATTAGCGCGGCCGCGACGCGCGGCATCTCTTTCATTTTTAGGAGCCCTAAGGCCCAATATATTTCATGTTGGCAAACGTTCATTCTTCAGAAATCCGTCATTCCGAAACAATCGATACAGCATATTATAAGATAACCTTGAAAATAAACACATATCAACAATACTATTGTAAGAGAATGAACGTTTTGTGGAACTAAATATGGTTCTACTATGTGTCTAAGCTGTGACGTCCAGAAGGATCCTCAGATGATCCAATTTGTATTTTTCGGAATTAATGATAACACTCCACTTCGATTCATCCACATATATATTTGACTTGGAAGGTTACTCACTTTCATATTCTAGGATTAACTATCTGTTTTTCTTGCTCCCGGCAGACCCGGGAAAAGTTTGATCCTCGCTATAAGAATTTCACGAACAGAACAGAAACTATCGTTCAAATGTATCTTTTTGCAACGACGCCTAAAAGATCTGCCAAATGATTAAAACGATTTCCGAGGGAAAGTGAAGAAAACTCGTGAGCAATTGTGTATAACGGCTCGGATACCCGGACTATCACAGCGTCACATGAGAATATCGGATACACATCGTTCATTATTGACCTCCTCCTCTGCCCCCCTCCCCATACCCATATCCAATAAATGAAAAAAAATGCAATGCTGACGGTGCCTCTATCTGCTGTAATCATGTATAATGCTGTTTTACCGCGAAATTTCACCAGGAGGACCCGCAGTTTATCACATATTTTTTTTTTTTTTTTTTTTTTTTTTTTTTTTTTTTTATATCAGGGACACTCCCCTTCTATCTTTATTATCGTAGTTTATCACATATGCTGTTTACATTTAACCTCCGCGATGGGAAACTTGAGGTCCGCAGTGCCTCCCTTTCCAATGAAATTTCTAGGCTTCAAATTATCAAACGATGGCGCTTCTTGCATTATTCTTAGGTAAAATTTTACGATCTAAAATATTTGTTCAGTAACTTTTCACTCTAAATTGAACGGTTCAAGAGGAAAATCGGTCATTCTCATGAAATCCGCGATTGATGTTAACTATCAATTTTTTTATGATGCAATTTTCTGGGGTCCAATGTCACCGTATGATCCTCAAAAAAAGGTTTTCCGTAGTAAAATTTTATCCTCTAAAAATTTGGTCCAGTAACATTTGGCGCTAAAACCAATAGTTTTGGCGCAAGATAGGAATTTAGGAGGAAAAACGTGCAAATTTTGGGAATTTTTTCAGTTTTTCGGCCATTTTGGAGTGAAATTTTTGCGGCCTTTTGGCGACCTTTAGATATTCGGATTCTGCTGATTTTTCTGCGTTTTTTGATGTATAAAAACCTTTTCTTGCAATTATGTCTAGGTTACCCCCTTTTTTTTCGAATCTCGCCCCGACTATTATACCTTGGACCTTGAACCTTGAACCCTGAGCGATGCACCGTTCCTCAACTCTTCGAATGAGGAGCCCTTCACGAGTTTTTCCATTGTTTTATTGTTTATTCGAGTCACTCAGGTAGAATCCCATACCTAGACGTTTCTAGCGGAAACGACATATCTCTCACGCTATTAACATCAAGAGTGTCGGTAGCCACCCCCGGTCGAGGAAAATGACCTACTAAAGTCCCGAAAGGAAAGGGGTGGCCGACACTCTTAGTCACACCTAACTCCCTTAATCTGAAAATTGATTCGATTTAGAATGGAATTCAGAGCAAACGACGGCACGGATTCCAACGATCTTTTTTTTTTTTTTTTTTTTTTTTTTTTATATATCAGGGACATTCCCCTTCTATCTTTATAATCGTATTTAAATATTACATCGTATTTAATCATTAAATGCTACTTGTTATGAGAATGCAAACAGGGATGTAAATGCTGCTTCCTTTTAATTGTTTGGCACAATTTCGTAATTTCATCATCGTAAACATTTATTTATCGCTTGGATCAGATACAGCAGATACAGCCAGCTAGACACAGCCTAACCTCACTCATTAATCCATTGTTCAATATGTAGAAATCACTTGAACATTTTAAGAGAAACCAATGAAGTAGTGTATCGGGCTCTAACAGAAAAAGAAATAGTAGTTAGGATCTAAAATGAATTGAACTTTTAAATTAAATCCATTCATTATTCACAACTTTACAGTAGCTGGAGGTTGGAGGTTGGTGACGACGACGGGAATTTCGTTCCCGAAACTCGGACGGACCTGAACAGTATGAACCAATGGCATTGAATCATCACTGGTTTTTTTCTAAATTCAAAAATTATGGCTAAAATTTTGAACGATTTAAGCAGATGCTGGATTATCCGTGCAATAAAGCCCTATTTTATGTGGCGAAATGAAATCCTTATATCTTCAAGCAATGCCCTTTATATAGGCTCCATTACAATCTGCGGCCGTGTAAGCGAGAAATCTGTTGTCAAAGATGGTCATGACAGGCAGTTAAGTCGTATTTTCCGTAATTTTTCTCTTAGATCACTAGGAATGTTGAAAAACTGTAGAAACCCGTAGACACGGTAACATGGCGATTCTTTAGGTACCCACTTTTATGGGTTTAAGGTTTACCGTTATCGCGGAGTTTGAGTGACTTTCTCAGGACCCTGGATTCTTGAAATTCAAATCTCCCGGCAAAGTAAAAAGTAACATTTTCCTCGTTTTGGATCATTAAGTGCTTATAACTTTTTGAAAACTCAATGGATCTTAATGAAACCCTCACACGCCATCCCGCTAACTTAGCTGCGTCCATAGACACCAAGATCGTTGGACCTACAGACCTATATGTTTAATTAATAAACTACAAAAACCCTCAAAAACATTTTCGGGCAAAAAATCCGGTCGAGGAAATTGACGTGTTACATCTTATTAACCAAAAAAATTCCCTTTCACCCCTCCAAGAAGGTTGATAAAACTAAGTAAGTAACTATGAGATGGCAAAAAGCTCTCTTAAATTCTCAGGGTCCATCAAGGCCACATATGTCCAAAAACTTACTCTATATGGTTTAAAAAAAAGAAACAAAAAATAATCCCTTAACAATAAGAAAACTTAAAAAAAAAAAAAACAAAAACAAAAACCGATTATGTGGTTCACAGATATGTACATAAATCCTTCGAATGAACTTGAAATCACAAAATCGGTCGAGAAAATTTAAATGAATTTTCTCCTTCAATTATGAGTTCCGCAACAAGCACGACTCGCTTGAAGCTTTCCATACACGAGCCGCAAGAAACTAATTTCTTCTTTCTTACCTACTGATTGTGAGGAGAGCGGGAGCATTTACTTTTTCCTTCATTTATACAGGATGCAACAAGCATGACTCTTGCGTTTGCAGAAACCTTTTCATTAAGGAGATCGCGAGAGCCTTTACCGCGTTCATTTCCAAAAGGGATTACTCCAGAATTTCATGCATTTTAATAATTTAAACGATTCATCTGTTCTTCTCTTCTCTCCTTCTGTCCATTGACAGAGATACACAATTTTTCCGACTCACTGACGCGACCGGCTCGATGCGTAAACAAGTGTGGATTACCTCTAAGGTATAATAAAAAAAAAAAAAAAAAAAAAAAAAAAAAATCAGAATAACACTTACATCACAGCATGGGTGTGAGTTTTCTTATATCGAAACTTAATTCAATTTCTTTAAGTAACTCCTCTTGTCAAATGGGACCCATTTCGTGAAAATGAAAAAAAGGAAAAGTAAACGAAAACTTTTAGCCTTCTCACCATCCAAATCATATGGTAAGCTTACAGTAAAAGCAACCATGATTTAGATGCAGCGAAGTTAATCGAAAGAGTCTGAAATGTACCTATGTGGTAAAATGGGTCCACTGGTAAAACTGAAGCTGGCGTCAGGGATAAAAAGGCATCGTTTCACTGAGAGCATCGAGCCGGTCGCGTCAGTGAGTCGGAAAAATTGTGTATCTCTGTCAATGGACAGAAGGAGAGAAGAGAAGAACAGATGAATCGTTTAAATTATTAAAATGCATGAAATTCTGGAGTAATCCCTTTTGGAAATGAACGCGGTAAAGGCTCTCGCGATCTCCTTAATGAAAAGGTTTCTGCAAACGCAAGAGTCATGCTTGTTGCATCCTGTATAAATGAAGGAAAAAGTAAATGCTCCCGCTCTCCTCACAATCAGTAGGTAAGAAAGAAGAAATTAGTTTCTTGCGGCTCGTGTATGGAAAGCTTCAAGCGAGTCGTGCTTGTTGCGGAACTCATAATTGAAGGAGAAAATTCATTTAAATTTTCTCGACCGATTTTGTGATTTCAAGTTCATTCGAAGGATTTATGTACATATCTGTGAACCACATAATCGGTTTTTGTTTTTGTTTTTTTTTTTTTAAAGTTTTCTTATTGTTAAGGGATTATTTTTTGTTTCTTTTTTTTAAACCATATAGAGTAAGTTTTTGGACATATGTGGCCTTGATGGACCCTGAGAATTTAAGAGAGCTTTTTGCCATCTCATAGTTACTTACTTAGTTTTATCAACCTTCTTGGAGGGGTGAAAGGGAATTTTTTTGGTTAATAAGATGTAACACGTCAATTTCCTCGACCGGATTTTTTGCCCGAAAATGTTTTTGAGGGTTTTTGTAGTTTATATCAGCTCGTTTTTGAATGGAGAAAGGTGTGGCCATAAAATATTAAGTAGGTACTATTGGCTATTTGAAAATCCTGAATGAATGGAAAGTAAACAACATCTGCTAAAGCACTAACACATTCAGCGAAAATTTTAATAGCACCCACTGACTTTGTGATCAGTCTGGAAATAGGTAGTTGAAAGTAGTGGGGCTACCTAAGGTAGTCAAATGTATCAGTACCTATTGGAAAGGCTCACAGGAAAAGGGTAACAGGGGAGGGGGAGGGGTTAAATAGCTATCGAGTTTTTATTTACCTGCGTGAGAAAATTAATGGAAAAAGAGTATAACTTATTGTCATAGGCATTACACTGCTAGCTTATTCCAAGTGATAAAATAATTTTGCTCATTTGTTTCAACTACGCACATCATCCCTCTTAAGCGCACCTATGTTTGTATTAATGCTAGCAGCAAGTTTTTCGATACTGAATTTGATCACTCAGCAACCTATCAGATGATAATGGAAATTCATGAGAACGTTGCCTTATAAATCATAGGTACTCTGTATGGAATGATGAATTATTCATGAAACAACCAGTGAATGAAGTAGTAGAGCACAAATTTTACCAAAATGAGTCTATTTGGTGTGGCATGACTTTAAACCAGCTAGGTATTTTCATGACTTTTGGGATTATTATTCTTTAGAGCATCCGAACATCCAAACTTTGTTCCTACAGACTCTAGGTACACCATACTCTAAGGAGCATTGTAAAAGAAAAATTGTCGATGATTGCAATGAAATGAGAAATATTTTCATTTCCCCTGAATACTTAATTTCTCATTGAAAATTTGGCAACAGGCATACTTATCGCATAAAATGATCTTCCTAACTTGAGGGTGCCAGCAGCCTGATTGTTGAAAGTTTGTGTTTGAAAGGTAGACACAGATGACATTGGTTAAAAGGTGGAGCGTTATTGATCAAATATGACTTATCGCTGCTTTATCGTGCCTTTGTCTGGTGGAATGGACAACATACTGTCAGAAACTTAAGAGATGCCTTTAGCTTGTCTAGGGTTCCACTCATCAGAGGCACGACAAAACAGCGACAAGACATAGCGCCGACCAATCACGTACCGCCTTTTGACCTATGTCATCTATGTCTACCCGAGAAACACACAATTTCGACAATCAGGCTGCAGGTTCTGACAATGAATACCTATTAAGAGAATTTCTCACTGACCTTATTAAGTATCGGCCATTGCAAAAAAATACCTGCGCATGCAATGAAATAGCTTGTCTTTCTCTTGGATTAATTTCGAATAATATCGCTTCACCATAAAATTTGTCAAATCATATACTTGCCCACCTAGGTAGTGCCTTAAGTTATTTTAAAAAATGCAATAGCCATGAAGAAAGTATTTGGTCGTAATACAGGCATTTTAAGGATAAAATATTGCAAAATTTACCTCTTAGTTTCCTTGAGTTTTTAAGGTTCACTGACAGACATCAACCGAAACGGCAATCTCTTGATAAGAGCATTTAGTTAATATATGGAAGGTGATATGCGAGCTTTCCATTTCTTCTCATAAATGATACCAATTGATCTAATCACATTCAGCCTTGGACGATTAGCGGTGCAGAAACTAGGTAGGTCAATACTGAACTCCGAACACCTGATATTTTACGTGCACTGTTTCACTGGAGTAATTACATGCTGGGAGCTGAGCTTAGAAAGCACTCGCTAGGTCAAAATGGAATAATACTTCAGTAACACATCTAGCAATAAGTATAAATAGCAATAAGTGGGTGCAAACATAACCTTATGACTTGATGTAAACAAACACTCAATACGTGAATGACACAGAGGCTCCCTCTAGCAAACTGGTCCTCATTTAAAACAGAGAACTGAGATTAAATATCCATTAACAGGGTGGAGATTATCCCCTCACATAAGCAGCAAGAAAGAGGGGCGGCGATTTAAACAAAGCTTTCCATTCCGATTTAGGTGGGTATATCCTCTCACTTACTGGGGCTGATGCGATCAGGCAAGGCTCATAGACAAAGTAAGGATCATGAAGACATACTTCTGGCTGGATAAAAAGATAATTGTTAATATAATTGTATTCAGCCTTGATTGACACAATCGCACTTATTCCAATGGAACTAGGTAGGAACTGGCACCTACGTATGTTACTACTGTAGTCCTCTTAACAGATAAGCAATTTATTCTGTTACGCTTTTGTACGGAGGAAGAATGGACGCACCCATTTCACACGGTAATCGATGCAAGAAAATGAAGCCTTCATTGTGTTTTCATCATCAACTTATGAAATTATGAGAATAATACGAGTACATACCTTTCATTAAAGACCTTGTTACTAAAGTTGGGCAAAATGATGTTTCTAACAACTCCTGACGCAAAATCAAAGAGACTCAGAAGAAACCAATTTGAGCAAATGCTCACAGTCAAAGACCTTTGATTATGTGACATTCAGTTGACCTATGATTGAACTGTTCCGAAAAGTGATGGAATTGTGCCTCCCATACTCAGGTACGCAAGCCGCGCGTAACAAGAACGGTAGAAGAGATAGGAGGATTCCAAGATAAATCATGAAGGAAACATGTTCTTAATGTAAATAACATACACTTCAGAGAAGCATAATCACTCCAGAGCACATAGGTTGATGGCAAGATATAGAGCGAATAAATTTTGGTCGAAGTTCAGTGACAGTCGCATGTGAAGACCGAGGCTCATATTCCAGTAATTTTTAGACTTTAGTAGTGAGAATACATTCTGTGATGTACATGCTGCTTCCTTTGGAGAGTTTGGCACAATTTCGGTGTAATTTCTTTGACGTAATTTACCGGAATTACATCTATCGCTTCGGTCAGGTACTGACATAAACATGACGACATAACCTCACTTAAAATTTTGTCACACATCGTTCAATAAAATAAAGATATCACTTGAACATTTTAAGAGAAATTAAGGTATATCGGGCTCCAGTAGAACACGTGAGACGTAATAATAAGAGTACGTACATATAGTAGTTAGCATCTACAAAGAATTAAACTCTTATCCAAATTAGGTAAATCTATTCACAACTAGGTAGAGAGGTTGGTAACGACCGACCAGAAATCGCTTGAGATTTTTAAGAAACCAATGAAGTAGTGTATCGGGATAAAAGTGGGCGTAATAATATAAGTGTGTAATATTAGTTAGGATCTAAAATGAATTGAACTTTTAAATTAAATCTGTTCATTATTCACAAATAACTACAGTAGATAGAGGTTGATAACGACGACAGGAATTTCGTTCCCGAAACTCGGACGAACCGGAACAGAATGAACCAATGGCGTTGAACCATTATATTACTGGTTTTTTTCTAAATTCAAAAATTATAGCTAAAATTTTGAAGGATTTAAGCGGATGCTGGATTATCCGTGAGATGAAGCGCTTTTTTATGTGGCAAAATGAAATCCTCACATCTTCACGGAGTGCCCTTTATATAGGCTCCATTACGATCTGCGGCCGGGTAAGCGAGAAATCTGTTGTTAAAGATGGTCATGACGGGCAGTTTAGTCGTATTTTCCGTAATTTCTCTTTTAGAATACCAGGAATGTTAAAAAACTGTAAAAACCCGTGGACACGGTAACATGGCGATTCTTTAGGTACCCACTTTTATGGGTCTAAGGTTTACCGTTATCGCGGAGTTTGAGTGACTTTCTCAGGACCGTGGATTCTTGAAATTCAAATTTCCCGGCAAAGTGAAAAGTAAAATTTTCGTCGTTTTGGGTCATTAAGTGCTTATAACTTTTTGAAAACTCAATGGATCTTAATGAAACCCTTATACGCCATCCGGCTAACTTAGCTGCGTCCATAGACACCAAGATCGTTGGAATCCGTGCCGCCGTTTGCTCTGAATTCCATTTTATATCGAATCAATTTTCAGATTAAGGGAGTTGCCTGTGACTAAGAGTGTCGGCCACCCGTTTGTTATCGGGACTTTAGTAGGACGTCATTTTCCTCGACCGGGGGTGGCTACCGCCACTCTTGATACACTTATTGCCAAAATCTTCGAACGAATTATTGCCAATAGATTGGAAAAATCCTTCAATTTTGATGTAAGACAACACGGATTCAGAAAAGGCAAATCTACCCTGACGGCTATGGAATCAGTTAAAAGAATCTATGATTATCACATGCGTAAATCAAGAGGTAAAAGAGGATTACTATGCTTGGTCTCCTTGGACATAAAAAATGCTTTTAATAGCATAAACTGGATTGATTTTATCTCTACTCTTTGTAAAAGAAATGTACCATCATATCTCGTTAGAATATTAAAATCATATCTCTCTGATAGGTTTCTGGTCTTTCCAAATTTCAAAATTAAACTCGATAAGACTAACAATGTACAAATATGTAAACCTCTCCCCGATGTAGTGTCTTCCGACGGTCCCGGGGCCTCTTCCTCGGGACTTCCGTAAAAGCCTCTATTTTATGTGTGATTTATATATCTGTAATGTAAACTTAATTAATACTTAGACTCTTTTTTATACATCTCTAACCTGGGCGATGGATATATCCTTGATATTTGCCGTCCTTCTATCGTATATCAAGTAATTTAGTTGTTATTTATATGCCTAAATATCTTTAACAATACTTATCTTATGTTATATACTTATCTTATGTAATATTAATTAAATACTAAAAAATAAAAATTAAATATTAAATAAATTAATTAATATTTATTACATAAGATAAGTATATAACATAAGATAAGTATTGTTAAAGATATTTAGGCATATAAATAACAACTTAATTACTTGATATACGATAGAAGGACGGCAAATATCAAGGATATATCCATCGCCCAGGTTAGAGATGTATAAAAAAGAGTCTAAGTATTAATTAAGTTTACATTACAGATATATATATCACACATAAAATAGAGGCGTTTACGGAAGTCCCGAGGAAGAGGCCCCGGGACCGTCGGAAGACACTACATCGGGGAGAGGTTTACATATTTGTACATTGTTAGTCTTATCTTTATAATATTTATTCTTATTATCTAAAATATTTTTTATATAATTATATCCTTTATGCCAAAATTCCTTATTTGCCAACATTACATCTAATAAATTATCTTTTGTGATCTTATTATTAACTTCGTTTTCTAATTTCTTTAAGTTGTCCTTATTTACAAAACAGTCAAAAAATGCATGTGCAGGGGTGTCAATTTGGCCACAAGAACATAGGGGTGAATCAATGATTTTTCTTTTTTCCAAATAATAGCCAAAGGAACCATGACCTGAAATAAATTGTGTAACGTAGAAATCCGGAAATCCGTGGTCTCTGTCCAACCAGGCATCTAAATCCTTAATGACTGTTTTGATCCATTTGTTTCCAGTTTCATCTTTCCATCTTGCTCTCCACTTCTTTCTAATATCTGAATCAACTACTAATCTATCCTCTTTCTTGGCAATTCTGAATTTTAATTCAATCAACAAATCAATTGGGGGTACCCCAGAGATGACATCTTGAGCAAAGTTAGATACCGACTTATATCCACAAATCAGAGTCCTTTTAAGAGGACGAATAGAAGTTTCTAATAGCTTAGTGGTCTTTTTCCATTGAAGGGCTGTGATCCAGATTGTAATTCCATAAAAGATTATAGAGAGCAATGCTTGAAAAATAATTTTGCGTTTGTAGAAAGAAGGGCCGAAAGTGTTGGGAAGAATTTGTCGATAATGACTAGCGGTTTTATTAAGTTTCTGGCAAGTTAATTCTAAATGTTCATAGAAGTTTACATTTTTTGTAATAAAAAAGCCAAGATATTTCATAATCTCGCTCGATTCGATCAAAGTCTCGTCAATTTTAATTTTGGCTTTAGTATCTTCTTTTCTACTGTCTAAAATGATAGCTTCTGTTTTGCTTTCTTCCATGAATAGTTCTTTCTTTCTAAGATTCCTTTTTAATTTTTTTGATGTTTTCTCTGTTTCGGAGAGAAGAGCTTTCCTATCTTCTACTTCAAAGGCCAGAAGCGTATCATCTGCGTACACATTTTTATCAGTTCCTTGGTTAAATCTAATTCTAACAATTTCATCAAAGATAATTAAGAATATGAGAGGGCCCAGGATACTACCCTGAGCACCACCTGAATTGAGTTTAATTTTGAAATTTGGAAAGACCAGAAACCTATCAGAGAGATATGATTTTAATATTCTAACGAGATATGATGGTACATTTCTTTTACAAAGAGTAGAGATAAAATCAATCCAGTTTATGCTATTAAAAGCATTTTTTATGTCCAAGGAGACCAAGCATAGTAATCCTCTTTTACCTCTTGATTTACGCATGTGATAATCATAGATTCTTTTAACTGATTCCATAGCCGTCAGGGTAGATTTGCCTTTTCTGAATCCGTGTTGTCTTACATCAAAATTGAAGGATTTTTCCAATCTATTGGCAATAATTCGTTCGAAGATTTTGGCAATAAGTGTATTAATTAAACATATAGGTCTGTAGGTCCAACGATCTTGGTGTCTATGGACGCAGCTAAGTTAGCGGGATGGCGTGTGAGGGTTTCATTAAGATCCATTGAGTTTTCAAAAAGTTATAAGCACTTAATGATCCAAAACGAGGAAAATGTTACTTTTTACTTTGCCGGGAGATTTGAATTTCAAGAATCCAGGGTCCTGAGAAAGTCACTCAAACTCCGCGATAACGGTAAACCTTAAACCCATAAAAGTGGGTACCTAAAGAATCGCCATGTTACCGTGTCTACGGGTTTCTACAGTTTTTCAACATTCCTAGTGATCTAAGAGAAAAATTACGGAAAATACGACTTAACTGCCTGTCATGACCATCTTTGACAACAGATTTCTCGCTTACACGGCCGCAGATTGTAATGGAGCCTATATAAAGGGCATTGCTTGAAGATATAAGGATTTCATTTCGCCACATAAAATAGGGCTTTATTGCACGGATAATCCAGCATCTGCTTAAATCGTTCAAAATTTTAGCCATAATTTTTGAATTTAGAAAAAAACCAGTGATGATTCAATGCCATTGGTTCATACTGTTCAGGTCCGTCCGAGTTTCGGGAACGAAATTCCCGTCGTCGTCACCAACCTCCAACCTCCAGCTACTGTAAAGTTGTGAATAATGAATGGATTTAATTTAAAAGTTCAATTCATTTTAGATCCTAACTACTATTTCTTTTTCTGTTAGAGCCCGATACACTACTTCATTGGTTTCTCTTAAAATGTTCAAGTGATTTCTACATATTGAACAATGGATTAATGAGTGAGGTTAGGCTGTGTCTAGCTGGCTGTATCTGCTGTATCTGATCCAAGCGATAAATAAATGTTTACGATGATGAAATTACGAAATTGTGCCAAACAATTAAAAGGAAGCAGCATTTACATCCCTGTTTGCATTCTCATAACAAGTAGCATCCAAAAATTTCTATACCATTTCGTGCATTTGTAGACAAGCGGAAAGCGCAACGGTGGATTGAAGAAAAGTCCTGTGGTTTCAATTATATTGTTATTTTCCTCATGATTGTCAGGAACGCTAGTCTTCACATCTTGAAGAGAAGTGTTTTTCAGTGGACCCTACTATTAGATATAAGTTAAGTTCTATGTTTTCTGCATGATTAGAACGCTTTACCAGCTGATGGCGAGAAATGCAGTCAGGTATCGAATTTTGCAATTCATCCTACGCGTTGATTGGTTTGTGGCTATAGCTTTCTGAGAAAGCGAGGTACAGTTTTATTTCTTCTCAGTAGAGTTCAATCATAGGTCAACTTAATGTCACTGAATCACAGATCTTTGATGATGAGCATCAGCTCAAATTTGGTTTTCTCCGAGTCTCTTTGATTTTGTATCAGTAGTTGTTAGAAACATCATTCTGCCAGTGAATATCTTACAGGATCTTTCGTGAAGGGTATGTACTCATTCCATTTTTTTAACTTGACAATTAAATTAAAATGAGCTTCATTTTGCTGCATCAAAGTATTTCCTGTGTGAAACAGGAGCATCCATTCCTCCTCTGTCTAGGAGCCCTACAAAATGTATCACCCATCTCCTTGGATGGCCCAGCCGCCTGATCATTAAAACTATGTTCGATACTATACGATAAGACATAGTCTTATCTTATCTATCAGGAAATTCGCCAGAAATGATGCCCCGGTTCTTACCAGCTCTGCAACGAAAAAAGAGGGGGGCAGCGGGGGTTTTATGGATGTTTCCGTCCTTAAAGTGGGCGGCAGTTCCTGTGTTGCAGTTCTCCGACTGAGCGCAACGTTTCAAGGGTTCTCGTCAAGTTCTACAGTGGTTTCGGGCATCATTTCTGGCGATTTTCCCGGTTTTTACCCGCTCCGCAACGAAAAATGAGGAGGGCAGCGGGGGTGTTTTGGATGTTTCCGTACTTTAAGGGGGTGGCAGTCCTTGTATTTCAATGCTCCGACTGATCGCAACGTTTCAAGGGTCCTCCTCAAGTTGGACATTAGTTTCGGGCATTATTTGTAGTGAATGTCCCGGTTTTCACCCGCTCTGCAACCAAAAATGAGGGGGGGCAGGAGGCTAAGAGTTTTGAAAACTCACTTTAAAGTCGCAGGCTGCGTTTGCGTTAACATTGGCAAGAAGTTCCACTCGGATTTGATGCTAAGTTTGAAGCTCTTCTGTGACTTTTCGCATTTAAATGCAATGTTTCATTGTAACAGGCACATCCCCCCCCCTACGGGGGGGCTATGGTGGCCCGGGGGCAATATGAAGACTTCGGTATCAGACTTGGAGTATTCGAGGACTCTTTGAAAAGAGAAATGGTATGTCCAAGAGCCGCCGAAGCTAATCTAAAAAATGAAGGTAAGGACCCCCTAAATAACCTTTGGACCCCACTATCTTTTGACAGGGGGGTCAGATCGACTTCTGGTTTGCGCCAAAAATTTTCTTTTTTCATGCTCTTTCTAAAGATGTATCACATGATGGGGGTTGCCATTTGACATTTTTGAGTTGCCCCCCGCCCCCCTCCCCCTGGGGGGGGGGGGTGAAGAACTGAAAAGTACCTCAAAAAGTTTCCCCCTCGATATGAGGAAGGACGCCACAAACCGCAAATCGATATCATAATTAGAACTAAAGTTATGGCCAGTGGTGCGTAACTTTCGAATAACCCTGTATGTCTTATAAGGCAACGCTCTCATGAATTTCAATTATCATCTGATAGGTTGGTGAGTGATGAAATTCAGTATCGAAAAACTTGCCGCTAGCATTAATACAAATATAGGTGCGCTTAAGAGGGATGATGTATGTAGTTGAAACAAATGGGCAAAATTTTTTTATCACTTGGAATAAGCTTACAGTGTAATGCCTATGACAATAAGTTATACTCTTTTTCAATTAATTTTCTCACGCAGGTAAATGTACTTAAATGTTGAAATTTAGTCGAATATCAGGTGCCTGAATCACTCAAGTTTTACGTAGGACTTAATATTATAATAGATATTCCAAGATTTATAAATCTTGGAATTTTAATAGGTCACACATTACACGTGCCAGGGTAACACTCAGTAACCTTGATTCACTCCCCTTTACCCTTGGAAATATTCAGCCCCTTGGGAGTAGGTATCCTACAGTTAGTTCATCCTTCAATATCAGTAAGTATCTAACGTTCACTCACATAACCCTTGAGGGAACCACAAAAAATCTGAGAAACTAGTAGTCGTCCTAATGTACCTACTTTTGTTGGAAAATTGGAAATTCAAGTCACCTTGTGCAATGTGACAACTCAATAGCTATTAAACCCCTCCCGGCCTCCCCCCCTGTCACCCTTTTCCTGTGAGCCTTTCCAATAGGTACAGATGCATTTGACTACCTTAGGTAGCTCCGCTACTTTCAACAACCTATTTCCAGACTGATCACTAGTCAGTGGGTGCTATTAAAATTTCCGCTGAATGTGTATGTGCTTTAGCAAATGTTTTGTTTACTTTCCATTCATTCAGGATTTTCAAATAGCTAATAGTACCTACTTAATATTTTAGGGCCACACCTTTTTCTATTCAAAAACGAGCTGATATAAATACCAAAAACCCTCGAAAACATTTTCGGGCAAAGAATCCGGTCGAGGAAATTGACGTGTTACATCTTATTAATCAAAACATTCCCTTTCACCCCTCCAAGAAGGTTGATAAAACTAAGTAACTATGAGATAGGCAAAACCCTCTCTTAAATTCTCTGGGTCCACCAAGGCCACATATGTGCAAACACTTACTCTATATGGTTTAAAAAAAGAAACAAAAAATAATTCCTTAACAATAAGAAAATTAAAAAAAAAAACAACCAAAAACCGATTTTGTGGTTCACAGGTATGTACGTAAATCCCTCGAATGAACTTGAAATCACAAAATCGGTCGAGAATATCTAAATGAATTCTCCCCTTCAATTATGAGTTCCGCAACAAGCACGACTCGCTTGAGGCTTTCAATACACGAGCCGCAAGAAACTGATTTCTTCTTTCTTACCTACTGATTGTGAGGAGAGCGGGAGCATTTACTTTTTCCTTCAATTGTACGGGATGCAACAAGCATGACTCTTGCGTTTGCGGAAACCCTTTCATTAAGGAGATAGCGAGAGCCTACACCGCGTTCATTTCCAAAAGGGACTACTCCAGAATTTCACGCATTTTAATAGTTTAAACGATTCATCTGTTCTTCTCTTCTCTCCTTCCGTCTATTGACAGAGATACAAGATTTTTCGGACTCACTGACGCGACCGGCTTGATGCGTAAACAAGTGTGGATTACCTCTAAGATAAAAATAAAAAAAAAATAAAAAGAAAATAAAAAAAATTAAGAAAGAAAAAAAAATCAGAGAATAACACCTAGGTACATCACAGCATGGGTGTGAGTTTTCTTACATCGAAACTTAATTCAATCTTTTTAAATAGCCCCTCGTGTCAAATGGGACCCGTTCCGTGAAAATGAAAAAAAAAAGGAAAAATAAACGAAAACTTTTAGCCTTCTCACCATCCAAATCATATGGTAAGCTTACAGTAAAGGCAACCATGATTTAGATGCCACAGCGAAGTTAATCGAAAGAGCCTGACTCCTGTCATGTACCTATGTGGTAAAATGGGTCCACTGGTAAAACTGAAGCTGGCATCAGGGATAAAAAGGCACCGTTTCACTGAGAGCATCGAGCCGGTCGCGTCAGTGAGTCCGAAAAAGGGGTGTATGCAAAATCGACAAAAATTCCCCCCTCATGGATGTTGACCAATTTTCAGTATGTCATTCCTCTCTAAAGGATACGCCTTTTCCCAAAATTTCAAGGCCTGAAATAAATTTCTTTTCGCGTAGCAGCGTTGCCAAGTTGAAAACCGTCGAGTTCCATATCTTTGGAACGAAAAGAGATATTGAGGTGCGGTTTGCGTTAAAATTCTCCAAAAATTGCGTTCTTTTGAAATATGTACTCAATTTGATCGTTCAGGTGATTTCAGATTGCAATGATGCCATTTTTCACACTTTCTTAAGGGTCAATTTTTTTTCAACCCTAGTATATCGTCAAATGCCGGATTCTCGATTCGAAAAAAAACTGTTCAATGTATTTTTCGTACTTTTCCATTTCGTTTGATATATTATAGCTCCCAGGGAAACGATTGGGACGGAGATATGAGCAATCTAAGTTTACGCTCCGCGCGCGCCGACTGGAATCCGGGCGCCGGCCGCTCGCCGCTCGGAGTCGTCTGCTCACTCCCTTTCTTAAGCTTCACGAGGTCATTCCTATGTATTTTTTTGCGTGCTTTCCAATTCTGGCCTTTGAAAAGGGCTCCGATGGATTTTTAGGGGCCTCGCGGTCAATCGTTGCCATTTTTCGCTCGTATTTAGGGTTTTCCCCTATTTTACTCACAATTCTACCGAAAAACTTAATTTAAACGGAAAACTGTGTGCGTTGAGGAAAAGAACGTGAAGAAACAATACAAATTCATGTATAAATTCTTCCTTCGTTGCCAAATTTTCGAGAATAATCGTACCAAAGAGCCAAATATTTGAAAAATTGGATAAATCCCCACACCATGGTTTATGAAAGTGGGGCATAGCTTTCATACTGACGTACTTACGTAACAGATCTATCTTACCTATCTATACAACATATTAAAAAAGCATAGTTGATTTGGATTCCCACGATCTGAAAATTGTCCGGGATGTCACCTTTTGCGGCCTTTTCTTATGTGTAAGGTAGATCTTTTGAATGTTTTTCGACCTTTAATCATCCTCCGTAGGGGTGTATCGTTTGTATTTGTGCTGTAATTTTCATTTTTGAAAAGAACGTAAAAAAGTACATTATTAACGTTCGTTGGAACTTACTCTTACGTTGCCAAATTTCCGAGAAAAATCGTCCTAAAGTGCCAAAAATTGGATTAATTATGACGAAGACGTCTCTAAGAAAATTAATTATGACTTCGACCTAATTTTATGATTATAATTATAAGTATGACTTAATGCTACGGGCCACTTACGCAACATGAGAGGCTGCATGAGAAGAGTATCCCACAATGGACCACTAGACAAGGTACGAATTTAAGCGATCTGATACATGTTTCTTAACCAGAATTTCACGTAGAAAACGATCCACACAACGAAAATCACTGAAACCAACTCCTAACGAAGATATTAACGTTTTTATTTCACATTGGTTACAAGGAATTTGAACTGCCCGCTCACACAAGCAAACTCAAAGCTCTACGTGAGTCAAATCGCCCACTACAACGACTCAGCAAGCTTCTCAATCGAGCAATGCTCATTTCCCACCATGTGTTGTTCAAACTATTAGCAATTTGCTATAACTGAGCCAAAGCGTCAAGATTGAGGTTGCCAGATGTTTATATCGCAGAGACTGTCATGATAAACGTTTAGCGCGCGATATGAATCACGTAGAGCATTGAGTTTTCATGAGCGGGTGGTTTGAATTGACGCATCAAGAATCATTAAATATCTTCGTCAGGAGTTATTTTCGGTAATTTTCGTTGTGCGCATCGTGTTTTACGTAAAATTTCGGTTAAGAAACATATATCAGAATGCTAAAATTCGTGCCTTATCTAGTGGTCCATTGAGGAGCATTCCGGAAAAGGGGCACATACGCGTATGTGCCCTTTACTGGAGAAGACAGAAATGGATTCCTCGCATCCTAATGTACCAATGTCCCGAGTTGCTTAATTGATCAATTTTTGGAGCTACGAGACCACGTTTTGTGAGACTAACAATAAGTCAGGGGTCACAGACGTATTTCATGTATTTGCCTCTGGGTACAGTCACCGCGACGTCGAGGAGATAACGCGCAGGCAGGCAGGGAGGTGATGGGTACTGATAAGCATCCCTCACTACAGATGCATCGCACTGATTCTGCTAATCAATGCAATAGCATCGGGTTGTAGGGATTGTCTAAGCGTTGCACCAGTCACAAGTGAATTTTTGTAATTATTAATGAACCGTAATTAATGAATCGTAATTTTTAATGGTCTCGTGTGAGATTGAATTTTTCGATTTTTTCGCGTGTTGCGCAGTCTTTTTCATTAATAATGATCGAAAATGATCCACCTGCGCGTTCTCAATCGAAATTGTGATTTATTAATCAATCGGAATTATTTACTCTTGTTCAGAAACTGGTTAAAGTCTCGAAAATTCAGCTTCAAAAGCCAAAACCCATGACCACCGGTCCATTTCCGGGAAAAGAGCACATATCGGAAAATTTTAAAAAAAATTCTTCCCACAACACTGAAAGAAGTGTAACCAATGGTCGTTATTCCTTTTAGGGTGTATGAACGTTGATATGAGTGCCCCAGTTCCGATGTATGTCATCATCAGTGGCCAGAAAGTAAGAATGAAAACTTCAAATGTGTTTTTCTCACAACGCGTTTTTTCGGTATGTGCCCTTTTTCCGGAAAGCACTTCAATTCTGCATGAAAGTCATTATTCATTTCCTAAAACGTTCTACGTTCTACGACATATGGTTTCGTAAGAAAAAGTTACAAAGAACGTTATAATGATATATTTTATAACGTTATTTCCAAAAATGAGAGTGTACGTTGTACACGGTTATAGGTTGAATAAAGTCTGATGCGTGTAAAATTGAAAAAAAAAAAAACCCTAAAAATTGGCCGAAATGGCGACAATGGATCGTAAGGCCCCTTAAAGTTCATCACGAGCAATTTATACTGCTCACAAAACGTGGTCTCGTAGCTCAATATTTGGCTCTTGGGTACGATTTACCTCGAAAATTTGCCAACGAAGGAAGAATTTATACATGAATTTGTATTTTTTCTTCACGTTCTTTTCCTCAACGCACACAGTTTTCCGTTTAAATTAAGTTTTTCGGTAGAATTGTGCGTTTGAACTATTAAAATGCGTGAAATTCTGAAGTAGTCCCTTTTGGAAATGAACGCGGTATAGGCTCTCGCTATCTCCTTAATGAAAGGGTTTCCGCAAAAGCAAGAGTCATGCTTGTTGCATCCCGTACAATTGAAGGAAAAAGTAAATGCTCCCGCTCTCCTCACAATCAGTAGGTAAGAAAGAAGAAATCAGTTTCTTGCGGCTCGTGTATTGAAAGCCTCAAGCGAGTCGTGCTTGTTGCGGAACTCATAATTGAAGGGGAGAATTCATTTAGATATTCTCGACCGATTTTGTGATTTCAAGTTTATTCGAGGGATTTACGTACATACCTGTGAACCACAAAATCGGTTTTTGGTTGTTTTTTTTTTAATTTTCTTATTGTTAAGGAATTATTTTTTGTTTCTTTTTTTAAACCATATAGAGTAAGTGTTTGCACATATGTGGCCTTGGTGGACCCAGAGAATTTAAGAGAGGGTTTTGCCTATCTCATAGTTACTTAGTTTTATCAACCTTCTTGGAGGGGTGAAAGGGAATGTTTTTGATTAATAAGATGTAACACGTCAATTTCCTCGACCGGATTCTTTGCCCGAAAATGTTTTTGAGGGTTTTTGGTATTTTTGGACTTAAGCGACATGAGCTTTAAAAGCTCTACAACATTAAAAGTTCGGGGTTTCATAATTTTTTGCACATCTACATCTTCTATAGATGACATACATGTAAGATCATCCTTATCGGTCCGGCAGTTCGTCAGAAATAGTGCTTCCAAGATTTTGCTTGTAACTATATAATATAGATGACATCCGATTTTTCTCTTGTTATTGTCAATCGAGGTATAATTTGGTTTTCTTTTCGCATTGATTTCTTCCGAATGCCGACAAGGTTCTGTATAATTGTCACATGGCACTAACATGATGACTGTTTCCAGCAGAGTTGTACAAGCAAGAATATTCTTTGAACCTTTTCTCTGGTCTCAATATAGAGACATTTCTTTCAATTCCTCACGACCGACTGACGAGTCTTGAGGAATAACTCAACTTTGAAAAATATTTTTCATATTTTAGAGAGGACCTCGTCTCCACCCAGAGGTGATCCTTTTTCGCTCCCACTGTTTGCCCTTGGCAAATGTTTACGGAATGCAAATATAATCTTAGCAGAGGGTCCGAGGCATTAGCAGCGCGAAATATTTGAACAAAAGCATCGGGTTGTTGATGCGTAATATAACAAGTTTGCTCACAAAATTCGCCGGATCACCGGAATGGTTTTTGTTACATCGGTCAACGTTGCCGATCCGTGCCACACGCGCCCCCGTCCAGTCAGAACCCCGTATCTGCGCGGAAAAGCAAGAGGGAGTTGTGCGCTTCTCGCACGGTTCCGACCGTGCAGCCCCAAACGGCAACCGCGCTCCTTCCCATCCCTCCGTGTTTGTAGACGCCATGAATATTTTAAAAGAATGAAAGAACGGATTTTGAATCGGTTGGGTTTTGGTTTGCACCGTTCACACCGCACGGTTAGCCGACCTGGCCAAGGGATGACGATTTTAGGTAAAATGAAAACGAAAATCGATTCCACGCGGAGGAACAAAGTTTATGTACCTGATAAAGTGCGCCTGTCCACGAACGAACTATCATGGGTGGCGGTAGCCACTTCCGGACAAAGTCTAAACTCGACAACACTGGAAAGCCTCCAAACGAAAAAGGTGGCATATTTTGCAACGAGGATTTCCTATGTTAAGCTCATTCAAAAAAAATACAGTTCTTTAAATAGCTTGTTTGAGCCATGACAATGTTTCCTATTTTCATTACAAATCAATGATTTTTTAAGTATTGATATATCTGTACCCAAGTTGATGGATTGTTATTTTTTCTTAGATCTTAAACTTACATCTAAAGAACTACTTCATTTTATTTTTGAAAATTGTTTACATACACAGGTAGTATATGTAGTAAATTAGCGGTTGGACTCTTTAAAATCGCGCTGACCGCTGACCGCTTTTTTCATACCTTCGTATTACAGCTTTCCCGGTTGTTCTTTTCATTTTTATTTTTTTTCATTATTATTGCGGTAAAATTGATGCGGTTCTAAAATCGGTGGCAAAAAATTATTTTCTTTGATTTTTGAGACGGAAAACTTGAGTACTGAAATATTACGTCGTTGCCGTTGCGCTTTTAAAATTTGGACCAGCGTCTGAAGAAAATAGTATGACTTTAATAGCTCATCGCCAATTCAAAAGTAGCTCCCAACTAAATAAAGCACCCCAGAATACTTGATGAGATCTTTCCCATTATTTGTGCCGAAATTCGACACCAGGTAATGAGGCAAGATCAGGGTCGAACAAGAACCTGACATGGCAGGAGGGAGCTAGGGGAAGTCGCTGACGTCATTTGGGAAAAGAATCTTGGATCAGCTGAAATAATTATCCACAATCTACTCATACTTGGTGTTGTCGAGTCCCCTAAATAAAATACCATTCTCATATCGAGCGGGGTCTGGGATGTGAACGTAAAAAACGTGTCAGTCAGATGGATATGAGAAATTCAAAATTGTGAATAGGTATACACCCTTAACCCCCGCTTAAAATATTCATGGAAGGAGGGGAATGAAAAAAGTATGAAAACTTTTCCATTTCACATCGAGCTGTCACTTAATTATTATTGCTTTCTTTAGCTACGCGCTTCGCGAAGGACTCCCAAATCGCTGACAAGGTCTGAACGGCAAAAAAAAGTGTTCCAACAGCAAAGAACGTAGCCAAATGATGTTCGCACTTTCAAAAATCTTTGGGTTCATATTTTTGAACTGCGCTTGCGTGCAATGTGCATTCTCTCTTCTCAGTTAGCGTAAACATTTTCTCATGACAAGCAGGTAAATCCAACGCGTAAAGTGAAAAGAGAACGCTTGAAGAATATGTCTCTAGTATCATATTCAATTTTCAGCTTCTTCCTAGTTATATCTATAACAAATCATGATCGCCCTAAAATCGGGAAAATTCAAAATAGAGCGTGTCATATGCATGAAGCGCAGTATATCGCACGCAATAATTCTGAATGGAATATACCTATACATTTCTCTCCCGAGTTTTCAGAGAATTTCTTTCGCAATCCCATCCAGTATATGTGTAAGTTTCAACACGAGGAAACATTCATAATTTTCCATAAAAGTAATTATTTTATGGGAGAGAAGCTCCGGCAACATTCCGATTTCCATATGAAGTTCTTCCTTATCTCGATTTAATTACTGGTCTTACAGTGCTTCCGTAGCAAGGAATGAGGCTTGGGATACTTAGTGATATCCCCGATAACTCCTGTTTAAAATTCAGTTTGAAGAATCACTCATATTCCTCTCCATTCTGCGCAAATCAAGGTACAAATAAGAATATTTAAAGCATCTTCCTTTTAAGTGCATATTTTCAAATTGCAAGAATTACACGCACATTGTGCAATTGCCCAAGGCATGAGCTGGGTGATGTTTTGTCCAATTCATGATTGTGCGTTGATGTTGTTTAAATCGAAAAATAGTGCAAATTTTGCCCATTCCATGAAGGGGATGATTCCATGCCATTTGCCATGAAGGTGAGCGACAAAATTTTACGAATGACGTCCCTCAAGACGTCTTGAGATTTTGAAAGTTGGGCAATCACACAGTCTACGTGTAAAATACTAATCAATGAATACTGACAAGATCTCAGCATTTTCAATATGAAATTAACGTTTGCTGCAGGGGCATGTGCAAGGAATGCGCCACTGGGTAAAACTCACTAACATGGTGCCGAAATGGTACGTTGGTACAATGACGTTGTGTCGGTATATCTTGTTGCAAGATCCATCCATATAGGTCAGTCATCCCCGAAACCTAAATGAGAATCTTCTGCGCATGACGTCAGCATTACTGCCGCGAAAACCAGAAAAGTCAAAAACAATGCTTTTCTTATGGAGAGAGCAAATTTTTCTTGATGAATCATTTAGGAGAGGATAACGCTTAGACATTAGCGTCCAGGGTTTCAATTCAGCTGAATTTGCGTTTTTATATTTTTAAATGAGTTTTGAAGTCAGCGATGTAACAAGCCATCTAGTGGCGTGGTATAGATTCGCGTGTGAAAATGGCTGATTCAGAGTAAACTGTAAAAATGAAAGAACACACATTCGGCAAAATCGAAACCCTGAATGCTGATTTCTAAACGTTCCTTTTGACACTCAGAAAGTTTCAAATAATTTAAAAGTAAGAAATTTAAATGATTCATTAAGAAAAATTTGTTCTCTCCCATAAGAAAAGCATTGTTTCCGACTTTTCTGGTTTTCGCGGCAGTAATGCTGACGTCACGAGCCAATGGATGGGGCTTACCCCGAGCGGGGAAATCTGCTCAATGACTGACCTATATGGATGGATCTTGTCTTGTTGGTAAATTATATCAATACCGCACCAACGTAATCGTTTTTAGCAGGATCCGCACTACGCTAAAAGCAGGGTTCTAAACGCCCTCTGACGAAAACAGAGCTAGCAGGTTTTGTTTCAGCTGGGGTTCTAATCATACACCACTTAGAGACATTCAGTAAGATTTCATTGTGTTTTCGAGAGACAATACCAAAGTGTCAGCGTTTGACAATGTACAATTAGAGGTTGGAAAACCTACATGCAAGCATGGTAAGCCGTGGAGATGGAAACAAAAACGCGGGGAACTAGAGGAGGAACACATGTTTTTCGATACGAGAGGAGGAAGAACCTCGAAGTTGATGATCACACTCGAAGCCGCGGCGCGGCGCTCAAGTGTTGCTTGTTGCAGTGAGGCCGGGCGTCGAGGGCGGAACGTGCGCAAGGGCGCAAGTGAGAGCGTGAAGAGATACACAATCGAGGTGTCTTTGAAGTGCGAGGAATTAGATTTGTTTAATGGTTTTTGATTTGAAACAATCTCAGAGTGGCTGTGGGGATTGGAGCGGTGAAGGAACGCGGGTCGGGGAGGGGGGGGGAGGAGCGGCGGCAAGGAGTTCAGAAGAAAGCATCACGTGACGTGAACACGTATTTCCTTTCCGTACCGGATCGGAACTCCCTTGCCCCTCTCCGCGACCATGACCGCTCCCCCTCCCGGTCGGGCTGATAAACATCTACAATTCTACACCCGCCTCCACCTCCACCTCCACCGACCGGGAGAATGGCCGTGTTGTGAGACGCTGAGCCGGATGCTTTGGATTCGCGGTGGAGTGAATTTCTGGAGCATTGTCATGTCAATGCCCCTTCACAATCGTTTCATGTGACGTTGAATCTGGACATGACCATTACCTTGGACCGTAGAGCCGTTTCCTAAATAGTTCCTCTCCTTGAAACACCCTAAATTGTTTACTTAGTAAACAGGGAAGGTCAATTGAGATTCTTGCACCCTGCATCATAAAAAATCAATTTCAACAAGACTCGATTTATATCATTAGTTCGCGTTTAGAAAGAGATTCTAATGAGGGATAGCCATGATTCATGGCTAAAAAAAGAAGAAAAAATTATGGACGGGAGAAGAAATGCTAAGTTTTTTTATTCATTTCAAGATAGGTAGGAACTTGAATTTTCAAACCCCGCAAGAATTATTGATTACTAGTCTAGCTCATTAAAACTCCTTTAAAAGAAAATAAATAATTCGTAATTCGGAAATACCCGCCGTGCTCATAGCTGTAAAGTGATTACTTAAGGGGCTACTTTTGTCACTCACTGTACATTAGGTACTGTTTGATAGTTCCGATGAAAACTGAAACATAATCTCTTCGTTCTCTCGCCCGCATTGTGGTATCCTTCCAAGTAATTCTCGTGATCAAAATTTTTCATGTTTAATGCGTCATTATTTATGATTTTTCAGAGCAAAATGAACTGAGACATTCAACTCCTAACTGATGAATTTGGATCTGAGGGTACTTCCTAGTGTTGTGGTTCGAACCATCGAGAATCGATACGTTGAATATCACAAGAATGTTTACTGAAATAGTGTATTCTCGAAAAAGTGAAGCTGCCCGAGTGTAGAAACACCAGAGAAATAAGTCCATGTTTCCAAGTCGGTAAACGGAGTGAAATTTGACAACAGCGTCCGTGAAGATATATCTCCGGACGGGGCGCTCGTAATAATTGATTTTACTGTATAGGTTAATATACGGGAAGCACGGGGACCATTCAGGAGAGGAGCCTCCGGTCGGTGTTGCCTCGAGCGCCCGGAAATTACCTGCTAGGAAAATTCGTTGCTTTCCCGAACTCCGCGGGAATGTGGCAAGTCTCTCGAGACATGCCTCTAGTCGTTCATTTCAATTACTAAATTACGCTAGGTGGGAGTGGTGCAAGCTCACAATCAGACCAGCCGTGCCTCATCACAACCATGCAAAAGCACCTCGACTTCAACTTGCGGAGGGGATGGGGGAGAGGGTAGGAGGGATGGCGAAAAATGAAAAATAATAATATTGTTTCTCTTCTTTTCAGAGATGACTTCAATACGGGATGTTTACTTTTGCAGGCTAAGACCCCCTCGAATGAGCAGGCAAGATGGCTGCGTGGCGCGACGGGAACTCAGAAACCAATAAGTAACCCATCCTATCGTCCGCCGCCTCCCCACCCAATCCATCTAATCATTTAAATAATCATGTTTCCAATGTAAAATGTCATCTTAGGTACCTAATGCTGTTTATTAATGCTCCCATATTTCACCCCTTGATGCCTGACAGGTAAAATTTACCTCTCTTTGGATCGTCATGTACTTTTGTGGGTATAAGTTATCAAAAGCAGAAATGTCCCCAGATATTGTTTTAGCAATTTTTTCAAGAAATATAATAAGTGCCTCGTTACCTTTAACAGGAAGTTTCCAGAAGTTGTCCCATTGTGCCACAAAAAAAAATTGATACATTTGTGCGAATGTTAAGTTAAATTTTTAGCTTGATGGTTCATCTTTACATTGAAATAGTTTTGGTGCAATTATAATTCCCACAATGAAAGCTGCAACACAGCCATTGTCAGCAAAAGCTCTCATATTTCTTAGGAAGTCAGGAGAGGGTAAGATTTATCCCCCTTCTTCCCTCAAACTAGTTCCTCTAATGCGCACAGAATGTACTAAGCAACATAAAAGCAGAGTGGGGGGCTTCATTTATCTTCTTCCCCCTCCTCATTTTCCATCAAAATTCAAAATGTAAATAGGTACGTTTAAGATTAATTTCAATGCCTCAGAACGCTGGGGCCCCCACACAAGGTTATGATTTCTCCAGAAATTCTAAAGATTTTCCCTCCTTAATCCTTAAATTTTATCAGAAAAATATCTTACCAAAGAATTTTGAGAATTACCCTGGTTAGGACTTGGTTTGGACTCTTTTAGAAATTTTATCTCAATCAAAAAGGTCAATTCCCTGAGCTGAGCAGTTTAATTTTTCTCCGAGAGTGAAATTTGTGCTTGGCGCCATTATGAGCGAAAGAGTAGAGGAGAGGAGAGAGCAACAGAGCATAATCATGGAGTCCGAGCGAGCTTCATGCACGCTCCACCACCTACTCCCGCTCCGAAGAAGAAGATACGGAGGCCCTGCTCGCCTGCTCATCGTAGGGGGTCTTTGCCTGCAAAAACGCTCAATCTCAATACGGCCACAGCTCATAAGCGCACATTTCCGAAATCGATAGCGCATGGCGCTATTTTTCTATGGCCCAAAAACGCAAATGAGTATCGATTAGACGTATGATCGTACAGACGTGAGTTTCGATGCATCGAACGCAGTGCAAATTAAAGAAACCAAAAGTTAAGTGGGAATGAAAAAATGTGGGCATTCTTTTTCACCGTTTCATTACGCTTTTTTGTTACGCACCTCCTCGAGACACTCTCGTCCCGCATTTTTCGCTGACGATACTTACAACCATCGACGATCACACACGCAACGCCTTTATTGATAACAATCTTTTCAAATTTCATACTATTACAGGGGTTCTAACGTCACTGAGGCGATATTGATTTGTGTCAAAAGTCCAGCATCCAGCGCTAAGGTTCAACCAAGGGATGCGTGATCATACCAGGTTATCTTGCACACGGGAAAAAATGAAATTGCTGATTTAAAAAAAAGTGTCCAACATGTTTCCATGTAGATTTTACAATACAAACACGATAATTTAACCACCCCCGTGGTCAAATTAGCTTCAACTATTGTAAATTGTGCATTAGAAACACTCCTGACACTTTTTTTTAACTACAAAATTAATAAACAGCAATCCATTTTTTCCCCGTGCAGGTTTCATGCAGTCGCGTGTGACCTAACTTTGCGCCAGTCCCACTGATGCGATATATCGATCGATACATCAATAAAGCGATAATCCCCCAAATCGACGGACCATAAGCGCGAATCGCCCCGTTTGTGGTTTTGGGCTATCGATTTCGGAGATTTGCGCTTGAGCGCTGCACTGCTTTCATACAGCGGTTCTTGAGGGGAGGTCGAAATTACCGTGACTCCGATTAACCTCGCGTACTGCGATAATCCAGAAGCAGAGAACTTCCGAAAAATCCTTTACTTACACTGCAAGGAAGTCACTATGCAGGAATAGTTGCACACCTGCGTAGGATGTGAGTATCCATAGTGCTCCGGTTTTGATATAGCGATGTGCTGAACAAGATCTGTGGAGCCTGTATTTCGTATCTGTGGAGCCTGTATTGATCTGTATTCGTGCTTTAGAGATATCTTCTTATAGTTTAAACGAACAATGGAGGGCATTGTATCATTTTGAATCCTCGCAATACAGCCCACCGCGGCGCTGCGCTGATAAAGCGGCGAGTGCCCGGTGAGCAAAAACGTCTTTACTTCCTTGCGTAGGTATGCAACATGGACACCCGTGGTGTCCGATTAGTTGCATCCAAGCGTTATAATGAGATTCATATATTGTTCGTCATATGCAATTGTTTTTGTATAACATGTCAACTTCATGTGGAATTTATAGCGAACCGAGCAAACCCGCATGCAAATAATTTTTAAAAGAAATAATGAGTGAAAATCCTTTGGTCTTTAGGGATTAAAAATCTAGAGGAACTCTCACATTTTTTAGACGCAAAGTGAGCAGAAACAGGTTGGACAGTTCGAAAAATTGTAAATTTTCACTTCTTTCCTGTGGACTGTCTCAATGTATCACTCGATCCGCACACAAAAGAAAAAAACATCTTTTTATGTTGCTAACTTTCCCCTTAAAAATTGCATTATTATCAGGAGAATGTTGGACGTCACCGACTGAAAATGTCCCTAATTTTTCCTCTCATCATGTGAAAAGTGGACACATTTTAGACAAAAATTTCACAGGTACGGGTGCAAATAGTTGAATTGGTTGAGGCAATTTTACAGCATTAAAATGGGGTTACGTCCCTTTGTCCAGGAATCGATACACTGGACTAAATTCTTTGACGAGGAATTAACTGAGTTGTTTTTGGATCATCAAGATAAGTACCTACTTCTACAGGGAAATTATAGACAAATATCGATGCTTAAACTGCAAAGATGCGTGACACGCTTCAAAATGTCCGCCCCCATTTCATATGATAAAAGGACATACAGCAAACCGACAGAACACATTGAAATTATATTTCACACAGAAAGAATAAAAAGAGGGAATTTTCTAATAAAAAAAGAAAAGAAATGATAGATATTGCCACATTGAAAGTAAACACAATGACGGTAAGTTTGCAGCGCTGCAAACCACGTTATACTGCATATCGACGGTGTAAGACGGCAATCACATAGGTAACTCGTTTGCGGTGTCTGAAAATCTCCGCCTCTGTTATTTTTCTAACGGAGAACAAATTGACATCATTCCATGTCTTTGCAGAATTTTCTTCGCACAGATAAGAAAAATCAAGACAGTTTTAAAAGATAGCCGTAGAGTAGTATTCCGTTTAAAAAATAAAGTATGACAGGAAGTCTGCGACGTCGCAAATCGAGTTATGTGATTGCCGCGACTTACACCGTCGCGACTTACACCGTCGATGTATTGTTTCTATATAGTGAGGCAGAGCTAAATTAAGGCTAAAATTAAGCTACCGTTGTTCGTTATTGCAAAATGTAGTCCAATTTTCACAGCTGCGTCTCGGTGACTGTGAGGCGTCGAAGAGTATCGGTGAAAAAACGGAAAGAGTAAACGATAGGAATGCAACGTCTTCAAGACCGCAAGTGTTCTGAAGGAGGGAGGGGGCAGGGGGGCTGGACGGAAGACCATCTCAGAGCATGAGACGCGCTTCCGAGAACGAGAGAGTAAAGGGGTTTTAGATCGTTGGTTCATTCACATCGGAGCCGGGAACCAGTCTTCTCCGGGAATGACGATCAATGTCTACGGCTGATTTCTGACGCTGTCTTCCGATTCGACTGCGGCACTGCGGCAGTCCACCGCGCCGCCAACCGGCGAAGCGGACCGTTTCTTGAAAGGAGGGGTATCGATAAGGGCCTTTTTTGGCCCCCTCCTAGAAAATTATGCGGGTTTTCCAAGCTGACTCAATGTAGTTTACGGAAATGATCATGATTTAGCCCATAGATCAATGCATACGTGTTAAACGGTTGCCTAAACATAGGTCTGCAGGCGTATTTTAGCGAAAATTCGTGTTTTTCTATCACTCCGAGGCCTTTTCGACACCGAGCGCATCGTCTAACTAAAACGAGCTTTTGATATGTTATTAAGGAGGCTTTAGGACACATTTTAACCCTGGTTTGGTTTTAGTTAGATGATGCGCTCATAGTTAAAAAAAAACTTTTTTCGAAAATCGACGTTTAAGGGACATCTCCAAAAATCCTAGGGAAACACGTCTCTCGAACTGTATGCACGCTAAGTATATTATCGAGGGCAGTTATCAAGCCTTGTTAGACCCTTACAAGGAGATTTACTTCTATTGTGTCCAAAAAAAAAAACCTAACGACGTAATTCTCTAAGATTTTTGCGGATGTCCCTAAAACGTCAATTTTTGAAAAAGTTTTTTTTTACTATGAGCGTATCATTTAACTAAAACCAAACCAGGGTTGAAATGTGTCCTAAAGCCTCCTTGATAATATACCAAAAGCTCGTTTTAGTTAGACGATGGGCTTGGTGTTAAAAAAGCCTCGGCGTGATAGAAAAACACGAATTTTCGCTAAAATACGCCTGCAGACCTATGTTTAGGCAACCGTTTAACACGTATGCAGTGGCCTATGGGCTAAATCATGATTATTTCCGTAAACTACAATGAGTCAACTCGGAAAACCCTCATAAATTTCCAGATTTAAGTTGATGTTATGCTCTTAGTGAAAATATGCCTCCACTACTCCAAAATCCTCTATCTTCATAGCTGTTTGCACGGAAAATTCAATTTTTTTTGGACACAATAGAAGTAAATCTCCTTGTAAGAGTCTAATAAGGCTTGATAACTGCCCTCGATAATATACTTAGCGTGCATACAGTTCGAGAGACGTGTTTCCCTAGGATTTTTGGAGATGTCCCTTAAACGTCGATTTTCGAAAAAAGTTTTTTTTTAACTATGAGCGCATCATCTAACTAAAACCAAACCAGGGTTAAAATGTGTCCTAAAGCCTCCTCAATAACATATCAAAAGCTCGTTTTAGTTAGACGATGCGCTCGGTGTCGAAAAGGCCTCGGAGTGATAGAAAAACACGAATTTTCGCTAAAATACGCCTGCAGACCTATGTTTAGGCAACCGTTTAACACGTATGCAGTGACCTATGGGCTAAATCATGATCATTTCCGTAAACTACATTGAGCCAGCTTGGAAAACCCGCATAAATTTCCAGATTCTAGAAGGGGCAAAAAAGGCCCTTATCGATACCCCTCCTTTTGTGTTCGTTTGGCGGACATAGCTCAAACGACGGAGCGTGATTGGTAGACTATGTCTTATCGCTGCTTTGTCGTGCCCGTGGTAGGTGGAATAGACGACACACTGTCGGAAACTCATGAGGTGCCTTCAGCTAGTCGTGAATTCCACCATTCTAAAGCACGCTGCGGTAAGACATAGCCGACCAATTACGATCCGCCGTTTAACCCACGTCCGCCCGACAAACACCAAGTTTCAATAATAATCGGTCCGCAGTTATTGCATCTATATGGGCATCTATCCGCCGGGGCCGATAGACAAATCGAGTTTCTTTTCAAATACTCCGACGGTCGATCAAATATTGCATTCTTAAAAAGTTCTACTTACCTACATACGTAATCCTAAGTTCCGGAGTTTTCGATCCCCACCTTCCCCCTTTCAACGTTGTAGTCACGAAGGTCCCTATCCTTTAACTCGCAAAAGCGGAATGGCGTTACGCTCCTTGTAATTTACGCATTTATTGCTTGAACTATAATCATTAATTTTTGAAGAAAACTTGTACCTTCCACACTACTTATTAGAATTATGGAAATAAATGAAGTACCACTTTCTACTTTTTTTATTTATGTTGAAGATATCCAAAGACCAGACTCTCAAAACCCCCCTAAACCGTTTGTTGATATGATGCAATTTAATGGCACATTTTGGTCATTTGTTTTTTTTTTTTTTTTTTTTTTTTTTTTTTTTTTTTTTTTTTTTTGTATTTTTTTCCTTATGCACCATTATGCCATAAAGGATGAAGGAAGAATTGTGAGAGGTTGCGCGAGTCAAAAAAGGAACTAAAATACCGTAATGTAAAACTTGAACGGACCCAACCGGGAAAAATGTTTACACTATACGTAGGAAATCCTACACAATTTCGCCAGATTTCCTCAGAATAATGAAAATTATCGAGAGTTCCTAAGTGGACGCTTATTCACAAACTTAGGGCGTATCCTCGTGGAAAATGAACGTCATTTTGAGGAATTAAGAGACTTCGAGAGAGCAATGGACTAATTGCCTCAATATTTAACAAAATGTTGGATTTCCCCATATAAGTAAGTAAGTAAGTAAGTAAGTAAGTAAGTAAGTAAGTAAGTAAGGCCGGGCTGGCCGGCGAGGTGCCCTCAAGGGGCCAAGGCAACTGGCAACTGCCGTCGTGCACCCCGAAGTTGGACCGTGCTCCTTAACTTAACTTCGTACTATTGACACATTGTGTATCTTCTTTATTCCCGCAAGGCTCAGCGGCCGTCTGATAGCCGACGGAAGGTCTCATCAAAGCAGAGAGTATAGAAGGTTCCTTCCAATACAAGGTGATCCAAAAGTCCCTTCCACCCCCTTTAACTTTTTACCTAATTGAGGTAAAGATTTGAAACTTGAGGGATATTCCTAGGTCAAAGGGAGCTACTTTTTGGTCTCCCTAAAATTTTCGGGGGGGCCCCCCTTGGGGGGACAACGGCCCCCAACTTTTAATTTTCAAATGGGAAGACCACCTTTGTGATAGCTCGTTCGAAAGAGCATAAAAAAAGAAAACTTTTCGCGCAAACCCGAAATCAATATCTCAAACCGTTTCAAAATGGCGGCCAGTTAACGTTCAAAATGGCCGAAAATTCACACCGGTTATTTGTCGATGGATTTGCGCGAAAATCGGTATGTACGGGTATTTTGACACGAGAAAAACGAATTTGACGTTAGATTTTCAAAAAAACCGAAATTTCCAAAATGGCCGCCGGTTAAAGTTCAAAATGACAAAAAATTGATTTTTTTAGAAATCTAAGTTCAAATTTGTTTATCTTATGCCAAAATACTCTCAAATTCCAAGTTTTAGGCAAATCCATCAGCAAAAAACTGAGGTGACAATTTTCGGCCATTTTAAACTTTAACCGGGGGCCATTTTGGAAATTTCGGTTTTTTTGAAAATCTAACGTCAAATTCGTTTTTTCTCGTGTCAAAATACCCCTACATACCGATTTTCGCGCAAATCCATCGACAAATACCCGGTGTGAATTTTCGGCTATTTTGAACTTTAACCGGCCGCCATTTTGAAACGGTTTGAGATATTGACTTCGGGTTTGCGCGAAAAGTTTTCTTTTTTTATGCTCTTTCAAACGAGCTATCACAAAGGGGGTCTTCCCATTTGAAAATTAAAAGTTGGGGGCCGTTGCCCCCCAAGGGGGGGCCCCCTGAAAATTTTAGGGAGGCCAAAAAGTAGCTCCCTTTGACCTAGGAATATCCCCCAAGTTTCAAATCTTTACCTCAATTAGGTAAAAAGTTAGAGGGGGTGGAAGGGACTTTTGGATCACCCTGTATATAACCTTCCATACTCTCTGCATCAAAGACTGTGGCAGACGCTGCAGAGCACGGACTTTCGAGTTGGAATGTGTTGTTGCAATCTACACTGATAGGTAGCGCTTGCAGTCGCGCACACTACGAGTGATTACCGATTTTTCACAACCCAGTCAAACAGTGCAGACGGATTACTTACTGGGTGACTATGTCCCTCCCGCACCCTGTTACCTCGAAGGGTCAGGGTATTGCAGTGGCATAGTCATCCACAGTCACGATGACTGATATTTGAGTGTCCTTAAATATCAGTCACCTCCGGGGATTGACGATACAGGACGACACAGGTTTAACGATAACAGGAGACATGACAAACATCAACACAAACAATAACAATAAGCCCCCACCGCAGAGAGGCAGTACTCATACACAATGAAAGTTTTCAGAGATTAGAAAAATATTCCTCAAAGTGAGCAAACTCAGTCCTAGAATTTATATCATAGCAATTGTTATCCCAGGCACCTTGTCAACTCTATATTTGAGAATATAGTGAAATTTTGTTATAATGGCTTTCCCCCTCCAAAATTGTTCGAAAAAGCCGAATTTGTTGCATGTCCGTACGTTTCCTCCTGCTCAGAAAAGATTAGCTCCGTGTTAAAGCCGCATGGCTACACTTTATTCACTTCTAATAAACCAAATTTACAAAATTCCCAGTCTTGTTTGAAGTCAAAAATCCCAACCGAAAAGCTGTCAGGAGTGGTGTATGAGATACCGTGTAGAGATTGTCAAGGCGTCTATATAGGGCAGTCATCCCAAGATCTGCATAAAAGGCTGGATGGGCATAAGTTTAACCAACATGAGGTGACTGCTCTAAAGCAACACATGAGAGAAAAGGGTCATTCCTTTGATTTCAATAACACCAGGGTGTTGAAGAGAGAGAAGAATGAAAAGCTTAGGTTGAATTTGGAGGGGTTATGTATTTTAAGTAATCAAAATGCTATAAATTCTAGGACTGAGTTTGCTCACTTTGAGGAATATTTTTCTAATCTCTGAAAACTTTCATTGTGTATGAGTACTGCCTCTCTGCGGCGGGGGCTTATTGTTATTGTTTGTGTTGATGTTTGTCATGTCTCCTGTTATCGTTAAACTGGTCTCTTGCTGCGACTGGACTGGGTTTCTGTGTTTTTTCCTCGATCAGTTATGAATAACTCGTCTGCCCTGAGGATGGAGAGAATTTGTCTCCGAAACGTCGGCTTGTAAAATGTAGTGAAAAATGTTGCGAAGTGTCATTAACATGGTTGAAAACTACTCATGAATTTCATTTATTATTAATCAACAACCGTGAACTCTTCAGCACACACACACACACACACCCTCTCCCTCACACACACACCCTTACACACACACCCTCACACACACACACACACACACACACACACACATATATATATATATATATATATATATATATATATATATATATATATATATATATATATATATATGGCGGGGTTGTTGGTTGTTGGCAACATTGAGTTTCACTTGTTGACGAAGTTTTGTGTGAAGTGGATGTGCTTTGACGGAATCATGAGGCAAGATCACTTTTCATGCGGAAAATATCGATTTTTTTAGTATTTGTATTGTCTGTTAGTAGTAAAATAGTAGATGAAGAACATCTGACAGGCACTGTATCAAAGTGTTATAGTGTTGGGTTTGATAATCCGTGGTTATTTTCACACCTTGGGCCTTGGGCTCAAAGTTTTAGTTTATGTTGTCTAATATTTATACAACTGGGGCAGGAGTATGCAGCCAGAATGGGGCAAAAGTACGTGCCCAAAAGTGGGGCGAAGTGGGGGAAGGGGGTAAAGGAACTTCAAAATAGAAGATGTAGGCAACTTAGTAAGTATCTTAATAAATTTTTATGTTTCTTTGTTTAATTTGGGCTATTTAACTTTTTTATTATCATGTTTGAAAAAAAATTTACTTCAAAAATTTTTTGGGAGCTTCTTGAGACTGAATTATTTATTTTTTTTTTTTCACAGTAAAAGTGGTTGGGCACTATTGGCACCCTTTTAGACCAGTTTCAGTCGTTTTCCAGGATTTATTGACGATTTGGAGCCCAGATGTTTTTAAAAGAAAAATTCGTCACAGCCATGGCTTTTATTTCTAAATTCGGACAACGCAGGACATTTGTACGCGAGGGCTTGCAGTAGGTGCATGACCACTTTTCCCGCCTTAAAAGTCGATTCGGTCAAAAATGCGTACCCTTACCCCCACCTACCCTAGTCGCTTGATATAGCGCTCTTTGGCGCTTTACGACGCCTAATCGCCACAAAGCTCGGTCTTCCCACACATCATCAGGGAGTTGACACTCCCTCATCTCATTTAACACCCCCTGTCGCCAACCTCTCACTGGGCGTCCCCTAGGTCTCCTCCCAGGTGGAACCCAATCAAGCATCTTTTTGGCAGCCTCTCTTCCGTCATCCTATTGACATGACCGTACCAGAAAAGTTGTTTGGTCATGATGTCGAACACGATGTCATTTTCGACTTCCATTATCTGACGCACTCTATCATTACGGACCCGATCTCTCCTAGAAATTCCTGCCGACCTTCTCCAGAAATCCATCTCCGATGCTCGTAGCATAGCCTGTGTCCGTTTCTTCAGCTGCCAAACTTTACATCCGTATGTTAATATACTTTTAACTACAGCGTTGTATATCCTCCTCTTGTTATCTTTGGAAATCCGCTGATCCCAGAGGATTCCATTTAACATCGCTATAGCCTTCCTCGCTAAGGTGAGATTATAGCTGATAGCTTGATCCAACCTTCCATCCTGGGTCAACCGCACTCCCAAGTACTTATTGTGCTCGCAGCCTTTGATCTGCTACCCATCCTCCAACTCAATGCTTTGCTGATCACCGCCAAGAGCCATCTTCTCACATTTGGATATGCTGACTTCCAAACCTCACTTCCGATACTCTTCTACTAACTTGCGCATCATGTACTCCCCGTCATCATGATCTTGAGCAACCACCACCTGGTCATCAGCAAAGCACAGAGTGAATAGAGAAAAAAAGAAGGGAAGGAAGGACGACTGTAACAACTACCGGGGGCTCTCAGTGACCGGAACAATGAGCAAAGTGTACGGGAAGATACTGAAGGCGAAGATCGAGGACGAATGGCATGATCACGAAGCAGAGGAGCAGGCTGGTTTTAGAACAAGGTAGATTTACACAGGTATGGAAAAGTTGAAAATTTCCCATGAGCCTCAGTACGTGTCACATGACCTCGTGACGTAGGTTAAGGGGCCCGTTTTATAATTAAATTACAATCAAATTAACATTCAAACGTTTGTGCGTTTAAACGCTAAAATTAATATCGTATAACCAAAATTTTGCAAAAAATCCCACAAAATTTTGACAAACGATAAACCGAACATAATAAATCAAAATAATCAAAACATCCAAAATGGCTGACGTTAAGGGGCCGCTGGAGAGCCAATCAGAGGCCAGTTTAGTTCTGTCCATACCTGTGTAAATCTACCTTGGTTTTAGAGCTGGCAGGTCTACGATAGATCACCTCTTTGTTATTGTTCAGGTCATTGAGAAGAAAATGGCCGTAGCTCAGGAGTTGCATTTAATTTTTGTGGATCTCCAGAAGGCGTATGACAGTGTGCCGTTGGTGACACTTTGGGAAGCCTTGGAAAAATCGAATTTTAACGGGGGGTTGATTGATGCTGTCAAGCGATTTTACAAAGGGAGTTTTACCAAAGTTAAGTGCCATGGGGGGTTGTCAAAGGGATTTTATGTGACTAAGGGTTTAAAACAGGGATGGTGTTTGTCGCCAACATAATTTAAAATTTATCTCGAGTGTGTGCTAAAGGAATGGAAAAAGGAATGTTCTGGTATGGGTGTCCCCTTGGGTGATTTGGAAACCAGCATAAATACTGTGGATATTCGTGAATAGCAGGATGCGAGCGTAAGGGCGTGGCATGAATTGCGATGTACTGATTGTTCTGCCATTTAAACCGATGGCATAAAGGATCGATTATTAAGGTGTTCGCGGCGAACACCCTAATAACCCTAGTAAAAATAAGTGTAGTGTGAGAGTGGGTGCGCTTCGAGTGCACTCGGGGTGCACTCGAGGTGCGTCCGTGGTGCGTCCGTGGTGCCTCTGGAGTGTGTCCGAATCCACCGACGGGTCGAGGATACCTTTCCATTGTATCCGCGCCGGGTTTTTACCTGGCGGCGTGACCCTTGATGATCTACTGGTGGCGAATAATTTGCGAACCAATTTTTTTAATATTTGAAAATTGTCCGTTTATTTCGACGGATTCGGATTCAGCTTGCAATCCTGATGAAAAATATGTATACTTTTGAGTAGATATATTGGTAAGTTCGCGATCCAGAAATAAAAAAAATGCAATGAGAAGCATTTTAGAAGCGCGGAAGAAATTCGCGAGTTTTGTAATTCAATAACTTACAGTTATACTTACTTTTAACTATACATATTTTTCATCAGGATTGCAAGCTGAATCTGAATCCGTCGAAATAAAAGGAAAATTTACAAACGTTAAAAAAATTGGTCCGCAAATTTTGGGCTCCCAATAGACTTGAGGACCGTTGACAGGTAAAGACCCGGCATCGACACAATGAGGAGAATGCCACGGTGAGCCAGGCCTGGATCCAGGAGCTCCTCGCCGAGATTTAGACGTTGATTCTATGTTTGCCCAAAAATGTTCTAATTTTTACGGCGTCTAATTTGACTGCCCGGACTTATACATGTATTTTCGGCTTCGAATGAAAAATAATGGCTCTCTTGTTAAAACATTCATATTTCGCGCCGAATGAATATTCTAGTGTTAACAATTTCCTTCGATGTAATGTTAAATTTTGAGGAACGCAATGAATATCCTTTCTTGAAAGTTTCAAAAACTGTAGGTGAAATTGCGAAGAAAATTATAGAAAAAATCGGAAGATAAATATTCAACAATTTTCCCGAGAATTTATGATTCACCGACGGAAAGTTTGAGACGCCTGAAGGTTCATACGGCGTTTTTCCTTGGCACGACAGTATAGGCTCCTTGGCTCCTGCTATCACAGTGACCGAACCGAACGGCGCTGCGGGAAAAGGGATGTTTTCCAGTGTCGGTGTCTGACGCACTCAGTCGCGGTCGTCGGTGAGTCAATTTTTCTTCTCCCAAATACTCCCAAATACGCATGAGCCGTGCCACAGGAGCCTAGAAAGGGAATGTTTGCATTAGACCGAGTTTTCCGATCCCAATTTACCTGCATCAGTGGTGCAAGAACTTGCACGAGACATTGGAAAAGTAGGTGCGGCAAAGTACAGAAATGCTTCATGAATTGCACACTTGCGTGATTGTAATTTGTGTGCGTGTGTGTGCAAATACAAAATGATTGAAAAAAAAATTTAAAAATATAATTTAATAGGAAAAAGTAAAATGAGGGGTCTTCATTGCTGTGACATCCGAGACTAAAGAATTGCGAATATTTTGCAACTAAAAGACACCCCACAGTATTTTCCAACAAACACTGGAGCATCCAGTTCATTTAGTTGACGAGAAATTCCCAATAAAAACAGATGGAATTCTGGGACGGGATTTTCTAAGTAAATTTAAGTGTATTTTGGATTACGAATCCTGGATTTTACGTTTCATTTATAATGGCTCATTAGTTGAATTACCTTTGCATGCCGATTTGAATAAATTTCGAGGCAATGATTATGTTACAATTCCGCCTCGCACAGAGCTTGTACAGGCTATTAATTTCGATGTCCCCGAAGACAGTGTTGTCCGCGGCAGGCGTCTTAAAAGAGGTGTATTTTTGTTGCACTCAGTGGTACCCGCGAAGGGTCCAAAGCACGTGAAAATAGTAAATACGTCAGATTCTGAGGTAGTGTTGCGTAATTTTAAGGTGACTCATGAACCTTTAAAAAACTTTTATGTTATAAAGAATGCAACTCCGTACTCTGTCGAAGAGCGGAAAAAGTTAATTCGAGAAATTTTTACAGAAAAATTGAGGGATCAACCTTCCCCCGATAAAGATGAGATAATTGACTTGTGCGTAGAATATCACGACATTTTTCACTTGCCTAATGATACTCTAACAGCTAATAATTTTTATGAGCAAGATATTCAGTTAACTGACCCTACTCCTATTTACAGAAGGAATTATCGTACTCCTCATTCTGATTCATTGCGGGTACGGCGTGAAGTCGAAAAACTTATAGAATCCGATATCGTTGAGCCTTCTGTAAGTGCCTACAATTCACCAATTTTTCTTGTACCTAAGGCGGGGAAAGCTGGGTCTTTTCGTCTCGTTGTAGATTTTAGGGGGCTAAATGAAAAATTGTCTCCGACAAATTCCCCTTACCTCATCTAGACTCGATCCTTCAGTCTTTAGGTAAAGCTAGATATCTGAGTTCATGCGATGTTGCCAGCGCTTTTCATCAGATTAATTTACGCAAAGAGGTACGACACCTGACGTCATTTTCCTATCCAGGGCTGGGCCAGAGTAGTGCAAAGTAAATAAAATAACGCGGCATAATAAAGAGAAACTACAAGTTACAAGTACTCCTACTACTAGCTTTCAGGTCGTAGAACTTGACTTAATAGGTCCTCTTCCTCTTACCGAAGAAAATTTTAGATATGCACTTACTTTTCAATGTAATTTAACTAAATATGTAGATTGTGTTTCATTAATTGATAAAACGGCACATTCGGTAGCTCGAGCAATTGTGGAACAATTTTTTTTGTCGCTATGGGTTACCTAAGACACTAAAAACTGATTTAGGATCAGAATTTGTGAACGATGTTTTAAAGCAAGTTTGTATTCTCCTAAATGTTACACATAAATCATCAACTGCCTTTCACCACGAAACCATAGGTTCCTTGGAACGAAATCATCGCGTTCTGAACGTTTTTCTTCGTACTCATCATGAAAACAAAGATGCCAAATGGAACGAATTATTACCATTTTATTGTCTAGCGTACAATTCTACTCCCTTGTCTGTGAATAATTGTACATATTCTCCTTACGAACTTGTTTATGGTAAATTACCTCAGTTACCGAACGTTGAAATTCCATCTACTCCATTTTATTCAGATCTAGAAACTTACAATCACGATTTACGCTCTCGTTTACTTCATGCGCATCGTATGATGCACGACTACCTTCGCAATTTTAAAATCAAGCAAACTTCTGCCTTAAATAAGGGTCGTAAACCTCAAGTTTTTAAACCTGGAGATTTAGTGAAATTATACGTGTCGAAGAACGTCATAAATTGTCACCAGTGTATGCTGGTCCATATCCCGTTACAAAAATTGATGGTGTTAATACGGAAATCATGAAAAATGGAAAACCTTATTTGGTTCATAATAATCGTTTATTACTATATTCACCTTGATTACTTAGAATTTCTAGCAAAATATATGTATGCAGAGATTTACCATAATATCTACACATTTATTTTTCTGCGGTGTATTCTTTTCCCATTAATTTTATGTTTTATTTGTGCGTAGGTTACACACTCTGTTTTTCTCTTTTATCGGAGTTTTGACGCTTTCTTTTATTTCATTCCATTGTTTGTACTTAATTTTTTCTCTTAGCGTCCACACCTCCTCTTTTAAGGGCGGGGGTGTACTGCACTCAGCATGTTTATGTAACCTACTTATGTATACAACCGCGCTGTCACCAAGACAGCGTGCAGTCAGTCTTCAGTCTTCTCCAATAAAGACATTGTGACTCAACTACGTTTCTCGTCTTGGCCCACACCTCAATCCTACACTTGTTCCCTCTTTCCGTCGCGGTCGTAATTGCTCCTCCGGAGCAAATGCCCTTAAATTCTATAAAATGTCGCTCACTTGGATCTATTGGTGATGAATTAGAAAAATTTCACTATCATGTTTTAAACGCAGAAAGCTGTTTTTTGGGGGAATTTTAAGTAACTCAAAAAATTCTAAATGCCATAGAATAAAGACTATGATACCTCAAATAAGTGGCATGGCAAAATTAGGATTTAAGAGCATGGAGCCGTCCTCCACTGCTCAATAACATTCGAAACAAGTTGAGTAAACGAAATCATAAGTAAGAGAGAAAGAAATGAAACCACAGTTTTTCAAGACGTTCCATCAGATTTCATCCACAAAACAGAGCAAATTGAGTAAAATTTTAAGAATTTTCTAGGGAGGCTCCCTGAGGAGGGAACAGAGGCTACGTTAAACCACCCCCCCCCCCCCCCCTGGATGGCGAACGCTAGAGCTTGCCCTGTCACCAAACCCACCGCACGCCACTGACCCATACTCGGTGTCCGAGATTTAATTGCATTGATCCCTCCGTTCTCCGCAAGATTGTTAACATATGGATAGCATTTTGCAATTCGGAACTATAGGCAGTACGGTAGGTTTTCAGAAGAGCAACTTTTGCAGAAACCATTGGCGTTTTTCTCAAAACGATCAATGTTGCGGTTTGATAGTTCATTTTACAGCTACAGACTTCCTTTAACACCCTGTGTTGACAGATTCTTCAAAAACCTCACACTGTTGCCAAAAATTGCAAAAAAAGGCTATAGTTCCTTATTGCAAAATGAAAAATCCGGGAAGCTCATTTTGCAATTAGGAACTATAGATTGTTTATTAGCACTGACTGCGTAGGGGAGACGGCCCTGGTGTCACTATTACACACTGAAGAGTTAACCCCAACAGAGAAAACACCCCCTCCTCCCATCATACGAGGAAGGGGGGAGGTGCATTTTCCCTGCGGAAAGATATTCTACCAAAAACAAGGTGTGCCAAAAATATGGATACCAACAGACTTGCTAATATTTCGAGGATGGTGGCATAAATATTAACATGCAATTTGGACGGGAGGGTTTATAGATTCGATTGACGTGAATAGATCGAAAAATGAAAGCGTGAATCGATCGAAACCGACTCGATCGACAAATTATTGAAAAACCGGTGCCATGAATCCGACATGACTGACATGAATCGATCGAAAAGTTGGAACGTGAACCGATTGACGTAATTTGATCGGCACTGATTCGATTGACGACCATGAATCGACCAAAAACCAGCGAATCGATAGACAAATCCGTGAATCGATTGACAACCCCGTGATTCGTTCGAAAAATCCGTAAATTGATCGATAAACCCTTGAACAGGTCAACAAACCCGTGAATCGTGAAAATTCGAAAATCCAAGATTAGGGATGTGGCTTTAAATGCTATCTCGGCTCCTGTTCGATTGATCATGCTGATTTTTGGTTCAAGGCGGTATTTTTGGACAGGAAACTCGAATTTCTGGTCAAATTTTAAAAATTCAAAAATCCAATGCTATCTCGGCTCCTGTTCGATCGATCATGCTGATTTTTGGTGTCGTGGGGTATTTTTCGATGGGAAACTTGTATTTCTGGTCAAATTTCGAAAATTCGATGGTGATGACGATGGCGATAAGATGGTGGATGTGGCCGAAAATGACCTTACTTGAGTAAGTATCCCCTGGGGGATCTTTCCCCAATCGGAAAAAGAGTCTGTGTCAATCTTGTGGTTCCTCTGAAACAAGATTGGGAGAGATGGTTGTCACAAGATTGTCACAAGGTTGTGACAATCTTGTTATGTTCATTTTTTATCGTTGGGATCGGAATATTGTGATAAGATTGCCGCGAGAAGCTTACTCAAAGGTTGGTGCTTGAAGCTTGCCAAAAGGTTGATCCCTCGAATTTTAAAAATTCAAAAATCATCATCGATGACATCGAAGTCTTGCAGTAAAATTGTATCAATATTGTAGTAATAATGATACGTTCCTGTTTTACCCCCCGATGGAAAATATTGAGACAATTTTGATGCACTAATATTGTCAGATGGTTGATTTTTGAACGAAGTCAAAAGCCTGTGGCAAAATTGTACCAATACTGTACCAATGTAGCCATGATGTAACCTTTTAATGGCGAATATAGGGACAAATTTGCAGGTGCAGTCTTGTCTAAAGGTTGGAATCTCAATGAACTTTGAATCTTGTGCGAAGATTGCATGAACATTTCTACAATACTGACGCCGTAATATCTGGCATCTCCGCGGAAGAAAATTCATGGCGACGTATTGGTCGCACTGCTTAAAGAGGGCACACGGAACGTTGGAGTGCCGAGAGAATTAGTGATATCAGCTAATTCCTTGACTGCTTTCATTTTCTTGAGCGTTTGAATTGGATTCTTACTGAAACGGGCACTGCCCTTACGAAACGAGAACCACCCCATTGACGGGGCGGCCGCGCGCGGACCGTTGCCAAAACGCACCATTTGAGCCCCTGACCTAAGAATATCGGTAAGATGGGTTAGACGCCTATGGCAGGCATTTGAGGCGCCTCATGAGGTTATGCTGTACAGCATCGACTCGTAGCTTCAGCATCAATGCCGAATGCCCAGGTAGCGGCCGTTCGGGCATGCGGCGCCGCGCCTTATGCGCGCAAACTGCCGGCGCCGGCTTCGGGCATTGAAGCCCGATGCTGGAGAGCCGACCGAGCCAGCATTAAGCGCTGATGCTGAGGTTTGATGCTGGCTCAGGGACCAACACGGGCCTCAGCTTCTGAGGCCGGACCCTCGGCTTGCGGCCCGATACGGCCTCAATTTTCGGACCCGCCACCCAGCTTAATTACCGACGGGGCTGTCCCAGAAGACCACGACCCTTGGACTTGGCGATGAGTTCGCGGAACACCCCTTTGTCTTGGTGGCGGCCCACGCCTCGCCGAGGAAGGGTTGAAAACACATCCCGGTGCAATTAGCCGACCGGCAGCCGGGCCCGGGGCGCTGGCGTCCGACGTGTCTGCTAATTGAAGCCGCCTCAATTTTGATGCTGGACTCAGCATCAGAACTGATGCAGCATCAGAATATCAGTCGGGTGTCGGCCTCACCAGGTTAAGCCGCCTCAACGGCAGATGCGCTCCCCCGGCGCACTGTTCGACGCGGCATGAAAGTCCGCGCCGGGCCTCCGCCTTGCGCGCCGAAGCGGCTCCGTTTATGATGCTCCCTCAAACCTCAGCTCTAAATCCCTGGCCCTATGGATCATGTGCCTACTACGTCAAAAAGCGAAAGTCGCAATTTTTGCCCTTTAATTTGCCCACAAAGGGACCGCAACGGCAGATCCGCGGCGAGCGTGCCCTGGTGGCGGAAATATCAAACGCGATCGAATTGTGCTCGCTGCGCACAATAATGTGTCAATATTATGACAATATTACAAACAGAAGCCTAAAATGTTTACTTTCTTAATACTGTAGCAATGTTAAAATGCGAATATTACTACAATATTAAAAAAATAATGATGACAGTATTATTTTACGAAAATTGTATAACCAATATTGTGTTAACATTGTGACAATATTAGATTCAGCGAACGATACCTGACGTTGGATTTCTAATATTGATAATATTGGTGCAATATTAAAACACTGAGGTTATATATCCAGTATTGATGGTGTATTGTACCAAGATTCTCAGGCCAACTTTACTGTTAAAATCTGCTCACAATCTAGCGAAGGTTGCAACAATATTATTTCAATCTGCCCAAGATCAAATTTCCGATGGGGTAAATGACTGCTAAGATTACTGGAAGTGGTGAATTTCTTATCACAAAAAGCACAAGAGAATGGCTTGCCGTCCGTGTGCGTCCTTAAGTGCCTACTCAAATTACAGGATTTGGTGAATTCCTCATCACAATAAGTGCACGAAATTGGTCAGTCGTTAGAGTGCGTCCTTAAATGCCTGGTAAGATTACTGGAAGTGGTGAATTTCTTATCACAATAAGTACAAGAGAATGGCTTGCCGTCCGTGTGCGTCCTTAAGTGCCTACTCAAATTACAGGATTTGGTGAATTTCTCATCACAATAAGTGCAAGAGAATGGCTTGCCGTCCGTGTGCGTCCTTAAAAGCCTACTCAAATTACAGGATTTGGTGAATTCCTCATCACAATAAGTGCACGAAATTGGTCAGTCGTTAGAGTGCGTCCTTAAATGCCTGGTAAGATTACTGGAAGTGATGAATTTCTTATCACAATAAGTACAAGAGAATGGCTTGTCGCCCGTGTGCGTCCTTAAGTGCCTACTCAAATTACAGGATTTGGTGAATTCCTCATCACAATAAGTGCAAGAGAATGGCTTGTCGCCCGTGTGCGTCCTTAAGTGCCTACTCAAATTACAGGATTTGGTGAATTCCTCATCACAATAAGTGCACGAAATTGGTCAGTCGTTAGAGTGCGTCCTTAAATGCCTGGTAAGATTACTGGAAGTGATGAATTTCTTATCACAATAAGTACAAGAGAATGGCTTGTCGCCCGTATGCGTCCTTAAGTGCCTACTCAAATTACAGGATTTGGTGAATTCCTCATCACAATAAGTGCAAGAGAATGGCTTGCCGTCCGTGTGCGTCCTTTAAAGCCTACTCAAATTACAGGATTTGGTGAATTCCTCATCACAATAAGTGCAAGAGAATGGCTTGCCGTCCGTGTGCGTCCTTTAAAGCCTACTCAAATTACAGGATTTGGTGAATTCCTCATCACAATAAGTGCAAGAGAATGGCTTGCCGTCCGTGTGCGTCCTTTAAAGCCTACTCAAATTACAGGATTTGGTGAATTCCTCATCACAATAAGTGCAAGAGAATGGCTTGCCGTCCGTGTGCGTCCTTTAAAGCCTACTCAAATTACAGGATTTGGTGAATTCCTCATCACAATAAGTGCACGAAATTGGTCGGTCGTTAGAGGGCGTCCTTAAATGCCTGGTAAGATTACTGGAAGTGGTGAATTTCGTATCACAATAAGTAAGTACCTTTCTTACCACAATATTATTTCAATCTCCCCAAGGTCAAATTTCCGATTGGGACAACCTTGTTTTGTAAAACTTTAAGAAGGAACTGAAATCAATATTGCCTCAAGGTTGAAACACCAAGGTTAATGTAAACTTGCGGTTTGAATGTTGCTTCAATATTTTAAACGTCAGCTTCGGTTCGGATTTAATTTCCAATATTTAGTAATGATTTTTCAGTAAACCTCAACTAACTTTGAAATTGTAATACTGTATCAATATTGTTTTATTTTCGAAACCGAAATTTTTGGCTCACAATACAAGCAGGATATTGAGAAAACCTAGGCATGGAAATCACTACCAAGCTTCTTTAATTAATATTGCCTCAAGTTTGTGTGACCCTGGGGATGTAAAGGTTAAGTTAATCCTAAAGTATACATATTGCTTCAACCTTCAAAACATAAGCTTTATTTTGAATTGAATGATTAATATTTATGAAAGGTTTAATCCTGAACCTTGCAGTGGTTCCAACTTTACAGTATTGCAGCAATATTTAAATTGGAAGCTCGAAAAATTCTAAATTTTAAAATGTTTGTACAATATTATTTCCGAAAGCTTCAATCTTCAATTGAAAATAAATATTCAGACAATATTTTTTACCCAACCGAGGATTTTAAAGGTTGTCATAATATTATTTCAAGTTTTTTTTTTTTTTTTTTTCAAGCTTTACTTCACAAACATCCTGCAATATTCCTCAAGCTTGCCTCAATATTTCTGCAAGGTCTTTTTCCGATTGGGATTCCTCGGAGACACGCGTTTAAAGAGGGGCTCAGAAGACGGAACCTCAAACTTGTTTTCCGTGGATTGAAATGCGAAAAATATCGGTAAAAATTATTGTGACTTATGCGTAGTAAATACTTCAAAAAATGCAAAAATCAAAAATTACTGAACAAGCTCATTGATGAAATTTGGAAAAATTGCAATTTTTCGAAACTCGGCTAGGAATTCGACTTTCCTGTCTAAAAATACCCCCTATATACAACCAAGATTCACCACTATGGATCGAGCGGCCCAATATAGCATTTTAGGCCACATCCGCCATCTTGGATTTTCGACTTTTCAAATTTTGACCAGAAATTCGAGTTTCCCTACCAAAAATACCCCCTGATATCAAAAATTAGCAAGATCGACCTAACAGGAGCCGAGATAACATTTTAGGCCACATCCGCCATCTTGGATTTTCGACTTTTCAAATTTTGACCAGAAATTCGAGTTTCCCTACCTAAAATACCCCCCCCGGTACCAATAATCAGCAAGATCGATGGAACAGGAGCCGAGAATGCCGCGATAGCATTTTGCCATCCTGTCTATAGTTCCGAATTGCAAAATGGGAAATCCGAGTTTCGCATTACGCAATAGGGAACCATAGTATAGGTCCCAATTGCAAAATGGACTGCATTTTGCAATTCGGAACTATAAATTCTGCCTCTTCTGGGAAAACACTTATGTGCATACGGAAACTAATGTCACATACGTTTTTTTAAACCGGGCTAGAATCTATAGGTCAAAATTGCAAAATGTAGTCCAAATGAACCTCGCGTGATTCTACGACGGCAAATTTTTGCGGGGTCGCTGAAGCGGGATAAAAATCGTTTTTGAGGATTTTCTTTTTCTCAATAGTTAGTAAATACCCTCCTGATACGGCATTCATCATAAAAAAAAAAAATCGAAAATTTGACCCTAGTTCCTTATTGCATAAAGCTGTCCATATCATCCAAAGGTCTCCTCGAAATTTTTGGAATGATTAAAAACCAAAGAATTCTACAGTGAGGCATACAAAAAGTTGGTCATCTATCAAAATAGGCGTGACAGAGATATGTGTGCAGTCCAACGCATACTTGTGCGGTCAAGTTTTTTTGCCAAACGTAGAGGAATGTCTGCTCCCGCTGTTTCGTGTGAAAGCGCGTCAATTTGCGCGCACTTCGTGCATCCTCATAATCGTCGTTCTTCACAAATAAAAGGGAAGGTGCTTGAGTTGAATCAGTAAGTGTATGTAAGATTACAGGTGACTTTTGAACGATGAACCAATTTTCAAAGTTTGATTGTCACTGCTCACTAAGGTAAAGCGACAGAACGGTCGATCCATTCAAATACCGAAGAGCATCCTGTTCGAACACCGAAGAGCAAATTTTCTCTAAACTTCATTTCAGCACTTAGGTACTGTTCTCTTCTGTAACGTGGTCCGGCGCGGCGCCGCCGCGGCTGGAGGGCGTTAAACACGTTTCCGCGTATGCTCCAGCGCGAAGCTGAGCGGAGCGGCGCTAACCAAACACTGCAAAGATGATTAAAAGAACAGCCGGGAAAAATAAACGCACGGACATATGGCAGTGTTTTGGTTATTTGACCAGGGATGATCATGCAAATGAACTGAAGGAAAAATAGCGCGCTCGGGCCAGACCGGAAACGCGTCGAAGAGGGAAAGGGGAGGGTGGCGAGGGAGGAGGGTTGGGGATGAAAGGTGGGACGAAATGCCCATTATAACGGTTTGCACGAGTCTGAAGTTGAGACTAAATCGGCCAATTTTCCGGGGCATCAGAGCGTTATTTTTCCGGCACCTTTCCTAGGGTCGCTCCGCCGGGCGAAAAGCTCGCACCGGCGAGAAGAGAATTCCGCGCGGATACACGGTTTCGCCCGCGGCGCGGCGCCTGGCCGGATAAGCGGGGCCCAGCCGGTAAAAAGCATCGAGCGCGCTGGATACGGGACAGGGGTGGTGGAGGACGTTACTTTACATATCGTTATTTTATTTAAGGTTCAAGCAACAAATATTGAATGCATTAGCTTCTTGCAGGAGCTCCTTCCCGCGCCTCATCTGCAGAAGCCCGTAACGTCAATTGGAAATCCCCGAAGTTCCGTGGTTTTTGCAGAGCATACTTGTGGCTCCCTCGACCAGATAAAATCGCGTAACTGCGATGGACTCACCGCGTAGATCAGTAGTTTTTGCCTGGTATGGTGCAGCACATTTATGGTCCCCCGGCCGGATAATACCGCTTACCTCAGATGGAATGCCTGGGTAGATGCGTGGTTCTTCCCATGCCTGGCAACTGCCTCTTTTCGATACTTGCGGCTCTCTGGCCGTCTCGTCGAATTTCATCCTTTATTTTGAATCTTTAATGCGTACTTTTCCCATTTTGAATTTCAAGTGCCTTCACTCTGTCCCACTTATGTACCTTCCCCCATAAATATTCCATCTTTCTCTCTTTTGTTTCTTTCTATCGTCTTTTTCAACTTAAATTTTATGAAAATCCATCTAGATTTAACAGTCAACCAATTCCATGAGGTAAAGTTAGCGGCACCCGCCACAAACTAGTATACCTACACTTTTTGTTCAGTGGCGCGATTTGCAGGTGGAACACTAATTGGATTACATTTTGCAATAAGGAACCACTATTTCTGCCCCATTTTAGAAACAACATACATGCCATTGGTTTCCCTGTGCTGATATGTGCTTTTATTGGAGAGCCAAAGATAGTGGTTCCTTTTTGCAAAATGTAATCCAATTACACACAACATGACGTCATTTGCGTTTTCTTCCATTAAATTAATGTTAATTAAAAACACCTATACATTTTGTATCTTTTTTAGGAGTTGCATTCTAAATGTTTGGTTCCTTGAATAATATTTTGGGTAAAATTTTTAAGATAAATTGCCTCGACTGCCTTGATTTGTACCTTGTCTAGTGCACAAATGTCCTTATCTAGTGTCTGGTCACATTGATTGGATATAGCTGCGAGGCGAGATGAGAGATGCTTCATGGATAGGAAGGAAAAATGAAATCCTGTGCCTGCGCGTAACAATGCAGGGAAGTTGATAATCTGTAACACAAAGCCAAACTTCCGCACTAAGGAATTTATTAGTCCATCAGACACAGCGGAGCAAGTCTTTATAAACACAAGCCTTAAAATAGATGCTAATCGAGGGAGCACATGTTCATTTAAATTCCAGCACCTAATTTACTCTTTGTATTGGAAAAAAGTTCTCTGCACTTGGTTCTTTCTCTATTCTTTCTCACCGAAAAAGTCAGTATAGGCCTACATCATTGCATCTGTTAGAGCGCATTGAACAGGAACATTAGGTACTTTTGAAGAACGGAGTTATTTCATTTGAGATGCGCGGACTTAGGATGATACAGGCTGAACATTCTACAGCTATTACCCACCGATTGATTCGGTGACCTCTGCCCGCAGTATTCAGTGACAAAACCAGAATCCATTCGTTCTGTAGGTAAACTGGATTTCTCAGTGTCGCAATGTTAACACAACAATTATTATTAGTCAGAGCAGACATATCATGTGCACGGAATCGCTCATTGTAAAGTCGGGTTTTTTGACGTCATCCACCGCGGTAGTAACATTCTTGGTTCCTTTCACCTCGTTTTCATCCAAGTTTCACGTTAAGTAACCAGTGCGTTCCTGACTGATGAAAGCTGGGTGGAAGAAACCACGGGAGTTACTACCGCGGTGGATTACGACAAAAACCCGACTTTTCGAAGGGCGATATTTCGATTAATATTGAACGTACCTAGAAAGTTGCGGTTTAGACAGATCTTATTATCTTCAGCTAATCTGCAAGAATCAAGGATCAAAACTAGATCCTGTGAGTAGTGTATATATGAGGATATTGCCACAAATTTGACCTTTAAGTCGGGAGCTACGTGACCCCGGTGTGAGATCACTGGTTGCGGGTTGCCTACCTATCGTTTCGGGACTTGACCTTTAAGACGGGACCTATGTCACGTGACCCGGGTGTGACGTCACTAGCGACTGTTGCAGGTTGCCTACCTATCGTTACCAGTGTTGTAAAATTGTGCAGAAAAATGTTGATTATTTTAGGATGATTTTGCAACCATGGTGTGACGTCACTAGCGACTGTTGCGGGTTGCCTACCTATCGTTACCAGTGTTGTAAAATTGTGCAGAAAAATGTTGATTTTTCAACCATGGTGTGACGTCACTAGCAACTGTTGCGGGTTGCCTACCCATCACCCGCGTTATCAGTCTGATCAGGAAAATCGTGATTAATTGAGGGGTATTGTTGAAAAATTTTACGGGGAAATCTGATTTTACAACCACGGTGTGAGGACACTAGCGACTGGTTATCTGTTACGGGTTGTTAGTAAAATCGGGACAGGAGGGGCGTGGGTTACTTGAGAGTTGTGACAACCACTGGTTAATTGATGCGGCTTGCCTACCTATCAGGGCCGAGGGGTAATCTTACTCGTTACCAGTGTTGTAAAATCGTGCAGAAAAATCGGAGTAAATTAACGGTGTTGGTTGGGTGATGGGTGTTTTAGCGGATCATATGTCAACAATGTTTTCATGCTATGACGTCACTAACGTTGTGAAATTGAGCGGGGAAATTTGAATTAGTTACGGGTGATGGGTGTTTTAGTGTATAAAATGACAGCCATCTTTTCATGCTGTGACGACACCAACCAACGTTGAGCGGGAAAATTTGAATTAATGACGGGTGTTGCTACGGAACATGGTAACAATGTTGTAAAATTGAGCGGGAAAATATGATTTAACCCGGAGTCGGGTATGGATTAGTGTACGGTGTATGGCATCCGTGTTTACTGTTGCGGGTTGCCTAAACGTGAAGGGGGCTACCATTAGCTTTTTTAAACCACAACCGTTTAATCCTTATGGGCTACCTACCCACCTGAGCGAAGCATGATATGTTAGAGTCAACAATTTGCCTGAGAATTAGGCGGGAAATTTGAAGGAGCAGACGTTGCAAAAAATCTGCAAAAACCTATCTTCACAGGGTTTTTCATGTGCCATGAGTCCTTTACCGTGACGATATCTGCTCTATTAGCAATCATACACAGTACAACCATTCGGGTAAATACGTTTGACCAATGACCTGCATCATTTTACGTGACGTCATGTGAAGCATGCATTATGTGTCGTCACCCCACCCAGCTAGCGAGCTTACCGCTCTACTAGGAATTATACACAGGAGGAGGACCGAGGTTCTCCCATAAATTCGTAGCGGGTTGCCTATCCATCAGGGGGAATACGATTGAGTGTCATCACTCTAAGCATCCATTCTATGACGTCAGCCTGTTGTATACCACAGTATCAACGTTGTATGATCGGAAAAAGTTATACCACGCTATACGTGAGATGATAGAAAATTCGGGTTTAAGTATCGACAGCGGTGACTAGAGGGGCTAATGAGTCGAACTCTAGGTGCGACAAGTATAATGCTCTCATCGCGGAGATGTGGATTCGAAGTTGACAATTATTTTGAATACCCCGGTGATGTGCGTATGTCTGCGGTTCGATTGTTGATTCGTTATCGAAAGACCTTGTTCGATAAAAAGCATTGCCGAGATAGGGATTCATCGATCGAGTTCTGTCGATAACGATTCAACAATCGACCCGGTCGCGCGACTGCGCGAGCCCAAATTCAAGGCCACCCAGTTCTCGCTACTCATTTTCCTGTTAGAGTGTCATTCGGAAACCACACATGTTCCTCACAAACTACTCATTCACTTAGCTCCTTTCACCATACATATAACTGATGAAAAATCACGAATGACTCTGGAAACCATCATTACTTATACGGGGTTTTCGCGGTAACTCTCATTCGATAATCTCCAAATATCCGTTCCCAGTGATGCCATCCTTCGACAAGTTTCAACTTGTCTCGATCAACTTCTCTATAATATATTTCTGATTCCCACGGTTTGGCAATAGCCGAGGACCTGCGGTCCCGCTCATTTAAACGCGTGGTGCTGGTGCGGGTGTGAAAGCCATCAATAATTTTCGATTATTTAAACGGTGATGTTTCTAGTCAGTTGTCGACCATCATCCTCATCTAAATTTATAGGAAAAAAATCGATATGATCCGTTTTGAATTTGGAAAATGAGTCATTTGTCCTTTCTTTTTGAGACAAGTGAAACACTGATGGGGTATGAAGCACGACGGGATGTGCAAATTCTCGTTCCTTGATTGCTCCCGCCCGGGGAACACCGGTAGACAAATGATGTTTCAGTATCATGAGCCTTGGCTGCATTGGCTAGAGGAATCGATGGAGCTCGGATGAGGGGGAGAAAAAAAACAAGAAGAGATTCGTTTATCACATACAGCAGATTTATTGATATAAAAAGGAACATGAGTATTGTATATTTGGCACACACACTTTCATACTGTGCTATGAACCGTCGAGATCATGATGGGACAAATTGAAGCCTTGCTTTATTCGCATCACTTTCCTAACGATTAAATGACGACACTGGTTTTTCAATTCGCAAAGAGCATAGGGGAAAACCATCATCGGAAAAGTCTTAACATCAAACGAGCCAGGGTCTAAAGCGCTCACAAAATTTGAAATTGAAGCGTTGTCCAAATACTGACATTTTCTTAATACTAAATCACAAGTTTCGGAAAAAAGTTTTTGAAATTTTTGCTGATTGTCAACAGCTTTGTCCACTACTGCGCTAATCGATGGAGCGAGTTTCTTCAATTCTTTCCACGCCTTCTCTTGAAACGCTATTTCTCTCGGACACTTACGATGAGATGAATTTTTCTGACCGAGTACAAGACTTTTCCGTCCCAGAATCCTGCCAAACTTCAAAAATCTTGATACGGTCCCGAGATAGCGTGTCTCCCCAAAGTCGCTGTCCCCCTCAAAATACGCATCGATGTCTTTGTCCCAGCGTGTAAGCTCTCTCCACTCGCTCGGCTTAAGGGCGACCATGTTTTGAACTGTAGCGTAATCGTAAAATTTGATGATCGGAGTAAACTGTTCATTACAACTGTAACCGATCACTATCTGCTGTTCACCGTTCGGGGTCAGGAAAAAAGACGAGTTTCCCATCGTTTTCGATACGATAGGGCCTCTGCACACACCACGACCGGGTTTTATCGGAGGCATGCTCGAAATTTGATAACAAATCACTTCGACCGAGCCGAGCTGACAGCAAAAGCGGACCACACCGACGAAAAAACGAACAGAAAATGGACGCTGGTGTGTAACAATCCACGGTAAGAAGGCATCGTGATCCAGGAGGAGGAGGAAGAGAAGGAGGAGGGGTCTGCAACACGCATTTGAAACGTATCAGATCGACTATCCACTCAAATGAAGGCGCCCTCCTCCCGAGTCGCTGACATTCAAAGCCTCAGTGTCAAGGTATGATAATGGAGTATCCCATTTGAACCTATGATAAAGAATCGATTATGCACATGGTGCTCGTTACGATCGATATTTTTCAAAGGTTTAAACGGCATAGCAATCGATACATCGCAAAGCATGCCACGACACTGGAAACCGTATGTTATAACCCGCTTTCACGGTGCACTAAGGCGCTCTGCGACTCCCACTCTCCACAGCAATCTGTCATGGAGGAGATCCTCCGGGAGCTGGCATCTCTCCATCTCATGCCCTCTACCCACCGTTTGGCTGGACACCCTCTCTCTCTCGCCTACCTGTCAATCGATACATCGCAAAGCCCACCACACACTACTGCAAAGTCCATAGCCGTCTTCATCCCGCAAACAGTGCCATGCAGCAACACCAGATTGCCTATTCGTTCAAATCAAGGCGGTATCATCCCGAGGATAGCCCCGGGCAAGGCTTTCACGTTATAAAACCACACACACTTTTCAGTCCGGGAGAGGGTACCCAACGAGCTAGCTATCACCTCTGTTTCGTCCATTCCATACCCTCAAATATGGCGTCACTAGTGAGGTGAGGTGTAATAATCGACTATCGATTATTGCGGTGTTCGATCTCGTGTCATATCAATCGATACATCGCAAAGGGAATCAACGCAAACGGCAACAGATTGCCTATGAAACTGTGATAAAGAATCGATTATTGGGGTGTTCGATCTCGTGTCATTTCCATCGATACATCGCAAAGGGGGGCCAACGCAAACGGTATCAGATTGCCTATGAAGCTGTGATAAAGAATCGATTATTGCGGTGTTCGATCTCGTGTCATATCAATCGATACATCGCAAAGGGAACCAACGCAAACGGTATCAGATTGCCTATGAAGCTGTGATAAAGAATCGATTATTGCGGTGTTCGATCTCGTGTCATATCAGTCGATACATCGCAAAGGGAACCAGTCTCATAACGCAATCGACATCAGATTGCCTATGAAGCTGTGATAAAGAATCGATCATTGCGGTGTTCGATCTCGTGACGTAGGTTTGAATATCATATCAATCGATATATCGCAAAGGGAACCAGACTTATAACACAATCGGTATCAGATTGCCTATCCAGTCAAATGAAGGCTGTCTCGTCTCGAGGATACGCCGTAACAGTTTGGCCCAATCTCCCGTACCATGGGGATTCCCCCTCTTCCTATCCTCTCGGTGGAAGGGTTCGCACATGGTCCATGAAATCATTGGAAATCGAAGCAAAATCGATCGATTTCGAGCGGGTGAGATGTCATATTCTGCGCATTCAAATCGAAGAAAAGTGATGGAAATCGTTACTGATCGAACAACCGATTCGTGATGAGACAACACAAACAACGAGAAAGGAGCAGGCGCTCAAGCATATGATGGTGAAAATTGGTCGTAGTCGATGCCAATCGAAGCTATATCGATAGGAATCGGTGAAAAATCTATGAGCCTCTCCACTAATCGGAGGCAAGAGAGCGAAGTTCTTCGCTTAAAATTCACAATCAAGGTTGGTTCCCAGCATTCACCATCATCTCATCATCTACCTTCGCGTCGTCAGAAATCAATGAGCATTAGTGAAAATCGATACCGCCCACACAAGAAATCGATACCACCCACACAAGCATTCGATTGAATTCGATCCTGGTAAGCTGCTACCAAGAATCGATTTCCATCTTTCTCACCTCTCGCTGCGAGATCCGTGCATGGTTCACGAAGACAGCATCGAGATAAATGCACGAGTATCACCGTAAGTCTAGTCCTAATCGATTGAAATCGATAGAAAATCGATAAAACGCTCCCGCAATTCGGGGTGAGAGAGCTATATTATTCGCATGCAAATCGAGTTTATTCGATGAAAAATAATGTGAATCAATACCGATCGAGCAAACATCTATCATGTTCATCGTTAAGACCGGGGCGATCGCACGATTGAACGTTCGATTCTATCGATAGGAGCCGATCAGACCGGGTCAGATCATTCGATTCGCTGATCCGATCACGAAGCGCCCGATCACCGTCTTTCCCCTTCGTTTGAGCTTCGCTCAAGACGAAGGGGAAAGACTGATCGGGACGCTTCGTGATCGGATCAGCGAATCGAATGATCTGACCCGGTCTGATCGGCTCCTATCGATAGAATCGAACGTTCAATCGTGCGATCGCCCCGGTCTTAACGATGAACATGATAGATGTTTGCTCGATCGGTATTGATTCACATTATTTTTCATCGAATAAACTCGATTTGCATGCGAATAATATAGCTCTCTCACCCCGAATTGCGGGAGCGTTTTATCGATTTTCTATCGATTTCAATCGATTAGGACTAGACTTACGGTGATACTCGTGCATTTATCTCGATGCTGTCTTCGTGAACCATGCACGGATCTCGCAGCGAGAGGTGAGAAAGATGGAAATCGATTCTTGGTAGCAGCTTACCAGGATCGAATTCAATCGAATGCTTGTGTGGGTGGTATCGATTTCTTGTGTGGGCGGTATCGATTTTCACTAATGCTCATTGATTTCTGACGACGCGAAGGTAGATGATGAGATGATGGTGAATGCTGGGAACCAACCTTGATTGTGAATTTTAAGCGAAGAACTTCGCTCTCTTGCCTCCGATTAGTGGAGAGGCTCATAGATTTTTCACCGATTCCTATCGATATAGCTTCGATTGGCATCGACTACGACCAATTTTCACCATCATATGCTTGAGCGCCTGCTCCTTTCTCGTTGTTTGTGTTGTCTCATCACGAATCGGTTGTTCGATCAGTAACGATTTCCATCACTTTTCTTCGATTTGAATGCGCAGAATATGACATCTCACCCGCTCGAAATCGATCGATTTTGCTTCGATTTCCAATGATTTCATGGACCATGTGCGAACCCTTCCACCGAGAGGATAGGAAGAGGGGGAATCCCCATGGTACGGGAGATTGGGCCAAACTGTTACGGCGTATCCTCGAGACGAGACAGCCTTCATTTGACTGGATAGGCAATCTGATACCGATTGTGTTATAAGTCTGGTTCCCTTTGCGATATATCGATTGATATGATATTCAAACCTACGTCACGAGATCGAACACCGCAATGATCGATTCTTTATCACAGCTTCATAGGCAATCTGATGTCGATTGCGTTATGAGACTGGTTCCCTTTGCGATGTATCGACTGATATGACACGAGATCGAACACCGCAATAATCGATTCTTTATCACAGCTTCATAGGCAATCTGATACCGTTTGCGTTGGTTCCCTTTGCGATGTATCGATTGATATGACACGAGATCGAACACCGCAATAATCGATTCTTTATCACAGCTTCATAGGCAATCTGATACCGTTTGCGTTGGCCCCCCTTTGCGATGTATCGATGGAAATGACACGAGATCGAACACCCCAATAATCGATTCTTTATCACAGTTTCATAGGCAATCTGTTGCCGTTTGCGTTGATTCCCTTTGCGATGTATCGATTGATATGACACGAGATCGAACACCGCAATAATCGATAGTCGATTATTACACCTCACCTCACTAGTGACGCCATATTTGAGGGTATGGAATGGACGAAACAGAGGTGATAGCTAGCTCGTTGGGTACCCTCTCCCGGACTGAAAAGTGTGTGTGGTTTTATAACGTGAAAGCCTTGCCCGGGGCTATCCTCGGGATGATACCGCCTTGATTTGAACGAATAGGCAATCTGGTGTTGCTGCATGGCACTGTTTGCGGGATGAAGACGGCTATGGACTTTGCAGTAGTGTGTGGTGGGCTTTGCGATGTATCGATTGACAGGTAGGCGAGAGAGAGAGGGTGTCCAGCCAAACGGTGGGTAGAGGGCATGAGATGGAGAGATGCCAGCTCCCGGAGGATCTCCTCCATGACAGATTGCTGTGGAGAGTGGGAGTCGCAGAGCGCCTTAGTGCACCGTGAAAGCGGGTTATAACATACGGTTTCCAGTGTCGTGGCATGCTTTGCGATGTATCGATTGCTATGCCGTTTAAACCTTTGAAAAATATCGATCGTAACGAGCACCATGTGCATAATCGATTCTTTATCATAGGTTCAAATGGGATACTCCATTATCATACCTTGACACTGAGGCTTTGAATGTCAGCGACTCGGGAGGAGGGCGCCTTCATTTGAGTGGATAGTCGATCTGATACGTTTCAAATGCGTGTTGCAGACCCCTCCTCCTTCTCTTCCTCCTCCTCCTGGATCACGATGCCTTCTTACCGTGGATTGTTACACACCAGCGTCCATTTTCTGTTCGTTTTTTCGTCGGTGTGGTCCGCTTTTGCTGTCAGCTCGGCTCGGTCGAAGTGATTTGTTATCAAATTTCGAGCATGCCTCCGATAAAACCCGGTCGTGGTGTGTGCAGAGGCCCTATCGTATCGAAAACGATGGGAAACTCGTCTTTTTTCCTGACCCCGAACGGTGAACAGCAGATAGTGATCGGTTACAGTTGTAATGAACAGTTTACTCCGATCATCAAATTTTACGATTACGCTACAGTTCAAAACATGGTCGCCCTTAAGCCGAGCGAGTGGAGAGAGCTTACACGCTGGGACAAAGACATCGATGCGTATTTTGAGGGGGACAGCGACTTTGGGGAGACACGCTATCTCGGGACCGTATCAAGATTTTTGAAGTTTGGCAGGATTCTGGGACGGAAAAGTCTTGTACTCGGTCAGAAAAATTCATCTCATCGTAAGTGTCCGAGAGAAATAGCGTTTCAAGAGAAGGCGTGGAAAGAATTGAAGAAACTCGCTCCATCGATTAGCGCAGTAGTGGACAAAGCTGTTGACAATCAGCAAAAATTTCAAAAACTTTTTTCCGAAACTTGTGATTTAGTATTAAGAAAATGTCAGTATTTGGACAACGCTTCAATTTCAAATTTTGTGAGCGCTTTAGACCCTGGCTCGTTTGATGTTAAGACTTTTCCGATGATGGTTTTCCCCTATGCTCTTTGCGAATTGAAAAACCAGTGTCGTCATTTAATCGTTAGGAAAGTGATGCGAATAAAGCAAGGCTTCAATTTGTCCCATCATGATCTCGACGGTTCATAGCACAGTATGAAAGTGTGTGTGCCAAATATACAATACTCATGTTCCTTTTTATATCAATAAATCTGCTGTATGTGATAAACGAATCTCTTCTTGTTTTTTTTCTCCCCTCATCCGAGCTCCATCGATTCCTCTAGCCAATGCAGCCAAGGCTCATGATACTGAAACATCATTTGTCTACCGGTGTTCCCCGGGCGGGAGCAATCAAGGAACGAGAATTTGCACATCCCGTCGTGCTTCATACCCCATCAGTGTTTCACTTGTCTCAAAAAGAAAGGACAAATGACTCATTTTCCAAATTCAAAACGGATCATATCGATTTTTTTCCTATAAATTTAGATGAGGATGATGGTCGACAACTGACTAGAAACATCACCGTTTAAATAATCGAAAATTATTGATGGCTTTCACACCCGCACCAGCACCACGCGTTTAAATGAGCGGGACCGCAGGTCCTCGGCTATTGCCAAACCGTGGGAATCAGAAATATATTATAGAGAAGTTGATCGAGACAAGTTGAAACTTGTCGAAGGATGGCATCACTGGGAACGGATATTTGGAGATTATCGAATGAGAGTTACCGCGAAAACCCCGTATAAGTAATGATGGTTTCCAGAGTCATTCGTGATTTTTCATCAGTTATATGTATGGTGAAAGGAGCTAAGTGAATGAGTAGTTTGTGAGGAACATGTGTGGTTTCCGAATGACACTCTAACAGGAAAATGAGTAGCGAGAACTGGGTGGCCTTGAATTTGGGCTCGCGCAGTCGCGCGACCGGGTCGATTGTTGAATCGTTATCGACAGAACTCGATCGATGAATCCCTATCTCGGCAATGCTTTTTATCGAACAAGGTCTTTCGATAACGAATCAACAATCGAACCGCAGACATACGCACATCACCGGGGTATTCAAAATAATTGTCAACTTCGAATCCACATCTCCGCGATGAGAGCATTATACTTGTCGCACCTAGAGTTCGACTCATTAGCCCCTCTAGTCACCGCTGTCGATACTTAAACCCGAATTTTCTATCATCTCACGTATAGCGTGGTATAACTTTTTCCGATCATACAACGTTGATACTGTGGTATACAACAGGCTGACGTCATAGAATGGATGCTTAGAGTGATGACACTCAATCGTATTCCCCCTGATGGATAGGCAACCCGCTACGAATTTATGGGAGAACCTCGGTCCTCCTCCTGTGTATAATTCCTAGTAGAGCGGTAAGCTCGCTAGCTGGGTGGGGTGACGACACATAATGCATGCTTCACATGACGTCACGTAAAATGATGCAGGTCATTGGTCAAACGTATTTACCCGAATGGTTGTACTGTGTATGATTGCTAATAGAGCAGATATCGTCACGGTAAAGGACTCATGGCACATGAAAAACCCTGTGAAGATAGGTTTTTGCAGATTTTTTGCAACGTCTGCTCCTTCAAATTTCCCGCCTAATTCTCAGGCAAATTGTTGACTCTAACATATCATGCTTCGCTCAGGTGGGTAGGTAGCCCATAAGGATTAAACGGTTGTGGTTTAAAAAAGCTAATGGTAGCCCCCTTCACGTTTAGGCAACCCGCAACAGTAAACACGGATGCCATACACCGTACACTAATCCATACCCGACTCCGGGTTAAATCATATTTTCCCGCTCAATTTTACAACATTGTTACCATGTTCCGTAGCAACACCCGTCATTAATTCAAATTTTCCCGCTCAACGTTGGTTGGTGTCGTCACAGCATGAAAAGATGGCTGTCATTTTATACACTAAAACACCCATCACCCGTAACTAATTCAAATTTCCCCGCTCAATTTCACAACGTTAGTGACGTCATAGCATGAAAACATTGTTGACATATGATCCGCTAAAACACCCATCACCCAACCAACACCGTTAATTTACTCCGATTTTTCTGCACGATTTTACAACACTGGTAACGAGTAAGATTACCCCTCGGCCCTGATAGGTAGGCAAGCCGCATCAATTAACCAGTGGTTGTCACAACTCTCAAGTAACCCACGCCCCTCCTGTCCCGATTTTACTAACAACCCGTAACAGATAACCAGTCGCTAGTGTCCTCACACCGTGGTTGTAAAATCAGATTTCCCCGTAAAATTTTTCAACAATACCCCTCAATTAATCACGATTTTCCTGATCAGACTGATAACGCGGGTGATGGGTAGGCAACCCGCAACAGTTGCTAGTGACGTCACACCATGGTTGAAAAATCAACATTTTTCTGCACAATTTTACAACACTGGTAACGATAGGTAGGCAACCCGCAACAGTCGCTAGTGACGTCACACCATGGTTGCAAAATCATCCTAAAATAATCAACATTTTTCTGCACAATTTTACAACACTGGTAACGATAGGTAGGCAACCTGCAACAGTCGCTAGTGACGTCACACCCGGGTCACGTGACATAGGTCCCGTCTTAAAGGTCAAGTCCCGAAACGATAGGTAGGCAACCCGCAACCAGTGATCTCACACCGGGGTCACGTAGCTCCCGACTTAAAGGTCAAATTTGTGGCAATATCCTCATATATACACTACTCCTGTGACCAGCGCAACTGACTCATTGTGGATGAACCATTTATGGGAAAGTTCAAATTAGCTCGGTTGCCCTATATGTATATAATGGATGCTCAGTCGAGAATATTCGCTTATCCAAACCAAATTGTTGTACAAGATATCTCAAACCACCCATACCAGGTTTTCCCTAGATTATTTTAGGTTGAGAATTTGTTAAAATTAGAATAAAGATGTAACCATGGCTAGAAAAGAATGAAGTGAACCTGAAATCTACTATAAGCACTGTAAGAGCAAGAATTCTTTTATTCTCCGCGTGAATGAACATTACAGATGCGATGTGAGGAGTGGTAGGATGTGTGTAGAGTTGCAGAAAGTCAGGAATATAGCGTCCTGTAATTTATGGACAACCCTTTTTTCGGCAGAAATTTCCGTTCACTTTCTCGTATAACCTCTGTCGGTCGATTCTTCGACGAGTTGTCAAGTCACGCAACCTAACGCAACCTAACGCAGCGATATTGTTAACCGTTCCGTTTGTCTCTTAAAGTAATCAAAGTTTTGAGAAACTTTGATTATTTCGGAGTAATCCGATGGAAGGGTGTGTTTATTTTTACTTTGAATAATTCGATCCGAAAGTTTGTTCCGGTAAGTATAAGGTAAAAAGAAAATATTGGAGTTGGGATCTCCGATGCTCCTCCTCCGCCCTCTCCCACGACACCGACGCCACCTGCCTGTATTCTCCCGCTTTTTTGACGGTTGTTATTAAAATAAGAGCGTTTTTTTGTTAGTTCAGGTGACTAGGCATCATTATGATGAATAATTGTAATTTTTCAATTTGTGCGAGCAAACTTCCTCTCTTTCTTCTTCATCGTTCTCTTCCTTTAATAAAAATTATTTTCTTAAACGCGGGGCCTCGCACGTAAAATTCTAAGCCCTCTATAGCTCGAGAACAAGCTGCTCGCGGAGAACATCTTGAGAAATAAAGTTTAAACTCGACAATTCAAATTCTTGCCGAGCTTGTTAAGTATATGTAATGACTTACTGAGACGTCGTCTGCGTTCTCTAACCCCACCCCCCCCCCCCCCATCTCTGCTATCCCCATCTCCCACCGATGGTTATTTCCATTTCTCCATCTCCGGGCACGTCGTTTATGAAGAGATTTGTAGGTTGACGGTCATCAAGATTGATCCTTTCCCTTTTTTCACTCGGTGTGACGCGAATTTGAATACGTTATTAAAAGTTTTTAGACTCGGTCTCTCGTGACAATGCAAGCGACTCTTTGCGACGAAGTTCCACCGTGTAATGCGATATAACCGCCTTAAAAAGTTTCATCTTGCTAGAGCTATTTTCATTTGTGTGTTCATGCGGACGCGGTAGGGGTTAAATCGAGTGAGGAAACAGCCATCAGCCAATAAGTATCGGAAAATATTCACTGGCTTCATTTACCGGCAAATAAATGTTGAAGGCAACTGAAACGGATTTTTGGCGGCGATGTACCGGCGTTTCGAGACGGGGCCGTGGCCGTAATAAGAGAATTCGCCAGGTGATGAAGGTTGAAAAAGATATCGTGCACGACGTCATGTCCAGGCAGTTATTATGCTGGTATGGACATGTGCAAAGAATTTCGCACAACTCAACACACACACACACACACACACACACACACACACACACACACACACACACACCCTCCCTCTCTCACACACACACACACCCTCACCCTCACACACACACACACACACACACACACACACACACACACACACATATATATATATATATATATATATTGTAATAATTATTAATTAAACAAAAATCACGAGTACTTTCCAACCTTTTTATTACATTTTGCAATCTTCACACTACATTTTACACACCGACGTTTCGGAGACAATTTTCTCCATCTTCAGGGCAGACGAGTTATTCATAACTGAACGAGGAAAAAACACAGAAACCCAGTCCAGTCGCAGCAAGAGACCAGTTTAACGATAACAGGAGACATGACAAACATCTTTTAGTTTGAAGTATAACCAAGGTAATGTAATGATCGTAAAATCGTGTATGATCGTGTAAAATTAAAATGGTGTTGTTCGAATCAAACTTTATTAATGACAAAAATCAACACAAACAATAACAATAAGCCCCCACCGCAGAGAGGTAGTCGGTACTCATACAGAATGAAAGTTTTCAGAGATTAGAAAAATATTCCTCAAAGTGAGCAAACTCAGTTCTAGAATTTATAGCATTTTGGTCATTTAAAATACATAACCCCTCCAAATTCAACCTAATCTGTTCATTCTTCTCTCTCTTCAACACCCTGGTGTTCTTGAAATCAAAGGAATGACCCTTTTCTCTCATGTGTTGCTTTAGCGCTGTCACCTCATGTTGATTAAACTTATGCCCATCCGGCCTTTTAAGCAGATATTGGGATGACTGCCCTATTTGACAATCTCCACACGGTATCTCATACACCACTCCTGACAGCTCTTCAGTTGGGATTTTTGACTTCAAACAAGACTGGAAATTTTGTAAATTTGGTTTATTAGAAGTGACTAAAGTGTAGCCATGCGGCTTTAACACGGATCTAATCGTTTCTGAGCAGGAGGAAACGTCACTCTACAGATGGAAAGTGCCTCATAAAGTTTCCCCCTCGATATGAGGAAGGATGCCACAAACCGCAAATCGATATCATAATTGGACAGAGTTAAACAGAGAGGAACCAAGCCACATCGGGATCGAACCGATAAAAAGAGGTTTAAAGTTTGGCTCCTGCATAAGACTCAATGTAAAAGATAAACATCAAGTTCAATTTCTGCAAAAGTTGCTCCAACAAAAACTTTGAATTTTTGGCGATAGATAGTAGAGCAGTGGTTGAGTTTGAAACCACTCATAACTCAATTTTTTCCAAAATGTGGGTTGGTTCCTTTCTGCTTAACTCAGTCCAATTAGAACTAAAGTTATGGCCAGTGGTGCGTAACTTTTGATATATATATATATATATATATACACACACACACACACAAACACACACAGGGTTATCCAAAAGTCACTGACCACCCCTGTAACTTTTTTCCAAATTGAGATAGAAGTTTGAAACTTTGGGAATGTTCCTCGGTCTAAGGTAGCAACTTTTTGGTCCCCCCAAAATTTTGGGGGGCGGGGGCTAACTTTTTTATTCAAACAGCAAACCCCCCTTTGTGATACCTCATTCGAAAGATAATAAAAAAAAAAAAATTTTGGCGCAAACCGCAAGTCAAAATGTTGATTTTTGACACAATGGCGGCCGGTCAAAGTTCAAAATGGCGGAAATTTGGCATCTCCGTTTTTTATCGGCGGATTGGTCTGAAACTCGGAATCTAAGGGTTTTTCGGAACGAGAAAGACGATTCTGGCATCGGTTTTCCAGAAAAGTCAGTCCTTTTCAAAATGACGGCGATCAAAATGGCGGCCTAGAGCGAGAAGTTAATATTTAGGCTGCTTATCGTTGGATTTGCATGAAACTTGGTATCCGGGGGTATTTCGGCACGAGAAGAACGAATCTTTCATTGGATATCTGAAATTCCGAAAAATTTCAAAATGGCGGCTAAAAAGTGGCGAGAAATCAGTTTTACGGCTGTTTACCAATGGATTTGCATGAAATTCGATATCCTGGTGATTTTTGGCTGGATAAAAAGAAATTTTTCATTAATTCCTGAAATACTAAATAATCGATATCGCATTTCATGCAAATACATCGGTAAACAGCCGTAAAACTGATTTCTCGCCACTTTTTCGCCGCCATTTTGAAATTTTTCGGAATTTCAGATATCCAATGAAAGATTCGTTCTTCTCGTGCCGAAATACCCCCGGATACCAAGTTTCATGCAAATCCAACGATAAGCAGCCTAAATATCCACTTCTCGCTCTAGGCCGCCATTTTGACCGCCGCCATTTTGAAAAGGACTGACTTTTCTGGAAAACTGATGCCAGAATCGTCTTTCTCGTCCCAAAAAACCCTTAGATTCCGACTTTCAGACCAATCCGCCAATAAAAAACGGAGATGCCAAATTTCCGCCATTTTGAACTTTGACCGGCCGCCATTTTGTCAAAAATCAACATTTTGACTTGCGGTTTGCGCCAAAAATTTTCTTTTTTTATTATCTTTCGAATGAGGTATCACAAAAGGGGGGTTGCCATTTGAAAAAAAAGTTAGCCCCCGCCCCCCTTAGGGGGGCCGCCCCCAAAATTTTGGGGGGACCAAAAAATTGCTACTTTAGACCGAGGAACATTCCCAAAGTTTCAAACTTCTATCTCAATTTGGAAAAAATTTACATGGGTGGTCAGTGACTTTTGGATAACCCTGTATACAGGGTGATCCAAAAGTCCTTTCCACCCCCTCTAACTTTTTACCTAATTGAGGTAAAAATTTGAAACTTGGGGGATAATCCTTGGTGAAAGGGAGCTACTTTTTGGCCCCCCTAAAATTTTCAGGGGGGACCCCTTGGGGGGCAACGGCCCCCAACTTTTAATTTTCAAATGGGAAGACCCCTTTTGTGATAGCTCGTTCGAAAAAACATAAAAAAAGAAAACTTTTCGCGCAAACCCGAAGTCAATATCTCACACCGTTTCAAAATGGAGGCCGGTTTTTTTTTTGGGGGGGGGGGAGACTCCCGATTTAGCCAAGATCAACCGCGACTCACGGATGGCATGTGGTTAAGAAACTTCTGTAGCCATCAGTTGAACTTCTTTTTCCGATAAGGAAGTCACTGTTTCGGTCTAATTTCAGGAACAATATTATATCTGCCATTACTTTACCTACGCAAGTATGTGCTTGCATGATGAGCCATAGGTCCCTTGCCGCAAAATTAAGTTCACTTCATATAGCACTTCCACTTCGAATGTGGAAATGCTGCAATTTAAATAGACGAGAGTAAGTGTTACCAACTCTCGAAGATCGTCCCCTACCCGCCGCGCCGCCGAGGCGAGGCCAGGTTCATTGCTACCACATGGTGCTAAAAATGAGCACTTTTCTCTTTTTGAAATCATGTAAAATCTACACCTCTCTTTCCCTCTTTTCTTTCATACTGTAAGCTCCTAAATTTTCATTTTTCATAACAATTGATTCTAGCGTTGTATCGGGCAGATTGACATGATTTTTGCGACGATTCGCAAGTGATAGTCTGTAAATAAGCCCTTTGTAAATATGACCCAAGTTTTTTACATTTGCGTAGATTGGAGAGCTAAGCGAGGAGGGCAATAAACAAACTTTGAAATTCCCTGCAATGGAAAATGGCGGGATTTTCCAATTTGACATAAAAATAAGCTCTACAAGAGCCGGTGAATCTTGGTTTGCATCTGCGTTCCACCATATAATTCAACTTTAGAGCGAACAGCCGGAATCGGGAGTAGGGCAAGATAAGTGAAACGAAGGTATGCTCCTTTGATATGGACCATCCAAAAGTGACAAAACGCCCCGTTCCATTCGTTTCGTTTCAGTCTTAGCGGCAAGTTTGAAATTAAATAACGCGTTTTTCATAGTTGATGCTAATTGGTCTAATCGCTCCCAGTCAGAGGTAGACTGGACCCATGAGGGAGTATTTTCACACTGGACTTCTCATCGGTCCGAAGACGCTAAGCGTTTTTCGGGGGTTAGGCCGCGTGTAGCAGCCAGAGTCCATAGCTACCGGTCACACATCTACAATGGTTACACGTGGTACACGTACCTCGGTTTGCGACGATGCAGACTTCCTGTCACACTTTTTAAATGGAAAACTACTCGACGGCAATTTTTGAGAACTGCAATGATTTTTCTTCTCTGTATGAGGAAAATTCTGCGAAAACTTTGAGGTTTGATGTCGATTTCTTTTGAAAAAATAAAATAGGTGCGGGGGCAAAGACCACAAACGAGATATGTACGTGGTGGCAGAATTACATTGCCAATGAGTATAAAATGACCAGTGCAGCCATTTTATTTTATCAAAAGATTCCGAAATAATTCCGATTTACGGAAATATACTCCGATTTGCCACAGTTCCCAAGAAAAATTCCGAAATATGCCCGGATTTAGTTCCATACATCGTCAAATCTGATCATAAAGTCCCTAAATTTGATCACATAAATGGTCAAACTGGCGAAAACTGCAAATTTCGGGGGAATTCCGAAACTAGCTGAGAATTCCTGGGATTCAAAAGATTCCGGGAAAAGTTCCGATCATTTAAAAAGTCCGAATTTTAGAATTAATTCCGGGAAATGGCAGCACTGAAAATGACTTGGCAACCTCGGTCGAGTGATAAATGGTGACTCCTCGGGTCGGGAGTATCATTACGAAAAAAGGAGGTTCCTTGTGCGCAAGAAAATGAAAACACAGTAAACTTATTTGGTCCGTTTCTCGGGTGGAGAGGATTTTGACGGGTGTTTTGGTTGTCACGGTTCCGACCCTGCGTGGGATCAGCCACGCGGTCCATGAATAAATAATAAATGGCAACAGCGTTTTCTTCTTCTCTTCCATTGGGTAGGTAACCCCACCCTTTTTACCCTTATTCTCCCGTCCTCTTTGGATCTTCCCCGGATAGCTTTTTCACCCTCGTTCTCATATTTGTGGATGCAAACAACGATTTTGAAAGGTTTGAATTTTATTGTTATCTCAGGTGAATCATGCGTATCACCACTATTTTTCGATGTACGTATCGTCATTTTCCGGCCAAAGTGTCACAAGCGCCGTACGACGTTTAAAAATGTCCGCCGCCATTTTATTTTTTTTTACAGAGATATCGTTGGTTGAATCTATTTGAAAATTTCACTGAATTTTATTCGCAGCACAAATACATTTCAGTGGAATTTTCGGACACTTTCGTGCACAATTTCTCTGTAAAAAAAGAAAATGGTGGCGGAAATTTTTAAACTTCGCATGGCGCCTGTAATACTTTGGCTGGAAGGTGACGATATATTATGTGCTAATAACCAGGTGCTTCGTACGCAGTAATCTATGAAGACTAAATGCATGACAGTAGTTGAGGTGTTAGACAAATGTTATGCTGATTTTATATAAATCGGAAAAACAGAATAATTAGTGTAGGGCAATCAAGATTAAAAGTATAATCATTGGATCATTTGGGAAATTCAGTTCCCTAAGGAGTGGTCACGAAGACTCTCTGAAAATAAAAGTAGGTGTCGTTTCAAATGTTTTATAATTTATGTAATGATAGGTAAACAATGATGGTGAATCATCATTGTCTTTGATTCCAGAGCTTTCCCGATTGTATGTGAGGTAAAAAGCGGAGTAACAGAAATCTTTCTATATCCCGTCTCAGGGAATCTATCAATGGGACTATTTATGTTAAATCAAGGATTTAATATTTCTTGGAGCAGAAGTACGACAGAAAAATTCACTAATCAATATCGATGGCCGATCAATGAAGTTCCTATATTACATATATATTAATTGTATTTATTATTATAGACATGACCATGGTGGTTTTCAGTAATCCACGAAAAAGGACTAAACAAGCAGAGAAAGACGGTAATTGATAGTCGCGATTCTTCTCGAAGCAAACGAGGTGAGAAAATTTCGAAATCTGTGACTTGGAGTCTTGCCATTTTTACTTCCCGCATCCGACGACTTTGTCTAATAGATGTTAAATGAATCCAAAATATAAATCATGTCTATGGTCTATACTTGACGTAGACGAGATTGAAAGAGCTTTTGACGCACTTCATTTGCAGAAATCGCGTAATCCTCCAGCCTCGGATTCTACTTCGGATGAAAATTGGAGATGCAGAATCGATTTTTTTTTAGAATAATATCAGAAGTCTAGCCTCTAGAACAGATTCATTTGTCCGAGATCCAACCTGTCAAGCCAAAGTGGCAGAGTGCTCTTGCAATGCTCCATTTTGACAAAGAGCCAAAAAATAACTCCGACAGTGTCTCATTAATATGTACGAAATTCTATTCAAAGATTCTGTGCAGAATGTACGGTTTATGCCGATCGCGGTTGAAAGATTAAAATCTATTTAGTATCATTATGGTAAGCCACTAATGAGGATTTAAGTAGCTGAATGTTCTTAATTTAGAAGCATAGGATTTTGATACTTTGTAGATATTAGTATGGCGATTTTTAAAGAAAAGGCAAATGAATGAATAGAAGACAAGGAAAAGGACAAGTACTATAAGGTAGAGGATTACAAAGCGGGGTGGTGGGGGGGGGGGGGGGGGCTGAATGGAACAAAATGTGATCGGTGAAGGGAGAGATGGAGAGCCGTTCGGAGCCGAATCGCAGGGCTTTCGCTCCTTGTATAATTCAATCTGCAGCAAAACTTACAACTTGCAACTTGATTGTTTCCTCGTTCTGTATAGCTGTAAAGTTACGCTTATTAATTCGATTCTTTGAGGTATAAAGCGACGAAGAGGTGACGTCACAGTCTGACTCCGCGCAGGGCACAAAGTGGCGTACACCGTGCGCCCTGGCCGACGCAACGTTAGAGGCAGGATGGATATTTTTGATGCGAAAAAATATTGAATACCGCACTCGAAATATTTCATACGATTTCAGACATGTATAAAATTTGATTGTCCACAGGTTATAGGAACCGGTACCTTCTTACATGAAAGCTCAATATTGAATCATTTGATTCTAGATCACATGAAATTTTCTGCGCACATTGTTTGACAAAAACACGCCCAACGGGGTCAAAGCAGAGGTATGGTGTTTTAAAGTTTGCAATTCAAGATATTATGCTTTTGGAAAAGACTTTTCAGAATTAGATGATTTTTTTTTGAATCAGCCTAACTGCATTTTATATGGCTAACTTATTCCCGTGTTTAATTTACATAGACGGATAACTAGGCAACAAAGCGTCTCACACAACAAGAGCAACAAACAACGAGCCAACTCTCCCTTCATTTTTTTTTCAGATTATGAAGAAATATACTAACAAAGCTTCAAGTCTAATGTTCCTTAGTTGGTACATTTTCTTTGTAACGCGATCGCAACGCTGGTCCGAATATACCCCCAATCTAATTACGTACCTACCATTTTTCTCGACACCCCCCCCCCCCCCCCTTTGCAGAAGAGTAACTTTATTTCTGTTAGAACAAATACGAGTCAAACCTCTTGCATCTAATTTCGGTCGAACATCACAATCATATTTTTCGACCCAACTCGACCAAAATTACTCTGTTGAAAATTTTGCCTTGGTGAATGAAGGATCCTTTTTCCCTGTTTGGTAGGATATCACGGAATTTTTTTTTCTTTCTTTATTAAATAAATAGAGAACTACACGATACACGTATTAACCCTATTAGTAATCTATATATTTAATATCCTAATGCTTTTTTTGTCCTCCTTCAGTTCGGACAGTTTGTCCTAATTCGATCTCGGAAACTACTGGACCGATTTTCCTCGGATTTGTTTTAAATGAAAGCTCTTAGGCTGTAGATGTGTCAGCACCCCTTGTTTTTTCGATTTGCGCGACCGATGTTGCAAAATTTGCCTCGATTTGATAACGACACATTTGCCTTTTTGCCGCTGGACAGTTTGTCCTAATTCGATCGCGGAAACTACTGGACCGTTTTTCCTCGGATTTGCTTTAAATGAAAGCTCTCAGGCTGTAGATGTGCAGGCACTCCTTAGTTTTTCGATTTGCGCGACCGATGTTGCAAAATTTACCTCGATTTGATAACGAAATATTTGCATCTTTGCCGCTGGACGAGTCATATGGTTGGGGGACCTTCCACCCTCTGATTTTCCGTTTCCCTCTCCACGTAAATCCATCCCTATACCTGCCGTTAACACGTGTCACCCTTCTACTCTGGCATGGGTCTTGTGGCAGTATCCCTCCCTTCCTTATGCCGTCTGACTCGGAACACCTGCTACGCATTTCCTCCGTCGCATTGATCATAATCAGTTCTCGGTTACTCCAGGTTTCTCATTAGTGCGTCGAGAGTTTTGCTTTCTTGATTTTGCCTTTAGTTTTTTTTTTTACATGAAAATTACTTAATTTTGATGTGTATTTTTCAAAAGATAATTTTCCTTTTAACGGCAGCACAGGTTTTATTAATAATGAACTTTTTTACAGCAGCTCATGTGTTCTTCCAAGAGAATCGGTAATTAATCTTCACCCTTTCGCACCGTTAAATTTTCACAAAGTGTTTTGATTTTTTTCCAGGAGTCTTTTTTATTTTTCAAGGATGTTTCTTTTTCTAGAAGTAGGTGGTTATCATTATTAGTTTCTTATTCTTTGTTTTCGAATTTATCATTTTGCCTCCAGGAAGTCCACTAATTACTCGTAGTAGCAAAATTTGGCTCGCTTCGCCAGCCAACATTCACTCGCCCGCGAGTGACTCGGGGTCCAGGGGGCGAAGCCACCGGCTAGCGGCGCAAGCGAGCGTAGCGAGCTGAAGTACCTAGTAACTTATAAACTATTTACAATAATATAATATAGTGGAAGGGCCGGAGTACCGGCCACCGGCCACCGGCCCTAGCTATCTGCAAAATGTACAGAGAAAAAAGTTATAAGTTTCAATTATCAGCCAAAAGTCATCGCAGAAATAACTTGATAATTCTAAAATCCTACCGATATTGTTCAGATACGCACCAATATAAATTGATTCACATTTACTCTTCATGTTTACGGACAAGGAAAGAAAGAAAATCGGAGTTAAAAGAGGAAGATATTTTTGCATTTTTAGTATTTTTTGGTAGGAATTTCGCAACCAAGTCCTAGTCAAAAAGTTCATACTTTTGCAATCCTCTGCTCGCTAAAATTCAACTGATTCACCCAAGATGTTCCTTGGCACAAAAAACTACAAAATAATGATTAAAACAGCCATACACTGAAAAAAAAGGAGTTAGCGTTGAGAACTAATTTGGTAAGTTCTCGCCAAGTAGAATCAAAATTAGGCTTCAGAACTAATTTATTGTACTGAAGCACCAATCAATTTGCTTCATACGCTGACTTGACTTTACTAGAGCGCGAACCAGAATTGGAAAACAGCACTAGCTGTAAAATTAGCGCTGTGGTAAGACAAATTCACCTTCGGGTCAAACTAATTCGCCCTCAACACTAACTGCCACATTGTCCGTTACATTTATTTAGTTTCGAAAAAGTGGCGTCGGTACAACAGCCTCAATCGCGTCAGCTCGTGAAAATCAATTAAAATAGGAAATTTCGGGCTCGTTTGACAATGTAAATACTCCCGGTATGATTTATAGTGTCCTCTCTTTCTTGAAAACGTTCGAAAGCAACATGAATAAACCTGTTGAGGTTAGAAATCGTCTGTTCGATTCAAAACGTAAACAAGCATGATATTCGTTGGAGTCGTCAATCTTCTGTATTAAATTGCGATTAAAGCGTTCCGCGTTCAGTTTATATTTTACGAAAATCTGTGAACTTACTGCTTACTTCTATAGTTCGTGTTCTCCCGTAATTTCAAAAGAATATCTCAAGTGTTCGGACGAGATATGTTTATTCAGTGTGAACATTCGCTACCGTTTCATGTGTGAGTGTGTGTCTCTCTAAAGGATAATTCTGTCTACTTGCACATACCTATGGGATGTTCCTTTCCTCTGTCGTTCATTTGGAACCGGTCAGTTGATTTTTACCTCTCATCTTTTAAGAAATCTTCTTTTCCTGAAAGTATTGTCCAGTTATCATTCGCTAAGCCGTTTTCTCCTCTCTCAGTTTTGAGGTTAGGTTGACCCAACCCTACCGAATGCGAGTTAGAGTAGCGGAATTAGTTCCCAGCACTAATAGTGGTTAGTGTACAGAAACCAAAAATCATGTGTGTCCAAATCACACAATATGAGTTAGTGTATAGAAACCATTTTTAGTCATCTGACGCTAACTCATTTTTTTCAGTGTAGAGGGTTCTTGGTGGCCACAAACATGAGGTTGAAAAATTGCTTAGCTTGTTAGTGCGAGGTCTCAGAAAAATATTGTCTTTGACTATAAAAAATAAAAGATTTGGTGCCGATTTCATTCGGCTCCATTTTCCTTAATCAGCCCTGACGCTGAAACGGGAAGTGGAAATTCTTCTAACATCGTAATTTAGGGAAATAATTAATCAGTGTCTCATTTTGTGAAAACCCGAAGACGAACTTATAAGAGGGGGAGCGGAAAATTTTTATCATCCGGTTCGAGTATGACTGTCCGCAGGATTCACTTACCCGTTTATTTGCGCCTTGCCATCGTCTCGGAGTTCGCGCCGGGTCCTTTTTAATTACTTTTAATTAACTAAACCACAGCGTTGTATTCGCCGAGGAGGCTGAAATTCGTTGCTCCGGAGAGCTTTTAATCATGAAAATCTCTCGGTACCTGCCGCCAAGGAGGAAAGACTCTCCTCCTCCGTGTTGTTCAGAGAGAACCGCGTGTTTGCAATTAGGAAGCAAGGCAGATGCGAGGTTCTCGTCGGGCTCTCTTTGCCGGAGGGATGGGTGGTGAACAGGAATTGCCACGGAAATATACGGTGTGTCGAGGGGCTGTTGTGAATTAATGCTCAATGCCGTTTTTTTTTTTTTTATACCAGCAACCCTCTATGACGGGTGGTCCGGGCCACACTGCTGGACTTACGTAGGAATTACACGACGCTATAAGAGACCGTTTAGGTTTTACGTAAGGCGCGTCTTGTGGTTTACTGACCTCCCTGCCTATCTACGCGCTTTTCCACAACAATGTTACACATTCATTAGTGGAGCCCATTATAAACAACAAGAGTTCTGGAAAAGCATGATGATGTCCTGGATGATCTGATCTATTATGCTGTGCAGTCGCTCACATCATGAGCTCTTGTTAGCCGTCAAATGAGAAAAGTGTAGTTCGGACGCTGCGAGAAAAACACTGTATTTTCCAACTGCAAAATACACTTTTAAGTACACTGAAAAAAAAGGGTCAGATTTTAGCCGAACTGGTCAGTTCAGCGGCGATTAGGCTAATAGGCAAACTGTTTGAAGTAGGAAACAAAATCTTTGAGCTCCTAGCATAACCAAGTTTATATGCTATCTAAACCTCATTTTAGATTCATCACAAACCTAAACGTCTATGTTGTATCAAAACCACTTCTAGGTAGTAGCTGAACTAGTTCGGCTATAATCCAAACTGGCCATATACCGTCACAAACTGTTTAGGCAGGTGCAAAGACGAATCACGTGCGTTTAAAAAAGTCCGTTACTTTTTCAGTCTCAGTTGAAATGCTAATGGCGTCGCGAGTCGGTCGTATCGAGTCGGTTAACGAATTAAAAGTAATAAAAATTGATTATCTCAAGTGCTGTGCTATTTCAAATTCACCGCTCATTCTTGGAATCGTCAGTGGCGCTCTCTGAATGCAGTAGAACTTAACTCTCAGTCAGTCAGTGCTGTTGATGTCAACAGAAACTGATAACCATCCCGGTAATCCCGGTGGGTGAGTGAAGGTATTATGTTACTAATCCTTTAATCAGTAAACTAAACACATCCGAAAGCATTATTGCTGATCTTTAATCTTTCAAGTAAAGCAGTATTCCTTCGTCCAAGAGTGTAGATGTTTAACTAATCTGTTCGTTCGAGTGGCGTGCTACGTCACAAGAATTCTCGTTCGAAACCGGAGGACTTTAGTCTGACAGTGATTCTTATCATCAGTTTGTTAAATCAAGAAACATCAGCATTATCTAAATCATCATTTGATCGCTCGATATCGGTGTTATTGTTTTAATACATGGGATAGTAACAGTGTGTACCTATCTATGAGTCGCTCGTAATTAGAATCAGGACCTCATGTATGTATCAAAGCTCAATATTTTGGTTTCTTTCAGCGGCACATAGATTTTAAGGTGACAATTTTTTCTCAGGTAACTCATCTGAAATATTTTTAACTTCGTATAACAACTGAGAAATCAATTTACATCTCCGCTCAGCGCCAGAACACAATTGTTTATTTTTCATTAAAGCTAACCTCAAAATATATTTTCATTCTTTATCCTAGAGTACCTATCCGCCTTGGTTTTTCATAACAGTCACTGCGTATCCAATATATCCATGAAATGGACTGTATTTTGTAGGAAGGTACCAAGTCGCATCAAAATCAAATTCAGGCAAAGAGGTTCAAAGTCTTACCACTTCATATGACTCAACCAGAGATTAGTTCTGGAGGAATTTTTTCAAAGGCTGCCCTGAAATCATTTTATTTCAACTCATTTCTCCATCTTCTCTAGAATATCGATCCATCAAACCTGCTTAGTTCAACATTATAGTTTCTAGCTCTTTACTGCAATTAAATTGCGGAACTATAATTTGACAGTTAGCAGAATATCCTTCAATGTACCTACACTTCCAACCTGCAGAACTTACTTCGCAGATAACTGAACAACAATGATTAGCACGGAGGAGAATTTTGTAAGTACTTAAGTACACATACACCTACTAGCAACTTTACATATCTAGCCCCATTTTCAGTTGCAATATTAATAATATGTTTCATTTTCATGGAACCGGTTATGACTACAGGTTTGTCTTCCTATAAGCTGTGTTTTTCTGTGCCCATTATTCAGAAGTCAAGAGTAGAGGATTGGAAGTCTGGAGAGGAACCGATCCATTTAATGCTACATCATTAGCATGTCCAAAATTTTAATTTCCAGAGAATTATATGGTGATGAAAAGCCAGAGCCCTGTTATCCTCTGATTTCTTGTATTTTAATGATTTGAGTTTAGGTATCAGATTTGTAATGGGTGGGTAGTGTACCTTTTTGATCGATTGATGATAGAAAATTGATGGATGCTTGTCCTACATTCAATTTAAATTTACAAGTACCTGTTAAATGAATTCATAACGAAAATCAATAATTTCAGTGATATTATTTTTATGCTGTCTACATACAGGTTCTTATTCCGTGCCAGGATTGTTATCATTTACCAAAAAATACCTTGAAACTGAGCAAAAGATTTTTTCTGGTATGACCTTTTGGAACTGCATAATACGGGAATAATGCGTGTTTAGAATTTGACTAGGCATTCTATCCACTTTCCCCCTTGTAAACTAATCTTTTTTTATTTAAGACCTTCATAATTTTTTCCTATTTTAGAGAGAGTAAGGAAATGCTGATTATAACAAAGGACGACGTACCGGTCTTATGGGAAAAGTGGGCCCGGTTAAATCGGCTGGCGTTTTGATATGTTGTAGGTCTTAACCTACTGATCAAAAGTGTCAATGGGCATTTCTCCCTATCTCGAAGTTTTACCCCCCATTTTGGGGGTCAAAGTTGCCAATTCGGCGTATAATTGGCAGTTTTGACACCCGGGTTTATTGGTCGCCTATGAGATTCTTTGATGGTTTCTTGAGTCTTTTGTATCCTCTGAATAGGCTAGAGACCATCCGAACTCAAAAACTGACAATTTCGCCTTATGGGTAAGGGGGGGGGGGGGGTGTTCACGCCACCGATTTCAGAGTCGGCGAGCCGCATTAAACCGATTCTTTCGGCATGTTTTGGAGAATTTTTTATGCAAATGATTGCGACTGCGTCTAGAAAGGTCGACTAAGATGCAGCTCAGAATATACCCCCGGGCGGGAGGGGGGGGGGGGGGTGCGACCGAACTCGAGCAGCGTAATTGGCTTGCGCGGGTCGGATCAAACCGATCCTTCTATTATGTTTTGGAGAACTTTTTTGCAAATGACTCAGGCTGCTTCTTGAAAGGTCTACTAAGATGCAGCTCAAAATATACCTCCCAGGCGAAAACTGGGCCGAAAAGCCGACCGAACTCGGGCAGCGAAAGTTGCTCGAGTTTGATTGTTGATCGGTTGATGAGTTGATAGGTTGACCGATGATTTTGTCATGTTTTGGAGTTTTTTTTTTTTTTATCCCAATGAAACAGACTGCATTTCGGAAGGTCGACTGAGATGGAGCACGGAATATGCTGTATGAGAAAGGAGGCTTCTCAATCCGCACCCTCCCTCGCAATAGGATCTCTCAGCATAGGTCAGTGTGGCACTGACACTAGTGGAGTGACACTTTTGAATGTGGCTAGGACGATTAAAAATTCATACCGTTCAACGCATCATTTAATTTTCAGCATATCCTGATGCATTTCAGAATTTCGACGAGGGGAGGGGTTATTTGCTTTTGAAAAGAAAAAAAATTAAAAAGAAGAAGTACATGACCTTGTTTTTTTCTTAGATTTTCTGATTACGTAAAAAAATCTCAGCGAGCTCGCCTCACTTTCTGCACTGAGAGCTTCCAGGATTTGATCCATTACTTATGGAGCTCCAGTAGAAAGAATGAAAAACCCAGAACTCGTCAAATACCTTCAGAACTGATTGCATTGCATATATTGCCTTTTTGCGAATGCTTTGCTTTCTTCCTTGCCTTTCTTGACATTCTACAAAACTGTTTAATGCTCGATAATAATGTGCGATTTCATTTAAAAAATCACCTAGATGATATATTTCTGAAATCAACCGACGTTATATACGTCTCAGCCGTAGGAATCATTTGCACCATTAGCTTTCGCTTATAGAAATATTGGGCTCAGTCGGAAATGCGTGTCAGCTAAAACGACCCTCGGAATTATGTATGAGTGATGGTGGTGGTAAAAAATGCCACTATACTAGTGTCAGTGCCACACTGACCTATGCTGAGAGATCCTATTGCGAGGGAGGGTGCGGATTGAGAAACCTCCTTTCTCATACAGCATATTCCGTGTTCCATCTCAGTCGACACTTCGAAATGCAGTCTGTTTCATTATGATGGAAAAAAAAATCCAAAACATGACAAAATCATCGGTTTGATGCAACTCGCGAGAGCTAGTTTCGCTGCCCGAGTTCGGTCGGCTTTTCGGCCCAGTTTTCGCCTGGGAGGTATATTTTGAGCTGCATCTTAGTAGACCTTTCAAGAAGCAGCCTGAGTCACTTGCAAAAAAGTTCTCCAAAACATAATAGAAGGATCGGTTTGATCCGACCCGCGCAAGCCAGTTACGCTGCTCGAGTTCGGTCGCACCCCCCCCCCCCCCCCTCCCGCCCGGGGGTATATTCTGAGCTGCATCTTAGTCGACCTTTCAAGATGCAGTCGCAATCATTTGCATAAAAAATTCTCCAAAACATGCCGAAAGAATCGGTTTAATGCGGCTCGCCGACTCTGAAATCGGTGGCGTGAACACCCCCCCCCCCCCCCTTTACCCATAAGGCGAAATTGTCAGTTTTTGAGTTCGGATGGTCTCTAGCCTATTCAGAGGATACAAAAGACTCAAGAAATCATCAAAGAATCTCATAGGCGACCAATAAACCCGGGTGTCAAAACTGCCAATTATACGCCGAATTGGCAACTTTGACCCCCAAAATGGGGGGTAAAACTTCGAGATAGGGAGAAATGCCCATTGACACTTTTGATCAGTAGGTTAAGACCTACAACATATCAAAACGCCAGCCGATTTAACCGGGCCCACTTTTCCCATAAGACCGGTCCGTCGTCCTTTGAGGAACAATTACTTTCATCCCTGTTGAATGAAAAAAAATAAAACGAAGCACCTACCTAAAAAAAAAAAAAATAAATAAAGTAAAAAAATACCAAGAAGTAAAAAATAAAATAAAGTAAATTCATAAAATAAAGTAAATTAATAATATTAAGTAAATAAATAAAATAAAGTAAATTAATAAAATAAAGTCAATAAATAAATAAAGTAAATACATAAAATACCTGAAGTCTAAAGAAAATCAACTAAAAACACAAAATGAAGTAAAACAAATGACGTAAAATAATATAATGAAGTGAAAAAATAAAATGAAGTAAAATAATGCATTAAAATAAAAATCGAACAAAAGCTATGTAAATTGGACAAGATATCCTGGTTGTCCTAGCAATGGGAAGCTAAATGCGGGTTTTTCGTCCCCACTAATTAAGTTCTCGGCATGGCTCAGTAAGTAGGATCCTCGGCTTCGGTTAGGTAGGTTCCAGGTTCTAATCCCGACATTGGAAAAAAAAATTCTACACGTAAATATCGAGAAATATGCTTCTAAATATCTCGTGGACCTTATTTTTCGCGGTTTTAGACATTAATTCCGTAAATAATCAATTTTGGGGGGCTCTTTTCAACTGTCCCCTGGCTACAAACCCCAAAATTTACTGCCGATGCTTCAATTTAGCGATCCAAACCAGGTTTAGATTTATGCCCAACTAGTTTAGATATTAGCTAAACTTCCGAGTCAGCGTAGAACCCAAAATCGGGTTTGCCTACTATCCAAAATAACTAGCTGGGGCCATATCAGCTATCCGGAGTTGGTGTTGTACACCGATATTCCGGCAAAAATCCAAACCCTTTTTTTTCAGTGTATGCTGAAGCAAAGAGGATCTTGCTGGTCATAACTAAAGCATGATTAGACTTCACATAGGAGGCAGACTGAGCGAGCGATCTGAAGAAATCTGCATAGCTGGGGAGCAAGACGACCCCCGATGATTTCGGAGACAGAGATACAAAACCATGAGATTCAGAGTAAGAAAAACTCAAGTCATCACTTTTCTTTTACTGTCTCCGTTCATGAGCGTAAGGTCGTGCAGTAGAGAGGAAAAAATTGACGACAATCACCACATTAAAGCTAGGCTGAGCGTTGATTGAAAAAATGCTGTATGTAATATGATAACGCTTCACCACGAAGCCATACTCATCACTAATTAAGACTCTGTCGATCCATGAGCGCATAGAAATAGTTTGATGATACTGGAAACTAACTTTTCTTGATAAATTTTACTTGTTAAGAGGGAGTATCATGAGTTTCAACTAGAAAAATGTAAAAATTCAAGATGATTCTAACCTCAATCTTGTCTGTAAACAGCTAAACGGCCGTAGAGAGAGACGGACTGATGATTTTAGACCTGTTTTCAATTGCGATAACTCGGGGGAAATTTGTCGATTTGAGGCGTGGAAAAGGTCGGACCCCCCTATTTTGACGCTTTAGAGTCGATTTCAGGAGTGACCTTAGTGGTTCCAGGCGTTTAAAAGGTCGAAAATTCGTTTTGAAATTTGAAAGTAGTTTCTTACGGGGAAACGCCATTAGTGCAACAAGGACAGCCAATTGTTTGGAACCCGAGACCGTAGTCGAAAGAATCAATGCTGGCTGTGACGTAAGACTAAATGAGTCCATTAGAGGTTAAAACACAACCCTTCATGGATGCTTTTCAGACAGTTACACTGGAACGTCTCATGGACGTATTTTAGACTTACAGATTTTACCTGGACGCGTGGTAAAAAACGATCTTCGAAGAACGTACATGATCACATACAAAAAGACGGCCAAATCAGAAAGTCCAAAATATAAGCAGAGGAAATGCCGTAAAGTTATGTAAATATACACGGTGAAAACCTCCGCAGTACGTCCATCCGAAGGCACAATTGGGAGTTCGGAAAACTGCATTTCGAAGTTTTTCATTACGGATAATTACGAACAGCCCACGGATGTCTTCTGTAGGTTGGACATTTAATAGAGAAAAACATTCGTAAAAGAAAGACGGGTCGGATATGAAGAACTGCGCGCTCTGGTTTCAATTTAGCGCACTGCCCGAGTTAGAACGCGCGCCTATTTCAAATGCCTGGAAGAAATCACAATTCAAATTATGAGATTGATAAGTAATTAGATATACAAAGTCAGATGTACTTACGATTTTGCCGATGCCGCCGTTTGGACTTGGACCCGGGTTTCGTTCGCCGCAGTCCAGTGTTCTGCTGACTGAGCTTCCCAGTCGCATGTCCGCGTGAGACGACATTAACTATATTTCAGTTAACTTGATCGAAATATCACGATTAAATCCGAACCACGTCTTCTGTACGTTCTGATTTAATCTGATTTTAGTTCTAAAGGAAACGTCCATCGAACAGTCACCGGACATTGTTTTAACGCAAAGAATACGGTCACGACCGACTGACATCTACCGAACGTGCACTAAACATATTTATCGACGAAGAGAGTAATGTCACAGCCGACTGGCGTCTGTCGGATATTCCGGTAATCACAATGTTAATGAGTTATCCGAAGGACGTTCATTGGACAGTCCAGTATTTTCAGACAATGAGCTTGTTCAGCAATTCGTAATTCTTGCATTTTTGGAAACTAGAGAGTGCACAGAGTTCACAGGAATTTTCCCCGATTTTTTTGAGCAATATTAATCCACGAAATACGAGTCCAAAAGTCCGTATTTTGGGCTCCCATTTAAACGCGCGCTGCTTGGCCCATCTCAAAATGGCGCCCATTATCTCCGTCCGGCGCACATTGGGACGAGCCATTACAGAAACGGGACATTCACGGTAAAAATGAAAATCATTAAAAGCAAGAACCAAAGGTGTAGAAGTTACCTGGAGGGTCTAAACTTCCAGAATAACGAAGATTTTAACGATTTAATTGAGGAATATTCAAATGACAGGCGTAGAGAAACGCGTGTTTCGGAAAGATGAAAAAAAGAGGTAAATGCGCACGTATACAAAAGTTGCTCCTTTAGCTTCCGAGATGATTTTAAATGCAATTTTTTGTTATAACAATTGAATACAAACATAGACTATTCGTTTACGTCTTTGGTGATGATTACTTTTTACTTCCTGGGGGTCAGAGAGTGAATTCAAAATCGACTAGTCTTAAAACTAAAATTTAAACTTCAATTAGAGTTTTAAAAAAATGTCCAGACTTGTCCAAGAAACGGTTTGCAAATCGAGATTCTACTTATCCTTAGCTTTCAGAATCATATTAGTTTTCATCCGACTTCTTCCGACTTTGGAAGTTACAAGGGAAAACATGAGCGCGGTTCGCTTAAAATCGAGCGCTTTCACAGGCCAATTGACGGTTGAGGTTGAGTGCAACGGGCTGCGTTGCTGGCCGCCGCGCTGCAGCTGCGTTGCTTATCAGCTTGCTGCAATGCTCATCTGATATCTAGGATACTGATTGCTATTGTCTTTTTTTGTAGACCGATTTTTTATTTTGAATTTGCAAAGAATCGGATGATGTCGTGATGGAAACGGTGCTTAGAATCGAGGCTGAAATTAAAAATTTAATTTCAACCAAAGTAGACAGTTTGACAGTATGTCCCATGATTTGTATTCCATCATGTTTGATGGGAAAATTTGCAATGTAGTAAGTGGCAATAAATCCTCATTCTCATGAACGATATCTCAGAAGTACAGAAAAGACCCCTAAGAAACTCGGAGTTTCTAAAGTATGAAATTTTGCCTTGGCATCTCAAAATTAGAACTTTTGAGTGTCTGTTGCATATTTCTTATAATCAGGATTTGAGAAAATGGCACTCCAAAACAGAAGAAGAAAAGTCCTTGAAAAAAAACCGGAAAAAACAGCATCTGTGTCAAAGAATGATAATATTTGGGAGCAACTTATTCGTTTATGATACTCGGATTAACTTTAATATCTGCCCATTGGTAAACTCATTCCCCTATAGTCAAATATCGCTGCGGTTTTTGCGATATCTAGGTAAGAAGATAGTGGGGGTGGTGTTTATTCTTAATAAAAGGATTTCTAAATTTCAGAATGAGTGAATTCATTTTCTTTTTCAATGAAAAAAAGCAAACGACACGCGCGTTAATCTCTACCATAATCATGGTAATCTGTTTATAAAATAGATTAAAACAGAGACTTGGCAACACCATTTTTTGGGCAGGATTGTCACTATGAACCAAATACTGAGCATAATATTGGATTTCTTTTCCCCAAAAAGATCGAAAATGTCAAGATTTGAGAAGATCGGCGAAAAATTATCGTCTAATGTGCGAATGTCCCGTTTTGACACCATTTCGTCCCACTGTGCGGCGGTGGCCACACTTTTGACCCGGCGTGCCAGCGAGGTACCTCTGCATGCCTCTGCCGTGTGTGGGTCGTGTAAACAAACGAAGAATGATAACACAAATGATCCAAACAACTCGAAATCTCTTAATTTTAATTAATTTAAATCCATTTTCGACTTCAACCAAGCATTTGGCAATAATATTCATCGTATTTTACAACCAGGAGCCACGGCCTATCGGCTCATTTTAAGGTGCATTCTGAAAATCAGTCTTACAAGTCCGGTGTCCAAATCCAGACTTTCTTCTTTTACTTTTTTTTGACCATTCTCTTTTCATTTTCGCCTCAAATCAAATGTTTTGCAGTTTCTTTGTCTTAAGTATGTGGTCCTGAATTCATTCAAGAGTTAGAAGTTCACCATTTATTTAGTATTATAAGCCTTTTGACCTCTCAAGCTTTACCGATATGACCTCATGTAGTTCAAGGTTTCTTTGGCCCAAACCAAGTGATTACACATCTGATGTGTGTCTTATGGCTCTTCAAAGTCGCAGTTTAGAACTATATCAGAGACTACAGTTACTTAATCCAGTTCTGCTCTCTTGTTCAATAGGGACAAACCTTAGAAGCTGAGTTCTTAAAACAAGCTTGAAAACAAAAAGGTAAATTTATCGAAAATGTGGTCACAAATCACCTTAAATAAATATTTAAAGGACAATAAGAAAAAAATAAGTTAGATATTAACGAATAAATAATAAACGAATAAATTGCTATGAACTTCAAACGAAAAAGAGGACTCAAAGTCCTAAAAGAAAAAATGAAAAAAATAAAAAGATGGCGATCCTTATGCAATCATCGAAAAAAAAACCTCCTTCTTTTAAGTCGCGTCGTACTAAAAAAAAATACGTCTCTCTTTTTTTTTAAATTCCAAATTTTGGTGATAGATAAAATAAAGTAAAGTGGGATGATCTATCAAACAGCGCACCGATTTCTGGATGAATTTCGCATTTTGTCCGTACTTACCGTAGACCCGGCCGCATCGCGCGTCAGCTACGGGCTACGGTACGGACGGCTACGGTGCGGACAAATCGTGTGATTATTGGCAACGGTGCTCGGGCATATTCACGCATGTGGTTGAAATTCTGGATTTGAGGTTAAGATATCAGAGCGTATCAAAAAATACCAAAATTCGAGAGTTTGAAGTGATTTATGCATTAAAAAGGTAGGTATACGGTAAGGACATCCTAGATGGTCGTTAAACCTAGAAACTCATAAAAAACGGTCAAAATTTACTGTTTCATTGCGGGTTTTTTTTCCTCTGCTCGACATCAGCGTGTGATAGTCACGATAACGCAAAAAAAGTAAACAAAGTTCATAAATGCTGCACTCTAACGGACGAAATGATGCTGAAAAAAGGGGGCTACGGTACAGGACGCGAATTCCGCAGACAAGGCTGCTTGACGCAAAGACGGTCAATATTTTCATTTATTTAGATGAATATAACTGAAAATAATAAGTTAGGTACAAGTTGAGTGTGAATTTACAGCAGAAGTGGAAGTATTTAGATGCAAGATGATGGTTAGGAAGCGTTAAAGTTGCGCACTTGAGTCGCAGACAGGCTACGGTACAGGACATTTCAGCTGTTTAGGGCCAAAATTCTGATATTTAATGGCAAAAACTGCCTAAAACGATGGTTGGGATCTGATTAAGCGTAAAATTTTGAACAAAATTTAAAAAAAAAAGGTCAGATTTTTCCATTTTGAAGGGCTAAAAAGTCGGGAGACATGGTAGAGCAAAACTTATTTGATTCTACTCCTAGGCGAATAGCCAAAGTGGGTTTTCGGTAAAATTTGACTATTTGCCTAGGCATTTGACTAAATGCCTGATTTGACTAATTGCCTGCGACATATGCATGTGAATATTTATCAACAAGTTATCATTCAAATTGGCAGCAATGGCCATCCATATAATGTTCTAAGGTCCTTCCAGTATGTCTAAGGTGCATCAATATTTTGGGGGGCTAGCAATAAGTACGGGGTAAAAACAAGAGATTTGTCAAACCGTCAATTGGGTCCACAGCTGGAGATGGGTATTTTTAAACTCAACCGACTGAGTCAGGTGAAATGTAGGCTTTTAAACGCATTACCTCCAAAAAAGCTTAGAAGTGTAATCTAATTGATGCGCTTTATATCTAGTGCCAGTGACCTCACAACTTTGAACAGAAATATTGAGTTACGGTTGTCATTTTTACTTTCTCGCTCCCATAGGGTAGAGAGGAAGTATTGTCATCCTCCAAAAAAAAAAAAAAAAAAAAAAAAGTTGAAATTTCATCATTTCTAGACGTTTTAAGGTCCCAGGAGTAAAAATAACCATACTTGAAAAAATGTGTGTCCGTCCGTGTGGCGTCCCCCAAATCTGTGTACAGCGATATCTCAGAATCTATCTGTTCGATTTCATTCAAAATTGGCACAGGACACCATATCTATGGTCTCCTTATGCACGTCCAACGATTTTGAGGTACGCTAAAATTTGGGGGGGCTAGGGTCAAATTGGGTTAAAGGTCCATTTTCAGCAAAATCACACGGAAAGCTCATTTTGAGGGACCGTAAATTTTGAAAAATGCCTTTAATTCTTTAAAAGTGGGCATCAAGCACATCGCCTGGGTCATTAATTTAAGTTCCTAAAAGATCTTTGGACTAAACTCAAAATTCAAGGGATTACGAGGCCCAAAAGTAGGGCACTTTGCTCCGCGACATCACACAAACAACTCATTTTCAAAGACTGTAAATTTGAAAAAAAATGCCTTTCATTTCTTCGAAAGTTGGCATAAGAGCACCACCTGGTTCAATAATGTAAGTTCCTATGAGGTCTTTGGACTAAACTAAAAATTGAAGGGTTACGCGTCATATAGCGAGGAGAGCACTTCGGTCACACGGAGAGCTCATGGACTGTAGATTTTGAAAAAATGCCTTTAATTCTTTGAAATTTGGCTCAAAAGCACCATCTGAGTCATTAATTTAAGTTCCTAAAGGATTCTTGGACTAATCTCATAATTGCAGAGGGACCGATAGGAAACGCTCAATTCTCTGATAAGTGAGTCGGAACGCTTCTAGATAACAGCAGCGAACGCTTTGAGTCAGGTGAAACCCAGGAATTCAAAAAACAAACACAGGGATCCCCCGTTCTTGCCCGTTCTTGCAGGGGCGATTACAATATTGTTAATAGATCGAAATTTTAATAGATCTTTTTATGATCCTCTAGGAGGAGGTGATCCTATTTTATATCAGCACTTGTTCTGGTTTTTTGGTCATCCAGAGGTTTACATTCAAATGCATTATATAATGCATCATATACTATTTCCAAAATTACTCCGTAGGTATACACCAAGCAAAATTAGACAACTAATTAGGTACTCACAATATATCAAAGGTACTATGAATCATCAAGCTAACGCCAAGAACTGACACTTAGATCTTTATTAAAAACTAATATGTTTGTTGTTAATGAATTTAGAATCTCGGCAGATTCCATCTTTCGCGGTTCCTTTTTACGAGGTACTAAGCACAAATATAATATAATAATACGGCACAAATATGACTGATTTAATGCTTGTTACTTAATAAAGGAGGTTATAAATTGTTAGAAACCGAGGTTTGTTGACAGCAGCGAGGAGATGGCGCTCTCAGCGCTCTCTATTGTTTTCGCTTTGAATTACAGGGATACGCAGTAAGGAGATGGCGCTCCTGGCGGGCGTGTGGTGAACCTTCCAGCAGGTAGATTCGCCCGCCAAATTTAAAATTTGGGAGATGCTAAGCGAAAACCGTTTAGTTTTAAGACTATTTGAACATCGAATAGTCATTCTACCCATTCAAGTAGATATTTGATGGCTTTTGACCGTGCTTAAGGAGAGATTATAATATAAAATCGTATCTGAAGTATGATGTCAATGAATCTAATGGATCCTAATGAATTGTAGAAAAGCTAAGATTTTTACGGATCGCCATCTTTGACAGGAGACTTTGTTAATCAATTACATATTTAATTGAAGATGCCTCATAAAATGAACAAGTCGAGTCCGAATATATGAATTCATCACATATCGCGAAGACATTTACAATAAAGTTCAGTGGTTTGAATAAAAATTTCATAACTATTATCCTGTGATCAAAATTCCAATCAAACTTTATGATTTTGTAAAATTGGCAGTATTTTTCTAAATATTCCAGTAAAAGTGTCTATGCCGGCGCGAAGCGCCGGCTCGAGCGAGAAAGTCCCGTGCGGTCCCCGCACCAATCCGCTAAGCGGATGGGGGGGCGAAGCCCCCCAAATGCCGACGCGTAGCGCCGCGCATAAATTGGCCGGAGGCCAATTTTTTTCTATAATGGACATGTACGGGTGAGATTTGACAACCAACAAAAAGTAATGAGGAAGCTTCTGCCAAAGTTCCAAGGTTTGAAAGTAAGTACTTTTCAGCTGTTAACCGTGCACTTATTATGCATGCTAGGTATCTATGCCCTACCTTAAAGAAAAAAAATTGTTTTTTCAGTTTAGGCTCTTAGTTCTAGGGTTGAAATGAGGTGCTTGAAGAACAAGGCGCGTAAGTGCAGTTTTTTCTATTGCAAGAAATACTTGTTTTTAAGTACTTGTAAATTAAGTACATGGACCCTTATGGCGGAAAGAGAATTCAAACTCATTTTTTGATGCTTAAAAATTGGAATTTATCGGTGACTTCCTTAACAGAATTTACTTTAAGATTAATTTTAGTTGAAATCATTCATATCTCAATTTTTCTAACAATTGCACCTATGCGCATTGTCCTCCAAGCCACTCAAATATACTTTTTTTTCCTGCAAAGGGGTACAGTTGATATGAGTGTCCCCACATTTTGTCCTTAATTCCTAACTTATGCCAATGCCATTCATCAGGAAAAAGTGTTACGGATGAGACACATTATGGATGGACCAAATTTTCCATTCGTGTCCCATGAAATTCAGCGGAAGGCGCAAACAAGGAGTTGGAGTCTATTATAGGCTTAACTCAGAAAGCTATTATAAAAATTTTGCAACCTTTTTGATTGGAAGTAAGAAAGAATCAAAACAGGGTGCATCACATTTTTAAGGCATTGGGATGACCCAGGTCCCCTAATTTTTCGGTGCGTTTAGCGTATGACACTAATGAAGGGTTGGACAATGTGCCACTACAGACAATATACAGCAGGACTCTGAACACTAGAGTTTGCGCCTTCCTCTGTCTTACAGAAACTGTGTCAGCATGATAACACTAGACTTGTTATTATCTTGAACATGCAATATATCAAATTTAGATGTCTTATCAGGCTGCTTTTTCTGGAAAAAGCAAAGAATTTTCTGCAGGAGGCAAATTGTTAAACCTGATGTTGATAAACTCCACACGACAAAGCTTGGGTGGAATGAAGGCATAGCATCGGGTGGCTTTGTTAATTTTGTCCTTCGTAATAAGTACCTATGTTGGGATTGTTGGGTGGCATTGACGGCAAGCTGTTAGCAACTCAAGAGCAGACATCAGCTTGTCGTTGATTCCACCCCAAATATGTTTACGCACTTATAGACTGCGACAGAGGATCCGCCATCTTCCTCCATTCATTAACTTTACACTTAAAAGTGACATCATACCGTCTACCGTCACAGTCTTATAGTGCGTAAACTTATTTGACGTAGACTCTAGGCACAACAGAGAAAGTTACTGACAAAGCTGTAAATGACATAACAGCACTTCACCTTGGTTTTGACTTGTCGATTTGACTAACATACAATTTCAATGGCCGACCCGCAAACGTCTCCTGCATCAAGGATTTCTCGCTTCGACTGCAACACCTCTCTATAAAGTGCTTTTCTAAATGAAATTCAAAACTACTCGCTAAATAGAGAAAGACTTGATCAGCTGTTACTGGGAATGGTTTTCACAGTATCCTATTAGAAAATGATGATATTCAAATTGACTCACCCAAACATACTTCAAAGTGGCGCAGAGATGCGAATAACGGATATGAATTTCACGGTGGCACTAATTTTTGTTATCGAACTATTATACAACGAATTCGTAAGAGATAAGCTGGCTCAATGAACGGTTTCATTCTAGGTAGAAACGAAAACATACGAATGTTCCGAACGCGACAGATTTCCACGAGACTACAAACAGAACAATCCGAAGCCTTTTAGCAGACAACACATAATTTGTTTGACAATGAATTAAGTAATTCATTTTCGTGACCATCCCTACGAGTCTGGAGTAAGTTCACCCGCCGAATTAGACACTAGACACAGAGCACAGAACAGAGAATTGGGAAACCTAACGTGAAAGAGGTACTACGAAACACCGACTGACTAACAATAAGACTAAATAACCTCCAAAGTCATGATTTGACAAAACATTGGCCGGGAGAAAGCTAAGTACCAACTGTACTTGACAGCACATACTGATTCATAACTTTTTCTAGTTAAAGTTCCGTCGACTCAGCATTAAGTAAACTTTATTTTATCACTTATTTGGAGAATGTTGGTTGGAATTTAATTAAGTCAACGCAAAATTTTGCCATTATTCAAGTGCAATTTATTTCATGGAGAAGAAATTTAGGGAAACTACTGTTTGAGACACTTGCATCACTGATTCTAGGTTTTGTTTTCATTCGCAATATCCGATCGGCATTCACCATTCAGTTCATGGTTCTGTACATTTCTCACAGCCGTTATTTCAAAGTATCCGATTTGATTGAGTTTAAAAGTTTTAAAACGCCGTCTAATTAGATGTTTTCCATATTACTGTGTAAGTGGAGCCATCCGTCGAACTACGAAAATCGCGCGACTGGCCGGGATATCAGTGCTCATTCATTTTTTGATCTCAATTCTCAGTGCGGTACCTATGCAGTCTCGATCCGGGATAAGTATTCGATATAACATAAAAAAAAAAAAAAAAAAAAAAAAAAAAAAAAAAAAAAGAGCATTATTTCGAAATTAGCGTTGCTTAAATGGTCTATTATCTGTACACTTAATTTCAAGTCGGATGGTTGCTTATGCTGATGGCTGACAAAGACAGGAATCCCTGATTATGAGTAAGTACATTCCCACTCCACATTCTGAGCAAGATATGACACTTCAAACAGGTTGCTTAAGTATCTGCCATGTTTCTTTTTCGAGGCAGATACATATTGCTAAGCGTATTTCGATTTGAACTACCATTACAATGCAAGATGTGCGAAAGATTCACGCTTCACCGCATGATTTCAAATGAAGCTGTGCCATGTAGAACTAAGGCGTTACAATCTACACCAAATAAGTTGAAGTATGCACCTTTAGAGTGCAATGGGCTAGCTGCATTAGTTTAGCATTGTCAGTGAATACAAGCATCAAGATATTAAATCTTCCGTCACACCATCACACCTTTCCATCAATCTTCCGTAACTTTATTTGGCGCGGACTCCTCAATATGTGTCTGCCTATCGTTAAGACTTCCCTTAGCAACTGTTTTTTGGCAACTGATGAGTTGGTTCAGTCAGAATTAGTCACCAGAGCATAGCTAAAAAGTGTTGTTAAAATTCATGACTTGCTTTTCATGACTTGAGTGGCTTGCAATGACCCAGACATTGATTTTGAAGTAGTCATTTGCGGATTTCTTGTTACTCACACAAATGTTACCTGGCTGCCTTTTGAATCCTCAGATGTAACAAAAGCAGAGAAAGAAACCCGCAGCTTGCCTTATCTCTTTTCATCTTACTCATGGGTTCAAATTACATCCAGTTAATATTCGGGTGAGAATCAAGATTTCAGTGCACCTCATTGAGCTATTGATTATTGACCAGCTGTTCATATTTGTCAGAGTAATTTTGAACCAGCACTTTTGATACCAAATTTTTCATGAAACAGGGATTAAGTTAGGTTTATTTTTATGTATTTAAGTCCATTTAAACATCATGTTCCAGTGGAATCATTAGCATATGCATGAACATTCATGGCAAATAAAGTAGCCCACCTCAGTTCCTATGTTGATAATATCTAGAAGTGCAGATGCAAGACAATGTCTTTACCAATTGCACCTCAAAGCAATAGAACAAGCATCTGTTCCTAGATCATTTCAAGTAGATAATCAAATAGGTACCTATGATAAAAACCTTGAAAAAATATTCTATCTTAGGCACTGAAAACAGATAACGCTCTGAATACTAATTCTGTCAGGATCCAAGTCATTGACTCCCTAACAATTGAATTCTGCTCCATATCTTTTTTTAATTTTCATGACTGGCAAGATCTATTCTCTCTTGCTGCAATCATGGAAGCGCCAAAATCATGCTTACTTGCCGTAGGCGATAAGAAGTCAATTGCAGACAGGGCAAGATTTTCTTCTGAAAGTCAAATTTGCAAGAGGCCAGTGGTGCACTATTTATTTGAAGATCATTAATTTTCAAGGTTCAATATCTTATACCTACAACAATTCTTTCATTTCCATATTTTTTGCCTCCTATTATTTATTTACGTGTGAATTTTGTCGAGGGCCATCAATTCTGATGATAATTTTAATAAGTAATTTTACACTCTGAACTCGCTGGATAGACTTCACATGCAAAATTTGTTCTAATTCATAGATACCAGTCAGTCAGTTTTTTGGATTTGCCGTTACAAAAATTTTCACTGAGAATTTTGGATTGATCCGAAAATAGGTAAATTTAGGAGAGAGGTGTGACGAAAGACTAAACTTTTCCTATTACTTTTGTTCTGTAATGAACTGGTTCTTTTAAAAGAAACTGTAAGAACTTTGAGACTTTTAAATGCTGCATGACATAAATCCAGTGCTCAAATGTTTCTCAATAATGCTGAAAGACCTGCGTCTTTCCCATTCATTCGTGTCCACATAAACGCTCAAATATCTTGAAATTGGGCAAGCGTCATATTTTGTCTGGTGGTACTCTTTGTTCAGCTTGCTTGTATGAATTTTTAAGGGTTAAATTCAGAACAGTACTTACAGTCGACCAAATTACAAACCCTGTGTATTTGAGTCTTTAGGTCATTGTGTGTTAAACAACAAGGCACCCTTTTTGACCATCTTACAGTTTAATGAAATTTAGTGAATTATATGCATTCAGTAAAAAAAAAGAACAGATTTCAAGCTTTTTGACTCATTTATAAATTTGCCCAAGACACAGGACAGGGCTGTCAATTTCTAGGTTTAAATTCAAAATATTACTTACTTAGAGAAGCAAATCCTTGAAGTACCTAGAACATCTGTGGTTAGATGACAGCCAGGTACGTAGCCAGGGGTAGGTGACCCCCCAAAAGCAAAAAAAAGGGGGAAAGACAGCGGCTTTTAAGGGGTCTTTTTCACACAAAAATTAAAGAAGGACCCCCCCCCCCCTCACACACACACACCCTCACACACACACACACACACACCCTCACACGCGCGCGCCCTCCCCCCCCCCTCTCACAAACGAAATAATAGCTACGTGCTCAAAGACAGCTACACTGCCGTGCTAAGGAAGGACGCCGTATGAGCCTTTAGGCGTTGCCAAATTTCTTTTGATAAAATACGAATTGTCAGGAAAATCTGTGAATTCTTTTCCTCCAATTTTTCAGAGAATTTTATTCACTATCAGGTCTAAATTATCTGAAAAGTTCAAGAAAAAACAATCATAAGTATCCTTGGAAGTAGGCGTTTAATTTAAAGAAATCTGACAACTCTCGAATGTTCACACGGTGTTTTTCCTTAGCACAGCAGTACAGTCCTCATATCTAGGTAGCTCATTTTAGAGCTCTTGATTTTATATTTTTATTGATTGGCCGACAGAAAAGAGCCGATTTGTTTCCAAAAATTAAAAATTGTGAGTTTCAATTTTGGAAAAAACGTATCTTCGATTTCTTTGAAACTTCCAACTTTAAAGATATGCATCTCAGGAAGTATACTTACATTAAATTTTAGGACTGGCGCGGCGGTGAGATGAATTTTTTTTTTTTTTTTGCATTTTTCATTTTTAAAAGTACTTAGCAATGGGCCTGTTGCAAACTTTTGCTAGAGCAGAATGAAGAGTTGTTTCCTATAGATAATGCCTCAAAAATCTCGATGAGCGCATCGGCAAAGTCTGAAATGCACTCATAACTTCACAATCTGCGTAAGAAATTTGCGTTATTTTGAGCTTCCCGCTTCAAAAACGATACTACTGCACAGGTGAACATTTTGTTAGAGGAGTCGCTCCATCGTCGGCAATATTCATCATGGCCGACGCTTGCGCAGTTCCTCGCGTAATTCGAGGAGAGTTCAAGGTCAATTAAGGCGGGCGAGGAAAATATGAACGTAAACACGCCGATTGTTATATGGTTTAATCCTGTTCAAGTGTTATCTCGTCCCATCACACGTGTTTTGGCGGACTGGCGTCGGCCATGATGAGTATTGTCGCCAATGGAACGACTCCTCTAAGAAAATGTTCACCTGTACCGTAGTATCGTTTTCGAAGCGGGAAGCTCAAAAAACCGCAAATTTCTTACGCAGATTGTGAAGTTATGAGAGCATTTCAGACTTTGCCGATGCGCTCATCGTGATTTTTGAGGCATTATCTGTAGGAATTAACTCTTAGTTTTGCTCTAGCAAAAGTTTGCAACAGGCCCATTCTTTAGTAATTCCGGGGTGCTGTGCTGTTAAGGGTTAAGGTGGTCCTTATTTTCCGCATTTGCAATATTTTAATGTCTCACCCTCTGAACTGGTATCTCTCATAATGATCGAGAAAAACAAGTTTTAAAAGAAAAACGCCTTATTAGTGTCATCCGCAAAAACTCATGCAACTTAATGCGTATGCCAAAAGTTAATTTGGCTCCTGAAATATTATACTGAGAAAACGAGACAAATTCTGGTAGACACCATTCCTAAAGTTCGTATGCCAAGTTCGTAATGCGTATGCCAAAAGTTAATTTGGCTCCTGAAATATTATACTGAGAAAACGAGACAATTTCTGGTAGACACCATTCCTAAAGTTCGTGCAATGTCTTGATTGCATGTTATTATGTCCCCTCCCATACCTTTTGAAACGCACCGTCATATAATGTTTTACAACCCTCATGTAGGCTGAATAAATTTCTGGGGGACGTCCTTTGGCCGTCTACATTTTAGTGACCTATCTCGCACGTGCAGGTTTAACTTTTGACCTATTTGAGGGAAATATTTGAATCTTGGAGGGTGTTACTAGGACAAAGGAGGCTACTTTTTGGTTTCCCAAAAAATTGTATGTGGTCCCTTGGGGAAGAGGATACGGACAGCAACTATTTTTTTTTCAAATGGAAAGGCCTTACTTGTGATACCTCATTCGGAAGAACGTAAAAAAAGAATATTTTTCGCGCTAACGCGAAATCATGATCTCAAACAGTTTTAAAATGGCAGCCGGTTGAAGTTAAAAATGACTCTCAATTGGCAACCTCCGTTTTTTTCAAAATCTAATTCCAAATCATTTTTTTCGTGCCATATCAGTTTTCAAATTTCAAATTTCTGACGATTTTATCGGCGAAAAATCAAGGTTGCTGATTTTCTGCCTTTTTTAACTTCAACAGTCCGCAATTTTGAAAAATTCGGAAAAATTTTGAAAAAGAATTTTAACAGAAAATCTGTTGTCAAAGCCGATTTTCTTGTGTCAGAATACCCTTAGCCATCGAGTTTCAGGTTAATCTATTGGCGAAAAATCGAGTTGCCGATTTCGGCCTTTTTGAATTTAAGCCGGCCGCCTTTTTGGAACGGTTTGAGATTATGACTTCGAGTCTGCCTGAAAAAGTTTCTATTTCTATATTCCTCTGAACGAGGTATCACGAAGGGAGTCTTTCTATTTGGAAAAAATTAGGGTCCTTAAATTTTTTTAGGGGACCAAAAAAGAGCTCCTTTGGTCCTAGGGACATCTCCTAATTTTCAGAGCTATGCCTCCATTAGGTCAAAAGTTAAAGGCGGAAAGGGACTTCAAGGACACCGTCCATTGAATGTCTCTTACTACCGCGATGTGCAGCACACAGCCGATGGACATCCGGCAGACATTTTAGGCTCTCGATATTTGTACACGGCCCAAAGACGAACCGTGGATATCTCGGAGGACCTATGAATTGGAGCAATGTCCGTGGGACGTCCATCGGATGTATTCTATTTCTGCTGTACGCAGTGCACATCCAAAGGATGTCCAGCGGACGTTCTCGAAAAAATAAAAAATCTAAAAATTTTGAACTTAGACGTCCCTCGGATATCCGCAAAATACCGAAATAGCATGAATGTCCATGGGACGTCCGTTGGATGTCTCTTACTCCCGCGATGTGCAGCACACTTTCGATGGACATCCGGCGGACACTTTCGGAAGAAGGCGCAAAGCCGATATTTGTACACGGCCCGAAGACGTACCGTGGATATCTCCGAAGACCTAAGAATCGGAGCAATGTCCGTGGAACGTCCATCGGATGTCTTCGATTTCTGATGTATGCAGCGCACATCCCGAGAACGTCCAGCGGACGTTCTTGAAAAAATAAAAAATCAAACAACTTTAAACGCCCGGTAGACGTCCTTCGGATATCCGCAAAATACCGAAATAGTATGAAAAGAAGTCCACGGGACGTCCATTGGATGTCTCTTACTCCCGCGATGTGCAGCACACAAGATCGGACGTCCTTCGGGTGTAAGGCTTTTTCACCGGGTGGGTGATTTTTTCAATTAACGTCCAACGGATGTTTACGTGTCTTACCATTTGCTGAAAAAAATAGATGTCTTTGGAATGTCCCTTTGTTAGGCACTTAAAAACATTGTGCTGCGGAAGAAGTGTTGAATGCATTTCTGACTTGAAGAGTGCCACGATTATTTGAGCTATGTTTTTAGGATGTCCATTGTCAGTTGATAATGTATCCGTAGACATAATTTTGGCCGAAGGTCATTTATTGGCGGTGCTAGTTCGGAAATGAATCTTGTGATAATTTGCTTATCCGGAAGATGTCCCAGAGAATTGAAATATTCGGATCGAAACCGATGTAAACGGTTTTCTTACGTTTTTTGGACATCAAATATACTATCGCTGTGAGAGGTTCCTTCTACGGATATTGCTTGGTTGTCAGTTTCTTAACCTCAACTTTAACATGCATCATAGGGTATCTTTTCTTCATTAGAACTGGAATGACAAAATCGAGTGCACCGTTTGTCCGTCCAGTATACAGGGTGTCCCAAAAGTCCGTACCCCCCCTCGTAACTTTTGAACGGTTAGAGATAGAAAAACGAAACTTTGGGAATGTTTCTATCTTAAAGGGGTCCATCTTCTAGGGGGGTCAAAATTTTTGTCCCCCCCTCAGGGGGGGCGCGCGCGGGGGCCCCCAACTTTTTTTTTCAAATGGTAACCCCTATCTTGTGATACATCATTAGAAAGAGCATAAAAAACTAAGAATTTTGGCGCAAACCGCAAATCAATATCTTAATTTTTGACCGAGTTATGATAGGTCAAAGGTCAAATTTGACCTATTTTCAAAAAATCATATCTCCGGTTCAAATTATCGTAAAGAAAAAAATAAAACGGGAAAATTTACCAAATTGTAAGCACTTTCAAGTAAAAATCACAGAAATTACTTCAAACTAATTTTAAGGGGGGTTTCGGATCCCCAAATACGTCATTTTAAAGGTCATACGATATTCTCGCGAAATGAGCCAATTTCTCCTTACTTTTCCTCAACATTATCTTAGTAAGTTCAAAGTTAGTTCAAAATTGCGTTTTCAAGTCCCCAAATTTCGAACAAAGTTTTAAAAAAAATGAAATTTAAATGGTTGAATTGAATTACCTTAAATTTTGTTTTTTGAACTTTGCTCGAAATTTGGGGACTTGAAAACGCAATTTTGAACTAATTTTGAACTTACTAAGATAATGTTTAGGAAAGGTAAGGAGAAATTGGCTCATTTCGCGAGAATATCGTATGACCTTTAAAATGACGTATTTGGGGATCCGAAACCCCCCTTAAAATTAGTTTGAAGTAATTTCTGTGATTTTTACTTGAAAGTGCTTACAATTTGGTAAATTTTCCCGTTTTATTTTTTTCTTTACGATAATTTGAACCGGAGATATGATTTTTTGAAAATAGGTCAAATTTGACCTTTGACCTATCATAACTCGGTCAAAAATTAAGATATTGATTTGCGGTTTGCGCCAAAATTCTTAGTTCTTTATGCTCTTTCTAATGATGTATCACAAGATAGGGGTTACCATTTGAAAAAAAAAGTTGGGGGCCCCCGCGCCCCCCCCCCCTGAGGGGGGGACAAAAATTTTGACCCCCCCTAGAACATGGACCCCTATAAGATAGAAAAATTCCTAAAGTTTCGTTTTTCTATCGCTAACCGTTCAAAAGTTACGAGGGGGGGGTACGGACTTTTGGGACACCCTGTATATTAGTAGCGGAAAGCTCGTGACTGAAGTCACGGGTCTAGATGCTTCACAAAAAATTATTAATTTAATAACGGGGAGCATTAAGCCGATATTGTTTCGGGGATGATGTACCACTATTCGACCACATAGGCGCTTGTTTTGCCTGAGTGAGCGTGCCATTTCACGACGATACCGCTATTCGATTACGCGGAAGCTCCTGTTGCCTACACTGAAATTGAAGGCGAGATGAAATGACGTTAATTTAATCTTCTCTAGTTTGATGAAATGCTATTTTTTAAAAACGTTCTTGGAAAACGAATTAGGATGAACTTAGATTAGACAGGATAAATGCAATTTTATGCTTATCAATCCTTTTTCATCTGGAAAATGGCGGAAATTTGGTATTACGGACGTTTACGGTGGGATGCGAATGAAACTCTGGGTCCGTTTGGTTTTTGGTTCGACAAAAAATGACTCCTCCGCATTGCATTTCTGAAATGTCAAATACCTATGTCGACGACCTATGTCGTCAATTCTTTCGTTCACGATAACTATCGTTAGATTTACGTTAGCTTCTTCAAATTTTGCAATTTTGTCCATTTTGGTGTTATGAAGAACTGTATAGATTTTCGGTGAAATCGCATTTACCGTTTACTTATAAACGGTAATTAACGTAAGTGCCCTACTTACGCTATTTTCCACTAAACTGTTTTTACGAAAGTTCCATTCCTTGGTTTCCTTGGTAACCTTTTTTTTTTTTTTTTCAAATAAATCATAGCTAGGTTAGTTCTAATTTCTTGCCAGCATTTATTCTACCCCCCCCCCCCCTTCCAGCTCATTTTTCTAACTCCTGCAGCCCCCCCCCCCCACTCATTCTATTTACATTTGTTTTTCGTATGGCATGCCTTGCTCCCCTACCACCATTTTTTCGGGGTTTCATTCATAGGGATAAAAAACTGTAGTGATCATTTCACGAAATGGGTTTTCTACATTAAGCCATCCAATCTCTAATTTCTGCCAAGGAAACTTTTCCTGCCACTAATGAAGGATTATTTTTTTAGGAACTCACTGGAAAAATTCAAGGACGTTCATTCCTATATTTTTTACCTTTTCTTACCTACCTGTAAAACTTAACTCTCTCTTAAGACAGTCAACTTAAATCTTATAGGTTTTCTTATCCACTCGTAATACCAAATTCTGTATCTTGGGTCACGGATTGTTGAATCGACCAAGTGGTATCTTCAATCTATAGTCATCGGCAGGGATACCGAAGTGAAGCAAGGTATCAAAAGTTACAGAATCAGGTTGCAGAAATGAAAACTTCCACATATACCTACACGAAACTTGCAATCTCAATAGCTATTCCCTCCAAGCCATTTTACCTATTTATGGAATCAACTGGAATCAACTAAATGTAGGTCTTCGCTTATTAGACGATGCGACGCATGAAAGGATGCCAGACGAAAGCAGTATCTATTGTTATTGTAAGTCATAAAATCATGTTGTAGGTATGAAAACTTCCTCACATATGGAGGTGATGTAACTTTCAACCTCATCTCCTACATCGTCTGGTTGAACATTATCATCTTACGGTAAGTAACGGTAAAACCTTGTTTTATCGTCTCAAAGCGAGTCCTTAAGGAAGGTTTTTTACCTTCTTTACTGAAAAGTAGCCAACAGGTCAGTTGAAATTTTGCTCTAATTGAGCGTTCAAATGCCAGTAGTTAAGTCTGCGGAGATAGCACATAAGGTGTCACGCAATGAATCTTACGATCTGACGAAACCAAATTCACCAGAGAGTGAATGAGTAAATGAGCCATGAAACCTAGAATTTTTAGTACAAATAAGAGGCTAACACATACCTTTGATATGGAGCAATGTGAGAGGGAAGCAATGTGAGAGGGAGAATGTAGTAGTTTCAGAGTAGAGTGTTATAGGGAATATTTATGAAACTGTTGGTGCCGCAAAAAATATTAGAATTTGAAAGTAGGTACACAATTTTCTGCTACTTCAGATATCTTAGATTCTTTGACACCTAGTTAAACTCAATAATCAGAAGTTGTGAACTACTAAGGATGTGATGACGACATCGCTTTGAGAATAACAGATATTCAATGATCAAGGATATACTTCAGAGGTCCTTTTCATAATTTGCAGCGATGAAGTGGTGGCAATTAAGAAGGTGCAAATCGCTGCGCTTGAACTGCGCAAAATGATCCTGTCATTTTTCTATACTTTTCAGCATGAGAATGCAAACCGTGTTGTAATTGGTGCTTGGGCACAACTTCTTAGACACGTTCAAACTCTTAAATTTCACAACACAAACTTTACGAAGCGGATGGCTTATGAACAAAAGACGAAAACAAAGGAGTAGGTGAGACGCGAGAAGCAAATACGGGAGAGTGGTGTCATCGTCATCTGAATCCGAATCATGGCAGTACCTACAGAAAAATGAGCATTGATCTTATTAGGCCAGAATAGTGCCAGCGAGGCCAAAACTCATGAACCAATCAGAGATGGGCAAAAGGATGGCAATACTCTCCAGTACCTAGGTGAAAGACACATAACCTAGATGTAGGCGAATTCTACTAAGCTCCGAATAAGGTTATCACCGATGGTAAAGTTTTTCGGAGAAAAAAACGTGAATCCTGGACTTACAGAGATAATTATGAAGTAACTATAAACTACACAGCGAAGAGAGTTTTAGGACTGTTATTTATTTTCCACGCTAATTTGTATTCAATCGTATTCACAGAGGTATTATCAGCTAATCGACAAAAAAAAAAAAAAAAAAAAAAAAAAAAAAAAAAAAAAATTAAAAATGGTGTTCTGGGGATCGATGAGTTGGTGCGACATTTGACCGCTGGAGCGCCCTACTATACTAGAGCTCTAGTGGCAAGTCGACTGTCGAAAGCAATAAGCGCCGCCTATCGGCTGAGCGCTTAAAAGAAGTTTTTTTTAAAATGGGCTTGGTAGCGTCTTGAAATGTTATTTGAGGAGGCCTCCGCTGGCCTCCGCTCTTCGTCCGATTGGCAAAATCACCCGTAGAAACTGATAGAGATCGTTTGGATCAATAATATTGTTGCAAATTTCTCGATCAGCATAATATTATTCGCTCCAGCTATCGATGCATATCGCACCTATTTTGAGCATTGTTTTGATCCTAGAAACACAGTGCTCGCACTCATTTGTGACGAAAGATCGTAAGCCGGATTCAAGAGCTCGCGTTACGATCCGACAAGTTTCTTCAGCGAAATTAGCTCGGAGCTTTGTGATTCTTGCCATGTTCGATGCTCGGAAAAAGATCCAATTTCGTCGGCGTAACATCATCCTAGAGCCTGGCAAGTTCCGGGTAGTCGGCCGGTGCCGAGATTCAGGGCTCGTTGCACATTTTGCCGTTACACCCCCTCTCCCGTTTCGGGCAAAAACCAACGAATCCGCGTAGCGTTTTCGTTAAGCTTACGCCGTATTCAAATAAGGTGCACGTGTAGTTTTACGCTTTCCCGTTTGATTTCCTTTCATGACTGCATCGCGGCTCGGGCTCGGTTTTCGTTAATTAATTACTTGATGCGTTTGATTCTCTCTACCCCTTGTCGAGCCCAAGTGCAAGTCCTTTGCAACTTTCGCGCGGCTTAAAATATCGGCGGCCTTTGTTCTAGAACTGAGCCTCTCCACCGGGGACGAGTGAACGTAACGCCACAATTCTGCTTTCACGTGAGCTCTGGGAAGGAAAGAGTTACATGGATTGAGAGGCTCATAGCGGAGTTTGGGTTTGATCTTTTGGCTGAAAACGATCAAGTATTGCCTTTTCTTCGATCGGCGGCGGTTTGCGACTACTTGCAGAGAGTGGCTCGTTTAATGATATTGTGCCAGGTCAGGAGCAATAATTAATTTTGAAAATTGGTCCATGGTAGGTTACTATTTCCTTCATGTCGAGCAGCTGTACAAAAGGAATAGCCCACTGTAATACCTACTGTCAGAGATAGCATATTTTTGTGCCGTCACATTTCCAGATCCGATTCTCGAAAATTCACTGTGAAATATTGAGAAGAAGCAGTGGCGATTCTTTCGAATCAGCAACATTCCTTTTTTCCCAATAAACTCCATTGAACATAAAAATTCCAGGTGAGACAATGTGAGGCATGCGGCCTTACTTAGAGTTGGCTATAGTCGTAAAAACAAGCATTCTCCTCAAATATGTAGTATTTTTCAAATACGGGGATCACAAATAGGTAATTGATCACTCTCTTCTCCTCAAGAGAGAGCTAATAGATTTACACTACCTATCGTTCATCATATCAAGTAGAAAACTGAAGTTTTTTGACACTCAGAGACCATGTGCTTCGATAGCTAAGGAACAACACAGCCTGCATGCGAGCTTGCAATTTTACTGGAAAAGGGAAAAACTTCGAAACCATTTTTGTAATTTTGAGGTTGACTTTAATTTCTTTTTGAATAAGATACGGGTGGATTTCAGCTAATGGGAGAAAATGGTTCTGAAAAAAAGTTGATAAAGTGATTTGGCCATATCAAGCTAAAGACTACTTTTCTGTAATCTTAAGAGCTACATACTATAGCATTCAACTACGCGCATCGCAATATCTTTACGATTATTTTTCTTTACCAAGCCTGACATGTCAGTCTGGTTTGGACATGTAAGGTTTGGTGACGTCACCAAACCTGACATTTTGCCGATTATTAATTTTTCCTGCCAATTTACAGTAACAAAATCTAACGAATCATTGAAGTTAGGTCGATAGACCACCTGTAGATGTAAGAAAAAATCTATATATTTAATATCCTAAGGCTTTTTTTGTCCTCCTTCAGTTTGGACAGTTTGTCCTAATTCGATCTCGGAAACTACTGGACCGATTTTCCTCGGATTTGTTTTAAATGAAAGCCCTTGTGGATTTATCATGTGGACTTATCAAGTATACGTCTGTTCGTTCTCCACTTCCGCACTCTGTCATGCCTTAATCCGCAAACAAGCGCTATCTCTTGAGTTGCCACAGAACGCATAGCGTCACCAAACTGACATAATGATAAGTTATACGCTTCAAGTCTCAAATTAAATTGAATAGTTTAGTTTTCTGGTGTTTCAATGCATATTATATCAAAAAATATACATTCAAGACTTTAAAAAAATTAGACAAAGCTCGCAAAAGGTCCTGGTTTATTTATATAACGATTTGATACATTGACTACCTCCAAGTTACACGTCACCAAAACGGACATTTTCACTGTTCAGCACGTTGAATAAAAGGTTTAGAGTTATTCAAATTTCCTGAGGAATTTTTTCGTTGTTGGTGTGACCTGCTTCTACGCAAAAACCCAAACATCGAGAGAAAATATTATAATTGAAAGTTTGGAGCAACCAGTTACACGTCTTTCCCATATTTAATCCCATAAGCTGAAATCCACCCATATATAACAGCGTGAATATAGCACTTCCTAGCAGAATTGGAAAGAAAAACCCCAAAAACATTATCTTGCGTATGCGCACTGTAAAATGCGGCAAAAGTAGCTAAGTAAGTGAACCTTCTTCAAAATTGTCAGATAGACATCATTGTTCCTTAGCCATTGATTTTCATAATTTCCAAGTCTTTGGAGAGGCAGGTTTCTGACTCCGCTTTTCAGCGTGCAGGCTGTTAAGTCAGTCAAAGAAAATGTTTCTGTGCAGAAGCAGGAACAATGACTGGGTGAAGTAAATAAGTTTGGCGAGCCTCGCAGTTAGCAGTGGAGATTCCCGCTTAAGGTAGGTACCGCTGGGTTTTATCCATTCAAATGCAAGCGGAAAGATCTATTCTTATCTCGGTAGGCTGCCTTACTTTTGAAGATTTGTTTACAATGGATTTAAGTTGTGGAGAAAAAGTGGTGCCAATATATCTACTTACGAAAATGATGACTGTCAGTGACTCGTTTGTTCTACATTTTTTAAGCAACATAAAGTTAAAGATCGAATGCGGTTGAGATCCTACCTGAAACAGAAAAATTCATCACAGATAAATTAGCGGATAATTTTTGAATGATTTTTATAATAAAAGGTGTAGAAAAAGTTGCTACGGTTATTGAAAATTGCAGATGAGCGGTTTTTTCCTATACAAATAAGATGTTTCTCGATTAATCGGTGCTCAAAATCAATGGTAGTTTTTAATCAATACAAGGGATGTGGTCAACCAGCTCCAGCCGTGCCACATCCAACTTAGGGATGTCACCCTTATTTCTGGACATCAAACATTGAAGGGAAGGTACCTGTAATCCTTACATAAATCGGCTGGATTTTCCGAGATCTAGCTCAATCGAGCCATGTCGGGCGGTCAAAGCAACCATTGAGTAAATGAGTGTGTGGGGGCACAAATACGACAAAGAAGAAGGTTTCTGCCCAGCACGCACAGACACGAGCAGGAAAGTGACAGCAATTATTTCAATTTTGACTGAGTAAAAATTATTTGTTGGAGTGAAGGAACTGATAGAGATAGTAAAATTGGAGGGGACTGTGTGTAACGTCAGATCTTATGTACGCAAGCTGAACATAAATACTTTATCATTCGCTTATCCGGTCCTTGTCGTGTGGTGCTGCTATCCGTGGCCATCTGACCCAAGTAGCATTTTGCAACGAAAAAATTGCAATTTAAATGAAATAAAATTTCCAGATGATTTCAACTTTTTTACAAGAAAATTTCAATTATTTTACAACATCTAACCCCCCTCATTGTAAAAAAAGTTGCAATTTTTTTGCAAAGAAATTTCAATATTGACGACCTTTAAATTTCAACCCCTAAATTTTTCGGGGAAATTAGAATAATTTGAACCCATACTTACCTGAAGTCTAACGACGTTTAGCAGCGTAAAATACCGGACGCCTTCGTGTGGACTTGAACCCGACCCGCGAATGTCATAGCCCAGCACTCTGCCACTAAGCCACAGGGAGCTGATGGTGATTTTTTGTAAACATTTTCAAAATATTCCCTAATAATGTTATAAAAACATTTTAAAAATATTTTGAACATCATCTTAATTACGCACGGGTTTTCACTACTAGTGTAATTTTTGGGCTTTATTTTGTTAGGTTTTAGTTTTCGATTGATAATTACATGAAAAACCAGGTCGAAACGTTCCAAGTCCTCTGTATCTTTTTAGCCTTGTTCCTCGCTGTCTTTTCTTTTTGTTCTCCTGCATACATATGACATAAATCCGAACGGCATGCACATTCGTAATCTACGACCCATGATCGATTCTCACATTGGCAGATCTAGCAAATTGGCAACATTGTCTTTTCTCCGTTCAAATCTGTGGAGATGTATGGATTCTTGGAGGGGCCAGGTGCTCCGACAAGAATCGATTATTTAGCATAGGTTTAAATGGAGGAAATCTGGTGCTGCCAAATTGGAGGATCCGTCTCTAGATTCTCATCACACGGTCAGTGGTCCAAGTCTGACATCAGGGGAGAATGCAATTGTGTATTTTCTTCGGAAAATATACTTACTAATTGAAGTTTCGTAAGAATGACGATTTTATTTTGCTTCGTGAGAATCGATATATTCACCACAGGTTTCTCCTGGGCTCATTTGTGTGAAATTTTAAAAGGAGACGCAACGTGGATTCGTCTTCTTGTAGCTGATTTAGCCAACTTTTAACGTAATTATTTTCAGCGTGTGGTAATGAGAGGCTTTTGACAAACTTGCGCGTGAGGCGGGCGTCATCCCTTTGTTATCGGAGGGCGAGACCTAATTGATTTCTGACAGGAGCCGGAGAAGCTCCAACCCGGGCGCACCTCGCAGGGAGCTCAGATGGAGGTTCCCATGGGGGATTCTCTAAGACTCTACCGGAAATAGAAACGGGGCGACAGGGACAGTGTCGGGAAGAGGACAGCTGCCTCCCCCATCGAGAACCTCTCAACACAAAATTCAAACCCAACGGCTCTTGCGCTGTTTCTACTTACGGCGGATGGAAAAGCAGCATGAGCGGGATTGAACGAAACGCGCGAGTGAAACCCTATTAAGTCCCAAACGGTGGAAAGGGCGAAAGGAGAGAGCTTTCCTACCTTCTCCGGGAACAGGAATAAAAAGAGGAGAAGTAAAAAGTAGAAAGCGCTGCGGCTTATCTTTTATAACATATTTAACAGACTTTCAATCAGAGTAATATCTGGCTATTGTGCGGGATGCATACGTCGTGTTAGCTACAAAGCAGGCTCTCATGTGCGGCGCGCTCCTACTTCTACAGCCGCAGCGGAGTTGCGCCTCCCGGATTTCCCTCATAAGTACAACTTTCTGGAAATCAATGGCAAAAACGCAGGAACATGCGTCGACATTGAACGTGCAAATCCGTCAAAAAGAAATAGTTGCATTCAAATGCATTTTTTTACTTGCTTGTACTTTGAGCGCTCAGCCGACAGGAACCTGCCTCTAGAATTCAAGGATACTATACTGGCAATACCTTCAAATGGCGCAACAACTCAACAACATGATGGCGGAGAGGGGCCTAATATATCTAGAATAGATTTATCTGTGCCTACTTCTTACTTCTGTGCCTTTATCTTACTTAAATAAAGATATCATGATACCTTTATTTAAGTTATACCTCTGATGTTAAAGCACGGAGCACGCGATAATCATTTTTCTATACCTAATTTGTTTTTAAGCGTTAGTGTAGTTTTCTCAACATTGATAGATGATTTCGGTGAGCGAGTTCTTTCATCTCAATAGTGCTCATCTTCCTCGGGGAACCTAAGGATCGTATTAGATAATAGTCCGATGCATTTCTTGGTTCAAAACAATGGAATATAAACGCAAACAAAATTTTTAGGATTAAAGTCAGAAAAGCTGAAAAAGAGGAAATTCCTGACAATGTCACTTTTCATGACAAAGTGGTACTGGAGAGAATCAAAAATCAATCACAAAACCCCGTTTCCACAGATTACTCGATTGACTTTTGAGGATATGTTTACATGTTGACCCAATCGATATCTATACCTACAGTTCCAGCAAAAGAACGCCTGTTTGATGTACCTAATATTCCCAGTCTCTGAATTGTATTTTGCGCTAAATTGGCCGAAAACTGTGTCAAAATCAACGCAAAATGTGTTTGTATTTCACATCCTATAAATACCTAGTCTGTTAAAACTTATGGTCTTTAGATCGTGTTATACCTGTTAAATTACTATAAAATAATCCTTAATTTTTGTGCTGGATTTGATTAGAGTACCTTTATAGACAGAGTATGGCCATTCGTATCTTCTTACTTCAGGAAAACTGTGCCGCTTTTTGATTGGTCAACGAGTTTTTAGGCTTCATGGTGCTCTTACGGCCGTAAATAAACAAACAAGATGGCGGCTCACCGTAATATCGATAAGAAGCGAAATTTGACAAAAATGTCAATTATACGGCAGTAACAATTTAAACTAGCATATCTACGAATAACACACGTAAAACACATGAAAATATTGTTAAATCGCCTTTCACCTTTATCACAGGAGGATGTAAGATGTGCATAACCTCAATCTTGCTTGCTGATAACAGCCATCTTGTTTGTTTATTTACGGCCGTAAGAACATCGTGTCATCCTCTTGGTGTTAACCTACTCTTGAGAAGGAAGAAGGCATGAAAAGTTGCATAATCTTCAGCAACCATTCGCGTCGGTCATCGGTGTACGGTGCATCTTCTTTTTAACAACAATAACGTTGACCTGAATCCTGATATATTACTTATTTCCTCCGATTATCCAGTGAGCGCTTATGGCTCATCGGATAGAGCGCTTTCCGTGGATGGGAAGATACTGAGTTTAAATCCCAACTCGGAATTTTTTTTTTTTTTTTTTTTCAAACTGCAAAATCCCCGAATTATGATTCTTTGTCCAAATAAGTCACAAAACTCATGTTTTAAACAATTAATTTAATATAGTTACATAGTAATAGTTAGCTAAATCAGCGACTTTTACTGACTTAGCGGTTAAGTTAGGTCAGGTCATGTAGGTTAGGTAGGTTAGGTTAGGTTAGGTAGGTTAGGTTAGGTTAGGTTAGGTTAGGTTGGGTTAGGTCATCAGCTCTTTAATAAATTAGTGACATTCTGTTCAACTCGTGTTTTTCAGAAAAAAAAATTAATGTCTTATTTACCTTAAATTTTTTAATTTCCGACTTTAAAAATTACAATCCTACTGTTTTTTCGAAATTCCCGCTCCAATCTACGAGATATCATCCGAATAGTCAATGGTCATCGGTCGATTATCGGTGCCCTCGTGGCAACTTTTTAACGCCTCTTTCCTTCTCAAAACGCTTAATCCAGCCTATTTTCACGCGACCAATGAAAAACCGGAACGGAAATGGCCATACTCTTGTCTATAAAGGTTCTCTACATCTGATCAGTGCGACCCGGTGGATTTTTTTTTTTTTTTTTTTTTTTTTTTTTGTACCAATGTTGAAAATCTACTTTAATGGTATTACGCCACCTCGAAACATGTGACCTCGATTGCCATTTTTTTATTTTTTTATTTATTTATTTTTCATTATTATTTATTAGAATATTTTAATAAAAAGGCGACAAGTAATTCTCTAAAAACCGAAAAATGAGTTGTTACATGAAATCAAGTAGGAGTCTAGTGCAATTACTTTTACAGGGTGTACCAAAAGTCCGTCCCACCCCTGCTAACTTTTGAACAAATTGAGCTAGGGTAATGAAACTTTGGGAATGTTCTGTTGAACCCTGGAATTCTATACATAATCTTGACACCTTGACAACGTCGCATTATTCCAATGGCGACTCATACTGCGAATACTGGGATTCATAATTTCAAATGGGATCATTTTGATAAGAACTTACGCTTATACCTGCCCCTTCCTGTTTAGCTACTTAGTTCTCAGATCTCCTCGTCGGACCACGCTTTATGTATTATTTTATTCAAATATGTAATACGTGCTCTAAAATGACTACTCCGAAATAATACCCAAAACACCTATCCTCATTAGGTTATGAGCCCAGGATTATGCGGCACGCGACGCGGTATTGTCGTCCTGTGGATTAATGTGTTTTGTGGTTCCTGTGGAGTAATGTGACTCGATGCTCGGAAAAGGGCAGAAACTGTAAACTACTTTCATCATTTTGTGCACCGAATGATATTAACTGAAACCCCGTTCTTTGTGTCTAAAATTAAAATTAAAAAAAAAAAAAAAATTGTGTAAAAAAAATTAAAACCAACTTGTGAAGGAATGAAACAAAAATTAAAAATTAAAACCCAATGTGTGAAAAATAAAATTAAAATTAAATAAAATAAAAATTTGTGAAAAACTAAAGTGACAGTACTTAATTCTGAACTTTGTGAAAGTAGAAGTTCAGAAAAATTAAAATAACTTTGAATTTTATAAAATCCGGAACTTGAACTTTTGAAAGATAAGAAAAATTAAAATCATTCTGAACTTTGTGAAATCTGAAAGACTAAAGTAAAAATTAAAAATGGATAACATCAAGCGCGATGAACTTAGAGACATTGAAAAACTGAAAGATACCAGCAATTTTCAGTTTTGGAAATTCCAAGTTACAATTGTTCTCAAAGCTGGAAATGCGTACGAGTTAATGACGGGACAAAGTGTGAAACCTGCAGCGGATGGGGAAGATGGTAAAACTAAGAGGCCGGATAAAGCGATGAGTCGGGGGAAAACGAGCGGTTCGGGTTGACAGAAAGTTCTTAAATCTACTCCATCACCAGAAAGTAGAATTTGAGAACTTTCTCCCACCCCCCAAACCTTATCCCTGTTGATGTCAATCCTTTGAACATCTGATCTGAAATTTTGCCCCCGAATTTCTACCAAAAACATGAAAAATAAAAACACAAATAAAATGGGTGGATAACAACGATTCAAATAACGCTACGAAGTCCCTGAATTCGACCTCCTCTCATACAGCGGATTGGATAGTTCGAATCCAGAAGACTTCTTACTGTAAAGAAAATACCTTCGACAATTTAAAGAATAAAAAAATTACAAAAGATCACAATAAATTTGAGTAATGTTGAAAATAAACTCCCTCATAAAAAAAAGAAAAAAAAAAAAAAAAAAAAAAAAAAAAAAAAAAAAACTAGATGACGAAATTAAAAATTCTTTGTAAATTTTTGGTTGTATAAGACATGTTTGACATTCCGAAAAATAAAATATTTCTGGACTAAATAAGGAAACATACCATTTATGGCAAACTCTGTTGCATGAGATTCCAGATGATCAAGAGGCCTCTTGAATTTAGATGGACTCCATCAGGTTTGCTCCGATCCTAAAAAGTCATAATTTCGTCATCTAGTTTTTTTTTTTTTTCATGAGGGAGTTTATTTTCAACATTACTCAAATTTATTGTGATCTTTTGTAATTTTTTTATTCTTTAAATTGTCGAAGGTATTTTCTTTACAGTAAGAAATCTTCTGGATTCGAACTATCCAATCCGCTGTATGAGAGGAGGTCGAATTCAGGGACTTCGTAGCGTTATTTGAATCGTTGTTATCCACCCATTTTATTTGTGTTTTTATTTTTCATGTTTTTGGTAAAAATTCGGGGACAAAATTTCAGATCAGATGTTCAAAGGATTGACTGCAACAGGGATAAGGTTTGGGGGAGTGGGAGAAAGTTCTCAAATTCTACTTTCTGGTGATGGAGTAGATTTAAGAACTTTTTGTCAACTCGAACCGCTCGTTTTCCCTCGACTCATCGCTTTATCCGGCCTCTCTTTTTGAGTTAGCTGCACCCATCAAGTAAGTAATGGCATAATTTTCATGGTACCTAAATGCATAGAGCACAGAAGAACCGTAATAACCAATTCTGAACGAAATAAAAATCGAGCGCTCGAGGTCGCAACGCGATTTGGGTCATTTTGACGAATTTTAAATCAAAAGCTGGCAACACTGCAACTCTAAATTGTTCAAATATGCCTTTTCTTATCGAAAACTCTCAGATTGCACATTTTTCGTGAAATTTTGGAGGAAATTACACCTCGAAACCTTCATTTTATCATCAAATTCGATATTTTTGAGTCCGCAAATTGGCAACGCTGCCGCGGGAAGCAAAAAATTTTGTATGGGCATGAAAATTTCTGAATAGTCACATCTTATACCAGGTTAATACATACTGAAAGTTCAGATCGGTCACGGCAAGGATGAGAGGGAAAGGTTCAACTTGCCGCCCCGTGCTCAGTGTGCTATTTTACCCTTAAAAAACCGCAAAAATTCGATTATTTTTCAAAAATCTCAAACACTCTACTTCGAAATTGGCCAAAACCCCATCAGGCAGTACCCTACTACAACTTACAATTTGAATTTTTGATTTTGAATGGAAATCACACTCCGAAACCTTCATTTTATCATTAAATTCGATATTTTGGAGTCCGCAACTTGGCAACGCTGCCGCGGGAGCAAAAAAAATTGTATGGGCATGAAAATTTCAGAAAAGATCAATTTTATACCAGGTAAAAATATACTAAAAATTCAGATCGGTCAAGGCAAGGATGAGGGAGAGGGGGTTTAATTTGTCGCCCGGAGGCCAATTTTGCTATTTTACCCCTAAAAAACCACCAAAATGCGATTATTTTTCGAGGAGCTTCGACAACCTATTTCGAAATTGCCAAAAAACCCATCAGGGAGTACCCCACTACAACCTCCAACTTGAATTTTTGATGTACAACAAAGTCGCATTTAAAGTGAGTTCAGGCGCACCGTGTTGGAGAATTCTTGGGGTGGAGCCGGAGTGTTAAGACGTAGCGGTATATCCCATTATCTTGATGACACGAAATCTTTAGCTACCAAAAAACTGCAAACAGTAGGTGTAACATTACCCACAAAAAATGGGGAAATTCAAATTGCTTCAAACTATAGTTCCCTTGGTGGAGGAACTGTAGCAGAAGATGAATACAAGGATTTAACAACAAAGCTTGGCCCCAGATTTATCCTGGGGGGTGATTTTAATGCGAAGCATACTTATTACGGGTCTAAAGGGACAACGGCCAAGGGTACTAATTTAGTAGAGGCTTCCTTGTCTACTGGATGTGATTTTCTTACAGATGGAGTAGCAACTTATTACCCCACTGACCCCGATAAAACTCCCGATCTCATAAATTTTTTTCTCACTAGAAATATTTCTAGAAACTTTCTTCAAGTAGGATCAGATTCTGATCTGTTCTCTGATCATATGGCTATAACCCTAATCCTCCATGAGAAAATACAGTTTAAGGGGGCGCCGCCTTTCCTAACAAACAATAAAACAGATTGGGTAAAATTCAAAAGAATTTTAGTCAACAGAATCGAGATCAAGCAGAATATAGACACCAAAGAGGAACTTGAAAATCAAGTTAACCTGTTTACAAGCAACGTAAGACACGCTGCTTTACTCAGCACTCCACCTATAAAGACAGTAGAAACTGATTTTAAACTTCCCCCAGAAATTCTGGAGGCCATTCGCGAGAGAAGAAGACTTAGAAATAAATGGAAAAGATCGAGATTCCCTGATGATCGGGAAGCTTTCAATAGGGCCAGTAGGAAACTCAGGGCGGCTCTTGCTGACCTCAAACAAGAAAGACTCAGTGAGTTCATTAAAAGTTTGTCACCAGGTAGAAGTACTGACTACTCCTTGTGGCGCTCAATCCGATATCTTAAAAGAGCTAAAGTTCATGTTCCTCCCATTAAACTAGGAGACAACAAATGGGCAATAAGTCCAATTCAAAAAGCTGAAGCTTTCAGCAATTTTCTTGCGGAAGTATTCAAACCCAACCCTGAACCTTCGGATCCCGAAGACACACTGAAAAAAAAGGGTTTGGATTTTTGCCGGAATATCGGTGTACAACACCAACTCCGGATAGCTGATATGGCCCCAGCTAGTTATTTTGGATAGTTGGCAAACCCTATTTTGGGTAGTACGCTGACTCGAGTTTAGGTAATATCTAAACTAGTTCGGCATAAATCTAAACCTGGTTTGGATCGCTAAATTGGAGCATCGGCAGCAAATTTTGGGGTTTGTAGCCAGGAGACAGTTGAAAAGAGCCCCCCAAAATGGATTATATACGGAAATAATGTCTGAAACCGCGATAAATAAGGTCCACGAGACATTTGGAGGCACATTTCTCGATATTTACGTGCAGAATTTTTTTTGCCTACGTCGGGAATTGAACCTGGGACCTACCTAACCGAAGACGAGGATCCTACCTAATGAGCCATGCCGAGAACTTGAGTAGTGGGGACGAAAAACCCGCATTTAGCTTCCAATTGATAGGACAACCAGGATATCTTGACCAATTTACATAGCTTTTGTTCAATTCTTATTTTAATGCATTATTTTACTTCATTTTATTTTTTCACTTCATTATATCATTTTACGTCATTTGTTTTACTTCATTTTGTTTTTTTAGTTGATTTTCTTTAGACTTCAGGTATATTTTATGTATTTACTTTATTTATTTATTGACTTTATTTTATTAATTTACTTTATTTTATTTATTTACTTAATATTATTAATTTACTTTATTTTATTTTTTACTTCATAGTATTTTTTTACTTTATTTATTTTTTTTTAAGGTAGGTGCTTCGTTTTATTTTTTTTCATTCAACAGGGATGAAAGTAATTGTTCCTCAAATTTTGTTATAATCAGCATTTCCTTACTCTCTCTAAAATAGGAAAAAATGATGAAGGTCTTAAATAAAAAATATTAGCTTACAAGGGGGGAAAGTGGATAGAATGCCTAGTCAAATTCTAAACACACATTATTCCCTTATTATGCAGTTCCAAAAGGTCATACCAGAAAAAATCTTTTGCTCAGTTTCAAGGTATTTTTTGGTAAATGATAACAATCCTGGCACGGAATAAGAACCCAGTGTATGTAGACAGCATCAAAATAATATCACTGAAATTATTGATTTTCGTTATGAATTCATTTAACAGGTACTTGTGAATTTAAATTGAAAGTAGGACAAGCATCCATCAATTTTTTTATCATCAATCGATCAAATAGGTACACTACCCACCCATTACAAATCTGATACCTAAACTCAAATCATTAAAATACAAGAAATCAGAGGATAACAGGACTCTGGCTTTTCATCACCACATAATTCTCTGGAAATTAAAATTTTGGACATGCTAATGATGTAGCATTAAATGGATCGGTTCTTCTCCAGACTTCTAATCCTCTATTCTTGACTCCTGAATAATGGGCACAGAAAAACACAGCTTATAGGAAGACAAACCTGGAGTCATAACCGGTTCCATGAAAATGAAACATATTATTAATATTGCAACTGAAAATGGGGCTAGATATGTAAAGTTGCTAGTAGGTGTATATGTACTTAAGTACTTACAAAATTCTCCTCCGTGCTAATCATTGTTGTTCAGTTATCTGCGAAGTAAGTTCTGCAGGTTGGAAGTGTAGGTACATTGAAGGATATTCTGCTAACTGTCAAATTATAGTTCCGCAATTTAATTGCAGTAAAGAGCTAGAAACTATAATGTTGAACTAAGCAGGTTTGATGGATCGATATTCTAGAGAAGATGGAGAAATGAGTCGAAATAAAATGATTTCAGGGCAGCCTTCGAAAGAATTCCTCCAGAACTAATCTCTGGTTGAGTCATATGAAGTGGTAAAACTTCGAACCTCTTTGCCTGAATTTGATTTTGATGCGACTTGGTACCTTCCTACAAAATACAGTTCATTTCATGGATATATTGGATCCGCAGTGACTGTTATGAAAAACCAAGGCGGATAAAGAATGAAAATATATTTTGAGGTTAGCTTTAATGAAAAATAAACAATTGTGTTCTGGCGCTGAGCGGAGATGTAAATTGATTTCTCAGTTGTTATACGAAGTTAAAAATATTACAGAGGAGCTACCTGAGAAAAAATTGTCACCTTAAACTCTATGTGCCGCTGAAAGAAACCAAAATATTGAGCTTTGATACATACATGAGGTCCTGATTCTAATTAGGAGCGACTCATAGATAGGTACACACTGTTACTATCCCATGTATTAAAACAATAGCACCGATATCGAGCGATCAAATGATGATTTGGATAATGCTGATGTTTCTTGATTTAACAAACTGATGATAAGAATCACTGGCAGACTAAAGTCCTCCGGTTTCGAACGCGAATTCTTGTCACGCAGCACGCCGCTCGAACGAACAGATTAGTTAAACATCTACACTCTTGGACGAAGGAATACGGCTTTACTTGAAAGATTAATAGAACAGTAATGATGTTTTCGGATGTGTCTCGTTTAATGATCAAAGAATTAGTAACATAATACCTTGACTCACCCACCGGGATGGAGATATCAGTTTCTGTTGAGATCAACAGCACTGACTGACTGAGAGTTAAGTTCTACTGCCTTCAGAGAGCGCCACTGACGATTCCGAATGAGCGGTGAATTTGAAATAGCACAGCACTTGAGATAATCAAATTTTATTACTTTTAATTCGTTAACCGACTCGATACGACCGACTCGCGACGCCATTAGCATTTCAACTGAGACTGGAAAAGTAACGGACTTTTTTAAACGCACGTGATTCGTCACTGCACCTGCCTAAACAGTTTTTGACGGTATATGGCCAGTTTGGATTATAGCCTAACTAGTTCAGATACTACCTAGAAGTGGTTTAGATACAACATAAACTTTTAGGTTTGTGATGAATCTAAAATGAGGTTTAGATAGTATATAAACTTGGTTATGCTAGGAGCTCAAAGATTTTGTTTCCTACTTCAAACAGTTTGCCTATTAGCCTAATCGCCGCTGAACTGACCAGTTCGGCTAAAATCTGACCCTTTTTTTTTTCAGTGCAGAATTGCCCCGGAAAAGGAGATGTCTATCGTCGAGTGTGAGGCCCCCATTCCAGTTGATCCGATCAGAAAATCCGAAATTGAATATATAATTCAATATAAGCTTAAAAATAAAATAGCACCGGGCATAGACGGAGTTACATCGGAAATTCTTAAAGAATTACCAGACAAAGCTACCAAGCAATTAACAAACATTTATAATGCTATCCTGGAACTCGGCCACTTCCCTGAGGAGTGGAAGAAGGCCGAAATAGTAGTTATTCATAATTTCATAAAAGTGGGAAACCAAAGAATAAACTTTCCTCTTATATCCCAATATCTTTATTATCATGTATAGGCAAGTTATTTGAAAGATGTTACCTCAAAAGAATAATCAAAATTATTGATGATAGGAAAATTCTTCCTAAACATCAATTTGGATTTCGGGCCAAGCACTCGACGATAGGACAAATTCACCGCGTAGTAGATCTTATAGAGAGATCACTTGAGCGAGGCGAGTATTGTGCAAGCATTTTCTTAGATATTGCAACAGCCTTCGATAAAGTATGGCACGAAGGTCTGAAACTTAAACTCTACAAATTATTTCCTGCCAATCATTACGATCTCCTTGAATCATACTTGGGAGGTAGATCATTCAGAGTTAGGCAGGATGAAGCCTACTCAGGATTCAAACCGATCCTAGCAGGAGTTCCCCAAGGATCAGTCCTATTTTTAATATACATGAGCGATTTACCCGACGTCGGTGATGTGCTCATTTCCACGTATGCTGATGACACTCCGCCAATCCATCAACAAGTTACAAAATGGAGTCGACCAGATAGTCGACTGGAATAAAAAATGGCGATCTGCCCTTAATAGTCAAAAGTCGCAATTTATCGTTTTCACGTACCGCAGGTTACCCAGGTTGGTTCCACCAATCTGGTTGGATGGTAGGCCTGTGGGGTGCTCCGAAGAGGCTAAATATTTGGGTGTGACACTCGATGTCAAGTTGCATTGGGCGGCTCACATCAAAAGAAAGAGACAAGAGCTCATGATCAAAAATTCCAAACTTAGATGGCTCCTTAGATACAATTCCAACCTATCCCTTGACAACAAGGTACTTCTTTATAAGCAGGCCCTCAGGCCAGTGTGGTCCCACGGCTGCCAGCTCTGGGGGTGTGCAGGTAACTCTAATATTAAAATCATCCAGAGGGCTCAGAATTCTGTGCTGCGGCGGATGGTGGGGGCGCGATGGTATGTCAGGAACTCTGACATCCACCGGGACCTCGGCATCGAGAGCGTCGGCGCAGTAATTCGGCGAACAGCCTCTAGATATGAAGAACGTCTTTTGGCCCATCCCAATGAGGAAGCCATCAGATTATTGGCCAATAGTGAGGAACTGCGGAGGCTTAGAAGGCGCAAGCCCTTCGAGCTGGCAACCGTGGTACCCGATTAACCCCCATACAACATCTTAAAATCCATTAATTGAGGGTGGCTTAAAACTGTAGTGATAAGTCTAGTGTTATATTCTTTTATGTGTCTTCTACTTTTGTCTGCACAAAGTGTATAATATCTAATCTCACTGATAAAGGTTAGGTTTGCGCTCATCACTTCATGGTGGGTATAACACTGTTCCGGTTGCCCGGGGTCGGACACCGCAGAGACTGGGAACTGTACTGTTCCCTATGGGCTTGGCGATGCTCGTCCCAGGGCATCCAATTTAGAAAAAAGACTGTACAATTGTAAATATTTTTAGTCGATAAAAGCTAATTACTAATTAATGCTATAACAATGTATCATATTTCTGTATAAAGAAGTCGATATGTAATAAAATAAAATAAAATAAAAAAAATAAAAAAATGTAACGGGATTTACTACCGGTGATTTAGCTATTATAGCCCCAGTATACTTTTAAAGCGCCTTTACTTTCCAGAATCTTGACGGAATTTTTTTTTTCGCTTAAACGACTGAAGAGACACTGTAGTTAAAAGATATAAAGAATTTTCAATTTTGACAAAAAAAAAAAAAATGTTCGTCCAGGCACACCGTGTATTGTATGGAGTACTTCTGCTATTCAACCCTTGTCTTCAGGTCAAAATTCTTACAAGGTAGCCCCTTGCAAGAGGCGAATTTTTTGTAATTTATCCCAATTTTTTCTCCGTAATATTATTGAATTGCTTGTCAAATTCTGAGGTCAATTATATTTAATTGTAATTTATACATTTCTTTTTTTCCCTTCATTTCACTTTTTGTATGGAGAAGTTTCGTTGATTTCTTCGGATTTCGAATACTGTAACTTCTCTTCTATTCGGCCGATTTTTATGAATGAGACCTCTTTTAATTCGTCTTTTAACGGAGAGTAAGGAAAAAATTGCTAAGTACACGCGAAAATTTTTTTCGAAAATTGGACGAATCCTAGCGTGACGGTGAAATGGTTAATCAAGCGTAAATAATCGGACGAGGGTCCGGGTCGGGTCGCTCGGGAGGAACAATTGAAACTGCCTCGTCTCGGGACAGAGGTCCAGTGTTGGGAGGAGAAGGGTAAGTGGATTTCTGTAAAAGCGAATCGATTTCTCCATGTGTAATGGTTAGCACATGGTCTAATGAGTTTTGAGGCTCATCTTACGGGATTGCACTTACGGCTGTCCTGGCTGGCCCTCGCTATCAGAGCAGTGGTACCAAATTTTAAAAAGCATAACAGGGGTGTAGATATCTGTCAATGCAACGTTTTAAACAAAACGGAGGAGTGAAATTCTCATTCGAAAAGTGCTTACCTGCTCATCAATCCTCGAATCAGTTCGTTTGCTTCTGCATATATATGCATATTTTAAATTAGCGCGGAGCATTCCTAGGTTTTTTTTAAAAAAACCAAGTACCTAACGTAGACTCTTGGTATTCATTGTACATAAACTAGAAAGCTCCAGAATGATAAAAAACTTCAAATCATAATTATTGACGGATTAGTAAACTTTTTACACGCTTTGGAAAATCTCAGAAGTTTGCGGCAGCCCCTTTCCGGTAAGGAACTAAGGGACTCGGTTATTGTATTGAGTGGGGGGTCGAAACGATCGCAAAGGCGGTATACTACGTATACGCGCCAATTATCTTTGTAAAAACTGTTTTCATGATTTTAGTAATTGTTTGAAATAATGTAAGTATCGGACAATCCTAGCAACATTGGAATGCTCTTGGTTCCTTTTTGCAGAATGCAGTCCAGTTATAAGCTCATTACGTTGGGGGCAGGAGTCCGTGTGCTATGTTTTATTAATCCATATTAATCCATGTGAATTGACGCAAAATTTGCCCGAAGTTGTGTTCGAGTTGTCTCGAAAGCTACCGTCTTCTCTTCGAATCTATCTACATATATTTCCGTGTCACATGCATTTTCTGAGATTTCTTCACTGAAAATAACACTCCGGCCGTGGAAGCCGTACTTACGGGCTATATAGAGATACCGTCCGTGTTCCGGGCTCAGAGGCCGAAAGTTCCGGGCGTAGCACCCGGAGCACTTCGACTGCTCCGGGTGCTACGCTCGGAACTTTCGGCCTCTGAGCCCGGAACACGGACGGTATCTCTATGTAGCCCGTAAGTACGGCTTCCACGGCCGGAGTGTTTTTTTCAGTGTTCGTTATTCGTATCGACCAATTTCTGGAGGTTAGGAGTTACTGCAATGAATCTGACTATCTATTCCTGTTATTTTCGAAGCTCATAATACTCAAATGAAGAGTCCAATGTGCGTTGGATCGATTGCCCCACCGTGAACTGTGCGATTGGATTTTCATGTAGTGTCTTTTTGTGGGTATATTTTGAACAATCCAATTATTATATGAAATTAAATTTTCTTTGGATCTGATTAAGTCTGTAAATGTAAATGTCGGGAATAACAAGCATGGTTTTGGTATAATTTACTTGAAATCAATGAGGCAATTATCTGTTATTTCTCGTAGAAATTGTCTGTAACTGCCATTGATTGTGTATGTAACGGAATTTCTTATCAAGATGTAAGTAAAATCTCCACTACTTTCGTCAAAAGTATTGATACTATATGATGAGTGGATGTTAGAATCCATAAGGTTTGTCGCAGCATCTGGATGCTTGAAATTACCATACTAGTCAGTCGGGAACGCCACACACGCACAGTGTCGCATAGTGTCAGCGGTATCGTGTTATTTACCATACAGGTATATTGGTAAGTATGCTGCAGCTTCACTGTGTAAAAAAAATCAAGTAGAGAGTATGGTGAATAACACCCAAACTCTGGTAAATCCCAGCATTTTATTTTTTCAGTGTACACGAAGCCTCAAACAGTTTTTTAAAAGCACTTCAAAAGAAATTTCTAATCTACCTAGGGAATACAAAGCAAAATAATAATGCGTGTAACGTTCATATCCCTTCCGTGTCATATTTTTATCGTCTAAATTTTCAGGTAAAAAACGACAACGATATGCAAATAGGTTTTGCGACACAAAAACAACAAAGTTTAGGTAGGAATGGGTAGGTATTGTATTGCTAATTATTAAGACGAAGCTTATCAGCATTTTTCCTCCTTTTTTTACGCGGGAAAATATTTTCATCATTCTTTGAACTCGATATTGCACTGGAGTGTCATCCACGGGATAAAGGAGTAAATGTAAATTTTATTGGATGAAAATTAAACGAAGAATGCGAACTAAAAACGGCGGAAATTTCTGTAAGAGCCAGAGATTCTTCCCTTTGACGATCATCCGAAGGCGAAGAGACCAGAGTTTAATTAATAAGTAAAGTCGTCTCAATCATAGAGGAGCTTTGCTCGAGCTCAGATCAGGCAGCGAAGGGTATGAAGCACCGTAGCCGCGCCCGCGCCCTGTAAAAGCAATCGGGGACGAAAAGGCGGGGGGGGGGGTGAGAGGGGAGGGTGAGGAGTGAGGTTGCGGCGGAAAATTAAGGGGAAATCGGGGAGGCCGGTCGGCCCCCACGGTGAATCGAGTCAATGGTAGAGGTCGGTCATGGGCGACGAAAAAAAAAAGTCGGACTTTAAATATTTTTTCTTGGTTTTCTAGTAGTTAAGCTTCCAAAATGAATGTATCCATGGTTCAAGGGTCGTTGAACCCTTCCGTTTTTACGTGCGGGTTGCCTGAAGCTGACATTGCAGGTGGTATCAAAGCCGTCTGATTCTCAAGGTTTTATTTCGCTTTTGCATGAGTTCTGTGGCAGATGAATCAAAATTTCAATTAAACATGCTTATTTTCCTCCCATTAAGGAATATTTTGGTATATCATTAATGTGCATTGGCATATTTTTAGGAGGACCAAAACCACCTCCAAAACTTGCGTTAAAAAACGCTCAAAAGTGTTAAGATAGCTCGATAAAAAAATGTCCACGAGTGTCCGCAAAATCCTTTGTTGGGTTGCTTCTTGTACACTATCAGGAATGATATTATGTAATAATTAGCCGCTAATATCCGCTAATCTGCGAAAACGATCCATTTGAATGATAGGAAGTCACGCCTGATGGGAATCCGATCTTGCTCTAATGTCATCAATAAAATCGTGCTTCACACGATATCCTTCAATATCGGTAATTTTTCTACTGATTACTGATTTTGGCTGATTTCTTGGTATTTTGACGAGACATTAACCTCCTGTTAGTCCATGAAGCTAATTCGATCAGTGTTATTACTGTGCGATAAAGTTTAAGGTGTATGTTTTGCGCATTGTACAGGGTTATCCAAAAGTCACTGACCACCCCTGTAACTTTTTTCCTAATTGAGATAGAAGTTCGAAACTTTGGGAATGTTCCTCGGTCTAAGGTAGGTTATTGGATATCTGAAATTTTGACAAATTCCAAAATGGCGGCGGAAAAATTGCGGGAAATCAGTTTTACGGCTGTTTACCGATGGATTTGCATGAAATTCGATATCTTGCCGGTTTTTGGCTGGATTAAAAGGAATCTTTCATTAGATTCTTGAAATATCAAATAATTTCATGCTAATCCATCGGTAAAGAGCCGTATAACGGATTTCCCGCAATTTTTCCGCCGCCATTCAGGAATTTGTCAAAATTTCAGATATCCAATGAAAGATTCATTCTTCGCGTGCCGAAACACCCCCAGATACCAAGTTTCATGCAAATCCAACGATATGCAGCCTAAATATCTACTTCCCGCTCTAGGCCGCCATTTTGATCGGCACCATTTTGAAAAGGACTGACTTTTCTGGAAAACCAATGCCAGAATCGTATTTCTCATCTCGAAAAACCCTAGGATTCCGAGTTTCACACCAAACCGTCAATAAACAACGGAGATGCCAAATTTCCGCCATTTTGTCAAAAATGAACATTTGACCTGCGGTTTGCGCCAAAAATTTTCTTTTCAGCGCTCAGCCGATAGGCGGCGCTTTTTGATTTCGACCTGCCACTAGAGCTCTAGTATACTAGTGCGCTCAAGCGATCAAATGGCGCACCAACTCATCGATGCACGAAACGCCATTTTTACTTTTTTTTTTTTGATTACCTCATTATGCCTCTGTGAATACGATTAAATACAAATTAGCGTCAGAAATAAATAGCAGTCCTAAAACTCTCTTTGCTATGCGGTTTATAGTTATCCTATAATTACTTCTGAAAGTTCAAGATTCGCGTTCTGTTTTCCGAAAACTTTTCCACCGGTGATAACCTTATTCGGAGACCTTAGTAGAATTCGCCTACATCTAGGTTATGTGTCTTTGCCTTAGGTACTGGAGAGTATTGCCATCCTTTTGCCCATCTCTGATTGGTTCATGAGTTTTGGCGTCTTTGGCCCTCTTCTGGCTTAATAAGATCAATGTTCATTTTCTGTAGGTACATAGCCGCGATTCAGATTCAGATGACACTACTCTCCCGTATTTGCTTCTCGCGTCTCGCTTACTCCTTTGTGTTTTCATATTTCGTCCATCTCCCTCCATCCATAATTAATTCCATAATCCATCCGCCTCGTTTAAGATTGTGTTGTGAAATTTAAGATTGTGAAATGGTCTGAAATTTGAAGCATAATATTTTGGAATGATTCAACGTATGTCGTGTCTTGTCTTCAGACTCGTTCTGCCCACCTCGTGAAGTTTGTGAAAGTTTCTGAAGTATAATGCTGTGAAATTATTTGACCAATTATCATGCTACCTCAGAGACTGTTTTAGTGTTTTTGGGTTAATTAAAATATGTCAGGTAGGAGATCTGCCATTTGCGATACATGCAAAATGCTTCATTATACTAGTGTACCACAGTTGTTCTCAAGCACCAATTACAACACGGTTTGCATTTTTATGCTGAATAGCATAGATAAACGACTGGAGCATTTTGCGCAGCTCAAGCGCAGGGATTTGTACCTTCGTAATTGTCACCACCTCATCGCTGCAAATTATGAAAAGGACCGCTCGAGTATATCCTTGATCATAGAATATCTGTTATTCTCAAGGCGATGTCGTCATCACATCCCTGTCAGTTCACAACTTCTAATTATTGAGTTTAACTAGGTGTCAAAAAATCTGAGATATCTGAAGTAGCAGAAAATTGTGTACTTTCAAAGTCTAAGATTTTTTGCGGCACCGACAGTTTCATAAATTTTCCTTATAACACTCTACTCTGAAACCGCTACATTCTACCTCTCACATTGCTCCATAACAAAGGTATGTGTTAGCCTCTTATTTGTACTAAAAATTCTAGGTTTCATGACTCATTTACTCATTCACTCTCTGGTGAATTTGGTTCCGTCAGATTCATTGCAAGACACCTTATGTGTTATCTCCGCAGACCTAACACAGGCATTTGAACGCTCAATGAGAGCAAAATTTCAACTGGCCTGTTGTCTACCTTTCAGTAAAGAAGGTAAATAACCTTCCTTAAGGACTCGCTTTGAGACGATAAAACAAGGTTTCTCCATTACTTACCGTAAGACGATAATAAGTGTTCCACCAGACTATGTAGGAGATGAGGTTGAAAGTTACATCACCTCCATGTGTGAGGAAGTTTTCTTACCTACAACCTGATTTTATGACTTACAATAACAAAAGATACTGCTTTCGCCTGACATTTTTTCATGCGTCGCATCGTCTAATAAACGGGGACCTACATTTACTTGATTCCATGAATAGGTAAAATGGCTCAGAGAGAATTTCGTCGAATGATCACTACGGCCATCTCTCATCCAGTTGGAGAACTTTTACTTACCTTTGATTAAAAAATTCATGAACCATAGAGTTTTTGGAAATTGAGTACACAATATTATTGTGAAAGATTTTTGAGGTTGAGTCTTTGTTTACATTCTCAAAGTATCAAAAGTTCTACAGTTTCATCGTGTTTCCTCCTAACTTTATCAGCTTATGAGCAATGGCTCCTAATTTACTCAACTCCTCAGCAGGCCAAAAATCCATACCTCTACAGATACATATGAGAATCATGCGTTTCAACGAAACCTACGAGTCCTGCTTATCATCACTCAGGAACCACCGATCTTTTCTGCAGGTGTCATGGACCACTCATGACAAATAATGTTGCAACCACCCTTATCCTAGGTACATATCTATGCATAGTAATTCTAGTGATCATCTCCATACTCACAATGTAATTTCTGTAAAATACAATTGGACGGTGGAATTACCAGACCACGTATCTCGGTTTGCGACGTTGTAGACTTCCTTTCATACTTTCTTCTTTACACGGAAAACCAACCAACATCAATTTATAAAAACTTCTGCAATTTTTCTTCTCTGTGCAAAGAAAACTCTGTGAAAACCAAGGAGGAAAAATGATTTGTTCTCTGTCAAAAGAATAAAATGGGAGCGGAGATTTTTAAGCACCGCAAACGAGATACATGGTCTGCTAGTTTCACTGTTGACTTGTTACGATATACCTATACCTACAATATCCCTACAGATTACATTGAAGATAATACTGTCCCTGTAACAGTGACTGATTCGAATGTTATCACAGTAGAGGGTTTCAGATATTTGGGCCAGCATGGTTTATTAATTACACAGAACGTAAGTTACCTTTATAAATTAAGGCGTAGAGGCAACTTCTGCCTTTGGTTGGCCAGAAATTTCTGTAAACGCATTTAAATTCCTAAAATTTATGAGAAATTCCGAATCTACTAAATGAAAGCAAGGATTTCAGGAGAACATGATTAACAGTTTGCTGTCAGAAAGAAAACTGCGGAAGGAAAGTGGGAAAGATTTTTCACTAAGGCTCAACATAATATGAGGAGGAAAAAATGAATGTAATTTCCGTTTACCCTGGTTATAATTCTGGTATTGTAAGAATTCTCTTTCTCTATTTACGTAATTACGTATTAGATTATTGTATTGTATGAAATCCTGTTATCACGAAGACAGAGTATCATAGAGCATAAACAATAAACATAGGAAAGGTTGTGTCTGATCATGAGTCATTAGAAGGTTTTAGCGTAGTGTGCTGCAACCTAGCGGACACATGGTGCCTTCGATTCGCGAAAAGTACCTTCAGTACTCACAATCAGTTGCAGTTGATTGATTTCGTTTATTGTCTCATCATTTACCTATTAATATTTATATTTCGTTCATTTATTTACCTATAATATTTTTTACGTGTCCAATTAGGGCATCATTAAAACAATTAATTTGGCCTCGTTAAGTGATACGTTCATCTTTGATACATTTTCTTCAAATGATCTAGAAAAGTTATTTTATTGGAGCCGTAATAGTTTTCTCTGTTTTTATGAGAAATCGAGGATTTTTTATGTATTAATATTTCGGTACTTAAGTAATGGATCATTATTTTTCTTATGGATCTTGGATTTTTTTTTCGGGGGGGGGGGGGGAAGCACAATTTTAGATGTTTTAATTATTGCAAATTTTAACATACTCAGTTAATAGGTAGTAAATTAAATCTGGGACTCATTAAAATTGCGCTCACCGCTGAGCGCTTCTCTAATACCCACGTATTAGAGCTTTCCCGCTTGTTTTTATTCACTTTCGAATGAGGTATCACAAAGGGGGGGTTGCTATTTGAAAAAAAAAGTTAGCCCCCGCCCCCCTTAAGGGGGGCCGCCCCCCAAAATTTTGGGGGGACCAAAAAGTTGCTACCTTTAGACCGAGGAACATTCCCAAAGTTTCAAACTTCTATCTCAATTTGGAAAAAAGTTACAGGGGTGGTCAGTGACTTTTTGATAACCCTGTATATTCAACATGTCCCGCGTTTCTTGCAAAATTTCTTCAACATACCTAGATTTCTTCCATGAGCTCCATACAAATAAAAAATCGGTTGTGAGTTGAAAAAGAAGACCAATAAATTTCTTCAAGAGACATTGGTCCATCTCAGAGGTTCTTCAAGGGATCAGAACATGCATGAAAAATAAATTTCTTCCTATTAAAATATTTTTTCAATAAAAGTGATTCAAACTTCACTCCATACTGCGAGAAACAAAACGAAATAATGAAAGAAAAAATGCATGGTTTTTCTATTTTTTTATTTTTACTGCACATTCAATTTTTTATATCTTGTGGTAAAGACTATAATAATTATCTAGGATGACTCGATAAAAAGAAGCTACAGCATATACATCGCTCTTTTTGTATTTCTTTAATATATTAATCTCTTTTTTGAAATACGCACATTTGTTAAATAACTGAAAGAGTAGTGGGTTCATAAAAGTGAAAACGCGTTTATTGACTGGCTGGAGGGAAGGAGAAGAAAAATAAACTTTATCAGAATGTACCGTATATGTGTCAGTATGCAATTGCGAGAAACCTATTAACATGAACAAAAAACAATGTTAGCAGAAATTCAAAGAAATATGGCAACCTTCATGGTGAGGGGCCTGTAAAGCCGCCCTCCCTCACTCCTCATGTAATGTCTTTGAGTCAAGTTCTGCAAAATTATCCTTTATGTAAGACGCCTACGGTCCCATTCGCCGAAAGTAACGTAAAAAATAAAGCTATCAAGGATCCCATTTTCAATATACATGAAAAAGTGTGTCAAATTCGTATTAAAACTCGTTATTCGGCTGAAATATGCTCTAAAATGGAATCTACAACGAAAAATACACCGGGGTAGGGAACTTTGCTCTATTCTAAGGGCGGGAAATCTCTGTAATCAGAGAAAATAAGACGCGTGATGCGCGATGACCGACCCCTCCCATTGACTCGATCCACCGTGGGCCGCGGGGTGGAAAAGCAGGATGGATTCTCCTTGCTCTATAAAAATAGGAAGGTTAGTAGGATCGGCTTAATATTGAAAACGCAGGTTCATGAAGTCTGCTCATCTGATTGCCAGATGGAATGAAGAAATGAGCCCCTAGAAAAAGTACTGCTGAAATTCTAATAAATATATTCTCGTGACAAAATTGCATTCTGAACACGCCGAATGTATTGAAAAAACTGAACATCAACTTTTAGATCAGCGGGCCAGGTTGGCGCGTCTGGCTCAGCGTTGTCTAGACCAATGTCCCGGGTTCGATTCCCGGTGGTGGCGACAAACTTTCAAGGAACTGACGAGTGGATCTGCAGAAACAGACCCCACTCGGCCTTAATCCCTGAAAATTTGAAAGCCTGGAGCATGGATGTGCACTAACCCTAACCCGACGCTCATTTGGTTGCTCAAGGTTGCAGAATCCTCAGATGGATTACAAACCTCAAATAACTTTAAAAAAAAGTTTAGATCTGACAGATTTCAGGCGGCCACTTCTTGGTGAGAGATCAGTGGTTAGAACAAAGATTCCTTAAGAATTGTATCGATTCACCAGGGGGCCCTGCCACCTGACTGCTACGCGGCCCAACCCCCGGGAGGGCGCCTCGCGGGCCCTATACGCATATGTATAGGCAGAAATGTTTTTCCATTTTAATACACCATTCTGTGTTCGAGCTGCATCGATTTCAAAATGTTTGACGTAACACTCAGATATGAAAATGATGAGGGATAGCTGGATGTACATAATTTCACAGTCCACTTACTGGATAAATTTCCATATATTATGTTATTTTTAAATACTTAATTTAAAAAATGAAAATCGGGTTTCGACCGTTAAGAGTTGATAATATTTGGTCCGTCCCGACGCGCCGCAGCGCCTGCCTTCTCACTTTGTATCTGCTGTTTATCTGCTGTAAATATTAATAGAATTTCAGCAATCAAGTAAATTGACCAATGCCACAAATCGAAGCCGGAAGAATGAGGAGAAATTGAGTAAAAACCTTTTACCTTGGACCTTGAACCTTGAACCCTGAGCGATGCACCGTTCCTCAACTCTTCGAGTGAGGAGCCCTTCACGAGCTTTTCCATTGTTTTATTGTTTATTCGAGTCACTCAGGTAGAATACCACACCTTGACGTTTCTAGCGGAAACGACATATCTCTCACGCTATTAACATTGGACTTAAGTGACATGAGCTTTAAAAGCTCTACAATATTAATAGTTCGGGGTTTCATAATTTTTTGCACATCTACATCTACTACAGATGACATACATGTAAAGATCATCCTTATCGGTCCGGCAGTTCGTCAGAAATAGTGCTTCCAAGATTTTGCTTGTAGTTGTATAATATAGATAAAAAGGGAAAAAAACAGGATACTCTGATAGAAAATTGGAAACGACATGAAACAATTAATTGAATTGGATAGCATCATCCAAACTTAGGTTAACTTTGTTACATACTGTCTGGTAGATGTTCTCTAATATTCACGAGAAAATAAGCGATTTACTACCGTAAATGTTAAAGGAAATGACATTATTTGTCTTTTTAATCTATAGAATTAAAAATTCCTGACAGTGTTAAAGCATTTTGTCGTTTGGTTCTCTTATAAAATGTAAAATGCAACCGCAAATAATTAAGCAAAGTGAGATTCATTTGGGCTGACTCTGGTTAGATCCGTTCAATGGACCTGTTGCACCAATTTTTTTTATTGCTTTAATCGAAAGAGCTAAGGCTCCTGATGTCACAGGAATTTTCCCGGAGTTTTTTGATCACCGGAAACCCCCAAAAAATCAACTTAAAAACGCCTCAGAATTTGGATTTTCAAAACGGTCGTTTTGGGTCCGCCATACTTGTGACGTGAAATGATATGACAGACCTGGTTTCTTCATCACTTACAATGTATTTTCCCGTAAGGAAATGGCAGCCGCTTTTCAAATGCAAATATCAAGTCTATCGATAATTTTTTGATCAAAATGGAAAGCAGGAATGGATTCCTCGTGCGTTTAAATGGTTAAAACCTTCATTAGATAAATAAGAACCGACGGGATAAACCCTATTTTGAAGGAAGACTGTAGTCAATGGGCGATTGTTTACATCTGCTTAGTGATAACAGACATGGACATTAGCTCAATATTTGGCCATTTTCATGAGTTTTTACTTTTTCGTCACTATTTGAAGGTAAGTTTATTTTGTAAATCAATTGTTTAGTGCCTTAGGATCATGTTAAAAGCTGTAAAGGTATACTTTGTTACTTATTAATTCAGATCACACTCCGGCAGTCCAGCGCTCAAACCATGGATGTTTTCTTAATGCGTGTAAATCATTCTTAACTCTTCAACAAACATCTCAATATCATTCAGAACGTTCCCACGTTTGACAAACTTATGTTATTTTAAAATCCTGTGTGTTTTAAATGTAACACTATATACAGAAAAATTTATCGATAAAGTCTGGTAACCAAAGAAAGGATCCTACGTCTACTTTCCTTGCCTTTAGCTTAAACATACCGGTCTCCTCATCTCATCAGTATTGTCAAAGGTAAGTTTTTTTAATCATCAATGATTGATACTATCATTTTGGTGTCTTCAGTGAAGCATTAAAGGGTGAAATAGTAAGCAGTAACAACTGACTCGCTACATCCAGGTTTGAGCGTTGGACTGCCGGAGTGTGATCTGAATTGATAAGTAACAAAGTATACCTTTATACAGCTTTTAACATGATTTTAAGGCACTAAACAATTGATTTACAAAATAAACTTACCTTCAAATAGTGACGAAAAAGTAAAAACTCATGAAAATGGTCAAATATTGAGCTAATGTCCTGGTCTGTTATCACTAAGCAGATGTAAACAATCTCCCATTGACTACAGTCTTCCTTAAAAATAGGGTTTATCCCGTCGGTTCTTATTTATCTAATGAAGGTTTAAACCATTTAAACGTACGAGGAATCCATTTCTGACTTCCATTTTGATCAAAAAATTATCGATTGACTCGATATTTGCATTTGAAAAGCGGCTGCCATTTCCTTACGGGAAAATACACTGTAAGTGATGAAGAAACCAGGTCTGTCATATCATTTCACGTCACAAGCACAGAATACATACGGCTCCACCAATCACAAGTGTGGCGGTTGAAAAACAACCGTTTTGAATGAGTCGGTTCCAAAAACAGCTTTTTTTTTAGTTTGAGAGGTCATTTCAAGGTTTTTTAGTAGCGCCATCGTTCTTTTCGTGAAATTTGCCATAAGAATTAGCCATCAATTTGCAAAACCCCGCACCTTGCAACAGGTCCATTGTCGAGTTAAGTTTTGTAACTTAGAAATTACAATACCGCTCTATTGCTCTGACCGCGTAAAGATACTTATGCCTCCCAGGATACAGCAATTTAGTCTGTCAAATTCCAGTCTGACAAGTCCGTAGCTGGCTCTGCCCCCCGATCCGAGTCTCCGAAACGCTTGCAACTTTTTCTTTGAAGCAGAGGACGTTTTTTCCTGGGAAACTGAAGTTCCAAGTTTCCGATCCGATTTGACATGTCCATTCTGCCGCACTAGGGAAGAACGACGTATGAACATTCGAGAGTTGCCAAATTTCCTCCGATGAAATGTTTATTTATGAGGAAAATTATGAAAATTTGTTCTTGAAATTTTCAGGAACTTTAGATAAAAATATAAACAATATTCTCTAGATAATTGGAGGAAAAATTTTCATTTTACCAGGGAATTCGTGTTTTATCGAAGAAAATTCGGCAACGCCTGATGGTTCATACGGCGTTGTTCCTTAGCACGGCAGTATTGGCATGCACTCTTCCGAACTCCTCGCCCCGTGCGTCCACTCAGGTCCCTTCCCTGTCAACGATCGCATATCGACGCTGTAAGTCGGCAATCACATAACTCGGTTTGCGACGTCGCAGATTTCCTGTCATACTCTATTTTTTAAACGGAAAACTACTCAACGACAATTCTTTAAAATTGCCGTGATTTCTCTTCTCTATGCGAAGATAATTCTGCAAAAACTTCAAGGAATGATGTCAATTTGTTCTCCTTTAAAAAAACAACAAAGAGGCGGAGATTTTCAGACACCGCAAACGAGTTATGTGATTGCCGACTTACACCGTCGATATACCTACACCGAAAAAAAAAGAGGAGTTCGTCCAATCGCCTTGGGACCTGACTCAACATCCTAAGGCGGTTGAAAAATTGGCCTCTAATCAGTTGTTCGTATCAACAGCATGCTGAAACGGCAATTCAGTACCCTTTGGTCTGTTGGACTAATGCTCGAGGCCGCTAAGCCAACGGCCGCAGGCAGTAAATATTACCGCTTCGAGCCGCTGACGCAATAGCTAGGGTATTGGATTCTATGTCTAACAGGCGGTAAAATCTACCGCCCCTCACTGTTAAAACGGCACTTCTGAGCCATTGCAAAAAAAACTTATAATTAAGGGAAACATTTAATTTTCTCTTCTGTCTTTCATGATTACGATTATCATTTAATTTGAGAACATCCTTACACCTCCACCAGGCTACTCTATCGGAGATGTTTCAATCATACAGCACCCTTAAATTTCTTCTGTCCGTGGCGGGATTAGAACGCGCACCCTTCGGATGTCTGCCGTGCGCCGCCTTTATACCGTTGGAGCTAGCCAGGCTACCTGTCGGGCGTCTCACTTATCACACATTTCACACATTATATTGCTTCTCCTATAGTATCTCACTTAGTGATTTTGCGCGCTATAAGATTAGTTTGACCCATGAAATATATTTTTCTCTCTTTATGTCGCTCCCTCCTTTTATTTAATTTCAAATTATTAAAAAAATATTTTATTTATATTTTAGCCTGAGAAATTATTTTAAGACAGTAGCAGCAAATTCTTGCGTAGTTTTGTTGGATGACTCAAAAAAAGGAGGAGGAGAAAAAAAAACCAAGTGAACAAAAAATTTTCATGAACTTATCAATAAATTTAGGTAAATAGATAGTAACACTTGCATATTTGTTACTCAAAATTGTTCATATATTAAGTAACCTTCATTTTGTAACTGTTTTAAAAACTCATAGATTAAATTCATAGATCTTTGAAGATGCGAATATTTTGCGGCATAAAATGTTTTAAAGTCTCATATTATTTAAATTTAAGAAAAACCACGCTTTGTTTCTAGCTTTGCCTCAAAGTAAAAAAATGTATTTATTTAAATTTCAAAATGCTGCCACTTCATCTAAAATACTTTTAAGACGAAAGTTTGCAATATTTCTAACATCCCGTAAAAGCGGATTTCTCTTTCCTGGTATTTTAACATTTTCTTTTTTTTTACATTACTAAAAGTCTATAATATGTTGCTAACAGGGCAGCAATAAAAAACTGAAAATTATGACAATTTTAAAAATAATATCATTATTAAGGGACAGCTAAGAATGATCATGTTTTCCCGTCCCCAGAACAATAATTATTTGCGGGGGGCCATAAATTCAAAGTCACCTTAATAATGCCGCAATCAGACGCTGAATGTAGCACTTGAATGTGGAAGTCAACAGTCATCACTCAACGGCTGAAATTTAGCAAATTCGAGTTATTTTCATCCAGATGTGTATTAAATCTACTCGAATAGTTCAGACAAATTCAAAATTGGTCCGATGGTTGCTGAGAATCGTTGCAGAATTTTGCGCGTCACGCGCAAAATTCAGGCATCGGGCCGATGACTTCCACATTCAAGCCACATTCAGCTCCCACATTCAGCGTGCGATTGCGGTGTGAGCCATGGTGATGTTGACGGCCATTATAGTGACGTCAGAGGAACCGTAGGCTCTGCAGTCTAGATGAGTGTTAGTTCAACGCCGCGGAGGCGGTAAAATGATCCGCCTGTCGATTACATTCCCGGGTCTACAGACGTTGATTTTACGAACTACACAGGCTGTTAATTTAAAATACTTTTCATGTTAATTTAACCGTTTGATCTGTCATTTCATCAGACCTGACAGTCCGTCCATGCAACCGATTTGCCGGTTGCTGTTTTAATAACTAAGATATGTAGCGCCCAGGGCGATTAGATGAAATGAAAAACTGGTATTATATTTGACACCCAAAGTGACTGTTCAAATTACACCTCTTTTTTTCGGTGCACAGTTTCATGGTACTTGGGCCCCTTGTGACAAGAACTCAATTAGGTCCTCTGCCAATCAAACGTTTCAAAGGCAGCTCGATACTAGATGAAGATTCATGCGTGAATCATGACGTTGCTCTTCTGGCGCAAAGGAGTATCTCGATTTCCCCACGAACCCCAGAAATTGTGCCTTTACATTTGATACAAGGCTCACATGAAATTGAGATGCGCCGATGCGCCCGAGATCGCGTCGTTGGACATCCGCAGCCAGTACAACACGTTGTACTGGCTACGTTGCAACGTAGAGCCAAAGATTGAGACTCTCTGTAAACAGTTGCAAGAAAGGATCTCCTTTTTGGGGGGTGTGGATTTGTGGAATGCATAAATTTTAAAAATAGATTTTGACGACGAGGGAATGGGGCGTCATTATACCTTGCTATGTGACAAAGTGCACCTTTTAGATTGTCAAATCGACTGGCAATTTATAAACTAAGTTTGAGCCGTTCAAATTAAGTGTAAGTATACCCTTAACCATACAACAAGCTCATGGGAAGGTAATTCTGCTGAGAGTCCCTTTCAGTTTGCCTCTGACGCAACCGGACAACATATGAAGAAAATTTAGTTGCTTTAGTCGCTAGTATAAGGATAGGAGTTTTGGATGTGTTTCCTACACGAAATTGCTGCGACATAAAAAAGTCCTCACATTCACCAGCCTTTCAGTTTTAAACTTCAAAATCTTTTTCATTATTTGAGGTAAAGATTTTTTTTACCATCTGTTACATCTCCCATTATCGCTTCTGTTCGCGGTATGGATTCTAGTCGTAAAAGTCTCTTCATGAATAAAGGAACTTTACTGAATTTTTTCTTCTAATTTTTCTCTCCTTTTTAGGAATCCGGAACGATATATTGCTACCTATACCTTTGTGAGGAACCGTTGTGATACTTGAAGGACATGTCTCATTGATAGAAAGAATCAGAAAAAACTTTTGGATAGGTAAACGAGGACAGACTTTACGAAAAGAGTAAAAGGCGTATCCTCCTAGACTTTTATAAACCATCATTCCCAGATTTTGCAAATACGTGTGGAAAAGCATTCTGTAATTGAGGTTTTTGGGGTTCCGTTAAGTTGTGTTTAAGCCATGTCATAATGTAGCTCCCTCAACAGGACGAAGATCGCCGAATCCAGTTCGCTATAGTCAAAGACATAAAGACGGAGGGCCAAAAGCAATAAATGAAGCTTCTTTTCAACCACCTCTACTATTGGCTAGAGGATTGGCGGCGAAATCAGGACAAGTTTGAAATTCAAATGTAGGGCGGGAACTCAATAAAATTGCGGAAGCAAATTATTCTAGGTTGATTTTTGCCTCGAGTTACTTGCCCTCAATTCACTTGCCCACTCATATTTTTTTAACTTTAGGTTAGCTTTGGTCCGTCGTCGACCGATTAATTTCATTTGGGAGGAACGGTCATCTAGAACTGCAACGGCCTGTTTGAACCTGCAGAACCACGATGAGCAGAAGAAAAACTAACTTCACTGAGATTACTGCCTGAAACCGAGCAAAAGTAGGTGCATTATAATAGGACGCAGTCCCAACTTTTTTAATATATTCGTTTTAGGCAATTAAAATACGTTTCGAAGAAGAAATGTGGAAAAATCAAGAGGACAAGTTCAAATCAAATCTCCGTTTGCCGCCATGGATTCCCGCGCTCATTTACACACTCACACAAGCATCCAGCGCCAAACCAGGCTTCACTTTTACCCCGTGCTTTTAGACACGAGCACTCCGTCTTTATGTCTTTGGTTATAGTGTAATATAAGTGAGCGGTCGTTTCTTCCCGTCTGTCATTTTCCGTCTATTCATGGTAGCTTCTCATCATGGCCGATCTGGAGCGACCCAGTGGTCGGGCCAACATTATACAGGGTGTAACAAAAGTCCGTCCCACCCCTGCTAACATTCGAACGAATGAAGCTAGGGAAATGAAACTTTGGGAATGTTCCTATCTCTAAAGAGACCATCTTTTGGGGGTGTCAAAATTTTGGTCCCCCCCTCAGGAGGGGACGGAGCCCCCCCCCCAACTTTTTTTCAAATAGCAACCCCTATTTTGTGATACTTCATTCGAAAGAGCATAAAAAACTAAGAATTTTGGCGCAAACCGCAGATCAATATCTTAATTTTTGACCGAGTTATGATAGGTCAAAGGTCAAATTTGACCGATTTTCAAAAAATCATAACTCCGGTTCAAATTATCGTAAAGAAAGAAATAAAACGGGAAAATTTACCAAATTGTGTTCGCTTTTAAGTACAAATTGCAGAAATCACTTCGAACTAATTTTAAGGGGGGGTTCGGACCCTCAAATACGTCAATTCAAAGGTCATTCAATTTTCCCGCGAAATAAGCCAATTTCCCTTAGATTTGCTTCCACATTATCTCAGTAAGGTCAAAATCAGTTCAATATTACGTTGGCAAGTCCCCAAATTTCGGGAAAAGTTTAAAAAAAAAAACGAAATCTAAACGGTCAAATTTAATAACCTTACATTTCGTTTTTTTAAACTTTTCCCGAAATTTGGGGACTTACCAACGTAATGTTGAACTGATTTTGACCTTACCGAGATAATGTGGAAGCAAATCTAAGGAAAATTGGCTTATTTTGCGGGAAAATTGAATGACCTTTGAATTGACGTATTTGCGGGTCCGAAACCCCCCTAAAAATTAGTTCGAAGTGATTTCTGCAATTTTTACTTAAAAGCAAACACAATTTGGTAAATTTCCCCGTTTTATTTTTTTCCTTACGATAATTTGAACCGGAGTTAGGATTTTTTGAAAATCGGTCAAATTTGACCTTTGACCTATCATAACTCGGTCAAAAATTAAGATATTGATCTACGGTTTGCACCAAAATTCTTAGTTTTTTGTGCTCTTTCGAATAAAGTATCACAAAATAGGGGTTGCTATTTGAAAAAAAAAAAGTTGGGGGCCCCCGTCCCCTCCTGAGGGGGACCAAAATTTTGACGCCCCCAGAAGATGGTCTCCTTAGAGATAGGAACATTCCCAAAGTTTCATTTCCTTAGCTTAATTCGTTCAAAAGTTAGCAGGGGTGGGACGGACTTTTGTTACACCCTGTATGAACACCGACCGGTTGGTCCGACGTCGGCCATAAGCCGAGGTTCCGGCCTGGAGGACTAAAGATAAGGCGGTGACCAGTGGCGCCCCCCCCCCCTGAATATTTTTGAATTCATACGAGTTCCCCCCAAATCTGAATTTCATCGCCCCCCCCCCCACCGGGGGCCTGTAGGATATGGGACACCCTCCAGGCGACAAGGGGTTCGGGGGACCTTCTCCGGAAAATTTTGACATTTTTAATGTCATCTGGGGCCAATTTGAGGCATTTCCTAAAGGTTTTCATGAAAATTCTGCTTATTTTCAATTCAGTTTATTTTTGCATGAAATTCTAGGGGGAAAGTCAAAATTCTAGGGAGAGAAGTCAAAATTCTAGGAGGGGATTCAAAATTCTACGGGGGGAAGTCAAAATCCTAGGGGGGGAAGTCAAAATTCTAGGGGGTGCAAATTCTGGGGGGTGGAAGTGAAAATTCTAGGGGGGGAAGTCAAAACTCCAGGGGGGGGCTCAAAACCTAGGAGGGAAGTCACAATTCTGGGGGGAAAAAACCAGAGCTCCCCCCCTCTCCCCCCTTTGTCGCTGACGCACAGGACAGACTGAACACTCGCAGACAAACATGTACGCACACACCCTCATGCTCTCACATACAGTGGGTTCGAGTCATGAAACGTCTCTGAACGCGACGGAAATTCGCAATGTGACCACTCGATTGCTCTGATATTTGCTCCGAGACGCAAAGCTAGCACACAAATCTTTTTTGAGGAGAGGTCTGCCGATTGTACGTTCAGTCAGACGTTATAAGTAATCAATTAGTTTCAAAATGAATTTCGTAGAAGGAAGTGAGAAAGGGGATTTTGGTTTACACTTTGCTTGTTTTGATTGGTGACCTACCTAATGAAAGGAACTCAAGTTGAACTAGCAGGAATTCACATGCTTACGACTAGTTAAACTCAATATTAATTGAACTTTTTTCTTCCCAAAATTCTCCTGTAGGCAAGAATAAAAACTAATCACGACAAATTAATTGAAGCACTTCAGACACTTCTGTACCTATTTTGTGAAGATAACTGAAGTAGACTGAAGTAGTCGCTTCAACACCGACCGCGTATTTTAATAAATTACTAACTTTACTGCTAGTGCGTTCCAATTACCCCTAGTAAAAATGAGAAGATTCGTAAGGTAAACGCTCTACAACGTATGTACTTATGTTGTAACCAACCCCTTTTTTCTCTTTTAAGTTGCATTAAGGAATGTCTCATTTGGTAACAAACTGAACGGGATTTTACGGGAAAATTCGACAAAAAAGCATACATTGTGGTGTGAGTTGTAATTTTGTGCCCTAATCAGTGACCCATTAAGAGAATGAACTTCACTGGAAAATATGTGCGGGGTGCATTAAAAATTTTGAAAAAAAGACACAAGGAAAGCTTGTTCAGAAGTGCCTGATGATATTATACAGGGTGTTTCAGACCACCCGTACCAGGCCTTTTTCTCGGTTGTTTTAGGTCGTACGAAGTCGGGGACCGCGGGGTTGAATGGGAAATTGACCCCAAGGAATCCGAATTTCGTGGTCTCGAACCCCCCCCCCCCATCCCCCCTAGGGGGGTAAAGGGGGGGGGGGTAACGATGCAAAAAGTCACGGTTCCCGACCGAATTGCGGATTAATCGCATCAGAATTGAAAAGCACGGAGAATTTTACGTGAAATTGACCCCTAAAAATCTATAATCGGCCCACCCAAGGCCCAAAAATGACCCCCTAAAGAGGGGAACAGTTCCCCCCTCCATAATTTCTCTTTGGTCTCAAAATTGACGTAGATTCTCCAGAAAAAGATGGTTTCCCAGGTAATCAACCCCGAGAAATCCAAATTTTATAGTCCCGAAGCTCCTCTAGCCGCCCTTGGGGGGGGGGGGGGGGGGTAAACGGGGGCCCAATTTTAAAAATCGGGGCTCCTTTCCGAATCGCAAATTGATTGCATCCAAATTGAGGAGCAGAACACTTTTACATCTTAAATGACCCCCAAGAGTTTTAATTGACCCCCCTGGACGGCAGAAAGTAACCCCTGAGGAGGGGGGCTTTGCCCCCTCCAAAAATTTATCAAGATTCCTCTTTGGTCGCAAAATTGACGTCGATTCTCCAGATAAAGACGGTTTCTGCCCAAAAGGGCGGGTAGCGGAGCTTAAGGACCATGAAATTTAGAGTCCTCAGGGTCGATTACCTGGAAAACCGTCTTTTTCTGGAGAATCGACGTCAATTTTGCGACCAAAGAGGAATCTTGATAAATTTTTACTACTGAGAAAAAGGCTACAAACACTAAAACAACCGAGAAAAGGCCTGGTACGGGTGGTCTGAAACACCCTGTATTTTTTATGAAAAGAAAACTACGTACCAGTTCACCAGTTGAATAAACGTATAAAAAAATATTTTATACCTATATATGCGAACCTTTCGTTACCGCTCATGAGCTCGCGTTGGAAAACATAACGATGAATAAAGCGGGAGTAAAAAAAACAAGTTGGATTTTGCAATCGCTAGCGATGGCAATATTCGTCATGGGAACGTTAGCTTCTGGGATATGAAAATGTTAAGGTACAGTTCGTTTGTAGTATCTTCTGAATTGAAGGGGCTATGTAATTTTGTGTTGACATCTCTTTTTTAACATTTTTAATTATTTTCTTTGCATACAAGAAAGCTGTTATGTACCAATTATTTATTTTCGTTGGATTATATATGGTTTTCGGAAGTTAACGCATTTAAGTTTCAGGTTCGCTTTTTCGGCGTAAAGTATACATAAGGTATCCCAAAAAACTTGTTCTGTAACTTCGAAAGTAAGATAGATCCAGACATGATCTTGATCTCATTTTAAAGATCAACTCAATACCCATCGATTAAAACCAAGATCAGCTCAATCGGATAAAAATTGACCGAGTTATGGCAATTTGAAATCAGCGAGGAAAGTTTACGCCTACGGTTTTTAAGGAAGATTCTTCATCGCCGTAAATCGAAAAGTCGGCCGATAAAGTGATGCTTATTGTGTTTTTTTATTTTCGAGGTGTCATTTATCAACATTTTGTACCATCAAACACAACAGTTGACAGTGCGTATTATTGCAAAGTACTAAAGGAGTTGAGAATGCACATTTCCCGGAAACGGTCGGACTTGAAAGCTTCGTGGATACTCCATCAAGACAATGCGCGGCCTCACACATCGAGCTTAACACGTGAATTTATGAGTAAAAATGGAGTTGAAACAATCCCTCATCCCGCTTATAGCCCTGACTTGGCTCCATGTGATTTTTGGACGTTTCCTACGCTTAAAAAGGAGCTTCGCGGACGAAGATTCGTATCGAAGACCGAAATCCAGAATGCAATTCAAAACTTTTTCAACTCCATCCCAGAGGAAGAATTCAGGAAAACAATGTTGGATAAGTGGCAAGAGCGCATGAAAAAGTGCATCCGGTTTGATGGACGGTACTTTGAAAAGCAAAAGGAAGTTATGGAAGATTCGGAGGAAAGTGGATACGAATATTAACTTTTTGAATCCTGGTAAGCGAAAAATCTTCCTAAAAACCGTAGGGGTAAACTTTCCTCACTAATTTCAAATTGTCATAACTCGGTCAATTTTTATTCGATTGAGCTGATCTTGGTTTTAATCGATAGGTATTGAGTTGATCTTTAAAATGAGACCAAAATCATGTCTGTATCTATCTTACTTTTGAAGTTACAGAACCAATCCCGGTACTTTTGGGACACCCTACGTATGATATTTTTACTCTACACATATGCCCGAATACGCATCGTAAGGGACCTATGTGCTTCCTAAGTTGCCAAGTATTAATTATTGTTAGATGATTGGTCTAAAACATTCAATACAACCAGTAAAAATTAACTGACCCCTACGAGATTCGATCCCCCGCTCCCACAAAACGTGACGCTCTCCCAGAATCAGAACAGTGGCGTAGCTTACTGAGCTATCTCGCCGCTCGGATGTAGATGGAGAAAAAGAGAACAGTTAAGTGATCTCGGACGCTGAGCGGGGCTTCACAAAAGACGTCCTTGAGATTTCAACAGTTCGGCCACTGGCGTCCTAAGAGACGACGGATTAACCGCATTACTCTGTGAGACATTGTTTACCTATGCTGTCATATGTCACAAGGTTCATCACACCATGCATTTGCGATCGCGGCAGTAAGCTGAGGCAATATTTCTGTATTCATGGATTAAATCCATCAATCGAGTTCTGATTTTGGCTCATATATCCGTAACGGGTCCTCCAGAGCAATTTTCCACCTTGTACGATGGTTATTATTTCTTTATATCTATGTTTAAAATTTGAGGTGGGATAATGGCGGCTTCTCAAGAGCAACGAGGTAGGCGATCTTTTGCACCAACGAACAGAAAACTGATGGCGAAAAATAGCCAATGAAAACCTCCCAAAAAAAAGAATTTGCCTAAAAACGGAACTTCGTGGTTCTGCGCAGATTTACCAGTCAGACACGACATCTCGAAGTGGAAAACGAGAAAGTAAAAACTCGCTGAAAGCGAATTTTAGAAATCAACACAACTTGACGTAGAGACATGATTGGCTAAAAAATAAAACGGTTTTTGATACATCGGAAAATCAACCAAAAATCGGAGACTGGGCGAAACGCTCAAGGTCGCAGAGGTATAGGGAATCCCATAGCGAAAGCAACGGAACGATTGTAATATCATGGGGAACTCCGTTCCCATGACAAAAACCAGCAGGTAAAACAGCTATAATTAATAATGTCCGGTATTACAATGACTTTCGGCTCTCAAAATTCCCGCAAAGGTATCAAATGAGAGATTTTCAGAGCGCTGAGGCAGCTGAGGGGAATACAGAAGTTCAGACTCAGACACTGTCATGAAGTTTATTTCTCCCATATCAATCTCTCGTTCCTGGCGCAATAGAATTTAATTTTCACATTTTTTCGCTGTTTTTTGAAAAGACCAGAAAATAAGTTTCCATTTTCTTAACCTTCTTTTTACTTTCCCGAGAATTACGAAAGAAGAGGGAGGATAAAGAAAATCTTACGCCTGCTCTCAACTTCCGTTTTTGGAATCTGACGGAATAAACTCTCCTAGGAAAGGCAAGACTTCGTACTGAAAGAGACAATGAAAAATTCAAGAATTCATCAACAAAATTGAGTTTTATACTTTCTATTGAGCTCACGATCACCAGTCAAAATGCACAAGGGATTTTAAAAGGCCTGGAAAAAGGAAAAAGATTAAACCATTTTTAATTGGGTATCTATAGAAAAGAAAAAAAAGACAAAAAATTAAAATTATCATGTTTATTTTGTTGTCCAATTTTTCACTTCAGGCTTTTTTATCCTTCACGGGGAAGGTATTGAGCAGTAATATACTGTCTTGCAACTTGCAGGGAGGAGAATAGGGGTGGGTAGGAACTTTTACGTTTCGAAATTATTTGCCAATATTCATATAGTTTCATCCATAGTAAATTAACGCCATAAATACATGCTCAGTGCATTACCACTTGAGTATAATGCCATCCTGATCTGCCGTGCTAAGGAAAAACGCCAAATCTACATCTGAATGTTGCCATATTTCCCCATGAAACATACATTCTCGAGAAAATGTATGTACATTTTTTTTTGACTTTTTCAAATACTAATAGATGGAATTACGAAAAAATCATTCATAAGATTTAGAAAAAAGTAAACGCAAGTTTTGTTTTTTTTTTTATTAAAAAAAAATAAAAAAAAACCTAGTCTATTGTTTTAATGTTGTAAAACACTTTTATTTTTTAAAATTGACGCACATTTTTGTCTTGGTCTCTAACGAACTGTTGTTGTATCTGTTATTTTTTTTCGCAAGATCAGAACATCGTTTGACTTTACTAATTTTTTTTCTTTTCTTCTTCTTCTTTTTCTCATTGAAATACAAATTTAACCTCCGAGAAAAGAGACAGTATTCAAACATGATGACAAGGAAAGCCTTGGTTTATTGTGCGACAGACGGATGAGGAGTGGACCGGTGGATAACTGAACGTGTATTTGAGTTTTAAAGAGATGGCAAGTTAGTGAAGAAAGACCCGTGCGTGGGTGCAGTTTGTACACAATTGCACGAATAAGGGAGGAAAACGATTGTTCATTTGATTAATGCCGCTTATTCTCGGCGCAGAAGAACTTTCCTTAACAAGATCAAACCACTGCAATAGTAGTTTCATTCATGGAAGAAGGAAGCTCTTAGATTAGGAGCTCAAAATGTTACAGAGAAAATGGAGTTCCGCGACTTCTCTAGTGAGAAAGAAGGAAAACTTTTAAGCCCTTGAAGAGAGACTTGGGGGAAATTCTGCCGTGTGTATATAATATATATTTATGTTTGAAAAATAATTTATGTCTGCGCTCGAGGAATCAACATTAAGCTTTAAACTTTTGTTAAATGATTTTTCTCAATACTTACGGTTTTAATAGCTAAACAAAAGCTTTCCTCCGTTCTGAAGCCCCTACTTTTCGCAGAGCTCTCAGAAATCATAGCAGCAGCTCAGTGACTTTAATACAAGAACTTTTCATTCCACAGGAACTTGGCTGAGAGCTCTTGTTCTGAAAAGTCAATACTACCAGTAAAAATATCCGTTTCTTTCACTCCGTTATTCTTGCAAGGCGTACCCTTACACAAAGGGAAATTAACAAGTTCATGGGTGCAACACAGTAGTGTTGCGTAGCTCGCCTACAAAAAGAGAGAGGGCTCATCATTATTTCAAGACTTTTTTTTAAAAAAAGATTTAATAAAATATGGAGTACAATGAAAAACAGACAGTGAATTTTAATACAATAGGTTGATAAGGCGCGTCATTGACTCGTTTATATATCAATTAGTTTTTATTTTCAGAGATTTTAATAAGGGTAGGTAATCAGCACATGAAGGAAATTAACGATCCAACGCTGCGAGGTCAACCACGCACCTCGACGAGACGTGTATTGTAAACGCAGATAGCCATCCAAACGAGTTTAAATTTAAAACCTTAACATCTGCTAAAGGAATGTCATATGGGGAAGGCGGGATTTAAAAAGAATTTAATATGAGGTTGATTTAAGGTTGAAATTTGGTAAAACAAGAAACAGTTGGAAACAAACGCATTTTTATGTTAACGCTATAGTTTAGGTTAGTTTGTTGACAAATCATCGATGTCTTACCTTCCGATGGAGTGAAATTGAATAATGTTCGTGGGTATAAAGAACTTTCCTAACTTTTCTCGGAAAAAATATTTAAGTGGGAGAAACGAGGCAACGCTGGAATGCTTATTCGGCGTCAAAACACATCATGGGCCCTCTAAGCTCTATTATTTGATGCTGCGATTATTTTAACGCGAGTTCAATTAATCGCGCCAAACACAGTTCGGCCGGTGTAAAGCCCATATTAGCGCCTACAGGACTGCATGATTACTTCTCGCATTACGCCAAACGCAGAGCAGTCGGTCAGTTGGCGTGAAACGCATGTTAACGCCTAGAGGTGTCGTCAGCTAAGCTGACGGTTGTTTACTTTCGGTTTGCAGGCGTTTTTGCGTCACTACTATCCACATGAAAACATCAGACTCTCTCAGAAGCAAGAATACAAGCTTAGATAAGTTTTTTAATACTTTCAAACCCTGTAACACTTTAATTTTTAGCCACACAGAAATCACAACCACAAAAAAGTCGCAAATCATAACTGATAAGTAGTTTTTTTACGATAAGATCATGAGACTGATGTTTTCAATGTGAATAGTAGCGAACGCCGCTTTGTTCAGAGGCTCAAATTCGTCGTTGGCGCTTGCAAACCGAAAGTAAACATCCGTCAACTTAGCTGACGATACCTCTACAAGACTGTAGGAGGACGGTGGGGGGACTGCGTGTCATCATTCTTGCTTACCTGCTCTAGTTTTTACCGTAGTTAAAGTGAAAATATGTATACTCATTGTATCGATTCAGAAACTCGGATTATATGTAACTACCGGAAAGCCCGTGACTGAAGTCACGGGTCTAGATGCTTCACCAAAAATTCTTAATTTAATAACGGGGAGCATTAGGCCGATATTGTTTCGGGGATGATACCACTATTCGACCATCCTATATTACCCATATCTACCCTCATTTATTCTATCTATCCTGTTTCAAATTGATTATGCCACTCTCCCATCCTGTTTCATATTGGACGATATCTCAAATATCAATAAACAAAGATCGATGTATCGAAGGGTGGGATAACCCTACCTATCCTATTTTATCCTTAGGTATCTTTACGGTTACTTACTGAGTTTTTCCCTTTTCTATCATACTTCCTCCATTTAACTCAATTAATATCAATGCATCCCGTTTTATCCATGTCTATCATTTTTATATCGAACGATGTATCGAAGATCGATAAACATTACCCTGTTTTATCACTATCTATCCTGTTTAATTCTTATCTACCCTGTTTCACACTGATTATTCCCCTTTTCTTAAAATTCCTACCTTTTATCCCGGTGAATATCAATAAATTCTGTCTTATCCCTGTCTATCTTGCTTTATATCAAACGATATATCAAAGCAGGGCCGGATTTACCTCCTTGCCGCCCATGGGCCGCCTGTATTTTCCCACCTCCTTCTCATTCGTATTGAAACATCAATAAAAACCATCAAGTGAACGTGCCAGCGGGGGAGGGGTGCATAAGACGCGTTTACTCGTGTTGGACACATGTTTTGGGAATGCCCTGTCAACACTGCTAGCAAAAGTTATGTTTCGTAAACCTATCTCTTTGTGAACAAGGCCTTTCATTCATAAGGAATGAACAAAAAAATTATGGAAGAACAAACATGAATGTGGTTTAATGATTTTAACTTCTGCCGCCGCGCCGCGCAGACCGCACCGTGTTTGGCGCAGCAGTCTTGTAGGCGCTATCCGTTTTACGCTATGACCGCAATGACCGCACTGTGTTTGATGCAATGCGTAACGTATTCGTGCAGTCTTGTAGGCGCTAATATGTGTTACATGCCGATCGCCGCGCCGAGGGCTTCTCCTTTTCATCTCATGTCCTCGTCATCATTGCTCTCTGCTCCGCGCCGTTCTAGGCCAAATTGTGTGTTTGGTTTCTCTCTTAACTCGACTACTTGAAGGTGCTATCTCTTGTATCACTGGAAGACGACAACATTAAAAATTACTATACTCTCAGGAGAGATTTTGTCGCCTTTTCTCGTTTGTAATTTTTTTTCTAAATCCGATATTATTTTATACCTACATTTAAAAACATTGCAAAATTTGCCACCCTATCTAGATTTGCCGCCATGGGCCGCGGCCCATGTGGCCATCCCCTTAATCCGGCCTTGTATCAAAGATTTATATACAATACAATATTTTATCCCTATGAATGAAACCCCGAAAAAATAGTGGTAGGCATCTATACTATAAGCTCCAAGACCTCCTAATTGTGCGAAACTGGTGACGCTTAGTTCCAGCGTTCTACCGGGCCGATTTTCATGATTTTTGCGGCTATCGACGGGCAATTGTGTCTAGATAAGCCAACTCTTTTCAGATTTTCAAAATGTGGCCCAGGTTTTTTTATATTACGTGGTAAAGTTGCGAATTCTCCCATTTAAACTTTGTAAATTTATACTTTTTGTCATAGTTCGTTTGAGCGTTCTACCGGGCTGATTTCCATGATTCTTGCGTAAATCGACAGGTAATAGGCCCTAGATGAGCCCGCTTTAATCAGATTTTGGAAAAAGGACCCAGGTTTTTTTTAAAATCACGTTATAAAAGTGAGTGAATTTACTGAATGCTCCGGTGCTGCTACCGCTATGCGCGGGAGGATGCGCAGTGGTCAAGGAGGTTGCGCAGTAGCTGTGTAGCCTGCGCATCAGCTCTACACTTATCTCCACAAGAATCGCGCCGCAATCCTCATTTGGAGCGGTGGCCGAGTCGTCTAAGACGTCGAGTGCGTTCACATTGAACTCAATGTGGGATCGATCCCCGACTCATGAAGTCTTAATTATTACCTGACTATCATTGTTCATTGTTTTACTGCAATATTTCATCGATCAGTCATTCCAAAACGCGTCCTTTTAATTTTAAAGTAATTTTAAGTAAAGTTTAAAATTAAAGTATACCTCATATCGTAATTTTTTAGGGGAAAAATAAAACTAACACTAATAGGAGGGTAAAAATAGGGCTGCGAAGCGGCCCATTGATGGCGCGGAGCGCCTTCACGGGGTTGGGCCGCGTAGCGGCCAGGGAGCGTAGCCCCCTAGTTACCCTATAGGGAGCAAGGCATGTCATAAGAAAAAAAAATATAAATAAAATGAGTGGGGAGGGGGGGGGGCTGCGGGAGTTAGAAAAATTAGCTGTGAAGGGGGACGGGGGTAGAATAAATGCTGGTAAAAAAATTAGAACTAACCTAGCAATGATTTAAAAGAGAAATAAAAAGAAAAAAAAATAAAAAAATAAAAAGTAAAAAAATAAAAAAATAAAAAAAATAAAAAATAAAAAAACCCGGAATTATAAAATCTGTTGACTTGGCCGGAAAATGGAATTAAAGCATCAGCTGATAGCAAACAAAGGTTACCAAGGAAACCAAGGAATGGAACTTTCATAAAAACAGTGGAAAACAGCGTATGTAGGGCACTTACGTTAATTACCGTTTATAAGTAAACGGTAAATGCGATTTAACCGAAAATCTATAAAGTTTTTCATCAGACCAAAAGAGACAAAATTACACAATTTGAATCAGCTAACGTAAATCTAACGATAGTTATCGTGAATGAAAGAATCGACGACACAGGTTGGGGAACTATTATCATGAACGAAAAAAGCGACGACACAAATCGGGTAACTATTATAGGTGGGATATTTTTTGGTCTAAAGAAAATAGAACGAACGAAAATATCGCATAGAAATTTTCGATACTTTTACATGAGTCCATTTAGGTAAATTCGGGGAAACCTTGCAGAAAAACTGCGTGTAACTTTTTAAAAAAAAATATCAAAATTAAATCATAAAAGTGGTGCATAACGTTATAATCATTGATAAATACTAGGGGGCTACGCTCCCTGGCTGCTACGTGGCTCAACCCCCTGAAGGCGCCCCGCGCCATCAATGGGCCGCGTAGCGGCTCTATTTTTACTCTCCTATCGATGTTGGTTTTATTTTTCTCCGCCCAAAAAATACGATGTGAGGTATACTTTACTTTTAGAATGATATAATGTTTGTTTTTGATGAGTAAAGAAAAAAAAAATTTTGAAGTCAAAAGGACGCGTTTTGCAATAACTGATAAATGAAACATTGCAGTAAAACAACGAATAATAATAATCAGGTTAAAACAAGAGAGCCGAGGAGTCAGGAATCGAATCCACATCTTTTAACGTGTGGGCGCATCCGACGTCTTAGACAACTCGGCCACCGCTCATCTTAAAATCCCGCGGGCGAATCTTGTGTTGATAAGTAGAGCAGCTCTTTCGGCCACTGCGCAACCTTCTGCGCATAGTGGCAGCAGGTTGCGGAGCATCCTGTAAATTTGCTCACTTTTATAACTTGATTGTAAAAAAACCTGGGTCTTATTTGTAAAATCTGATTAGAGCGGGCTCATCTAGGGCCTATCACCTGTCGATAACCGCAAAAATCATGGAAATCGGCCCGGTAGAATGCTCGAACGAACTATGACAAATTATATAAATTTACATTGTTTAAATGGGAAAATTCGCAACTTCACCACGTAATATAATAAAACCTGGGTCATATTTTGAAAATCCGAATAGAGCGGGATCATTTAGAGACAATTGCCCGTCGATAGCCGTAAAAATCATGAAATTCGGTCCGGTAGAACGCTGGAACTAAGCGTTACCAGGTACGCAAAATTAGGAGGTCTCGGAGCTTATAGTATAGATACTCTTTCTTTCGGGTGCACCCATCGGGTTTTGAATCAATTCATCTCCCGAAAAACTTGAACTTAGTTGTTCTACGATTTTTTACATGTAGTTTTTTTCAGTGGTTGGCTACAGGTGATCACTTTTTAAATGTCTATGAAAGCTCTCTGGGCCATTCGTGCTGCGAGGGCTATCCATAGAAGAGAGACATGCCCGTAAGTGAGGAGGGAACGCACATAGTCCTCTGCGATGTGGTTATTAAAACCACCAACTACCAAGGTTGCCCTATTCAAACTTCCTCGTTGAATATTGAATACTAGGGGGCCATGCCCCTTGGCCCCTACACGGCCCAACCCCCGGAGGACGTTTCGCGTTCTCTTAGGCCCGCGTCGACAAAAGAACGACCAAAAAATGAAAATATTTTCATACCCGGCTCTATTTATCCAATCTTCCTCTGGCCGGGAGCAATTGGACCACTAAGAATGGAATGAAAAAATTGGCATTTATTTCAAACTTCACGCCAAGACTTACACGAAATGGAGCGGAGCGTTTCGTCGCTTCGGATGGTCTGTAGCAAATGAGCATACCTCTGATTCACTTCACCTACTAACAGACCAAGATTCAACATTTCCCGCTTACTTCAATTTTCCGCTACATTTGAAATTCCCGCGATTTTTCATTGGCGGGAATTTCAAATTTTGCCCCCCCCCCCTTTCTAAGCTTTCTGTTCACCTCTAATATAAAAAAAAAAAAAACCTGGGTCCTATTTTCAAATTCTGATCACAGCGGGCTCATCTAAAGACAATCACCTGTCGATAACCGCAAGAAGCATGGAAATCAGCTCGGTAGAATGCTCAAACGAACTTTGACAAAAAATAAAAAATTACATTGTTGAAATGGGAGAATTTGCAACTTTACCATGCAACATTTTTTCAGTACCAGAAAAATTTGCGCAATCCTATCGCAGTCCTGGAAATTCGGTCTGACTACCTGAATTGGGACGTCACTGCAGTGTTCTAACGTGATAGGGAAGAGAAGATTAAGTGGATTTCTGCATGTACCATGGTTTGCACATGGTCTAATGAGTCTCAAGGCTCATCACAGATTGCATTTACGGTTCTCCCCACTGTTAGAGCAGTTACACCAGCGTTTGTATCGTAAGACATAACCGCGGCCTAGAGATCTTCCGACGACGCAGCGTTTTCAACAAAACGGAGGAGTGATATTCACATTCGAGGATGGATGAAATGCTTCCGGTATATATAACTATTTTAAAATAGCGCAGCACGGTTCTCTTTGAATGAAAAAAGATACCAAATTACAAAGCCCGTTCATTTCTAGGATTTATGATAAGAAAATACAGTCTGTAACGAGGATCAATCAACCTAAAATATTGAAGCATTAGTAACTTTTTTACAGGATTTCAAAGAAACCAAAGATTCCAAACGAGCCCGCAAGCCACTTCCCGGCAACGAACTCAGGTACTCGATATCCTTCCAAAAAAACAAAAATATGATTTTTGTACAAAATTTCGGCCCAATCCAAAAAATGTCACTAATTACCAAAAACAAAAAAAAAACCAGGCACCCAAAAAATATGATGGCAGTACCGTTTGGATTCATCATATAAAAGGAAATGATATCAAAACGGCCCAATTTTCTCTTTCATGCCCATGCAATATACCAAACACCCCAACTTTTTTCACAAAAAAAAAATAAATAAATAAATAAATACCTATAAGGCATGATGACCTGAACACGTTTATTGGATCCATCGCTTTAAAGGAGTATGATATCAAATCGGCCCAACTTCTCTGAAATATGCCCATCTCGGATCAATAATTTTTTTGAGACCTTCCGACTCATCGCTGAGGAGACACTGATCATTACTTGACCCTTAGTATATGTCCTTGTTTAGATGTCAAAGAGTTCCTTATGAGAACTGTAATGAATTTTTTTTCTTTGAAGAGATAAAATCAAAAAATCGTCATAAAATTGAAAAAAAAATTCGAAGAAAAAAAAAGGAATGGGCCGGCCGGCACGTACAAAAAAGAAAGTAAAAAGGGGGAAATGTAGATACATTGGTATGCCCCAACATTTTGGCATGGGTGACCGACCCGGTCTTGCCAACATCCATGAAGTTGCTAAGAAAGAAGCATTGTAAGTAGGAAGGAGGCACATAATATTCGCAATAATACGCCAAGGTTCAGTAGTTTGTAAGGCCTTCTATCAGAAACAAACAAAGAATATGGCATTGCTTGAAAGTTGTTAAGTTGTTCACTCATGTGTGAATATCTTTCAGTCTATCTTTCAATGACGATTTCAAGAAGGACTGATCCTCCTTTTGACGATGATACTTGTTCATGTATATGTGAAAGAGAGACGATAATCACCCTATATTATCTACCACTTGTATGTACGGCCGGCCGGCCCATTCCTTTTTTTTTCTTCGAATTTTTTTTCAATTTTATGACGATTTTTTGATTTTATCTCTTCAAAGAAAAAAAATTCATTACAGTTCTCATAAGGAACTCTTTGACATCTAAACAAGGACATATACTAAGGGTCAAGTAATGATCAGTGTCTCCTCAGCGATGAGTCGGAAGGTCTCAAAAAAATTATTGATCCGAGATGGGCATATTTCAGAGAAGTTGGGCCGATTTGATATCATACTCCTTTAAAGCGATGGATCCAATAAACGTGTTCAGGTCATCATGCCTTATAGGTATTTATTTATTTATTTATTTTTTTTTTGTGAAAAAAGTTGGGGTGTTTGGTATATTGCATGGGCATGAAAGAGAAAATTGGGCCGTTTTGATATCATTTCCTTTTATATGATGAATCCAAACGGTACTGCCATCATATTTTTTGGGTGCCTGGTTTTTTTTTTGTTTTTGGTAATTAGTGACATTTTTTGGATTGGGCCGAAATTTTGTACAAAAATCATATTTTTGTTTTTTTGGAAGGATATCACGTATTTTTGGTATGACTTCTACGAAGTATCAGGCAAAGAGAGTTCCCATTTTAAATTTAAAAGTTGTTCCCGCGGGCGCGAGGCAGAGAGGAAACGACCCCCCCCCCCCCCCCCCTCGAAAGCGGCCCACCTTTTTTTAAGGAATTTCGTTCAAACCGCATGTCAATAATCTGTAATCGTTCTCGAGACATCAGTAAGGAAGGATCCATATTTTTGGCACACCCTGTACGTCACAGAAAAAAAACTGCAGGTCAGTATTGAAATCGTGACAAAGTTGGGTCACTTGACGTAATGCCTAATTCTCATTGGCTACGAACGATAGAAACTACAGTAAAGCGCATTGACTTATAACGCAATCTAGGTCGCGCGGTAGGTAAGACAGCTAGCGGGGTAAATCAGGGTAAAGACGCGCCTTCCGCTTAGTGGATACATCTGGATATACGAACGAAAAGTACCCGTATCAGGCAACGGCACTGGCATGACAGGCATTTCCATTGTCTCGGTCTCGGACTTGCTGGGTGTTGCTGAGTTGCCTATCGTCCCGCCTGAAGGGACTCTAGTCTTGCCGAAATTTTTTAATGCGCAGTCTAAGCCATCTAAGCCATAGATAGTGCAGTGCATAGCATAGAGAAAAAAAAGGAGGTGTTTGCATTTCGGGCATCTTGGAATTTTTCATAGAGTATCTATAGCTTTGATGACGTCAGTGGGTACAGCGACGTTTTTATCCTGTCGATTTTCTTGGAAATGGTGTAATTTAAGGGAAAAAGTTATTCTATAAAAAGTGCTTGAAATTTTATAAAGAGTTGATTTAAGTCAAAAAATCGGACATTATGGTCCGTTTTTACAACGTCAACATAACCCTCAACGAGCGTCTTGTTTACATTGATGACGTAGGTGGGTACAAATCCTCAAGATGCAAACACCTTCTTTTTTTTCTCTATGAGTGCATAGAGAGGTTATGATAATTATGTTATTGTTTCGTTTGGAAATTTTGAATCGGGTTTGAGCAAAATAGCATTGCAATTTCAATTTCTCCTGGCTCCTGTCTCTTTTTCTATGTCATATTATTTCTGAAATTAATAACAATATAACTTCTTGAATGGTTTTCTCATTGTACGCACGAAACATTTTCAATTTTATGCTGCCACGAGGAATAATACTTCCAAATGTGACCATTCTTGATTTTGAATGATTCCTTCTCTCTCTAGGTACCTTTTTCGTTGTGAGTGAGTTTTCTTTTATGATTCTCTGATTACTGAGGGCACAATGCTTGGGCACAATGTGCCTGAAACGAAAAGTTGCTACTTACTTGTTTACTATGTGCATTCCTATCCAGACATCATATGAAATCATCTTGGTACTTGCGTTAAATCTTTCCGTTCATAAGGAGATGGTATACAATAAACTTTAGTTGTGATGACATAAATTTTCTCAACTGCATGCTGATTATTGAAACTATGTCAGTACGACAAGGCAAGACAGCCTTATCTTAACCGTGCAATATATCGCATTTCGATCTCTTATCAGACTGCTTCAAACTTTCAATAATCGGCCTGCTGCAATGAAATCCTTTTATAGCTTTCATCATTATGATTCTCCATTTGGCCATTCTGGTCAACTAGAGTCCACAAAGACACATTGACTTTAAACGCGCAACAGGGAAAGGGAGAGTGCCAGTTTAACTAATAATGGGTTTATTTTCAATGATAAAATTAACCAGTCTATTTACTGTCACACCTTCAAAGTGGGTGAATGTGTCAGGCAAGAACCCTGATAATCAACAACTTCAGAGCTGCTCTTAATATAGGACTTCTATGTAATGTTCCATCTCCTGTGTACAGTAGGCACAAAACCAGGATTTACATTAGAGGCATCTCCTGTGTTAAGGGATACCTTTTATGTCTTACATTATCCAACATTTTTTTTTGGATTCATGGAACTAATGATAGAATGCAAGCTAAATTCTGCAGCTCAGTGCAGGACCTCTATCATTTACGCTGCTTATACCTAGTTATGCCTGCCAGGTCCTTTGACCACTCGAATCGCAATTTCTCCGAGCTCCAATTTCATCATCAGTAATAACATTGCAAACGCGTGATACCGTCTCATAAAGACAGTAAGCAAAGTAAGTATCAATATTTTTAGTTTCATGAGAGATGTCTCTAAAGCTATGGCATTCTGTATCTTGAGAAATGTGACCAGTTCACTCGTCATTGGAAAAGATAAACAGTAAAAGTTGATGCTTCTGCAAGCAAAAATTACAGTTACCACAACTGAAATTTCGATCTCAATAGCATGAATCTTCTGAACTGTAATGAAACAGTTTGATAACATTTCATTTTCAGGAGCCTTTATCTGCCAATGCTGGTCATACAGAGTCAACAGCGATTGAGTTTCAGTGCGTTATCAGGGTACAACAGAGAATACCACTTTAATTTTTGGTTTTCCTTTCAATAACATTTCATTTTTATGAGTCTGTATCTGCCAATTCTGGTCCTGCAGAGTCGGCTGCGATTGAGTTTCAACGCACTATAAGGGTAAAACGGAGAGTACAATTTTGATTCTTTGTTTTACTTTCAAGGATGGAAAAAAACAGTCCATTTTCTGTTACACCTTCAGGCATGAACTTTTCAGCTAAGGACTCAAATAAATGACAACTTAGGAGCCACTTGTCATGTATGGTTCTTCTGTATTAGTCCGTCCCTTTCGTACCGTAGACCGAGAACCAGAGGTCTAAGTATAAACATCACCTATATTCAAGGCTTAATTTTATATCCTATGCTATGTGATCCCTCTCATACGATTCTATCGAGCGAATGATTCTGCCGGTAAGTTAATTATGTGGAGCACCATCATATCTATGCTGGGAATTGCCAGGGAGATTCTGCAACCATCCGATTAAGGTAACTCTCACATCAATACAGTGGCAGGTAAAGTAAGCAGGTATTTATGAGAAATTTCTCAACTCGGGCATTCAATGCCCACTTTCCGTCAAAGAAGATGCTCTGTTGATATACTGTTGCAGCCCAAAATATTAATTACAACTAATATTTTTAGTCGCCTCAGTCTCAATCGATAGCTTTCATTATTCTGCCAGTTCTGGCTACCCAAAGTCCACATCTAATGAGTTTTAACTCACTTTCAGGGTGTGCCAGAGAATTAATTCCTGTATCCATTTTCCGTGCTAAATGAACCAGCTAATTTTCTGTCGCACTCTCATAGTGGGTAAATTTGTCAGGCGAGGACTCAGATAATCTAGAGGTCAGGCGGCACTGATGTATTATATCGAACAGCTGCTCTGTATTATCTCCTATATGTGGTAAGCAGTGACGGCAAGTTTACGTCTCCAGGTACTGCAAATTTTAGCCGATGTATAGAGAGGTTATCATCAAGGATATCCTGCATTAGTTATAGCATTTCAATTTTATCAAACCAATGAAATAGTAGCATATAGATACATACCTTCTGCAGAGGTCAATATGAAAGACCTTGATTTGAAGAATTTTATCCAAATACAGGCAAATTAGACGATTCAATCAACTTCTGACACAGAATCAAGGAGACTTGCTGATAATCAAATTAACAGTAATGTTTGAAGTCAAGTATCGTGGATGTTGTGACATTGAGTTGATTTCATTAACAGAGTGCTGCGTAGCTTCTTTAAGAAGACACATACGCACGACTGATCGGTGAATGCGTAAACCGCGTTTCCAATATAGAGCATTACAAGTCTATGAAAACATTGAGGCTTTACGCACCAGTAGCATGATACACTGAGAAGAGACACATCAATTCCAGAGGAGTTCCGCTGCTGGCAAAATTTTATTAAGAAGTGGAAACGCAGATTCATTCCCACCGATTGAGATCCCTGACACACAGCATCGTATTGAGGGAAAGGATGATTTTCTGGTGGAAAGTTGCTGAATCTGATTAACGAGAAATAGTATCTAGGACTCACTATAGTGGGATATCATCAATCATTCATGAACAATTTCTTGAAAAGATCACTAGATCAGGGCCGCTGGGAAGAAATGGCAGGTTGCGATCTGAGTATAGGTACTTACTGTAACAGTTCATAGTAAGGGTGTGGGAATCATAAGAGGATTATATAGAAATGGATCCAGTTATCTTCGGCTACGATAAAATGGAAACACGCATCAATTAATCTATCTTCATCTTATTATTTCAATTAATCTATCTTCTTCGTATTAAAGCCATAATAACAGTAGCATAACCTGAAATTTAGCTTCAAGAGTCGGCGCTCACCATCCATCGCGCGGTTCTACAAGTTATTTTCAAATTCAAATGTGCTTGAAGAATTGAAGGACCCGCTCCTTCTTTCGATTATTTCTCCTTTCGACGTCTATGTAAGTCTGCAAAAGTACCAAAAGTTCCATCTCCAGCGTCTACAGATTTAAATTTTACCTAGTTTAATGGGTTTTATGCTACCATTACTTCCACAGCCGTGCCCCCAGGTCGCCTATTGAGAATACTAGAAAATGAACTATTTACCGTTATTTCTCCCTTATGTCTCATTTATGTCAAAATTCCAAAAATATGTATGAGCTTTATGAATAGAAGTTTCAAAATATCTACAGTTGTATAGGGTTTTTTTCTACGGTTATAGCTGTAGGTTTGTCTAAATAACACGCCCGCCTTCCGCGGCCGGGCGTTTCGCGGGCCTCGAATCTGCCCCGAATCTGCTCATCTGCTCAGCGATTGGTCAATCCATCATCGTCATGTTTTGGGGTCCAAAATTTGTCGTTAAAGCTTAATAACTTTTTTAATATTTAACTAAACTTAAAAAGGGTGGGCATTACGAGTAGAGGTGAGCATATTCTACCCAAATATTATAGGGTTTTCGGGCTTTACTTTACGACTTAATTAGCAGGAGAGCTAAATGGACCGCAAACCGTGCAGAAAAGCCTGGTCGGGTTGTTTCGTGTAAAACTAGTTAGGCAGCAGCCACCCGTCTTTTTTTTTTTTTTTTTTTTTTTTTTTTTTTTTTTTTTTTTTTTTTTTTTGGGTCGTCATTTTTTAGGGGGAGTTTTTTAGGATTGGGCCGGGGTGGCTACCGCCACCTAGAACTTTGTATTGAGTCGGGGGCCAAAACAACCGCAAAAGCGGTATCTATACTATAAGCTCCAAGACCTCCTAATTTTGCGAAACTGGTGACGCTTAGTTCCAGCGTTCTACCGGGCCGATTTTCATGATTTTTGCGGCTATCGACGGGCAATTGTCTCTAGATAAGCCAACTCTTTTCAGATTTTCAAAATATGGCCCAGATTTTTTTATATTACGTGGTAAAGTTGCGAATTCTCCCATTTAAACAATGTAAATTTATACTTTTTGTCATAGTTCGTTTGAGCGTTCTACCGGGCCGATTTCCATGATTTTTGCGTAGATCGACAGGTAATTGGCCCTAGATGAGCCCGCTCTAATTAGATTTTGGAAATAGGACCCAGGTTTTTTTAAAATCACGTTATAAAAGTGAGTGAATTTACAGAATGCTCCGGGACTGCTACCGCTATGCGCGGGAGGATGCGCAGTGGTCGAGGAGGTTGCGCAGTAACTGGGTAGCCTGCGCATCAGCTCTATACTTATCTACACAAGATTCGCACCACCTCCCTCAAGACGAGCGGTGGCCGAGTCGTCTAAGACGTCAAATGCGTCCACTTGGACTTCGATGTGGGTTTGATTCCCGACTTTTGATATACTTAATTATTACCTGATTATCATTGTTCGTTGTTTTACTGCAATACTTCATCAAGCAGTCATTCTAAAACGCTTTCTTTTGACTTCAAAAAATTATTTTTACTTTCTCGCTCCCATAGGGTAGAGAGGAAGTATTGTCATCCTCCAAAAAAAAAAAAAAAAAAAAGTTGAAATTTCATCATTTCTAGACGTTTTAAGGTCCCAGGAGTAAAAATAACCATACTTGGAAAAATGTGTGTCCGTCCGTCCGGCGTCCCCCAAATCTGTCTACAGCGATATCTCAGAATCTATCTGTTCGATTTCATTCAAAATTGGCACAGGACACCATATCTATGGTCTCCTTATGCACGTCCAACGATTTTGAGGTACGCTAAAATTTGGGGGGTCTACGCTCAATTGTCCATTTTTAGCAAAATCACACGGAAAGCTCATTTTGAAAGACTGTAAATTTTGAAAAATGTCTTTAATTCTTTAACAATGGGCATCAAGCACATCACCTGGGTCATTAATTTAAGTTCCAAAAAGATCTTTGGACTAAACTCAAAATTCAAGAGATTACGAGGCCCAAAAGTAGGCACTTTGCTCCGCGAAACAGCTCATTTTCAAGGACTGTAAATTTTAAAAAAAATAAAAAAAAATGCCTTCAATTCTTCGAAAGTTGGCATAAGAGCACCACCTGGTTCATTAATTTAAGTTCCTACGAGGTCTTTGGACTAAACTAAAAATTGAAGGGTTACGCGTCATATAGCGAGGAGAGCACTTCGGTCACACGGAGAGCTCATGGACTGTAGATTTTGAAAAAATGCCTTTAATTCTTTGAAAGTTGGCTCAAAAGCACCATCTGAGTCATTAATTTAAGTTCCTAAAGGATTCATGGACTAATCTCATAATTGCAGAGGGGCCGATAGGAAACGCTCAATTCTCTGATAAATGAGTCGGAGCGCTTCTAGATAATAGCAGCAAACGCTTTGAGTCAGGTGAAACCTAGGAATTCAAATGCATTATATAATGCATCATATACTGTTTCCAAAATTACTCCGTAGGTAAAAGCAAAATTAGACAACTAATTAGATACATACTCACATTATCAAGCTAACGCCAAGAACTGACACTTAGATCTTTATTAAAAACTAATATGTTTGTTGTTAATGAATTTAGAATCCCGGCAGATTCCATCTTTTGCGGTTCCTTTTTACGAGGTACTAAGCACAAATATAATGTAATAATTCGGCACAAATATGACTGATTTAATGCTTGTTAATGAAGGAGGTTATAATTGTTATAACGTGACGTTTGTTGACTTGTCTCTGGTTGACGTTTGTCGATGGCGCTCTCTATTGTTTTCGCTTTGAGTTACGGGGATACGCGGTAAGGAGATGGCGCTCCTGGCGGGCGTGTCGTGAACCTTCCAGCAGGTAGATTCGCCCGCCAAATTTAAAATTTGGGAGATGCTAAGCGAAAACCGTTTAGTTTTAAGACTATTTGAACATCGAATAGTCATTCTACCCATTCAAGTAGATATTTGATGGCTTTTGACCGTGCTTAAGGAGAGATTATAATATAAAATCGTATCTGAAGTATGATGTCAATGAATCTAATGGATCCTAATGAATCGTAGAAAAGCTAAGATTTTTACGGATCGCCATCTTTGACAGGAGACTTAGTTAATCAATTACATATTTAATTGAAGATGCCTCATAAAATCAACAAGTCGAGTCCGAATATATGAATTCACCACATATCGCGAAGACATTTACAATGAAGTTCAATGGTTTGAATAAAAATTTCATAACTATTATCCTGTGATCAAAATTCCAATCAAACTTTATGATTTTGTAAAATTGGCAGTATTTTTCTAAATATTCCAGTAAAAGTGTCTATGCCGGCGCGAAGCGCCGGCTCGAGCGAGAAAGTCCCGTGCGGTCCCCGCACCAATCCGCTAAGCGGATGGGGGGGCGAAGCCCCCCAAATGCCGGCGCATAGCGCCGGTACGCGGCGCGAAGCGCCGTGCATAAATTGGCCGGAGGCCAATTTTTTTCTTTATCCATCAAAACCAAAAATTATTTCATTCTACACGTAAAGTATACATCATATCGTAATTTTTTAGGGGGAAAATAAACCTAACACTGAAAGGAGGGTAAAAATAGGGCCGCGAAGCGGCCCATTGATGGCGCGGAGCGCCTTCAGGGGGTTGGGCCGCGTAGCGGCCAGGGGGCGTAGCCCCCTAGTACTACGTATACGCGCCAAAGATGAATTTGTTTCTTGAAAGGAATCACGGTAGCCCTCATACAGTATTCGCTGGAATACAATTATGGGAACTTACGTGAGGATACAATGCCGCGCAGCGAGAAAAATCATAGTATGCTTACAGTGTCGGCATTGTTAGGGGGGCAGCACATGTACCTCATCGTCGGTGTTCCCACGATATCATTGTAACACGTACTGCCAGGCCTACCATGGCTCGTAGGCTGGGCATGAACTGCCAGCCATAGAGCTCATGAAGGTGAATCATCTACCAAAGAGATGCTGCAACAGTGGCAGAGATGAGGGGGGGGGGGGGTTCAGGGGGTCTGGACCCTCCCCCCTCAGCCTCGCTAATTGAACCTTTTTTCTACTTTTGGAGGGCAGAAACAAAATATTATCAGAGACGTACACAAAATAATGTAAATTTACCCTCACGTTTTTTAATGGACCCCCCCCCCCCTCTAAGAATTTCTAGCTATGCCACTGTGCTGCAATCACATGTTATTGCCAGTTTTGGACTCTGTTTACGTTAAACAGAAAGGGAAAACGGTTGTTTGACTCTCCTAAAATTTCGGCTTTTGGGAGTTGCATGGTGTCATATATTGACCATCGACATTATAATTTTTTTGAGCTCCAATACAATGGGCCTGCTGCACAGAAGACACCGATAAAAACCAATATTTGCACGGTGGGAGCTTTTTCTAACCACTTTAAATTATTGGCGGAGAAAAGGTCACTATCGCCACCAGTCGTTATAGTTAGTAAAGCCCCTGCTGTTTTCATCGCAATCCCTATAATAAAAAAATATAAGAAATCATGAAAAGCTCGCAAAAAGGACACCAATAAAGAGTATCTATAATTCGTCACGTGGAAACTGTTTTTAAGCACTTTAAATTTGCGGATTGAAAGGGTGCCCTGAACGTTAATTGTCCTCTCCAGTCAGAGGGCGCCTATGCTACTTTCCTCGCAACCTCTCGTAGAAAAATTACGAACAGGTCGCGAAAAGGACACACGTTCCGAGTGTCGGACCGTCGGAAGCGTTCCACCCTCCACGGTACCTAACGAGGGAAAATTGAAGAATCGTCGGAAATGACACTCCGGCGCGGATAAGAAATACTTAGACTTTATCCGAACCAGGGTGGCGTCGCATAAGGGATGCGCGGGGGCCTGAGAGGGTCGATAGACTACTTGTTGCTAATCAGACCTGTTGCGACTCCTCCCGGCCGCAACTTAGCCCCCCCCCCCCCCCCCCCCCCAACCTATGCTACAGATACAAAGTGCGCTCGATAAATCTTCGGATAAGCACCCTCTCTCACCCCTGTCCCCGGGTCTCCGATCTTTTTTACCCCGGTTTTAGCATAAGTTAGGCCCGCGATTTGCCCCTCCCGCGCTTTGCACGGAAACAGCCGCTCCCCTCGCACCCATTCACCCCGCCGCCGGCATAGCGCGAGATCGGTCTGCCACGTTTCGTTGTGAGTTATGGAGATATCTTGCTTATGCATACAATTAAAAGAAAAAGCGCACTGCCATACAGTGGATCGAGTCATAAAGGTCAGGCGTGACATTTTTGACTAGAATTTCAAATGATGTTAAATTCGTCAAATTTTAGATTTTACATGGGATGCCTGTGGTAGATCACGAGGAAACCAAAGAGACCTCGAAGGTTTGTATAAACGGAGTTTTAGGCGTTTAAAGTTTCCAAATTTTGTCCGACCTTTCCTAATAATTCGAACCTCTGTGTGCCGCGGCAGTCAGGACAAGATTAATCAAAATTGTGTAATCTCTCGCGCGTTCAGTTACGTACGACGACTCTCCCTGCGCAAGATAGGAGTGCGAGGGAAAACCGGGAGTCATTGCCATAGTTCTGTTCGTCATTCTTCGACGTCCTGAGTCCTACAGACAGACTTGCAAGTTGGCAACACAGAGTCTCATCCATTAAAAATTTGTGGCAGGAGTAAGCAGAAATCGAAACACCAAGCAAATACTGTTAAAATAAAGGTTTACTGTACAGCTTCTAAGTGGTTATTCGTACTAAGCCGTCAAATAGATCGTTGTTCATCGCTATGGGAAATTGCACCGACGAATGAGGTTTTATTTGTAAGTATACGGTACCGACGAATATCACCAAACGTAGCGTTTAAAAAAAACTTAGTCTCGGGAAAAGGCTTCGTAGATGTTCCAAGTACGATATTCCTAGAGTCCCTTTATACCCAGAGTTAAGACAACTCGATTATCAGCTGACTGGCAGCCGGCCTTGCCTGGCCATGGAGGCCGAAACTAGTGCACCAAGATGGCGGTACCTCGTATGTGAACAAGAATAATGAAAATATTACCTAATTGTGGTTTATCAAGAGTAAATTGTTATTGCCATCGGTCCAAAATGAAAATAGATTAAGAAATTATTCACAAACCAATCTCATTTTCTTTTTAATTGATCAATTTGTTGATGTTGTTGTTTCTGTGTGACAGACATCGCAGGATTCCTGATCCTTATCCCCCAATATCGTTCGTTTGAGTGCACTAGTTTCGGCCTCCATGGCCAGCCAAGGTCGGCTGCCAGTCAGCTGATAATCGAGTTGTCGTTACTCTGGGTATAAAGGGACTCTAGGACAACCCAATCTTAACTGATAAAGTCATCATGATGAACAGCAGCCTGATTGTTGAAATTTTTTGTTTGTCGGGACGACATAGGTTAAAAAGCGGAGCGTGATTGGTCGGCTTTGTCTTATCGCTGCTTTGTCATGCCTTCGTCAGGAGGAATGGACGACATACTGTCCGAAACTTAAGAGGTGCCGTTAGCTTGTCGTGAGTTCAACCCGACATAGGCTCCACAAAGCAGCGATAAGAGATAACCGACCAATCACGCTCCGCCTTTTAATTCATGTCATCTATGTCATTCCGACAAACAAAAAATTTCAACAATCCGGCTGCTGGCCGGACATGGCGCTTGTTGATAAGCGAGATCGCACCGCTTACATCATCGATATTAGCATCCCTAATAATTATAACTTGGAGCTGAAATATTAAGAAAATATGGCAAAATTTCTTCCCTTAGCTGCGGAAAAGAAGCGATTATATGGAACCTGAACATTGTTTGCCTGCATCAAACCCCTGACAATGAACCGAAACCCCGAAATGGTGTGGACCCAGCACCATTTTTCCACCTTGTTACATACAGTTCGGGCCACTTCTTAGTGTTTAATTTTTTCATTTGTACGCACAGTCCGGGGTATGTGTATCTCCCGTTCGGGAGCGGGCGGTTGCGTCTAGATGCGTTCGCATCTCCAACTAGCCCGATAATAATTTTCTCGGGTTTTCCTCGTTTTGTTATGAGAGTTGTTCAGCAGCGACGACGGTAGATGGCGCGAGGATCACACTTATGTGTCATGCCTCGGGTCATATCCATGACGGCGTTTTAATGCCGTCTTGGATTTTGCGGCATGTTAAGTTGGGTTCACTGCCGAGTGTGATCTGCTGATGAGGTCTAATAAGGCCCAAACCGGTATAGATCTCTTGGCGTGACTCCAACTTAATATTCCAAAGCTAACTGCCTGAGCTGAACACTCTCCCCCCTCAATTTCGTACTGGTGCGCATTAGAGTTCTAAAAATTTATTTTTGATTCTAATTTTAATTTTTGGCACTCCTTGGCTTTGTTTCCCCGCGAAATGGTGTGGAACCAGCACCATTTCTCCACCTTGTTACATACAGTTCGGGCCATTACTTAGTGTTTAATTTTTTCACAACACACACACACACACACACACACACACACAATATATATATTATATATATATATATATATATATATATATATATATATATATATATATATTGAGAATATAATGATTTGTTATGACCGTCATTCATTTTTATGAAATGCAGGTTTTTAAGAGGTATCGGTCACTATTGTTTTTTCGTATGGATTTTCCCATACTAGCGAGAACCTCAATTGAGGAGAGTTGGATGTGGGTAAAGAAATCAGGCCTGCTGTCAGCGCCACTACGGGTTTCGCGCTTGTTAGCGATCGTCAGGTGTGCATAGACAGCCAGTCCCGATTTGAAGCCCGAACACTCTGAGATGCCGTGCAAATCAGAATGCCAAACTCCGGCGGAGCATTATATAAATATATATAGTTAGTTAGTTACTTTTAACGACGATCAGCAACCAGGCTAAAGGAGAGAGAATTTGTAAAAAGGACATATTTTCTTCAAGTTCAACAAAAGCACAGCCTGCTCCATTTTCTGTCTTTGATCCATCCATGTACAGCCGCCTATAACCATCATACTTTTCTAGGAAGTTGGAAAAACGAGTTTCTTGCTGTTGGACACTAATATTCTTTTTCTTGACAGAGCTTAAAGAGTATATATAAATATATATAATAAACTTAACTAACTATTAATAACTTAATCAACTATATATATATATATATATATATATATATATATATATATATATATATATATATGTTAATTAAGTGAAATTCATGAGTTGTATAGCCGTAACTTTTTATTTATTTTAAATTTTTTTTTATTTTTTGGGAGTCTGTGCCTGATGATGGTGGGAATAAGCCACCGAAACGTCGCATTGTAAAATTTTTTTTTTTAAAATAAATAAAAAGTTACGGTTATACAACTCATGAATTTCACTTAATTAACAATACATAAAATAGTTAGTTAGTTATTATAATTTTGAGACATTCAGCGACTTAGGCTATTAACGTCTTTACAGGTAATTTTGAAAATATATAGGATTATAAACGAAAATTTAGATTTTTAAATTAAGAGAGGTGAAGAGTTTCAGAATTTTGGTGGCAATATTAGGTTCATCGCATGTAAGAGGGTTTGTATTTCTGTTGATTGTAGGGGAGTAGATCTGTGACTGGAGATGTCGGAGGGAAGAACAGTCCATAAGTATGTGTTTGATGGTTAGAGGTGATGAATTGCAGAAGTGGCAGATGGGTTGGTTTTCTTTAGATATGATATGGTTGTGAGTGAAAAAAGTGTGACCTATCCTGAGACGCGCAATTTGGACTTCACATGATCTTGATTTGTGGTTAGATGTTCTTGGATATGGCATGGGGGCTCTACGGAGACGATTCTGTTCACTTGTGCTCCATTCTTGTTCCCACGATTTTGTGATAATTTCGCACATAGCTTTTTTAGCATCTTGCTGAGTGAATGGATGGTGAGTGATGTTCTGCAAAGAGCATGCTTCAGTTGCTGCTCTGTCCGCTGTTTCGTTTCCCAGAATTCCTATATGAGCCGGTACCCAGATAAAAGAGGTGGAGTGGCCATTGGCCCATAAGGAATGAACAGTATCATGGATTAACATTGAAAAGGGATGATTAGTAGGGTTGTATTTCAAGGTGCGGAGTGAGGAAAGAGAGTCAGAGCATATGACGTAATTGATGGTAACCATGAAATTAGACTTATTTTATACATATATGGTTTCTTCTCTTGTTTTTCATCGGTTTTTTCGTGTTCCGTGTGTCTCCGAATTCTAATTTTACTTCACATAGATATAGTCAAGCACGTAAATGTGTATTACTGACTTTTGCCTATGTCCCGCCAGTAGTGCTTATCCCAGAAGTGTTCCCTCTCCGGAGGGAAGAATTTTTTTTTTTTTTTCTTTTTTTTTAATTGGTTTTCCAATTTTCAGCGAGATAAGAGATTTTATCAGAAAAAAGTTATTACGGAAACAACATGAAAAAACTCGTCTTTGACTAAGTAAAGGACCACAAAATTTTCCCCCAACAAATTTCCTTTTACGCGATTTTTTACCTCTGAATTTCCCTTCCCCTCTGAGAAAATCGTAACCCGTAAATCCTCCCTGCCATGAAAAATTTCTGATCACACTGCCAGTTGATGAAATTTAAATCTCCTCACCCAACTCATGACTATGGCATGCTCGTTCTCGTGAGCACTAAACATGCAGTTTCACCAATGACGGGGCACATAATTTTACACAGGCGGGTTTTTATTGCGGATCAATATACCGGTTAGAAATTTAGGCTCGCACCCCTCGCCGGCTTTGGCACCGGTAGCAATATGGATAATGACAGACTCCATAAATAATTCATCATGACCCAAAGCTTCCCTTGTGTAAATGTCCGAGTCAGAGCAAGCGCTCACCTCGCCGCACAGCGCAACGTCCCCGACAATGCAATCCTGCCCCTGGCTATATGAATACGTTGTCTCCTTCCGGATGAACTCTCCTAACCACCGCGCCATTTTTATCTAAAGTCGATTTCTTGCCTCGATAAGAGCCCAACTCAGGGGGGGGGGGGGGGAATTAGAAAACGAAAAAACCTCACTCAGCGGAGAATGTTGGTTACCTTATAGAAATTATATCAGGAGAGGCCGTCGCCATTAATCACTAAACGCTCTTCGGGGTCTGAGCCCTTCTTGCAGGGGCGTTACGAGGGAAAGGGGGCTTTAAGGGCTACTTTACCTAACAGTACAATGGATGCCTAATGCCAATTTTAAGAAAATGTAAGAAAACAATTAAAGCCAGGGAGCAGTGCTTCGCCCTAAATTCATAAAATAGCGCTTTTTGAAGGGGATCCGTCTGCGGATTTTGGGTTTGACGCACCCACCCACACCAACTGGCTATTCATTTTAGCGGCTCTGGTGCTAGCATCTAGAGCTGCTATTCCGGTCGGTCTCTGCAGTGGATGTTACCAATGGTACATCTACTATTGGTGAGAGCGCGCGTTGGTAGATGGGACTCGTCGCCATTTTCGGCTGTGGACCTTGCCATGATTTTATTTTAATTCATTGTTTTTTCTTGTGAGCGAATGATATGTTGTGTAGTGTATTTTTGGAATCACGGTGATACTGTCGATAATTCAAAACTGGTTTGTGCTTTAATCTCTTATTGAAAAAAAATGTACTTAACGTTTAAAATCTGAAGCGGCGTTGTTGTGTATTCATGCCTAAAATGCTAAGTCGGGTCCTGTCCACTCGATTTTCGTCAGATTCGTTAGCCGGGGATATTTTTCAACGCGAAACTCGAATTTTTGGCCAGATTTTCAAAATTTCAAAATCCAAGATGGCGGCCATGGCCTAAAATGCTAAGTCGGCTCCTATTCACTCGATTTTCGTGAGACTTGGTATCCGGCGATATTTTCCAACGGGAAACTCGAATTTTTGGTCAGATTTTCAAAATTTCAAAATCTAAGATGGCGGCCATGGCTTAAAATGCTAAGTTGGCTCCTACTCACTCGATTTTCGTGAGATTCGGTAGCCGGAGGTATTTCTCAACGGGAAACTCGAATTTTTGGTCAGATTTTCAAAATTTCAAATTCCAAGATGGCGGCCGTGGCATAAAATGTTAATTCTGCTGATTGTGGATGAGGACAAAGATAACATATTCGCCACTATTCACCATACTTCGTTAAAAAAAGTAAATTTGTTCTTTTAAAAGTTAATAGCTATGAGGGGCGGCTCGCGGAACGAGTCACAAGTTCATCGCGAAGCGGGGAATTGGGGGCCCAGGGGTTTTCCCCGGCTAGGCGAGACAGCTCGCACAGCGAGCTGAACACGGCTAGTAGTTTATACATATATGTCTTGGGTATGAGCGGCCCAGAGCCGCTTTCCAGCGGCAGTGCGCTGGAGTTACTGCTTGTTTCTACGTATAAGCCAGTCATTTTTGAGACCCTGGCAGGTATGGTATCGCCGCGGACAGCAGTGATGTGTCGGGGACTGCTCATCGCTGGGTGAAGGTATTTGGTGAAGGTTTATACTAAGAAAGATTTCTTCTGCAACTCAACGTATTTTTCATGTTCCGAAGCGGTTAAACGCAAATTTTTAATTTGCCAAGATCTTGTTGAAGGTATGATGGTTCCGCCAGACTGCCTGGAAGACACATAGCCACCCAGTTAGACATTTTTGTGTTTACTTTGGGCTTGTTTTCTTTTGATTTGCTGAACTAAGCCAATTTATTTCCTTAACATAATGTTTGGTTAATTCAACCGAAACTTTACGTTACTCAGAGACATCTAGGCATAAAGAAAGTGTCCTGCTGAACTAGGTAATGCATCTCTATTCCCATAGCTTTCAAGAGGTTACGGGTTGCAAGCAGCTAGCGCATTGGGCTTTCACTGATGCAATCCAGGTTAGCTCTAGCAACTCGCGCCTAATTTTTGACGAGGCTGCAATTTTTTGAACCCAAATGTTTGGTCAAAAACAACAAAAAACTATACGCTTAGGTTAGTTTTCTTCTTTTTTTTTCATATTAACACAGAATGTCGGTTACTTTTTCTACCTTTGTACTTCTTCCCTCATATCCCGAACAAAATCGACGAACCTCAGATACAGGGAAGGAAGAACCGCATAATTATAGAGAAAATTCCTATCGGAAAACTTCGTTCCCATTCAGAGCGGCAAAATTTGGTCCCTCTTCTGGACGAATGTGATAGACTTTTGACCCCATAGGGAACTAAAAACAACGTATCTACACGGAATCCGTGTTGGAGGTATGCGCCTCTGCCTTAGCGCAGGTCCCGATCGAAGAATTGAGACCTCACGCTCGGGAAAATACAAACATAAACTGCCTCAAACGGAATGAAATAAATGACCGAGTTTTTCCCCATATTTCCCGGGCGTATTTATTTTAGGAGAGGAATGGAAATGAGTAATGAGCGATGAATTAAGATCGATAAGTCACCCGCGTCACGCAAACCGTTTCGCCTCGAGCCAAGCGAGTTGTTTCTCTTTTCTTTCGTCCCGTGCGCCCTTTGGTCGCGTCCCTCCGACTGCCCTTCTGTTATTTTCTTCTTCCCTCTTCGCTTCCTTTCTCCCTCGCGGAGAAAAAACTCAATCCGGTGAAAAAAAAAAAAAAAAAAAAAAAAAAAAAAAAAAAAAAAACACAGCGACCGGAAAGAATTCAGTTCAAAGGCTTATCTCGTGCCCAGAGCGAGAGAGCCAATTCCACGCTTTCATGGGGGCGTCCAGGTGCGCAAAGGATCCACCAAAAAACTCGTCGGATACTGTTTAGTCCCCCAAGGTCGTTCGATACAATTTCAATAATCAATTTGCCTTTAGAAAAGTATGTAGGTACGTATAGAGTGTATGTGCGATTGCACGTATTCATCCCCTCTGTAGACGTTTGTTGTTGAATTTTCTGTTACTTTCCTTGTTCTGGTTTAGTAGGAGTGTCTCCACTTACGGCTACAACAAAAAAGGTGCCTCCTGAATTTCGTCCGACCGGAACCATAAGTTTATTGTACAGTCCAATCCCTGCGGAGGAAACAGTACAGCATAGGTACCTACCTAGTTTGAGGGGGGTCATCAGCAAAGCATTGAGTTGGAGGATGGGCAGCAGATCAGAGGCTGCGCGGACTATAAGTACTTTGGGGTGCGGTTAACCCAGGATGGAAAGACGGATCAAGCTATCAAGGAAATTTAGGGACACCCTAGGGAGGAAGACTACAGCGATGTTAAATGGACCGAGTTTAACAGAAAGGAACCAAGCCACATCGGCTATTGCCAAATTTAACTGGACAATTTAATTTTTTACGGGAGATCGCTTAAGCGAATTCCTTTGAAATTTTTAAGGAATTTGCTTCAAATTAATGAGAATTTTCACTGAAATTTGCACCAAAATCCGCACCACCGTTTTCATGAAAAAAATTAACTTGCCCGATTAAAGTTGGCAATAGCTGATGTTGCTTGGTTCCTTTCTGTTTAACGTGGTCCAAATGGAAGCCTCTTGGATCCGACAAGAAGAGAATTTACAACGTTGTAGTCAAAAGTATTCTAACACATATATGTGATGTTTGACAGCTAAAGAAATGGACACAGGGTGTGCTAAGAGAAACGGAGATTGATATCTGGAGAAGGTCGGCTGGAATATCAAGAAGAGATCGGGTCCGCAATGATAGAGTGCGACAGATCATGGGAGTTGAATATGACATCGTATTCGACGTCATGACCAAACAGCTTGTCTAGGTATGGTCATGTTAACAGGATGACGAAAAAAAAGCTGCCGAAGATGCTTGAATGGGCTCCCCCCAGGAGAGACGAAGAGGACGCCTAGTGAAAGGGCGGTCGCAGGGGGTTTTAGAAGAATTGAGGGAGTGTTAACTTCCCGAGGGGCTTTGGGAGAACAGGGGACTTTGGTGGTTGGGTGTCGTTAAGCGCCAAACAGCGCTGTAATTAGCGGCTAATATGTATGTATCTAGTTTGTTATTGTATTTTTATCGTAGATGTACGTATAGTAAGCAATAATTCGTGTAAAATTAGTTAATTATTCGTTCGTAGTTACCCATAAGAATGAGAATAAGAACGAATAAACGAATACTTCAACATTTATAAATGTTGAAGTTAAGAAAATAAAACAAAAAATTCTGCCGCTCATTATTAGTTGAAATTAAACTAATTTCGCTAAAGTCCATCCGGGGAGAATACTTCCATGCAGCCCCACCTTTCCTTGTCTTAACACGGTCAAAGTAAACAAACTGGTGATCGAATTCTGGACTGGATGAAGGGGGTTTAACTCCAAACTTCTGCACTCAAAAAAAAAAAAAAAAAAAAAAAAGCCGAAGTAACATAATCACCTCACGTGTGTATGGTTGCTGCTGGGGTGTTTAAAGGCATTTCCTATGCGCCTTATCTTAAAGCTTTGTTCAGTTGTGGCACTTGCCTTCATACGTTCAGCTTGGCGGGAGATCGGTCAATCTCCGTGATATTTTATGTTATTTTTTACAAAGAAGGAGGGTTACGGAACTCTGGTACCGGCCCCCCTCCCCCTTCGTAACGCAGAGTAATGCAGGCTCATACTCACATACCCCTTCCCCGGGGATAAAGTCATAATAAGGTCAGTTATCTTGGCGAGGAAATAATTTGGACGCGCCTCGAGATGGGTAAATGTAGCGAAAAAAGAAGAGCACAGTTGGAAAATTTATCGGATGCGTCGCTTCGGGCGGGGAGCTTTGGGGATTCTACCGGTGACAGTATTGTCTTCGTGTGCAACAGGCAACAGATGAGCGTGATGGTAGCAGCGTCCTATATTGCCGTTTCAAACCAAGAGCAATTGTTATAACAACAGTCAATTTGAGGAACGTACGGGGCCGGGACTGCGTATAAGAGCGCGCAACGCGGGTATTCTAGCAACAAGTAAAGGAGCGCCGCGCCCGCTAACAACGCAGGTTGAGTGTCCCACCGCTTGTTGTCTGTCCTTATGTCTCTGCTCCTATCGGTTTCCCAGATCCCACTCTGGCAAACTGAATAGCTTACTCGTGGAGCTTTTTTTTCTCTTTTTCCATTCCGTCTTCAACTTGTTTTCTTATTTTTCTTTTATAATGTGCGAGCCATCAGAAATGCTCTCAGATTAGACTGATTTAGTGACTAATGTGACTAAAATAGTGACTGATTTACTGAATTCGATAAAATATCGAACTCTTGTTCCAATCAAAAACAAAATAACATGGTTACAAATTCTTCGTGAGTTACTTGTGTTCATTTATCAAAGCTTAGTCATTGACCGGTCATAAATCCTTGAAGGACTCATCAAACACGATTGCAAGAAACACTAGGACGCATTAAACACCATGTCGCAAAGGGCGCGAATCAAATAGATAAGGTCATGTGTTTGTTTACATTTGAACCATAACCTAGCCACTAAATCAGTCTACGTTGCTAACTTTTTTCTTATAAGTAACAATTTTACTCCACGCTAGAAAATCATAAGAGTAACTGTAACGCACAACGTCCGAGGCGCAAAACTCTCGGAGAGGTTGGACCGCAGGATTCATTTAGTTGACCATTTTTTAAAGCGTGCCAGTAGGACTCACTTTTTTTTAAACTTTTACTTCTATCGGTATTTATGTGTGCTAGAAGAGGGGGGGGGGGGTGCTAACCTCTCCCCTCCTCCCTTATGGCAAAAGATCCCAAGTACGGACGTAGCCGCTGCAGCAAAGTATCATGGGAGAAAAAAAGTTCTCGAGTTGTCACCGCAGTCGGACCTCTAATAATACATTGTCAGGACTCTTTTTGGTGCAACACACAGGCCTAAGGTGCAGGGTCAAAGACATAAAGACGGAGCGCTCGTATCTAAAAGCACGGGGAAAAAGTGAGGCTAGGTTCGGCGCTGCGCGCTTGTGTGAGTGTGTAAATGAGCGCGGGAATCCATGGCGGCAAACGGAAATTTGATTTGAACTTGTCCTCTTGATTTTTCCACATTTCTTCTTCGAAACGTATTTTAAATGCCTAAAACGACTATATTAAGAAAGTTGGGACTGCGTCCTACTATAATACATTTACTTTTGCTCGGTAACAGGCAGTCATCTCAGATAAAGTTAGTTTTTCTTCTGCTCATGGTGGTTCTGCAGGTTCAAACAGGCCGTTACAGTTCTAGATCAACGTTACTCCCAAATGAAAGTAATCGGTCGACGACGGACCGAAACTAACCTAAAGTTGAAAAAATATGAGTGTGTACCTGAATTTGGGCAAAAATCAACCTAAAATACTTTGTTTCCGCAATTTTATTTAGTTCCCGCCCTACATTTGAATTTCAAACTTGTCCCGATTTCGCCGCCAATCCTCTAGCCAATAGTAGAGGTGATTGAAAAGAAGCTCATGAAGCTTCATTTTTTGCTTTTAGTGCTCCGTCTTTATGTCTTTGTGCAGGGTTCAGGGAGGGGTGTTCAGAGACCTAAGTTGTAAATTGTTTACAATCAAAGAAATTCTTTTCAAAATTAACATCCTGAATCATCTCTAAGTCAACAAAGGCAAGTTCCACACGAAGCTGTTCACAATTTTCAGGAAGATGGTCAGTAAAACCACCCTTTTGGTTTGTGAAGCTACACAGCAGAAAACATTATCTAAGGTAACAATTAACTGTATGCTGTTGACAGGAGTAATTTAATACGCAACCTGATTTGAGGTCTGGAGCACCAAATACAGTTGAGTGCATTACAATGTTGCAAAGATTATGCCTCTTTGTATTTCAACATCCAAAATGCACATTTTGCCTCATAATTTGTAGCAGAAATTCCCTGATATATTTCTAAACGTTTCTAGGTAAAACATAAAATCCTTTGTGGTATTAGTTTGGTACTTACAATGACAAGTAAAATTTGCACAGTGTAAGCAATGCTGCAATGAGCTTGTTCAGCAATTCGTAATTCTTGCATTTTTGGAAACTAGAGAGTGCACAGAGTTCACAGGAATTTTCCCCGATTTTTTTGAGCAATATTAACCCACGAAATACGAGTCCAAAAGTCCGCATTTTGGGCTCCCATTTAAACGCGCGCCGCTTGGCCCATCTCAAAATGGCGCCCATTTTCTCCGTCCGGCGGTGGCCACACTTTTGACCCGGCGTGCCGGCGGGTACCTCTGCATGCCTCTGCCGTGTGTGGGTCGTATAAACAAACGAAGATTGATAACACAAATGATCCGAGCAACTCGAAATCTCTTAATATTAAATAATTTAAATCCATTTTCGACTTCAACCAAGCACTTGGCAATAATATTCATCGTATTTTACAACCAGGAGCCACGGCCTATCGGCTCATTTTAAGGTGCATTCTGAAAATCAGTGTTTACAAGTCCAGTGTCCAAACCCAGACTTTCTTCCTTTACTTTTTTTTGACCATTCTCTTTTCATTTTCGCCTCAAATCAAATGTTTAGCAGTTTCTTTGTCTTGAGTATGTGGTCCTGAATTCATTCAAGAGTTAGAAGTTCACCATTTATTTAGTATTATAGCCTTTTGACCTCTCAAGCTTTACCGATATGATCTCATGTAGTTCGAGGTTTCTTTGGCCCAAACCAAGTGATTACACATCTGATGTGTGTCTTATGGCTCTTCAAATTCGCAGTTTAGAACTAAATCAGAAACTACAGTTACTTAATCCAGTTCTGCTCTCTTGTTCAATGTTTGTCATAAGTGTTTGTTCGTGTCTGTTCTTTATAAGTGACCACTGTAGTGCATATACACAGTTATGCTATCGGTACAGGTATTATTTCTTGTTTTCTACAGTCAGGACTTTCTCTTAAGCGCAATAATTTACCAAAGAAATTCACCTAGTTGCGTAAATAATTTGGTGTATAGATATTCTGTTAATGTCTCCTTGCGGTGATGCAAAGTTTCTGAGATCTGTCATAAGTGGATTTTGCATTTAGACGGTCACTCTTGTCTGATAAAATTACTGCTCTACTTAGCAGCTTCAAATTTATACTTTGATCTCTGATTCATCACTAAATGACACTCGTGCGGTGTCATTTATCTTTAATCAGTTCAAAGCTATTTCGACAATGAATCATCAAAGGTCCGATCGAAGAAGGAATTTTCTTGTGAGTGCTGTGGCTGAACCGACATCACAACTCTACTATTGAAAGCATGAACCAAGACATGATCATTCGTCTGGAAGTGGAAATATTTTGCAACTCATCAGCAGGCCGATTATTGAAGGCTTAGAGCAACCCGACAAGACATCAAATTCCGATATATTGCATGGATAAGATAGGGCTATGTCTTTTCATGTCGGGCTGACATAGTTTCAATAATCGGGCAGCTGGTAGTTTAACAGGTAAGATTTGTAAAGTCACTTAGGTATTACAAGTTACATTCACATCTCTTGTGGAACAGTTTATGTAATTATGCTTACCTTTGTGGAGATTAATTGATAACAAAGCGAGCATATCAATATCATAGCCTAACTAGAAAACCACTTAGGTAGATTCACAAAGTTTCAGACTTTCTGTTTCTCTTCGATTATAAAATCATGCAACGAAATGTTACAAATATCATCCCCAGATAACCTTAACCATGTTCCTGACTTTATCTTATGGGAGGATGTAATTCTATGTCTTTTCAAAATCCTTCCATTCGTCTGTACCTGAGAAATTCAGTAAACCAGCAGACTTTCGGACTTTTAACAAGAATCGTCGGCAACTTTACCATTGAAATGATTCTTAGGTGTTTTTGAACAAAGAGATTTCATTAAAATTTTTGTTGGACAGGTTTGATTCACCTTGAATTCTTAAATAGAGAGAAAAAAAACATTTTCTTCACTATAGAAAGAAATGAAACTGACCAAGCTGTAGGTAGGTAAGTAGTTTTTGATTACTTCATTCCATGAAATATGATGAGCCTTATTGCTGCAGGAAACACAACATATAGCAGGAATCCTCAAATAAATTTTATGTCTTGTACAATGTCTGTTGATACTTAAGTATATGATGATACCTATGAAGTACAAAATTTCTGAAAAGACACTGGGAATACCAGCAGAGTCATCTCAAAATGTTCTCTCAGGAACAAAACTAAAAATTGTGGAAGTTTCCTAAGAATGCTCTCAAGACAAATTTATGTATTATTCATAGATGAAGTGTAGCCTGCTACATATCATGTCGTATTCCTCTTCAAATATACATGCAGGTGAGTAGATTTTGAAATTTTGAGCGCACAATTTGCTTATGAAAGAAGCGAGCACTACCATGATTTCCACTTACCATTACCACTTCCTGATAAATTTATATGAGTTGATGCTTTTGAAAGTTGAGTTGAGATGTCGGTTCAGCCACAGCACTCACAAGAAAATTCCTTCTTCGATCGGACCTTTGATGATTCATTGTCGAAATAGCTTTGAACTGATTAAAGATAAATGACACCGCACGAGTGTCATTTAGTGATGAATCAGAGATCAAAGTATAAATTTGAAGCTACTAAGTAGAGCAGTAATTTTATCAGACAAGAGTGACCGTCTAAATGCAAAATCCACTTATGACAGATCTCAGAAACTTTGCATCACCGCAAGGAGACATTAACAGAATATCTATACACCAAATTATTTACGCAACTAGGTGAATTTCTTTGGTAAATTATTGCGCTTAAGAGAAAGTCCTGACTGTAGAAAACAAGAAATAATACCTGTACCGATAGCATAACTGTGTATATGCACTACAGTGGTCACTTATAAAGAACAGACACGAACAAACACTTATGACAAACATTGAACAAGAGAGCAGAACTGGATTAAGTAACTGTAGTTTCTGATTTAGTTCTAAACTGCGAATTTGAAGAGCCATAAGACACACATCAGATGTGTAATCACTTGGTTTGGGCCAAAGAAACCTCGAACTACATGAGATCATATCGGTAAAGCTTGAGAGGTCAAAAGGCTATAATACTAAATAAATGGTGAACTTCTAACTCTTGAATGAATTCAGGACCACATACTCAAGACAAAGAAACTGCTAAACATTTGATTTGAGGCGAAAATGAAAAGAGAATGGTCAAAAAAAAGTAAAGGAAGAAAGTCTGGGTTTGGACACTGGACTTGTAAACACTGATTTTCAGAATGCACCTTAAAATGAGCCGATAGGCCGTGGCTCCTGGTTGTAAAATACGATGAATATTATTGCCAAGTGCTTGGTTGAAGTCGAAAATGGATTTAAATTATTTAATATTAAGAGATTTCGAGTTGCTCGGATCATTTGTGTTATCAATCTTCGTTTGTTTATACGACCCACACACGGCAGAGGCATGCAGAGGTACCCGCCGGCACGCCGGGTCAAAAGTGTGGCCACCGCCGGACGGAGAAAATGGGCGCCATTTTGAGATGGGCCAAGCGGCGCGCGTTTAAATGGGAGCCCAAAATGCGGACTTTTGGACTCGTATTTCGTGGGTTAATATTGCTCAAAAAAATCGGGGAAAATTCCTGTGATCTCTGTGCACTCTCTAGTTTCCAAAAATGCAAGAATTACGAATTGCTGAACAAGCTCATTGATTTATCTTACTTTGGTTCTTAAGGCCTAAATTGTTCACAATAGTTGCTGCTTTTCGAACAGGTTAAGTAACAGATTTGCCCACAGTACTCATGAAATCCTAAAATTTCAGCAAGAAAGGAAGAAACATACCCTTCCCACCTTGTGTCCTTTTTCTTTAGTGAATAGAGATCTCAGGCCGTCCATCTCAGCTTTCAGTCTCCCCAAAGCGAGATATTTAGAAATCATTAGCTTGAAAGAGCTTACGCGGCGTCGCATCTAAAATAATAATGGAGGGCTATAGCTTACATGTAGCCTGGTCGGAAATCTGCCCCAATCTCTATCATATGAGCTTCTCAAAAACCTCCAGTATTTATGACATGGTTTATAAATATGATAAAATTATTGAGAACACGATGAACAACGAATATATCCAGACACAACGGGGGACTTATGAGTCAAGTAAAATGCTGATGCTTATTACATACCTTGAGGTTTCGAAAGTCAAACTCATCCGAATTTTGAGGATTGGCTACTGATAAGTTCACAATAAGTTCGGATCACTACGGGAATTTCAATTTGGAGGTTTAAATAAGCTTTTATCACGGAGTTACAGAGCACACAGGGGGGCATGTTGTCCTAGTACGCGACGAAGATATTCCGCACCGTACCTAACACTAAAGAAGCACATTCCGAGGGTAAATTTCGGGCACATTATCATCAAATGGACGAAGAACGATTCCGCACGACATAAAACCGTTAATGGAGATGTTGCATGTGTGAGGGATTTGCGATTTGACTGTTGTTTCTTATGTAAAAGTTCGCGAGAAACACGATGGTGCCACTGGTTTTCTCTGAAATCAACTCCCAAGCTCATTTATCATGACAAACTCTCCATGCAAAGATAGGGAGCAAATACATTGACAGGGCTGCCACTTTCTTTGGGAACTCCAAAACTGAAAACACGGCAACCCTGCTAATGTATTTGCTCCCTATCTTTGCATGGAAAATTTGTCTTGGTGTAGAGGTGGACTCTCAGGGTAGGGTGGGGTATCCCCTCCATTTTGGCGTCAACTTGAGAGCTTTTTTTGAGCTTTGGAGTTGATTTCAGAGGAAACCAGTGGCACCATTGTGTTACTCGCAAACTTTTACGTTAATATCAACAGTCAAATCGCAAATTCCTCACACATGCAACATCTCCATTACGACGAAATTTTAATACCAATTAGATCTTAGAATGACTAGCAGCCAACCTGCCCGTTCGTTGCTGCCCAACGAAGAATCAATTCACTGTTTACTTTTAATTTGAGGTTAGAAGGGGAAGTAAACAAGGTACCGATCAATTCCACCGCTCACCAATCACTTTATTTTTGAATTAACCCTTTATTGCATAGCGTTGCATGAAAGCAACAAATGGTTTTCAGCTTTATTTCTGTGCTGGAGAAAAAAATTGAATCGAAGCAAGAAATGAGTTTTGAGGAACATTTTAAGTCTGATCTCTATACTTTAAAAAAATCCATAAAAATCGATTCTAACCGACTTAAATGTCGAAAAAATACTGTACAATGTGGATTTTCCCTCCAAAATCAACGAGTAGCTCATGCAACAAAGGGTTAAACGCAGTAAAATGGAATCCAAGTCTCCAGGACTTCTTTTATTATAATTTTTGGAAGACCGACGCGTGGAAAGCTGACCGTACCCGACGCCATTTTTATTTGAACTAAATTGTAACGGAAATTTTGGTACTCGCAAACTTTTACGTAAATATCAACAGCCAAATCGCAAATTCCTCACACATGCAACATCTCCATTACGACGAAATTTTAATACCAATTAGATCTTAGAATGACTAGCAGCCAACCTGCCCAACGAAGAATCAATTCACTGTTTACTTTTAGTTTGAGGTTAGAAGGGGAAGTAAACAAGGTACCGTTCAATTCCACCGCTCACCAATCACTTTAGTTTTGAATTAAACGCGGTAAAATGGAATCCAAGTTTCCAGGACTTCTTTTATTATAATTTTTGGAAGACCGACGCGTGGAAAGCTGACCGTACCCGACGCCATTTTGATTTGAACTAAATTGTAACGGAAATTTTGAAAGAGGGCAGCACACGCGAGGTAGTTATTACAACCAGCCGACAGCAGACAACCCAGGAAAACGTATTAGCCACCGCACGGTAGTTATGTCCAGGCCCGCCACATCCCATCTCGGGCCCTGGTACCAATTTTCTGGCCCGGGCCCCTAGCACAGGGGGGGGGGGGGGGGGTCCGGGGGGCCTCCCCCGGGAAATTTTTGAAATTTTAAATCTATTTGGACGCATTATGAAGCTCTTAAGATGGAGATTTTCCATCAATTTCTGCAGAATGATTACGCCTTTTTGTTTACTTTCAGCACCGAAAACTTTCGAATTGTTGCGTTCAAAACATCTATAAATTTTTTTTGAGGGGGCAGATGATAATTTTCAATTCTATGGGGAGCCGGGCCCCCCTGGACTCCCCTTTCGTACGTCTATGGCAAGGGATTTAAGCCATTGAAGTCGAGGATGCCCAGAAAGGAGCCTCTTAGCATCCGACAATGGAAGAAAATGAAACACAGTTACTAAAAATATCATTCTACATATACTCAAAATCTTGAAAATCTCTAAAAAAGTAAGAAAAATTTTATAGTGCCCTAGCGTGTTTTTGAAACTTTATTCACCTTTTGCGGAATTGTTAGGGTAATTTTTTCACTTTTCCCTACGAGACAAGGGTTACACATGAATTCGTAGTGGTTTGTCACCTGCGTCACGGGCCCCTCCAGGGCCCGGGCCCCGGTACCAAGGACCCAGTATCCCCCCCCCTTGTGGCGGGCCTGGTTATGTCTACCTGAGCGGGTGAGACACCTGCACTGGCACTCTGGTAGTAGCGCCTATTACGTCGGTTGCAATTACCATTTCGCCAACTACAATCGTGAACTGTCCCCCTAATAACCTTTTTTTTCCGTGTTTCTGTAGGAGCCATGGTTCGCACATCCCTAGAAGCAGGGTTTCTAAAGAGATGAACTAATGGTTATGTAACTGGCGTTTTGAAATAAAGGATGCGTAACGGTTACATTTTATATATATATATATATATAGAGTTTATAACTAATCTGAAATGATACATACACTTACCTCATGTATAACCGCCCCTAAAAAAGTATGTGACAAAGCAAATAACTTTTCAATGCAGCGGTTATACATGGAACATAGAAAGACAGTATAATTCAAGCATAAGCGGAACATACCGAATGGGAGATTGTCCGACACATCGGTTATACTTCTAACTTATAATCCTTGCACAAAAGAAAAATAAATATTATTTATATTTTTCATGGTCCGCCGACACATTGGTTAAGCAGCGAACGTGTTTTTGCGGTACAAGGGAATTATAAATATTCCATAAAGAAACTGGGGATCGTTCAGTACTTTGATTAACATCTAAATTATAATCGCTGTGGAAAAGACAAATAAAAAATAATGTATATTTTTAATGGTCCGCCGACACATTGGTTGATCAGCGAACGTGTGATCGCGGTATAAAGGAATTATAAACATTAGGTACATAAATAAAATCCTAAGTAAAAACGTTCCTTGGCTTTGTTCAAGGAAATGAGCTGATCCCCTTCACTTTTCCAAGAAAATCAAGTGATTTCCCAGGAAAAGTCAAGAAAACCGGATGATTTCATTGGACGAGTGAAGGAAATCGGATGATTTCCTTCCCGACTTTAGATTACTGCTGAAAATGTACACTAAAAATTGTAGTCATGCATCAAACTGCAAAGTTTAATTACTCACCTAAGACGATAAAGTGAGAGGACCACCATATCAAAGTTCTAATTGTAAAATGTATGAACGCCTTCTGACAGAGATGTAATAATGATTTGCCGCTTGTTTTCTACTTTAGACAGCTCGAATGACAGAGTATGCCAAAAAATAGAAGACGGGTGGCTTGTTTGGACGACACAGGTAAAGGTTTTCGTGAAATAAGTCTACCACGATGCACTGATAGTCACAAGTGGTAACGGGATGTACAAAACTGCATCAGCTACAGACCATAACATTGCACTGAATGATATAGGTACGGTGGGGAGTAGATGATGTCAAGTTTGATACCTGTAGCTCTGCTTGCCACCAAAGCATTATAGTTCAGTATATCGCTAGTGCCTCCCAAACTTTCAGGGTGAAACCAACATGAGAGAGTGAGAAACGAAAGCTGTAATAGCGAATCTAGTCAGAAGTGAATTGCAGTCTTTCCATCATCTTCTCAATGCGAGGAAGCAAGCACAATCTAGGGTTTCCTGGTAAGCTTGTAATGTTCACTCTTGTGTCATTTCAAATTTGACGATCGATGCGATGAGGAAACATTTCCTTTGAAATGAACAAGACTACGACACGAAAACTACGTGAAATTCCTCAAAACTTCACAACTGAAAGTATAATTTTAAACAGAGTGAAATTCCTCCTAACCTAACACAGTCCTGATCACAACAAACCATTGCCAAATTGCCGCACTCTAACCCATGAAGAATAATTTAAATCGCGTCTATGAAAAGAAAGCTAAAATCGATCGAGAGCATTGATGAAGAACCCTTATAATATTACAAAATTTAGCACCCTAAGTTTAGCCCGTTTTCCTTTTAAGATTGAAGTTATTCGAGTATTGTCGATTGTATTGTAACGTGGCAATCAGTTTTTGGATAGCCAATCAGCGTTGCCTGTACGCCGGCAAAGAGCTTGATGCAAAAACGGCTTTTTTCGCCCCCCCTCTGGAAGTTCTTCAGACTTTGTCTATTGATTACTCATACTTGAGCGCTTCTTTTCCCAAATTTTCAGACCCCCAAAAAATTTTGGGGGGGAGCTAGGGGGGGTGGAAGTAAAAACCTATGAACCTCGATATCTCTTGAACAAAGAAAGATATCGAAGTCCGGTTTGGACGAAAAATCGTCTAAAATTGCATACTTTAAGATTCTAAAGGTCGAAATCCCGATTTCACATTTTTAAGTCAACATATGTGCTTTTTTCCAGTTTTTAGGTCTAGAAAATTTCTTTTAAACGAAAAATTTACAAAGATCTCAATTTTTTATTTGAACCAAAACCAGTTTTTTAAATTGTTCGTCTTTTCCCGCATCCAACGAGTGGTCCATTAAGCTGGGGAACCAAACGGTTCCGGAGTTATGATCGATTGAAGTTTTCGCTCAACGCGCGCCGACCGATTTTCGCGCGCAAAAAAGTCGGATTTGACTGTTATTAGATCAGATTGAATGTTCAAACTGAGCAAAATGCTTAATTAGGGACTCTTGAGGGTCGCTGAGTTCAGAAATTACCGATACTTCCAAAAAATTCACGTTTTTACAATTGCAGCTCCGCAGCGCTATTTTAGAGGCCCACTGAGCGCCGACCGGCCGCTCAGTGGTCCTGTCCGAAGCTGCAATTTTAAAAACGTGAATTTTTTGGAAGTATCGGTAATTTCTGAACTCAGCGACCCTCAAGAGTCCCTAATTAAGCATTTTGCTCAGTTTGAACATTCAATCTGATCTAATAACAGTCAAATCCGACTTTTTTGCGCGCAAAAATCGGTCGGCGCGCGTTGAGCGAAAACTTCAATCGATCATAACTCCGGAACCGTTTGGTTCCCCAGCTTAATGGACCACTCGTTGGATGCGGAAAAAGACGAACAATTTAAAAAACTGGCTTTGGTTCAAATAAAAAATTGAGATCTTTGTAAATTTTTCGTTTAAAAGAAATTTTCTAGACCTAAAAACTGGAAAAAAGCACATATGTTGACTTAAAAATGTGAAATCGGGATTTCGACCTTTAGAATCTTAAAGTATGCAATTTTAGACGATTTTTCGTCCAAACCGGACTTCGATATCTTTCTTTGTTCAAGAGATATCGAGGTTCATAGGTTTTGACTTCCACCCCCCCTAGCTCCCCCCCAAAATTTTTTGGGGGTCTGAAAATTTGGGAAAAGAAGCGCTCAAGTATGAGTAATCAATAAACAAAGTCTGAAGAACTTCCAGAGGGGGGCGAAAAAAACCGTTTTTGCATCAAGCTCTTTAGTTCTGTTTAACCGTCCAACGGCTCGCCGCACGTGCCGCTATCATGAACATTACGAAACGTAAAGTCCCAGAAAATCATTTTGTTAATTCCTTGATTCGTCGTCAATTTATCCATCAAACGTCCCTACACGGTGAATGCAGTTCGTTGATCTTTGCGGCAACCATATAAGTAATGTTGACTGCTAACACTAAACCTTTCTCGCACCGTGCTCGTTCATAGTTAGAAACTGGCATGATTAAAACCCATCATCATAAATACATACAACTTCTGAACTCAATCAAAATAGGCACGTAAAAATCCTCCGTCTCTTTGATTACTATTCAACCATTCCATGGACCTTCAGACTCACGTGGCTTCACAAACATCTTAGGTCCTCATGGAACGAGTCCTTTGGAATTTAAGACATAGGTTATGTTCAACGTAAAGGCAGGGAACATTCATAAATGTTGTTCATTTGGATTGTATTATTTCTTATCTGCACTTATCATTGATTGACATTGGCAAATGGAGTGAAATAATAAAGTAGAGTAAAATAAATAAAAAAGAATATAAAATGAAATAAAGGTACATACAAATAAGAAAATTAGGGAAAAAAAATAAAATGAAGTAAAGTAATAAACTGAAATGAATTTAAGTAAAAAACGAACAAATCAATATAAAGTGGTCAAGATATCCTGACTGTACAGTGCACGTTTAATTCGAAGCTAAATGCAGGTTTTTCGTCACTGTTTTCCGGCGGCCGGCATAGCTTAGTAGGTTTTTTTTTTTTTTTTTTTTTTTTTTTTAGTTCTACCGGGAGAAAAAGTGGCGAATCTTCTCGAAGATATGACAATTTAAATAATTTATTCCACCGGTTGTGGTGAACCAAAATCGGGGGTTTCGACTTCCATCCGTTTCGCACTACCACCCCACATGGGGTGGGTTTCGGCCAGATGGTCATCTAATCATTTAAACTATCATATGTTGGTTTTGGCTCTAGAAATTTAAAAAGCTCTGATCAGGAGCTGGCTAGGGAGATCGGGGACCGAGGTCGAGCCGACCAACTAAACCAAACTCACGGCTGCATATCTGCCCGGATAGTGCCGAAGTCTACCCTGGAGGGAGAATCATCGGCTGGGACACTTTCTGTCCGAGGGGTGTTTTGTGGACTTGTATCAAGGGTTCTACTTGAATTTAAATTATTTAGTTTAATTGATTTAAGTTCTAAGATATTTTTAATGTAGTCATGAATTACTTTCCACTTATCCTGTGAATCAAGCATAGTCTTTATGATATTATCTGGAGTTATTCTAAGATTTATTTTGCTTTCAAGTTCTTTCCTTTCATTTCTGAAAGTGTCAGCTTAGTAGGTAAGGTCTTCGTTCAGTGTTCGAGAGGTCTCAGATTCAGTCCCCGGAGCAGGCAATAAATTCCAAATCGAAACTCCAACGCAAGTGCCTAACAGTGTCACGTGCGTGCCATTCTTCACAGTTTTTGAAATAATCCCCGTACATAACCCATTTTTTTTTTGGGGGGGGGGGGGGTTTCACGGCCCCACAATGCTAGGTGACATCACCTATATGTAGTTTTGGGTGACATCACCTATAATTTTAGGTGACATCACCTGTTCCAAAAATCACCTCACCTAAGTTAGGTGAGGTGATGTCACCTATATTTTTAGGTGATCATTTTTACCAGGATACCAATCAGACACGATATCTCAAGGTGAAAAAAAACTCGCGGAAAGCGAATTTTAGAATGCTACATGACCTGACGGACAGATATGATTGGCTAAAAAACGTAACGATTTTTGATGCATCCAAAAATGAACCAAAAACCGGGCACTAGGCATTTCGCTCAAGGTCACAGAGACATATGGAATTACATAGCCGTAGCAGCGGAACGATTGCAATATCATGAGGAACTCCGTTCCCATGCCATGACAACACGGAAAGAGGTTGTTCCTTGGGCAAAATTGAGAAGGAGATATACAGTTGGGAAGGTAGAAACCAAAAACAAGGAAAGGATAAATTGATTCACTACACAGTTATAAAGAGGTTGTTCCAAAAACGCCGATTTTGGCCCTCCCCCTGGATTTCGCCCAAACTTTGCTCAGACGTTGTACTAAGTGTCCCCGATGCTTGGGCAAAATTTCAGCCCCCTCGGATAATTAGGGGGGAGGGGGCAGGGGGGCAAAGTTGCAATTTTTTTAAAACTTTAAAAATCGATATCTCGCGAACGGTTTGAGTGTAAGTGTTGCGGTTTGCGCTAAGAAACGTCAAAAAATATTCTCTACAAGAATATTAATGCTGTCTGCAAGGTTGCGTAATTTATCGCGGTCATAAATCGATTTTTTCGATTTTGAAGGTTCGACTTTTTTTCGTTTTTCGTCTCTCCTCTCTTTGGAATTGTTGCTACGTGAATAAAAACCTGTTGAGGTGATTCTCCATGAAATTCTGCGAATTTCATGGTCCCGATGCCCCCCTAGCCACCCTCGGGGGGTAAAGAGGGGTTCACGATCCCCAAAATCGGGAGACATTGTGCCCCCCCCCCCCTTTTACCCCCCGAGGGTGGCTAGGGGGGCATCGGGACCGTGAAATTCGGATTCCTTGGGGTCAATTCCCTATTCAATCCCGCGGCCCCCCACTTCGTACTACCTAAACCAACCGAGAAAAAGACCTGTTACGGGTGGTCTGGGATACCCTGTATAACGAAGTATTAAACAAATATCTATTGCAAGGGAATGGTGGGGGGGAGGAGAAAATATCGATAATTACAGCCTACAGCATGAATATAAGGCCCTAGCGGTGAAACAACCTCTGCCTTGCCCGCGCGGGATGGAGCGCCGCCGATAAGCCGCCCGCGCGTAACCGCTAACGCGCAGAAAAATCGCTATAACTCACGAACGAATCGTTTCCCCAAGATCAAACAAAGTGTGGTAGATGCAGAATTTCATGGAGAATCACCTCAATAGGTTTTTATTCACGTAGCAACAATTCCAAAGAGAGGAGAGACGAAAAACGAAAAAAAGTCGAACCTTCAAAATCGAAAAAATCGATTTATGACCGTGATAAATTACGCAACCTTGCAGACAGCATTAATATTCTTGTAGAGGAAATTTTTTGACGCTTCTTAGCGCAAACCACAACACTTACACTCAAACCGTTCGCGAGATATCGATTTTTAAAGTTTTAAAAAAATTGCAACTTTGCCCCCCTGCCCCCTGCCCCCTCCCCCCTAATTATCCGAGGGGGCTGAACTTTTGCCCAAGCATCGGGGGCACTTAGTACAACGTCTGAGCAAAGTTTGGGCGAAATCCAGGGGAGGGCCAAAATCGGCGTTTTTGGAACAACCTCTTTATAACTGTGTAGTGAATCAATTTATCCTTTCCTTGTTTTTGGTTTCTACCTTCCCAACTGTATATCTCCTTCTCAATAAAGCATTTGATGTTTTTATCTCCGTTTCTTGATAAATCGAATTAAATTTCACAAAACTTGACATTCTGCGTCATGGGTAAAAATAATTGGAACTTTATCTCATTAATAGCTACTCATTTGTAAAGGAAGGTGGGGGAGGGAACAATAAAAAATTTGTAAAAATGCAGGAATATATATTTTAGATCCGACCATTTCAGTTTAATTTTCCCTTGCAAAATGAGGTAATGAAATAGCACAGCTTTCCTTATAAAACTCAGTTTCAGGAATGTGAAAGATGAGAAAGGATGTATAGGCGGAGAAAAGTAAAATGATTCACGAGACCCTTCTTTTTTAAAGTAATTGCTGGACAATTAAAAAACTTTTCTCAGCTAAACCGATCCAACAAGTTTTCTTCTCAAACAAGTATCACAGTGGATATGAAAACACCAACGTTATAGTTGAAATGGTACGAAAAAAATGTACATTCACCTCTTCAATCATTCAGTCAAGACCACCCTTCCTTTAGGACGTTCTTAACTTCTAACCATTTAATAAATCGTAAAAAAGGGTATAAAATGGAGAAAGAGAGAGAGAGAGAAAAAAGAAAATACATTCTTCCGTATTTATCTCCCTCGTAGGATCTGACAATAGAATGTTGCCTTTTCTTATCATCTCTCTCTTTCCGCTGAAATTTTCCTGAAAGTAACTTTCATAAGTCTTAGAGAGAATATTGTCTAAAATAAATACTTCTTCTACCTACGGTGTGCAATCAAATTATCTTTTCAGCTATTTTACTATAGAACTTTCCATACAAAATCTACATGGAACTTCCATGGGTAAAGATTTTCAACGAAATGTTGATGGTTTTTTTACGATCAAAGTTGATTCTGAGGAAGTGACTAATTGCATTTTACATTCACAGATGTAAACGTGTCTATTGTGATGACGATAAAATCTAACATCTCATCAGTTTGGTCAGGTAGAACTGTATAGAAGTAACCTATTTTAGTCTATCATACAGCAAAAAGAAATTCAAAATCACCCATCGACAATTATACATATCCCTTTACTGCGTCGCGTTGCCATATGGCAACAGCAATTATTTAATTCATAGTAAATTCAGGAATGCTCATATTGGTACTCCGTGTGGATTTTAGGAAACTTAATAACATTACCAGCCTAAAAACAAGCAGTGAATTCCAACACAATGTGTTGATAAGGCGCGCCATTAACTCACACATATCAACCCCTTTAGTTTTCATTTACAGAGATTTCAAAATATTCAAGTAGCACAACAAGAGAATTCATACGATCCAACACTTCAACGACGCACTTTGACGAGACCGTGTATTGTGAATGTAGAAAGCCATTCGAACGAGTTTAAGTTTTTTGATCCGCCCCCAGCAATATCTCATTAGATTCTAAAAGAAAAGAGCTACGTAATACTTAAGCAAAGAAAGGAAAAATTCTGTCGAACTCCTGAAAGATACAGTCGATTTAAAGGTATTTTTGGGGCTAAAATATCCAAATCACCGGTACCTATTATAAATCTCGATATATTATTGAAAAGAAATTGACTCGATATAAATGCAATTGCATTAAATATGTCTTGATTTTTTTATTATAAACGTCTTTCGATGCAAAGAAGTTCAACCATATCCATGCTTTATTCATTCATGAATTGAAAGTAAGCAATCTACATCCCGAAAATCTACCGATTTGCCGTAAAAAATTGCAGAAACTTGATATACCAGGTCGATGCACTCACTCGTTGAATTTACCAACCAATTTCGTGGGTGCAAATATATAAAAATCAATATGCTATAGTCATTTTGGGTGCATTTATTTTTCATGAAACAATAATAAATATATATATATATATATATATATATATATATATATATATATATATATGAGAATATAATGATTTGTTATGACCGTCATTCATTTTTATGAAATGCAGGTTTTTAAGAGGTATCGGTCACTATTGTTTTTTCGTATGGATTTTCCCATACTAGCGAGAACCTCAATTGAGGAGAGTTGGATGTGGGTAAAGAAATCAGGCCTGCTGTCAGCGCCACTACGGGTTTCGCGCTTGTTAGCGATCGTCAGGTGTGCATAGACAGCCAGTCCCGATTTGAAGCCCGAACACTCTGAGATGCCGTGCAAATCAGAATGCCAAACTCCGGCGGAGCATTATATAAATATATATAGTTAGTTAGTTACTTTTAACGACGATCAGCAACCAGGCTAAAGGAGAGAGAATTTGTAAAAAGGACATATTTTCTTCAAGTTCAACAAAAGCACAGCCTGCTCCATTTTCTGTCTTTGATCCATCCATGTACAGCCGCCTATAACCATCATACTTTTCTAGGAAGTTGGAAAAACGAGTTTCTTGCTGTTGGACACTAATATTCTTTTTCTTGACAGAGCTTAAAGAGTATATATAAATATATATAATAAACTTAACTAACTATTAATAACTTAATCAACTATATATATATATATATATATATATATATATATATATATATATATATATATATTGTTAATTAAGTGAAATTCATGAGTTGTATAGCCGTAACTTTTTATTTATTTTAAATTTTTTTTTATTTTTTGGGAGTCTGTGCCTGATGATGGTGGGAATAAGCCACCGAAACGTCGCATTGTAAAATTTTTTTTTTTAAAATAAATAAAAAGTTACGGTTATACAACTCATGAATTTCACTTAATTAACAATACATAAAATAGTTAGTTAGTTATTATAATTTTGAGACATTCAGCGACTTAGGCTATTAACGTCTTTACAGGTAATTTTGAAAATATATAGGATTATAAACGAAAATTTAGATTTTTAAATTAAGAGAGGTGAAGAGTTTCAGAATTTTGGTGGCAATATTAGGTTCATCGCATGTAAGAGGGTTTGTATTTCTGTTGATTGTAGGGGAGTAGATCTGTGACTGGAGATGTCGGAGGGAAGAACAGTCCATAAGTATGTGTTTGATGGTTAGAGGTGATGAATTGCAGAAGTGGCAGATGGGTTGGTTTTCTTTAGATATGATATGGTTGTGAGTGAAAAAAGTGTGACCTATCCTGAGACGCGCAATTTGGACTTCACATGATCTTGATTTGTGGTTAGATGTTCTTGGATATGGCATGGGGGCTCTACGGAGACGATTCTGTTCACTTGTGCTCCATTCTTGTTCCCACGATTTTGTGATAATTTCGCACATAGCTTTTTTAGCATCTTGCTGAGTGAATGGATGGTGAGTGATGTTCTGCAAAGAGCATGCTTCAGTTGCTGCTCTGTCCGCTGTTTCGTTTCCCAGAATTCCTATATGAGCCGGTACCCAGATAAAAGAGGTGGAGTGGCCATTGGCCCATAAGGAATGAACAGTATCATGGATTAACATTGAAAAGGGATGATTAGTAGGGTTGTATTTCAAGGTGCGGAGTGAGGAAAGAGAGTCAGAGCATATGACGTAATTGATGGTAACCATGAAATTAGACTTATTTTATACATATATGGTTTCTTCTCTTGTTTTTCATCGGTTTTTTCGTGTTCCGTGTGTCTCCGAATTCTAATTTTACTTCACATAGATATAGTCAAGCACGTAAATGTGTATTACTGACTTTTGCCTATGTCCCGCCAGTAGTGCTTATCCCAGAAGTGTTCCCTCTCCCGAGGGAAGAATTTTTTTTTTTTTTCTTTTTTTTTAATTGGTTTTCCAATTTTCAGCGAGATAAGAGATTTTATCAGAAAAAAGTTATTACGGAAACAACATGAAAAAACTCGTCTTTGACTAAGTAAAGGACCACAAAATTTTCCCCCAACAAATTTCCTTTTACGCGATTTTTTACCTCTGAATTTCCCTTCCCCTCTGAGAAAATCGTAACCCGTAAATCCTCCCTGCCATGAAAAATTTCTGATCACACTGCCAGTTGATGAAATTTAAATCTCCTCACCCAACTCATGACTATGGCATGCTCGTTCTCGTGAGCACTAAACATGCAGTTTCACCAATGACGGGGCACATAATTTTACACAGGCGGGTTTTTATTGCGGATCAATATACCGGTTAGAAATTTAGGCTCGCACCCCTCGCCGGCTTTGGCACCGGTAGCAATATGGATAATGACAGACTCCATAAATAATTCATCATGACCCAAAGCTTCCCTTGTGTAAATGTCCGAGTCAGAGCAAGCGCTCACCTCGCCGCACAGCGCAACGTCCCCGACAATGCAATCCTGCCCCTGGCTATATGAATACGTTGTCTCCTTCCGGATGAACTCTCCTAACCACCGCGCCATTTTTATCTAAAGTCGATTTCTTGCCTCGATAAGAGCCCAACTCAGGGGGGGGGGGGGGGGAATTAGAAAACGAAAAAACCTCACTCAGCGGAGAATGTTGGTTACCTTATAGAAATTATATCAGGAGAGGCCGTCGCCATTAATCACTAAACGCTCTTCGGGGTCTGAGCCCTTCTTGCAGGGGCGTTACGAGGGAAAGGGGGCTTTAAGGGCTACTTTACCTAACAGTACAATGGATGCCTAATGCCAATTTTAAGAAAATGTAAGAAAACAATTAAAGCCAGGGAGCAGTGCTTCGCCCTAAATTCATAAAATAGCGCTTTTTGAAGGGGATCCGTCTGCGGATTTTGGGTTTGACGCACCCACCCACACCAACTGGCTATTCATTTTAGCGGCTCTGGTGCTAGCATCTAGAGCTGCTATTCCGGTCGGTCTCTGCAGTGGATGTTACCAATGGTACATCTACTATTGGTGAGAGCGCGCGTTGGTAGATGGGACTCGTCGCCATTTTCGGCTGTGGACCTTGCCATGATTTTATTTTAATTCATTGTTTTTTCTTGTGAGCGAATGATATGTTGTGTAGTGTATTTTTGGAATCACGGTGATACTGTCGATAATTCAAAACTGGTTTGTGCTTTAATCTCTTATTGAAAAAAAATGTACTTAACGTTTAAAATCTGAAGCGGCGTTGTTGTGTATTCATGCCTAAAATGCTAAGTCGGGTCCTGTCCACTCGATTTTCGTCAGATTCGTTAGCCGGGGATATTTTTCAACGCGAAACTCGAATTTTTGGCCAGATTTTCAAAATTTCAAAATCCAAGATGGCGGCCATGGCCTAAAATGCTAAGTCGGCTCCTATTCACTCGATTTTCGTGAGACTTGGTATCCGGCGATATTTTCCAACGGGAAACTCGAATTTTTGGTCAGATTTTCAAAATTTCAAAATCTAAGATGGCGGCCATGGCTTAAAATGCTAAGTTGGCTCCTACTCACTCGATTTTCGTGAGATTCGGTAGCCGGAGGTATTTCTCAACGGGAAACTCGAATTTTTGGTCAGATTTTCAAAATTTCAAATTCCAAGATGGCGGCCGTGGCATAAAATGTTAATTCTGCTGATTGTGGATGAGGACAAAGATAACATATTCGCCACTATTCACCATACTTCGTTAAAAAAAGTAAATTTGTTCTTTTAAAAGTTAATAGCTATGAGGGGCGGCTCGCGGAACGAGTCACAAGTTCATCGCGAAGCGGGGAATTGGGGGCCCAGGGGTTTTCCCCGGCTAGGCGAGACAGCTCGCACAGCGAGCTGAACACGGCTAGTAGTTTATACATATATGTCTTGGGTATGAGCGGCCCAGAGCCGCTTTCCAGCGGCAGTGCGCTGGAGTTACTGCTTGTTTCTACGTATAAGCCAGTCATTTTTGAGACCCTGGCAGGTATGGTATCGCCGCGGACAGCAGTGATGTGTCGGGGACTGCTCATCGCTGGGTGAAGGTATTTGGTGAAGGTTTATACTAAGAAAGATTTCTTCTGCAACTCAACGTATTTTTCATGTTCCGAAGCGGTTAAACGCAAATTTTTAATTTGCCAAGATCTTGTTGAAGGTATGATGGTTCCGCCAGACTGCCTGGAAGACACATAGCCACCCAGTTAGACATTTTTGTGTTTACTTTGGGCTTGTTTTCTTTTGATTTGCTGAACTAAGCCAATTTATTTCCTTAACATAATGTTTGGTTAATTCAACCGAAACTTTACGTTACTCAGAGACATCTAGGCATAAAGAAAGTGTCCTGCTGAACTAGGTAATGCATCTCTATTCCCATAGCTTTCAAGAGGTTACGGGTTGCAAGCAGCTAGCGCATTGGGCTTTCACTGATGCAATCCAGGTTAGCTCTAGCAACTCGCGCCTAATTTTTGACGAGGCTGCAATTTTTTGAACCCAAATGTTTGGTCAAAAACAACAAAAAACTATACGCTTAGGTTAGTTTTCTTCTTTTTTTTTCATATTAACACAGAATGTCGGTTACTTTTTCTACCTTTGTACTTCTTCCCTCATATCCCGAACAAAATCGACGAACCTCAGATACAGGGAAGGAAGAACCGCATAATTATAGAGAAAATTCCTATCGGAAAACTTCGTTCCCATTCAGAGCGGCAAAATTTGGTCCCTCTTCTGGACGAATGTGATAGACTTTTGACCCCATAGGGAACTAAAAACAACGTATCTACACGGAATCCGTGTTGGAGGTATGCGCCTCTGCCTTAGCGCAGGTCCCGATCGAAGAATTGAGACCTCACGCTCGGGAAAATACAAACATAAACTGCCTCAAACGGAATGAAATAAATGACCGAGTTTTTCCCCATATTTCCCGGGCGTATTTATTTTAGGAGAGGAATGGAAATGAGTAATGAGCGATGAATTAAGATCGATAAGTCACCCGCGTCACGCAAACCGTTTCGCCTCGAGCCAAGCGAGTTGTTTCTCTTTTCTTTCGTCCCGTGCGCCCTTTGGTCGCGTCCCTCCGACTGCCCTTCTGTTATTTTCTTCTTCCCTCTTCGCTTCCTTTCTCCCTCGCGGAGAAAAAACTCAATCCGGTGAAAAAAAAAAAAAAAAAAAAAAAAAAAAAAAAAAAAAAAACACAGCGACCGGAAAGAATTCAGTTCAAAGGCTTATCTCGTGCCCAGAGCGAGAGAGCCAATTCCACGCTTTCATGGGGGCGTCCAGGTGCGCAAAGGATCCACCAAAAAACTCGTCGGATACTGTTTAGTCCCCCAAGGTCGTTCGATACAATTTCAATAATCAATTTGCCTTTAGAAAAGTATGTAGGTACGTATAGAGTGTATGTGCGATTGCACGTATTCATCCCCTCTGTAGACGTTTGTTGTTGAATTTTCTGTTACTTTCCTTGTTCTGGTTTAGTAGGAGTGTCTCCACTTACGGCTACAACAAAAAAGGTGCCTCCTGAATTTCGTCCGACCGGAACCATAAGTTTATTGTACAGTCCAATCCCTGCGGAGGAAACAGTACAGCATAGGTACCTACCTAGTTTGAGGGGGGTCATCAGCAAAGCATTGAGTTGGAGGATGGGCAGCAGATCAGAGGCTGCGCGGACTATAAGTACTTTGGGGTGCGGTTAACCCAGGATGGAAAGACGGATCAAGCTATCAAGGAAATTTAGGGACACCCTAGGGAGGAAGACTACAGCGATGTTAAATGGACCGAGTTTAACAGAAAGGAACCAAGCCACATCGGCTATTGCCAAATTTAACTGGACAATTTAATTTTTTACGGGAGATCGCTTAAGCGAATTCCTT